>NC_071401.1:139353163-140070663 GCF_017976375.1 Cuculus canorus
GAGATATCAGATCCTCCATGAAGTTCACCAGGGAATGATAAGATGGTTGATTTTCTGGAGGAGAGATTTAGATGGAAAGTACTAATCATGGACTGCAGCCCGAAAACATAAGATAGGTAATTCTGGAAAAGTGTAGACTATTACAATTTTTAAATATCTTTCCATGGCAGATGCTTTGACAAAGGGTACTGCTCTTCTGCCAAAATCAGAAAAAAAACAGGAAAGCAGTTTGATATCAAGGCTTTTTAAACCTGTGTATATTGTATTTGCTACATATTGCTTAGTACTGTTCCTCAGAATTTTTCTCATTACTGTACTTGTGATTAAATCTTGTGCTACATACCAGAATTAAGAAAGGTCAAGCTAAAGCAAAAACAAATTTTCTTCCAATCAAGACATCATATCTTGTAACTGTTCTAGATCCAACAAACCCACATCATAAGAGACAATTTTCCTTTGAAAATTGCCTGTATAAATTTTACTTTTTCAATACAAATAACTTTATGCGTGATTCTGAACGCTAACTGTATCCAAACGTGCCATTATAAAAATGCTTGCTTTTTTAATAGAATCATAAAATATTAAACACAACAGAAATCTCAATCCACTCGGTAGAAGTTCAGTAGAAGATCTCTGAAATTGGACCAAATTTAGCAAGTGGAACTTAGTAAATTTGGAAGTTTCTGTTTCTTGAACAGTGCTGTTAATACTCCTGAAGTTAAACGAGACAGCTTGCTTACCATCTCTTAAGAAAATTACTAAGGCCTATAGCTTTTAAAATATCCTTGAAATTATGTAATGCTATGAGAACCCACTGAGGTTAATTATGAAATGTTAATGGTGTATTTTCAGAATTACAAAAAAAATCTGCCGTGATAGGCTAACAAGAATGAGCTGCATTCAGAACAGATTCCTATGTTTTAGTCTCTGCATTAATGAAAAACTGCTGAGTGAACAGCATGTGGGTTTATAAAATGTGAAAGAATGCTCTCAGCTAGTTTCAGGCCTGAAAGGTAAGCTTTGTTGAGAGAACAACTTATCTAAAATTTGTACTGCTGAAAATGTTTTTGCCATTTTAGTTAAAATGGTAAATGCTTTAAATTTTAATCACTCCATTCAGTTTAAAAAGCAAACCCAGTGACATACTGTCACTTCAGGAGAATGGGAAAGTGAAGCTGCCGGAAAGGTATTTGCCATGCAACTTGCTTGGATATACTGTGCAACCTTATGCAGTCTATAACTATGGCACTACTAAGGGAAAGTCAGAACAAGCCCCCTCTAGCTTGGATCTCCGCAGGCTGGACTGCTGAGTCCTCTCTGTACCTCCAATTATCGTAGAATCAATCATAGAATCATAGAATACTTAGGGTTGGAAGCGACCTTAAAGATCATCTTGTTCCAGCTCCCCTGCCATGTGCAGGGACATCCCACTAAATCAGGCTGCCCAAGGCCTCATCCAACCTGGCCTTAAACACCTCCAGGGAAGGGGCATCCACAATTATATGCAGCAGAAATGGCTGTGGGAGATGTCCTTCACAGGGATAGAGTTTATAAAGGCTCAGCCTCAGCAATGATCTCCATGCTGAATGGCAACACAAGGGTGGTTCTGAACTTCACAGGTGTACCCAGGAGGCACAAAATTGCCAATTGCCTTCGCTGCCCCTGTGGGACCAAACAGTGATTTTTGTCTGCACCGCAAGCTGCAGGGAAATTGCAGTGAGTGCCAAACAGGCAGGACATCAAGCCACTCTGGCAGCGAGCACCAAGAGACAGAACACCAAGACCTCTGGTGTAGGGGCATAATTGGCACTATGGGGATGAACAGCCACTGCCACGGGTTGTGGGGGAAAGAAAAACTGTCCAACTCAATCCTTTTAACTGGATTTTGCTAGAAATAACTGACCAGGGAACAATATTTCCTTTTCCATTTAGAAAGCTTTGGAAATCATAGTCTGGAACAGCTGTCATGAAAATCATGCCTGGTGCTTTTTGGTTTCAATGTTTACTGTGCCTATTTCACCAAAATTTATGTGAACTAAAAATTCCACCTTCTCTGTCTGCCAATGACATCATCCCACCAAAACCAAAGTGAAATGATGAAGAAAATCCCCAAAGCAAGGACAGTTACCATAAGTGATATTACAATTTAGAATAAAACTATTATTTGATTACTGAAGTGATACTGTTACCAGAGAACAGTGCTTTGTTTCTTTACCAACATATTAAAGATACCATCTTCAGCCATTGCTTTAAATCACCAAAAAGTGTATATGTAAGCTGTAAGAACTAAGAAATCTTCAGTAAAGTGGATCACAACAGCCACAAACTGGGGTAATGAACAACTTTCAGTCTTTGGACAAAAAGAGGCATTAAGCTTTAAGAAATGACAGACCTTAGAGTGCAGGGTGGGTGGTTTTCAAACGATCCAAATAAACTGTTTCTAAAATGGTATTAAAAATTCAGGCAGAGCAAGGTATACATCATCAGGATGCAGGGACAGAAGAAAGGTCTGGAGATAACTGAATTAGTATGTGGATAAAACAAGTGCCACTTGCCAGAATTTCATAATTAGAACAATTAAATCTTAAAATGATAGTGTAGTGAGAATATTTGCATCCCATTTATATAACTAGATCAAATGGAGGTGAAATGCACATGGCCATGCAGCAAATCAGTGTGACAGTTAGGACTGGAATTCAAGTACTGCTGGCTCCAAAAAGAGAAGCACTGTTGATCTACAGGAGTCTAATGACATTTTAATCACAAATGCGGGGCAGTTGCTTCTCCTTAGGTAGCCATGGCACAGTTCCTGGATTTGCTCTTAATTGTCCAAATTGGCTTTGACACATGGTGCTGGAGGGAGCGGCTCTGGCTCCTTGTGCAGCTCCCTTCCTCCTCTTCCTCCTCCATCAGGCTTGCTGGGCTTATCCTGGTTGTTGCAGGCCAGAGTCCCCTCCGCTCTGAGGGCGATTGTAGTAACACTAACAGATTGATATGGCTCAAGTATATTTGCCCACACTTGGCCACACCACAAGGGCAGGGTGGACAGAGTTCCTTCTCTTTCTGGCTTCATTATAGCAATGGACATTCTGCTTTGGAGATTTGCTCCTTTCATGGGTGCACATAAATGCAGACACCCAAGAGACAAACTGAGGACAACCGAGACCTTGAAGCATGTCTCAGGGCAAATGCTACACATGTGAACAAGACCCCACTGCAGCTGGTTCTGGTCACTGAAACTTTTCTTGACAAGATTTTAAACTTAAATAATTCAGATTTATTTTCTTTTTTTTTTTTTTCACTTTCTTGGTTTGCACTAAACTACTCTGGAACCTCCTGAGTAACTTATTTATTCCTAACAGTGGTCTAAAAGAAGGTACATAATCCTTTTTCTCTTTACTGCGCATTCCATTTTTCTGCCTTCTCTCTCCTTTCCTTTCAACCATCATTTTTTAATGCAATGTTATATCAGTGTGAATGCAACAAACTCCAAAAACCAAATAAAGGAACATGAGAAAAAAGGAGTGTTTGTTAAAAGGAACTCCAAAACATTTGGCATAGTTCATTCTATTATCAGCCTTCCTCGATTTTCACATCTTTACTCTCACGCATGAGTAAAAATAAAAAATAAAATGCACTTTTGCAAGGCTGATAATTTGCTGTAGGCAGTCATAAGCAATAAAAGCAGAAAACTAAAAATAAAAATACCCAAGAGAAGCACATTTTGGATTTTTCTCAGTCTCAAACACAGAGACAAATTAATATACAGCTTCCTTCCAGCCATTTGGCTTTAATAAAAACTTATGAACTCATAAAAAAGGCTAGTACATTTCTGTACACAGCGTTTTGGACAGTAACTAACTTAAAAGACAGCTGACTTATATTTTTAGTAGTTTTTCTTCCCTGAGGTGGCTTCTGCCTCAGTCTCCCAGCCTTGGACAGAAAATGCATACACAATGATAACACATATGGAAGAACAGAGCTGTTAACAGCACAGGCATCGGGTTTGAAATGTCCAAGTTCAATGGAACCATATGTCCCCACTGCGATTAGCGGTTCCTGGCGAATAAGATTGAGCATCTGTGATGAAGGCTTTGAGTTTTGAGTAAAGGATATTAAAGTTTTCATGGAATTTCTCTTAACAGCAGTGGAACACTCCTTAACCACAATTAAATCTCCTCCTAGTGATTATTGTCTGACTGCAGACAGGATTTTGTATTCTCTTGCATTCAACTTGATCTAATAACAATGAGAAAGATAATTGTCTTCCAGTGTTGCTGGCTGGTTCTTGTCTGTATTCCATTTTAGATTCCTTGCAAGGAATGTTATTATATAAGCATATTGTATTACTCCTCTTTAAATATCCTTCAAATGTAAAGGAATTCCTTTAGATAGGGATAGAAACCTGACTCGGCTGTTAGCAGCAATACTGCTTGAGGAGCCTACTTACGGAAGCACTGGTAGTTGTCAGTGTAAGTACGCAAAATTCGTAATCGAATAGATGTGAGAAAAGACAAAGAAAAACATTAAAACTTCAGGACTGGGAAACGAGGAGATAAAGACCCTTAGCCTCAGCTGACTAACTTAAGCTTCATCATATCTTATCTATGAAACAAGGTGGGGTGGTAATATTTTCCACTGCTTGTACTTTAAAGCCTACTCAAAGAGCATTTATAAACCACTTTGAGATCTGTAGGAGATTTGTTATATTTAATAATTATAATTTCCAAACCCAACTACTGTTTAAATCTCATCTGCCCTTACTAAAGAATGTAGTTTATTGCACCTCCCATTCTGTTGAAAATATTCCTCCATACAAATGTTTGTTTTCACCCCAGAGGCGTGAGCACTTCAGTGTTGTGTGAAATAATTATATATCACTGTGAACTGCTAGCACTCTGACATAAAAATAACTTAGCCATTAGTATGTTATCATTTAGGACAGTGAAAACCAACTTGTTTGTCTATTTTCAAATGTGAATTTGAATAACAGCATCCATTCAATTAGTACTTTTTAGTTATTGTACAAATCTTCATTCAAAACATCATTGGTTTTGGGGCAATGATGTTTGGTCTCATTTGGCTAACGTGTAACTGTGGTTGTGGCATAAGATAGAGGAGTGTGAATAATCCAACTGCTTTCCTGAAGAGAAAGACATAAAGAAAGAGACTCTTTCACTTCTGAGAAAGATGCAAAGCAGAAGATTGTCCCTGTTTGTGGTTCAGCTTATGACATGTTCCTTCTTTTTGATTGTACTTGTTGCAACAGCTCTAAATAACCACAGCGGTGTTATTTTATTTCAAGAGTGGGCAAAGAAAACCAGACAAATAAGAAATGGTGGAAAAAAGTGAATGGTACTCACAATTTCATTGTAAGTAGGGTCAGAGCTTTTTAGAGCTGTTCTTGTTTTCCTTCGACTGACCTCATAAGGATCCGGCAGAAGATAAAATTCAGCATGTGCACTTGGGGCAGAGCCATCTGGGAGGTGCTGAAAAACAAAATGGTCATAAATATGAATGCTCATGTTCTAGCACGAAAACAAATAACAAGTACCAAATGAAATCTGGACTTCAAGCAGACACAGAAACACATTACATTCTCAGTATTCTCTTGGAGTACTAGTGCAGTAAACAACAGGAATTCTTAGAAATCAGCTTAATATTGAATCAGGGTATTAGAAATGAAATAACACAAGAACAAGGTAAAATTGCCTATCTTTAATATTTTATTTTCTGATGGAAAAACCCTTAAGCCTCAATCTACTTTAACTCAACTTAATCTGATACAAAGTCTAGCCCTTCCATTTCTAGAGCAATGCATAGAAACTGGATTATAGCCAGTAAGCTCCTACTGAATTTAACCCTTAAGCAGCAGCGCTAATGCTGGGGAGAATTGATTGTTTCTAAGGATGTTTCAAAAAGCATGTTACTACAGAAGAGCCAAAAGCATTTCCTGCAGCACTGTGGGCAGAACAGGATTCTTACAATGACAGCCTTTCCAATCTTTCCCATCACACAGCTGCAAGCTCTCTTTAATTTTCCAGTTCAGATTACTTAACGATATTCCAGATATTCCATCTCATGGTAGCTACTTGAGATCAGAGCCAATTTATTAAGCAGGCTCAGTTGTATGCTGGTGGGTGGAGAGTTTTTTGATTATTTCTGAACAGCAGTAAGGTTATTCCTAAAGCAATATTAGTCAGAAAGCACATTGGTAGTATGAGAGGTTTAAAAGAACAAACAGGAAATATAATAATAAAAAAACTATCCAATAGGTATCTCTCCAGCATATGTCACTTAGTGCTCAGCTTATAATTAAGCAGAAACCTTTGTGCTGGTAACACGGTATACAATCAGAAAGCACAAAATGGGGCATATAAAATTTTAATTGCATTATCAGCATTTTAGGCAGCAAGTTTACCAGACACCTTACAAGAAGTCCAGGGACAGGATGCAAATGAAAACTCAAGTAAAAAGAAGAGACCTTAAAATGTTAGTTACTGAATAGCCCAGAGCGTTGCACAGGCAGTTGCATTTCTATTTCCCATTGTAAATTTACCTGGCTCAGGCTAAAGTTGTTTCTCAGATCTTAATTATTCACAGTATGTTTCTAGAAATATGGGATTTCTACAGGCATTATCAACAACATATCCCTGTGATAGGAGAAACTGCTAGTGCCCTAGCAATAAATAACTTCTCTTCTGGGAAGAAAAACAGCGTTTGTGTGCAAGCACAACAAATCTTTGGTTTTTGTTATCTGAAGTGATCCTTCAAGGCAAATAACGTGGTCAGCTGAAAAGCTTATTATTGCTATCGTTAACATTGTACAGCAGCAAAGGATGAACAAGTCAAGTCATTATCTATTGTTAGCATGATGGGAACGATTAATGTTACTATAGCTAAGCTCCCCAAAGCACATCTGATTTAAAATATACATGGGATTTAGAAAGATGAGATTCAATGGCCAAGATACGCATGCCATAAGATGGTAGTGAAACTAACAGGTATTTTGCTAGGACAGAGTACCATATTGTAAGTGCAGGAATTATAATTTACACTGCTCATTTGAATGCCCATCTCTATTGATCTAGGGGTATTCTAAAACTTCAGCCGAGGATTACAAATAACATAAAATTGCACAGTCTCACTAAAATCAGGAGGGAGAAAGAAATGTAGCTTTAAATACCAGTCTGAGCAACCAGGATCCTAACTGTTATCAAGTTCTTTACAGGATAACAGAATGGTCAGGAATGGACAGAACCTCCGGAGATCATCTAGTCCAACCCCCCTGCTAAAGCAGGTTCACCTAGAGTAGGCAACTCAATGAATAGATAAACAACACTGTAACTTGAAGGTAAACAGATTTTATTTGATTCAGACAAAAATGGGAACATGGTTAAAAAAAGGGAGTCGGAGTTGTGTCATTCTTGAAGATCTTTTCAGCTCAATATTGAGGCCCAGCAAGATGATCTTCATTATGGCAACACAGTACAGGAAGAGTCTTGAAAAACATCAGGCTTTATAAATCATCCCAGCAGTGTATTGCCTAACCAGGGACCATGTCAGAGCTAATTTCGAAAGCTGAGGTCAGCAGCAGCTGCAAAGAGCATGAGGCTGAGGAGCCCAGATGGCAGGCAGCGGGCCACAAAGGTAAGAGCAAGGATGGCTGTATCTATGCTGTTCTGCTCCTCTTTGAGTGTTTAGATGGGACAGGGTGTAGTCAGAAGTGCTGTGCCCCACTGCACACCTCAGGACAACAAAGAAGCTGATCACAGCAGCACCTTTTGCATTTGAAACAGGCTCAGTCTGACATTCACCTGCCATGGAAAGAATCCAAGCTGATTGCCCCATGATTGTTTAACAGGACGGCAGGATCTAGAAGTGAATGCAATGAATAAAAATAAGTCAGATAAAATTGTCACTATGCCTTTGAGTTTCTCCTTGTTCCCTGCGAGCAAAGCTGGCACATGATTTAGCCTTCAGCCAACTCCTCCCAAAATCTAAGGAAGGCACTTTGCAGTAGTGCTGTGGCCATAAGAAACATGGACAGAAACGGATTGTTCCGTTGAACGTAGCTTAATACAAGCTGAAAGAGGTGAATGGGAGGAGAGGGTCAAGAGAGGATATCAAAAAAGATAATATTTTAGTGATTCAGAGAAGAAAACTCAGGTCAGAGGAGTTGCTTTGGGATCTTTCAGAACTAAAACAAAGTCACTTTTCATGAATAGGAGCAATCAGCAGCTGACTGTTAGAGGTAATTTAAACTGCAGCCACCTGAATTCCAACTAGAGATCTTAGTTCTGATTGTTGGGTGTTTTTTTTTCTTGTCTTGCTCTACAGGTAATGTTTTCCCACTTCATCTTCCCTTGCTGAGGAAAGGCAAATGGGCCACTCCAAATTCCACAATCGTCTCAATTCCTCGTCAGCAGTGGCACTGCTATGCTGTCAAGTGATCAAAGAGCTTCAGCTGAGCACTCTTCAAGCAAGATCATATCTTCCACTTCTCAACTGCCCTCCCCTGCCTCCTGATATGACACAAAACATCTAATGAGGGTCTTGGACTGTTGAAAAGGCTTTGTCCCACTGCACACTCATCATTCAAAACTACAGATTAAAAGAGGGTATAAATCAGCCATGGCTTTACAGGAGCAGATACAGGTAGCTCATACGATGAGTTTCTGCTGGCTTCCTTTTGATTGGCACAATAGTTGAATCTTTCTGGTGGCTTCAAGAAGAGCCCACTTCACTGAAGGATATCTTGAAATAAGGCTTGCAATGGCCATGGAAGAAGCCATGCTTCTGCTCAACCCTCCCTACCAAGAACAAAGAGAGATCCTGGCAGTTTGAGAACCACAGGGCAAAGCCAAGAGCAGGATTAACATGTCAGAAGTATCTGTTAAAATCTAAAAGAGGTGAAAGTTGAAGTAAGCTGTTTCATTAAGACAACTGACATGGCAGGCAAAAATCCCAAGCTTTCGGGTAAATCAGTCTTTTCTCAGGCTTTCACATATGAGTTGAGTATTTCCTTGAATAAAGGAGATCAGAAAAAAAAATCACAATTGCTTTGTATTCTGAAGATTATGTCTTCTGTCATACTACAATGTCACATTTAATGAGCAAAACCCCTGGATTATCCTTTTACTTCTAACTCAGACTGCATTGGCACATTTATAAACTTAGGTAAACATGAAGAATATCTGACCTAATTGCCAGTCTCATTTGAACATAAGAATACCTGTTCTGGTGGGTCCATTATAAACACAGAGAAAGATTTCTAGCAGACTTACAAGTAATTCTGAAACTCAGCAAAAATGCCTTCCGTTAGTATTAATAGCTCAAAAATCACTGATTTCTGTCCATAGTTCAGGCCAGAAGGAAAATCAACCTCTACCTTGGGAATGCTGTTTTGCACTTTAACTACTCTGCAAAACCTTTATAGCTTGTCGAATGTACTTGAGCTCAAGCAAACACAAAAAAAAAAACCCAAACTTTTAGGTTGAATTTATTTATGTTTAAATCTGTAGCCATTTCATTAACCTCAACATAAAGGAAGTTTATTTCTTTTAAAAGAAGTTACTTCCAATTTAAATTACTGTCTTAAATCTTTGGTTGCGTATGCTTGTGGAAACAAATTCAAGTCATAAAAATCTGTAAGGCTGAAAAAGTATAAAACCAAATTCCCAACAGAAATGCTATAACTCTCCATGTTATGCCTACGGACAAAAAATCCCAATGATTTTGATCTGCCAATAAAAAAATTTGAGTTGAATTTAGAAGTTGACTCCCTGTGCTTTATTCAAATACAAACAAGCCACAACTGAATAATTTTCCCAAGAATGACCTGCCTGCTTGATCCTGATAACGACTGATGTTTTTAAGGCACTCAGTTACAACTACCTGTATATATATTTAAAAAAGCAGTTTACATTTGAAATGTTATTTTCATCTAAAGTCAGGCAGAAGGTGATGAAAATATTTAAGAAAGAGGGGGAGAGATGGAGAGGAAATAATACTCTGGGGATTTACTCTCCACATCTGTAATTCAATACTGTAAAACTAATACAGACAGATCTGTTATGGCTGTGTTCCATTTTCACTCCAATTTTATTTTCCAAAACCAAAAAAGTATTGATATTTACTTACAGAAACCCACGCAGATAGGTTATGTCCTGTGTAATTTAATTTTAAACATACTAGCTGTAGCTGGGAAAGAATGGATGAAATCAAATTCCACAAGAATTACATTATCCTAATGACTTTTCTCCCTTGATCATTACTAATCATCCACAACTCTTCTTACAGATGGATCCTTTGCTAGCATTGTGAAAGGCCTATCTTCTTCAAAATTTGCAATATATATTAAATTATGCAGCTTAGCAGCCATTATATTGGGCCTTGCTTATACAAATTAGAAGGAAGTTTTTATGTTTTTAAAAAATGCACTTTAGGAATAATTTATTGTAAAGCTTCTAAAAACTCCTCTCTTCTTAAGTGACATCGAATTTTCTTTTTAGATAACTATCACCTCAAATTTAAATCACGTCATCCGTTTCTCTTAGTGTTAGGCATTCAGATATCTTTCCACCTTCTGTCCTAGAGTGAAACAGATTGATGGGCCCCGGACATTTAATGGATCCAGCTGCTGTTCTCTTTTTCCCATTTTTAATTCTCAACCATCTTGAAGAAAAAAAATAATGATCAAAGGTAACTTGTATTAACTAATGCCACCTTTCCTCCTCTATAAATAACTTCCTTTCTTCCCTCAAAATTAAATTCCTGGGCATCTTCAAATCTCAGTTCCTTTCTTCTCCTTCTTCAATGAAAAAAAGAAATCCAAGCTTTAGAAAGGCTCCCATTTCAGCTACTGCCCCAAATTAAAAAAAAAAAAAAAAAAGAAAAAGAAAATAATCGTTCACTTTGTTCAGTAGTTCTAACTCTTGGTTTACTATGCCTTATCTTCATCTTGTGTTTTGCTCTTACATGTACTCCCATGAGAATTTACTTTCTATATAGTGAAGAAAGGGCTACAGATTATTTCTTAATGATTAATATGGAAATATCCTCATATTTTAAAATGTCATATCACTATAACAAATGGTTAGAAAAAAGCTTTCACAGCTACCAAGCAGAATATTTGTGTGTTAAGCTTAGACAAGAGTCAGATTTGATTATTATCCAATAAAGAAAGATTAGAGAAAAATCCACAGAAGAATTCAACCTTGTACCCCAGTAGCTTGTATAAATTACTAGTTGACTTTTGACTAAATTAAAACTAGCAAGAAACGTTGCAAAGCCATCACTGCTGCTACATTACCTTACACTTTCTCTGAGTCCCTGTATCCCCAGTCCCTAGCAAAGAAAGGTTAAACCCTGTCTTTGTAAGACAGAGCTTAATTAACAAACACAACCTCTGTCTTAGAAAAAAATGATGTTCTTTGGGCCAATTCTGAATTTAAGGAGGTGAGAAAACAATCAGCACTATGACAATGATATTACAAAGCAAGAGTTTCCTCAAAAAAAAAAAAGATATATACGGACTTTCAGGACAAACAGGTCTGCAGTGTGAATGGGTGGTGTTTTTGTTACTTCATAAATCATAATGTGGGACTGAAGACCCTTCCTTGTTTTCCCTTTGAGCTCTGTATATCCCAAAGCACTGAACACCTCTGCTCTGCTCAGCTACTGAGCTTTCAGTTTCCCTGTCACAAAATGTTTTCAAATTACTGTAAAGAAAAAAATAAAATCACATCTGCAATAGTTAAATAACAATTACAAAGAAAGTAATCCACTATATCACTATGGTGATATATCACTATGGTGCACTATGGTGCACTCTGAACTTCTGCTATTGGTAAGAGAAAATAGAAAAGCAACAGGCCAAAAGTGATTGAAGAAATAAGGTGTTTTTTTCCCCAAACAACTGCTTTTTTTTTTTCACCTAAAATTTGAAAACATTTAACTGCTTCTCTGCATGATAAGTTTTACTTTATTATATCTTCTGATGTCATTTTTTTTTCCTACTCTGTGAGCAACTTCATTCCTATCCCTAACTTCTTTCCTATCCGATGCATGCTTCTGGGTATATATGTAAACCTGAAGACACAATGTGACAGATGTCACTGACATGGAGTTCAATGTCAAAGCAACAAAACAAGAAATTAAGTTTACCTCAATTTAGTTCAGGGAAATAAAAAAATACATTGATGCAAAACAACACATATTTTGTTTCAATGCTGGAAAGCATTTTTAAGCAGAGATTTTCTACCTTTCAGAAACCTGGCAGCATCAGTGGTGTCAGTGGACCAAGCCTCCAGATGGCTTTGTCATTTACTAGGATAAAAATGCAAAGGTGTTATTGATTTGAATCTCCAAATATAGCTTATGCACTCTGTGCAGTCCAATACCTTCAATATCCTATGAACCTCCTTGTTCTACGTGCAGTTTGTCAGTGCACCAAACAGTCCCTAATGCGGGTGCTGTTAATTCAAGGAAAGGCAGTGCTTTTGCCACGGCAGTTTATTCTAAACCTTTCTCTCCCAAGTGAAATATGGCTTTTCGGTTAAAAAATAAATTGCAGGTTTACTGGTTCAGCTTTGTTTGTATTAGAAAACCAAGGACTTGTGTAGTCCAGCTTGCTAATCAAAGATAGTATGCTGCATTCCTAATGGGGATAACTACGCTGGCAAAAATAGGGTGTAGAGCTGTCCCGAGTCACAAAATCTCTGAAGAGTGAACCAACTAACACTCTCCAAAGCCTCCTGGCTTTCAAATGGGAAAAACTAGCCCTCAGTCACTGAGATGGAAGGAAAGCACCACATGTAATGTCCTGCAGTGTGTCAAGGTGTTGACCTATCCTGGTGCATATGTGAGGAAGGTATGTATGGTCCTAAAAAGGTCTAAGCAGATCTCTATAATGATCTCAAAAAGAGAGGCCAGAAAGGGATTTCAGCACATCATATTGTGGGCATCTCCTGGTTTAGCTTGGTTAAATTGCCCCCACATTGGTGTCTGGCACCGTTTGAGACACATAAGATGCTTAAAACATCTTCATAAGCTGTCAGATATGACGCAGGCCATACCCGAGTCCCTCCTCTTCTGCAGTGGCAGCTGGAGGCCATATGGGACATGTTAAGTCATCTCCTCCGTGTTTAGGAAAATGAATTGGGACTTAAATCTCCACTAATCAAAATGAGAGCTTAGGTGTCTAGGCTAGGATCCAGTTTCTAAAATACTGTGCTTTGTTGCATCTCAGATCACAACAGGTGTATATGGAATTGGAAATATGACAGACTTTATGGGAAACTGGCACCATTCTGGAGTAGTCATTGCAGGTTAAGAAAGATACTTCATGGTGTTTGAAATTGCCCTGATCAGGTAATTGAATTCCATCACATCATATATATACATATATATATGCATCATAGTTTCAAACTGAATCCCACTCCAATTCGGTCAAGGAACACAGACAGTGAGATTTTTTTAAATTAATAAGTATTATCTGTTAAATATTTAACAAAACCATTATTATTTTTTTTTTTTTTTTACTTTTAAGGAGAAAGAAATTTTTGGGAAACAGGCTAGATGCCAAAAGATTCAGGGCTTTCTGAGAACTATGTAAGAAGTTCCTGAACTGCTTCAGCCATTTGAGAAGAAAGCCCATCTAACTCTGCTGAAATTAAGTGAATAAAATAAAAGCTGGCCTGTGATACCCAGAAGGTCATGAAGGTTTCTCCTCCAAGTCTTTATTTCTATAGATTTCTGAAATGAGAATCTAACAGTTTCAGAAAGGTGAAGAAAGAAACTCAGATGCAGCTCTGATGCCCCATTTAAAAAGAATAATTTATTTTCTTGATGATCCAGAGAGACTTGTATGTTAGGACAGACACAGTCCCAAATGAAACGGGCAAAAGTCTGTACAACCATGTGACTACAACATGTAGGTAGGACAGGCTTTTACCTTTTACTGATCATGGGCAGTAGCACACACAGAAGGCTAGAACTTAGCTCCAGCAAGTAATGAGAAAGCATAGTGTGCATTTACTACTCTTTCTGAATTAACAACAAAGAAAAAGATGTCTTAGAACAGCTTGTGTCCCTGCCCAGCTCAGTCAAAGCTTAAGGCTAACTCCCGAGCTCTGAGATCCCTCTAATACTTCACCAATGCTTAGAACTGGATTACTGGGTGCTCGACATAGCACCATGTGAGTATAACAAAGTTACCAAGCCTGCAAAAATGGTATAAAAAAAGATGTCTATATAACCAGAAGTGTGAATCTATTAAATGTATAACTCCCAGTAAAAGATTTGTGCAAGGATCACATAGAATTTTTTTTCCAAAAGAGAAGGAGGTGACAAGATATGTTCTAGATTCCTGAACCACATACTATATTACTATCTTTCATAGATGAAAGAAATCAAGATTCAGTCACGCTGTAAAATTGTATTATCCTATGGATTCTTCTATGTCTGGGAAGACCATGGAACAGTTCACCCAAGAAACTACATTAAAGCACATGGAAGACAGGGAAGTGATTCGTGACAGCCAGCATGGCTTCACCAAGGGCAAGTCCTGCCTGACCAACCTAGTGGCTTTCTATGATGGGATGACAACAGCAGTGGACACAGGAAAAGCAACGGATGTAATCTATCTGGATTACTATAAAGCCTTTGACATAGTCCTTCCCTCATAACATTCTTCTCTCTAAACTGAAGAGATATGGATTTGATGGGTGGACTGGATAAGGAATTGGTTGGATAGTCACTTTCAGAGAGCAGTGCTTAACGTCTGAATGTCCAGCTGGCGATCTGTGATAAGTGGTGTCCCTCAGGGGTCTGTACTGGGACCAGTGCTGTTTAATATTTTCATCAATGATACAGACAGTGAGATCGTGTGCACCCTCAGCAAGTTTGCAGAGGACACCAAACTGAGTGGTGCAGTTGTCACACCAGAAGGATGACATGTCATCCAGAGGGACCTGGACAGACTGGAGAAGTGGGCCTGTGTGAACCTTGTGAGGTGCAACAAGGCCAAGTGGAAGGTCCTGCGTCTGGGTTGGGGCAGTCTGCAGTTTGAATACTGGCTGGGGGATGATGCGATTGAGAGTAGTCCTGTGGAGAAGGACTTGGGGGTGCTGATTGATGAGAAGCTCAACATGAGACAGCAATGTGTGCTCACAGCCCAGAAGGCCACTGCGTCCTGGGCTGCATCAAAAGAAGTGTGGCCAGCAGGTCAAGGGAGGTGATTCTGCCACTCTACTCTGCTCTGGAGTATTGTATCCAGTTCTGGAACCCCTAACCATAAGGAGGACATGAAACTGTTGGAACAAGTCCAGAAGAGGGTCCCAAAGATGATCAAAGGGCTGGAGAACCTCCCATAGGAGGAAAGGCAGAGAGACTTGGGGTTGTTCAGCCTGGAGAAGGCTCCTGGGAGACCTTATAGTGGCCTTCCAGTACCTGAAGGGGGACTACAAGAAAGCTGGGGAGGAACTTTTTACAAGGGCGTGAAGTGTTAGGATGAGGCGGAATGGCTTTAAATTGGAAGGGTACAGATTTAGATTAGACATTAGGAAGAAATTCTTCACAATGAGAGTGGTGAGGCACTGGCACAGGTTGCCCAGGGAAGCAGTGGATGCCCCATCCCTGGAGGTGTTCAAGGCCAGGTTGGATGGGGCCTTGGGCAGCCTGATCTAGTGGGAGGTGTCCCTGTCCATGGCAGGGGGTTTGTAAATGGATGATATTTGAGGTCCTTCCAACACAACACATTCAACGATTCTATAAGCAATGCTGGTATAGGGTGTAGGATGCAGACGGCAGATTTCATGAACAAGTCTCTGAAGCTTTTATTCCAGAATTACCACCAAGACTGTAAAGAAGCTAAATCCCATCAGTTCCAACCTTGTACTATTGTAGTGCTTGGCATATTTAATTTTCAGATGAATATTTAGTTGCAGAGTCTATGACATGAGCTGAGATAAGACTGATCTAGCTTGTACCCTTAGAAACAGAGATCTCAGAATTTCTTCTTTCCCAAATAAAACACAGAGGAGAACAAATACTTGAGAAAAATGCCCATTTTGCTTTTCTTTTGAAACCACTTAGGATTAACAGCATTGCAGCCTGTTAGAGGGCATGGAAGAAAATTAGCCTTTGAGAAAAGAAACACAAACAAATGCTGTTGTTCTATCTTTTTGTCACATCCATATTCTCTTCTTTCCTTGCCTAGGCACAGATAGTAAGTGAATATCAAAATGCATAAAGAAATAGTAATGATGTTACCTGTCTCTTCACCCTGCACTATTTTTCTTCTCAATTTATTAGTTTAAAAAGTTAGTATATGCTTGATTCAGACTATCTTTAATTCTCAAACTGTACAGATGTACCTCCACTTTTCTTTAGATTATTCTACAGCTTTCCATCTCCCTTTGTAAGAAAGCATTTCATTATATGATGTATGCAATTTCTGCTCCTTAACCAACTCTTATTACTTCTACTTACGCTCTTGCTTGATGTCCTAAATAATCCCTCTTGAACTTTGCAGTCTCCTCCCTTAAATATCCGCACAATTGACTCCTGCCCTTGCTAGTCTCTTCTTAACTAAGTTAAGCTTTAGTAACAATACATCACTCCTGAAGAATCAATCACTCCCAGGTAATCCTACTGAGAACTGTTCTTTGAACTTGTATTCTAGGTTCAAAACAAAGTCATGAGAGAAATATTTCATTATCAAAGCCTGGTTAAAGATGAACTACTTAACTCCAGCACCATGACACCAGGATGTGGCCTTTCTCATTGGCATCTCTCATAGCAACCTCATGTCTCACAATTTGCTTGTTTTATCTCTGCATTACTGTGGGATATAGATCTATATCTCCCTGAGGAAATATTTTTCATTTGTCCAAGCTGGTTGTAGGGTTCTGGAAATTACTTTTATTCTCTTGATCTTGCTCTGTCTCCACTATTATTTTCAGTGTTTTCTTCATTTGCAACCAGTGGCAAGTTTAATTTATGTTCACCTTCATCTCCCAGATCACTCATATTGTTAACCAGAGCTCACTGTTTGTTGTTGGTTTGTTCTTTTTTCTTATTCAACACATATCAGCTATGTAGGGAATTACTTATTTAAAAATTAGCACTTAGAATTTAGAGCTGAGGCAGTATTGCAACTGTGACAGATTAAAGGGTTTAACAAGAAATAATAACACAACTTTCTGTATAATATACCTGTCAAACACCTTTCATAACAAATATATTGGAATCCAACAGTAACCCCTGTGCCAAAAGAACAGACCTCATCTCTTCCCAATTTAAATTACTGCTGAGTGGTAGTACCCTTTGTTTATAGGTGTTCAGCTAATTTTCAGTCCAAAGGGCAACATAGTATATCTAAGCTAATTTCCATTCATTTTTAAAGTAAAAGCATTTTCTATGAATACAAAATTAGATCCACATTCTTGATAAGCTAGAGTTAGTACAAAAGCTTTCTTTCCATGACTTTTTATTTTATTTTTCTGTGCCAGTCTAGGGAGAGCTCCATCTGAATGTGTTACCTTCCTCTATCAGCCAAGCTGTTGATGTAACTCTGTCACTAATGTTTTCTGAATAACTTTTGTTCAGCTTAAAGAGACTTTTTTCCACCTCTTTTCCATCCCTGCATGACTGACCAGGCTTGGCCTGTCTATGCAACTACTTCTCAATGGTAAAGAAAGCAGGATACATTCATAATATTCTGAGAGGATAGTGTGGTTTTTTATTTAATTGGCAGGCATTGCACTGCTGGCAGGTAATATAGTTTCCATTTAAATATATATAACAATATTCATAAAGTGGAAAAGTTAGTGGGCCCATGAGAGGAACAATGGGAACCAACTAAGAATGAATAAAAATCCTCACCCCTTACCCACCTCAAGCTAGAGACGAAACCCAGCAAAGACAGCAGAGCTTCCACCTGTACTGTATGTGGGAACTTCTCTACAGATCTGCACCTGCAGGCCTAGAAATGGATTTCATCCCTGTGGTTTAGGGAAAGCTTGGCTCTCACCTTTCTTCCCAGAGCATTTAAATCATCACATTTCACAAAATTTTTGGAAGCAATTTGTACTCAGATGGTGTAGGACATGAAATGGAAAGAGGCTGGATGTCTGTGTAAGCCTAAAGCTGATTACTAATTTGTCACCCACATATCAGCTATCACAGAATCATTAATCACCAAGAGTGGTATGTGACAGCTTCAGAGCTTTTATAAAAGGAAAGCTGGAAGTAGTTTTGGAAAGTGCTGTAGGAGTTTATTTTGCTTCCAGCAAATTTTCCCCTTGTAAAATTGGTTCTGAATTCATCACCCACACACTCTTTCCTGAATTCTAGAAACATTTTATATTTATTGGCATAAAGTTCAGGATAAGTTGGCTTTGTTTCTCCTCCCCACTATCCCTCAGGAGTCATTCTGTCCACAAGAAGTAATGGGCAAAAATATTTAGCGCAGAGCATTAAAAGTTTAGCTGCTTATCTAGAAAAACAGGGCATGCCTGAAGTCATGGCAATGAAGTCAGCAGACAAAGCAGACTTCCTTCTGAGCCAATGCTGAACTGCTGTTTGTTCCCTTCTGGAAAAGAAATATATTGGCCAGTCTTTTTCCGAACTTCAGAAATTGCTATTTCTTTTGCCTTTGGTGTCTCTTTGAACAGGCAAGCAAGCCCAGCAGTGCAGCAGTAGGTAGCCTGGCTGTTTCTGGCTACGCAGTAGTAAAGTAGCCCACAGTCTGGTCTGTGTAAGATACAGTATGGTCTTGATATCCCCCCATTCTCTGTCTTGGTTAATACAGATGAATGGAACTGGACTTGGGCATTTCAAGTTCAAAACCTATATATCTTTCAGTTTTCATAAATCTGCCTCCACAGCTTCTACTCAGATCTAGGACCCCATGTTTTTGAGGCAGAGTCTAAGGCTTTCCTTCTAGCACTCCCTCTGTGCTCATATTCTTGCCTGCTGCCAGTGTTCTGGGTATTGTGCTGCCAAAATTGGTTTTGTTTTAGCTAAGAAGTCCTTTCCGGTGTCAAAACAAACCTACCCCAGGGCTCCAGTGTCTCCTAAGACCACTTAGTGAACTTTGCCAGGTACTGTGCTACTGCGTTCATGGAAGAAACCTGCCCTGTCTCACACCCCCCAGCTGTCACATCCCTCATGACTCCAGAGGCAAGCTCTCATAGCCTCTCTATGCAACCTCTCCAGTTTTCATTTCTACCCAAAGGTTTCCTTTTAGTCTAGCATCACTTTATTAAGGCAATATTGCCTGTACTGCCTACTGTTGCACTGTCTGCATTTGAGCAGACCAAGTAATGTCGCAGAAGGGTGACTTAAAATCACATAATATACATGTCTGGAATATTGCATTTTATTAGTATCATGGCTTTTGTGTGTTTGAAAATTGGATTTAAAGTTTTTTTCCTCAGCAGTCATGGTGATATTCAAGTCATAAGTAGAAGCAGTGAGTCTGATGTGAGTCACCTGACTTACAGAATCTGAGGACTCAAATAATACTATGAACTGAGGAGGAAAATCTTGAGACTGAAACATTGCTAGTATCTTATAAATATCTATTTAACAGAAATTGTCTTCATTGTGCACCCACAGTCTTAAGGTCTGACAAGTGTTTGTGACCAGTCTTAACATCTCTCTGCTCAGTCTCTTCACCTGCATTGCTATCTAGATGCAGGTATTTTCTCAAGGAAAAATATAGCTTGTAGTTTACAGGAGGTTAGATTAAATTAATGGTCCTTTCCAGTCACAAAATCTATAAGGCTGTTCTTCTCCATTGCTGGTGTTCAAAGTATTTTTGACAGTTTTCTTCAAGCAGGCCTGGCTGAAATGTTGCACTGGTAAGGGAGAGGACATTCTGAAGCAGATCTAGGGATGACTGACTTGTACATCTGCATCAAATCTGACATATGTGGATGCATGAGAACAAAAGAGCTTGCACTGTGGAGCCCATGTATGCACCCACATTAGCTAGTCCTCTAGCAGGTCTGCATCAGACCAATGGTCTCCTAAGTTCTATCACAGTTTTTGTCTATAACATCCCACATGAACAGGGTTAGCTTCATAAAAAGTGTCCTGCAAAATTATAGCATTGCACTCTCTCGACTTCCTCCTTTAAAAAAACCTATGCCACGCTTGACAGTGGCTATAAACAACACCAGCTCCGTATGGATTCTCTTGTGCATTGTATACTAGTATAGGATTTGTATAGCAGGGTCTATCCTACTAAAGGCCCTAGAAGTACACCCACACAAACAGAAAATAAAATTTATGTATGTGGATCAGAAGTCTCTATCACAATTTCTCTTAGTTCTGTGAAGCTGCATTTGAGATTAATTTGGACCACTACAATTAATTTCATATCTGAACACATCATAAAATATCTATAAAGAGATAAATTAAATGGGAAAGAGCAGCACAAATATTATTTACAACAAATTATGAAATAAAACAAGATAGCAAAGCAATCTCTGCACAGATGAACTACTAAAATATAATTAGTGAGACTCTGCAAAAGACCAAATATACCTGAAATAGCTTTAACATGTCTTGAATAAGATATGATCTTGGCATACTTTTAAAATCCCTGTTCAGCTCAACTGAAAAAAAAAAAAAATGGAAAGGAAGGAAAAAGAAAAGCGAGCACGTCATAGAGATTGATCTATATGACCGGAAAGCTGAGAAGATTACTAATGGGATAAAGAACCTTTCTGTTATAGGTTACTAGTCTGAAGGCAGTCCATCATCACAGCACCCCAAAGCACTACTATTTCATATTTCAGATCCAATGACGATGGATGGATGGCCGGATGGATGGAAGGAATCAGAATCCCAGGATTTAAAAACATGATTGCCTAAGTTAGGCTGCTAAAATAATGACCTTATTTTCAAGTCATGAATCACTGCAAGTCTTACTGAACTGGGCTCCTACCATTTCTCTGCAAGCAGACTAAAATGGCTTTAAGTTGCCTACTTTCAAAAGCCAGGCAATAACTTAAAGTTGTATTGCTCCTTTACATAATGAAGTGAACTGAACCCTGGATTTTATTTTTGCTATACACAGCTATCTATGCTGTAATTTATCTTCACTTAATTAAAAGGCTGGAAATTTATAAGTTAAAGAACACTGTTAGGAACCTATACATTTAAAATGATGGAAACAAGGAAAAGGACTGTTCCCAACATCTGTTTGTGTGCATCTCCACACTACCTGCCTGAAACGACAGTAACAGCATCAGCACGGCAATCACTTAAATATTCCCCTCCCATCAACTAGAACTTTACCAGGAGCTTACCGAAGTCACTTAGCTTTAAAAAGCACAACAGAAAAAAAATAAAAATGATCTTATACTGTATCCTGGAGGTAAAGTTTGTATAAATTGGACCTGTCAGCAGAGGCTGATCTCACCTGTCAAGGTGGTGTCTAGGAAACAAAAGACAATTCTCTCAGGACAGAGACTTATTGGATATTATAAACCAAAATGAACACGCTTGAATTGCAAATCAGAAGCCAAAGCGGCTTACATTGGAGCTACGTAAGCCTTATGTGTCTCATACAACTAATTAAGCATTCACTCTCATTTTATTACTGGCTGGTGCTCACGTATGCTCCTCAGTTTGGCCCCATTTAGGGAATGCGGTTGCAATCCAGTCTGAGATTGAGGCAGCACCAGTATGCAAGGAGAATCTGCAACAGTTAATAAATGCTTTAACCTCCTAGCTAAACAAAGATAGCACAAGATTACTTAGAATTAATTGGGAATTCTAAGAGCATATTTAGGTGGTTGAACTCATCATGAAATAGCGGACATGCTACTTCAAATAAGAGATCACACACAGCATCAGCTAGATCTCAAGATATCCTCGTCAGCGAATTTCACCTGTCTTTGCGCTGTGGGAGCACTGCTAGCTTCCCCCTCTCATATTATGGCTTCAGGAATGTGTTATAAAGCTAAGCATCAACCCACCAAGTGATGTTGCTTCTTAAAATACATCACTACTTCCCCTGCTGAGCTCTTCCCTGTTTGCAGACCAGTCTTCCCCCTCCAGACTTAAAAGAAATGTATGCATAATCAATCAATAATGCCAGGCTGACATCTTAGAAAAAATCATGCCACTGCACAATGCCTTATGTCTGACTGGTATCAAAATGCATCAGCTGAAAGGGCCCAAACACTCATCAAAATTGGTTTTCTGTATGGTCTGCAAAACGGCGATTACCAGCCATTAAGGAAACCCAGTTTGTGTGCCTGTCCCACACCTATAACCATATTAAGCAAAGATCAAAGGAAGAAAAGCAAGTGTTAAGTGTTAACAGAAGAGCATCATCATTATTTTGAGTTAAAATTACTTATCCCAGAAGGGTGTTGAAGGATTAATCTTTTCACAGTACTCTGAAATGCAAGGACTTATAAGTAATAGATTGTGATAAAAATACTTACAATGTTCCTCATGTGTTTCAACATTACTGTCAGACGTGTTCTTTCATAGGATATGACTAATTGTACTCCAGGCTTATGATCAGCTGACTGAGGACCTAAAAAAGGCCAGATCATTTGATTTTTCAGTTAAACGCTCAACGGAATTACGTTGGTAAAATATTGCAGTACACATCAACTAATATATAAAAAGAAACTATTGTTTGCTTAAACCAAGGATGAAATTAGAAAACACTGATAAGGAGTGTGATGGAAGAAAGTGGTCTGACTGTTAATTTTCTTGCCTGTTTCCACACTGACAGTGAGATTTTATGTTTTCTAATTGCCATCAATCTGATTTTCAGTGGGAAATTTATGCTTGAGTAACAAAAAATTGTTGAGGGTTTTTTTATAATTGCTGATGACACTAGTCAGTATTGTTGCAGTTCTGTCTGGTTAAAAACATCAAATTTTTATTTTTCTTTTAGTTTCCATTGGAATAAAAAAAAAATAAATAATACGACTTTCCAGTCCAGTTCCAAAACAACTGTAGATTCACAGAGACAACATCCATATCTAACCCACAAATTCTTCCTTCCTCATTCTGCTTTCTTCCAGTTCCATGCTACTTTTCATGCAAGCCATTCCTTTCATAGATTTTTCTACTAAAATGCATTTACAGACTTTGATTGTGTTCTCACTGAAAAAAACACATTTTTTCAGTTTCCAAGCAAGAAGGATCAGTCTCATAACGTGGAATAAATGACTAAGCATATTTTGTGTCTTCTTTCTGCTGGAGGCACTGAGACAGCTGTCTTCACTGCCAAAAAGATGTGTCCTTGAAGCTGGGTAGGTAACCTGGCTTACCTGCCCCACAGAGACAGAGGAGAAAAGACAGATGGCTTTTACCACATTATACTACCTAACGGTGAACACAACAACTTCTCCTTGATCTCTATCTGACCTTCTTATTTTTCAGTGTTAAGCCTGAACAGGGTGGACATGAGGCATTTTGCACCACTTGGTTTGAGACCCAGGCTTCTCCCCAGATGGTTATCATCAAAGACAGTCCAGACACTGCCTGTGTGACCTAGCCTGGTTTGACTTAATGCAAACAGAGCTTCATTTAATTAGACTGAGGCTGTATTACAACCAGTATTACATATTTACTATATCTGGAGAAATAAGAACTCAGTCCTGCTAACCTTACAACAAAATAATGATCCCTCATGAGCTATGCTTTCTTCTGCCCACATCCCTGCTAAAGAAGTAGTTGACCTTGAGCCCTCAGACAGAAAAGTCCTGCTCCCCTGCATGTGCCTGGGGATCTGCCACTGACACACCAGCCTTAAAATCCCTGCAGGGTGAGATAATGACATAAGTCAAAATAATATAGTCACAGTTAATTCTTTAAATAGGAAATATCTTTAAAGAAGAGGAAGAAATGAGAAAGTATGATGAGAATGAAAGAATTCCCATCACATGCAAAGGTTATGCACTAGCAGGAAGACGCTTTTTAGGGAGTATCAGAACTATTCATCCTCAATAGCAGGCAGGATTCGCCTGTCTTCCTTTCAGCCTCAGCAGCCTCCTGTGCACTCTCTGTTGCACTCTTGCTCTCTCTCTTCCACATGTGCATCAGAGATCTTACAGCCAGGGTCTTAAGAGCGAGAAATCAAATTCCCTTGACTCAGCCTTTACTCCGTTGTTCAGTAGAGGAGGCAGCAGAGAGGAAGTTACAATGAATAAGCCACGTTGCCTGTGTTTTTTCTGAAGAAACCAAATGTGAAACCTTTGGAGTGAACAGAGGTTAAAATAACTGCTAAACAGATAGAATTACAGTGGTGTCATGTACTATTGACAGTCAGAGAGCTAGTGCAATTGCCATTTATCCTAAGGAAAAGAATTCAAATGAATTAAAAATAACACAGTGTATTCATAGAACTGCCATAAAATATTTTTTCCAGGCAGTCTGGATATCAACACTTCTGAGTTTCTGATGTTTGGACTGGAATTTTAGAATATGAATCCATCTCCAATTTCTTCTCTTTAGAGACTACAAAAATACATTTTTAATCACATCCTAATTAGAGAAGGGCCTGGAACAGATTCTTGAAGAATTGAAAACTTACGAAGAAATCACTAAGATAGGACTTAGAAGACCAAGATGCAGTTCTTCATTTGTTATTCTCCTTTACAAACTTTGACAAAATCCTTTAACCAGACTATACCTTATTTCATTTCTGGTTTTATGCATGTAAGGACAGGGAGGGATAGGGGATGAAACCTCCATGACCCAGTCAATGCTGAGTTTTTTCCAGGGTGACAAAAAGCCTACAAAATTCGGTTCATCCCACTATCATGCAAAGCCATTTTATCTTTTATCTTTTTTTTTTTTTTTTTTAAGTTGCGTGTTCTTTTCTCTTTAAGTTGCAACAGGAAAAAATAGAATCCTAGACCATTAACCACTGTGTAACACAAGAGGGGTTGTGTTTTAACACATTTGACTTGCAGGGCTCTGCTAATTTTCTGAATTGCAGTGGGTCATCCTGAGTGGATCAGCAAGAGCGACCGATTTCAGAGGCTAAATTACACCATTAGAATCAAGCTGAACACCACGCCTTTTCTCTCCTACCAGTACTCTCACCATTTTTTTTTCTGTATTAATTAAGTTTTACAGTGCAAGTGCTTACATCCAGTTGAAGAATTTCTCCGTGGCAGGTGGCATTTTGATTTAGGGGGAAAGAAAAAAAAAAGTAAATAAGCTTCTAACCAAGTAGAAAATAAGGAAAAGCATAGGAGGGGAAAATGCATTTCTAATTGAGTAAGTAAAATGAACCCTGAAATAGACACTGTGGGCATGGCTATCAACAAACTCTTTGTTCTAGCTATGCAATAAATTCAAGACTAAAGGCAAAAAAAAATAAAGAAAGATACAGAAAAGCAGAATACATGGGATCTGATAGACGTGGAATAAACCTCTATCACTCATATTTCATAAGAAAAGACAGGTACTGTTATCTACACTCAACTGTTATATTTTAGGTTTTCCCACGTTCAGTGCCAAATCAGTCTTTTTGAAGTCTAGGTGACTTTAGCTTCAAATGATAATGAAATACACATACGGTAATTACTTCCAGTCTATCCGGCTTGGGCAGATGGACTTGAGCTCAGGCTCTGCATTTTTAGCAACTGTCATGCTCTACTTGCACTCCATTATAGGCAAAGACCAAATGCTGGTCTGTTGTAGATACAGGACAAAGCTCCACTGACTTCAGTTGAAGCAATATTTCCCTCCCAGGGATTGATTCTTTCCTCACTGGTGTCAACGCAAAAGCTGTCAAATATCAAACAAGGACCCTGGAGGTCGGCTGCTTGCAGACAGAATGGCACTTATAGTGTTTTCTATCTGACTTATGTCCATGTGTCCCAGCTCCCTAGAGTGGGAGTCATCCACCAATCCCCGCTGCAGAAAAGCTTAGACATTGCACCAGCTTATAATATCTTCTGCCAAGGAACATAAACACTATAAAATTGTGGGTCCTTTTTGAATTACAAAATTAAGGCAATTAGTGTTCAAATTTCTACCAAAGATGGAATGATATTCCGAGTAAAATATGCAGTTTATTTTTTTATCTAGATTGTCTTCTCTTGCACGTTGGAGAACTACCAGCTCTGTATTCTATAATTTGTGTAATGTTTTCATTAACAGCTTCATGAAACAAGCTCTGCATTATGCCTTGCAGAATGCGTGAGAAATATAAACAGTGAAGAAGACACTACACAGAAGACTGACAAAATCAATAGGGAAACTATAATTTAATAATACACTGCATTTCACATTTGGACTGCAAAGCAACGTGAAAGCACTGATTAACTAACTTTCACAGCACTAGCATTTGGGAGTTAAATATTATCCTGTATTCTGGACCCTCGGATTTGTCTTAGGCCTTTCTTCTTGGCAACAGCCTGTTTTAACACCTGGCACCAAAGTATACTGGAACTTGTTTGGTTTTCCAGGGCTGGGGTTGAACCCCCCAAGCCAACCAGCTGCCTGCTTTAACTACAGCTTGGGTTTACAAGTCTCCAATGTACCCAATTTCAGGTACTCAGGTGCAAACACATTAACTGATTATCTCACCGTGTTCATCCCACAAGCCAACAAGCGGTGCTTACAGCCAGCAAAAAAGCCTAAATGCAACTAAAGTAGGAATGCAAGTTGTGGCAAAAGCTTTGCATTGAGAGCAAACTGCAGCATATTGAAACATAAGCGAACACGAGCAAAATAGCTGACTCTCCTGAGGGACTATTAATGAGGACTGTGATTATGCATGGAGAAGCGTACCATATGATATTATTTTTGGAAAGCTTAGATCTTCCTTTCGGACACAGAACCAGATTCTCTATTACACTAAATAGAGAACAAACTGGACTTGGGTTGTACAGTGTTATAAATAATAGCAAAGATGTCATGATTTCATAACTTTGGCAGCCTGAATCATTAATATTTTCAGGGCATATAAACTCAGGAGAAGAAAAATAAACAAGATTAGTATGAAAATTATTTTGATATATTTTCTTTCTTCCTTTTCTTAAAGGGTCTTTATAAAAGCTGTCTGTGAAGTCACTTCTGATATCTGCTTTCAGTCCCTTGTAGTAAGCTTGGTATAATGAAATGCTGACAATATTCAGTAGAATTCAGAATTCACCCCACTGAGAGTACTGAATCAGTATTCACGTCAAAGTAAATTTAGCACTGATTTTTAATCTCTTCATTGCTAGAAGCACAGTACAAATTCATAAATTTTAATTTTTATTTTACTTTCGTAAGTGTAATTACTGACAACATTTTTAAATTAAAGCAGCATAGTAGAAAGATGGTGTCTTGATCAAAATTCATAACCTGCTTCTGTTGGACATTCAAAGTATTTTATATTGATCCTAACGAAGAGACAGATTATTTCCTTGCATAAAGGCTGAAAGAGAAATCACTAGATTCATGGAAAGATACAGCCCATATTAAACCCGAGTTATTCTTCAAAACTGGTGAAATGCAGACCCTTATAAGCTCATAAGGTAATAAAAGCTGCGCGGGAAGGATGTATTCTTCTCATGGAAATTGCACCTTGCCTGCGGGGTCAGTGAACCTAATTCCTGACCCAGGCTGACTGTGGCATTAGTACAAGAGTGCCTCAGGGTATCCCCAGCAAACAAGAGCCTCCAGGGCCCCTGTGTCCTAGCCATCAATTCCTTGCTTATTATTTGGTAGCATGGCATGATCAGTCACCTACTGCCTTAGCTGGACTCATGTTTTCACCTTCCCACAGAACAAATGATAATAGGGTGCAGAATGCCATGCAGCAAAGACCTAAGTGAGTTAGCTGGGGTATAGCAACAGCCCAACTCCAACAACGAGGAGCAAAGCACAGATTATCATACATGAAAGTATTTTTTCAGGTGGGAATTAGCCTGTGCATGGCTGGTCTTATGATAGCTGAGCTAGGCTTAACTCACCTACTTCCACAGTTCACTGCAATCAACTGTTGACCAGTCAAATTCCCTTCCTCGTTGACCAGAAGTGGTGCCATACCCAGAGCAACTCAGCTCATTGTTCTTCTTCTTTGTTTTCATAGAGTCTAAACTCATTGGGTCCTGATTTGGACCTTGTGTGCTATTGGTATTCCGGCAATAAATGATAGTGATGAATTTTCAAGGCCAAAGGGAGGTGATTTTTTTTTGGTTTTTTTTTCCTCATATGTTAAAAAGGTTTTGCCCTAGGTCTAGAACTGAAGTGTCCAGACTTTTAAAGGTAGAGTTCCTAAGCAGGACAAAAACAAAAATAAAAATAAAAAATGCCCTGTAACCATACTGCTTGAGGCCAAAGACACATTAATCTCCCCCAGCCAGGTTGTGACCTTCACCTCCTCTATCTGTATAGTGAAACAGCAGATTGGGTTACTTGTCACACAGCTTTCATCACACACCCATTAAACACATTCTTACCTCTCCTTCTTTATTATCTTTTCTGATTTTGATATAATTGACAACAAAAACAAATGGCTTACCCATCAGACAATATTAGCTTGGGACACCACTGTAGGAATCCTGGGGCTATAATTTCTTTCTCAACTTTATTATAGACTCAGTTCATGCTCTGGCATAAGACTTTCACATCCAGATTCTTTGTAATAATTAGACACTTTAATATTAGTGTAACGTCAAAATCCTTCTAAAGACCAAGGACTTTAACTCCTTTATGCTTCAGCTCACTCTCCCTTGGCTATATCTTTGGTTAAAGAGTGTACAGAGAGAGGCAGACCATAGACCCAGACTACGTTACATTTTAACTCTTGTTTGGACTTTCTGTGACAAGATTTAGCCTTGTATATTCCTAACACTGAGGACATCTTTGCATTATCTCCTCTCTCCTTTCTAAAAGTTAGAGCAACCATTAGTAATTTACAGTAGTCATAATGGATTTAATATGATAATGACATGACCTTATCAAATAAACTACACCGGGAGAGACTTCCAAAGGCCGAGAAGTCAGAATAGGATTTATTTTGTTGTGATGAATTAAAAAAATCGTCCCAGGATAACAAAAAATGAAGCCCCTGTCTGCAGAGAGATTAAATTAACTTAATGTACATGCAAACTAGACAGGAAGAGATACTTGCACTCCTTTCTGAAATGTGGATAGCTGAGCTTGGAAACTATCCTATCACTTGGAGCACATAACAATCAGCTGAATTGTTGAGGTGCAGAAGAAGCTGCAGGTTTCCTTAAGAGAATGTATTTTGCCTAAAAACTGACTACAGAAGATTATTTTCTGTGCAGACATAGAGGAGTGGAAGACAATAAACATTCACTGTTTACATTTTTTCGTTTATACTTGGGCTTTTAATGCTGTAATGTCAGAGATTAGATTAAATTAGGTGCTGGATAGAAGAGGGAAATGAGTTAAGTAGATAGGCTAAGGGAACAGTGCAGAATCTCATTTAGTAAGAAGTGAATTACCACTATCATTAATAATGTATGCCTAGGCATTAACATAATGTTCTGTTATTTACCTGCTCCACTCATTGTGAAAATGACTTTAGAAGTCATCCCTAATTTTCTTCACTTGTTCAAGCACACATTGTACTTTGTCATGACTCAGATCCTTTTCTCCATATTCTTCTCTGAAGATTTTGCTTTGTAAAACAAGAAACCTACCACAGTTTGTGTAAATGAATATTTACTTTGCATATAGGTGTGTTTACTCAAAAAGAAATGAAGTGAAGCTAAGGAGAATATTCCAAAGTGAAAGAAAGCTACAGATCACGTTACTAACACATTTTCAGAGACATTGAGAAATCAGGAACTATTTGTTGGTAACATTACGTCTTCAAACAAAAGCCACCTAAACACTTTAGACTCACCCTTGCATTATTATATTTAATATTATTAAAGAAGTCCTTAGAAAATAAATAAGACTGGTAATCCACATACCTAAGGTCACAGATGACAAATCTTCTGCCAAGGTATTTTTGGACCAATTCAGGAAGAAGCTGAGTACAAGCTCATTCTGAAAGAATATAAAAACACTTCAGGCAATGTCACATATTGTGCCCTGCTCTTTAAATTTTCCCCCCCCTAAACAAACTGCTCATAGGTTTCTAATGTATATATTTGAGTCAGAGATAAAGGGGAGTCTTTCCCTTCTGATTATGGGCAAGGATCCTAGGGAATGACCTGAATGACACAGGCACTGAGAAGACAATGGTACACCTTCCCACTCTCTCAGGGATGCTGCCTTGACGCCTACCAGGCCCCTTTCTGTCAACACAATTCCAAAGAGCGATGTGCCATGTGGGCCATAGATTTGCATTCTCCAGAGTCTCAAGATATGTATTAGCAGCTGCAATTACTTTTACAGAGCAGCCCATCTGTGAAACAAATGCAGGAGAACGTATTCACTGTGTATTGTGTAGTCAGCATGAAATTTGCCCTTAGCACAGGACTGACCTCAAGCATCTGACCTAATGTGTGCCTTCCTGAGGCTTAAATATTGTGTGTAACTCTCTCAACGTGGCAGCTTAATGGACACTTACACTGAAAAGCTCCATACAGAGTTAACTCCTGCCAGAAACAGGACTGCCAGAAACAGGGAGTGAAAGGGATGATCATATTTTGCCATCCTGTTTAAAAGAGTAATCCACCTTAGGTACTGCACTATAACTTTTATTTTTATGTATGGATCTGTACTGCTCTAGTGAACATATATATAACAGGTAGTTACATTCAGCTGTAGAGAATTAAACAATAAACCAAATCCTCAGATTTGAGTATTGTGTGAGGCAATAAATATATGAATTCTGAAATGGACTCCTATGATTCTAAATCAGAGGTGGACAGTAATTGCATTTTATTAGCTTTTCAATAATGCCATACTTCAGCATGGCCATTCTTTAGGATGGTTAGAATTGTTACAGTCATACTGACGTAACTTGGACTGACACCGTAATGAATGGTTAGAACAAGCGACTTTCAGATTCTAGCATTAAAATGTCACCATTGTTTTTTTTCCAGGCCATGGAAAATAATGTGTCTCTTATCAGCAAGATGTACTTCATGTAGCATTTATCTTGTTTCAATCTGACAAGATGCGGCATGATTTGTGCAAGGAAAAAAGGAAAGAAAGTGTTTAGTGACAAACGCAGCTAGTGAGGAGTTAACGTGGTTACAGCAGACAGAGGAACAAGATGTAAATATTCAGTGTAGTGATAAGACTTAGCAATCTGGATTTATTTTAGCAGTTTCCTTTTATTTTTCATTCAACTGTTTGGAATTTTTCCACCTACACTGATATTTTCTTTAAAAGAAAAATCAGGAAAAAATAAGAGATAAACCAGTAGAACTACATTTCTTCAACTGAATGACAAATCCTTAAGCTATTAGCAGTGGTCTGCCAATATACATGTCTGTTCTGAGCATGACAAATTATTCTCTCATCTTGCGAGGACAGCTTACAGGGGAAAGCCCATACACCTGCTTCAGCTTCCAGTAGATTTAAACAGTCAAGTTATTCCCTGTGGGACTTCCATGTGCTCTTTCAACACAGGTCCCAGTTGTAGGAAATCTCAGGGGCTGAAAGAGTATACTTTGGGCAGCTCAGCCTTTATTTGACAGAATGAAAATAAGCAGAGAAACTTAAGTAGCCCTCGAAGTTCAAAGATCCTGAAAGAAGTGAGCAGGAAGTGGAAGGAAGGATAGGCTAATTGACTTGAAAGAGCAATAAAAAATTCCACACTGAGCAGCCTGGTGTTCTGTTTCCTTTCTGTTTACTCTTTCAGCAATAAATGGAAATATATGAACAGAGAGGTTTCTAAACAGGAGGTGCAAAGATAGTTTCAGGCAATAGTTTCAAAATCTCATTTATAAAGGAGACAATGCTCTGAAAAAAATGACATTTGGTTTAAGGACAGAAGTGGAATTTGTGCACATGTTATACCAGGCATGAACACAACAGGCACGTACACTGCTGCTGCCAAAACTCTGATTTCAAAGCGTTCCCTGCCTGTGTGTCCACATACTCGACAGATATTGAAGAACATGGGGAAGTAGGAAGGCTAATGTTGGCAAACGGATAGCAAAACCAATAACAGGTTGGTTTACAGGTGCAGATGTTGCAATCTATCCAGGGCAAAGTGCTTCAAAAGGAATGGAGGTGATCTCCCATGTGTTTGTGGAAAAAAGCATTTTGCATGCTGTTATTCAGAAGACAGCAATTTCTCCCTGAACTGCATTATCCACCTACTGCAGGACTCTACCATTTAGACTTCCATCGGTAAAATGTGTAAGCACCTTCTTCAGTTCAACCTCTGCCTGCAGACTATCGAAGCCCATGCTGAACTTTCAGATGATTCCTAAATCAATGAGACTTCAATCAACTAGACTCCAGTCAATGGGACTAAAGCATACACTTAAGAGTTAAGCATGCCTCTAATTACATTGCTAAATAGAAGCAGGCACATCAGACCTTTGAACATATGTATGATCAAAGGCAGTCTGTATTTAGGTGGATAGAATCCACTTCGAAATGAGAAACTGTTGTTACAAAGATATGACCATAGGTGAGAATCTTAGAGATGCTGTGACAGTCTTTGCAGACAGGCAGGCACTGAGGATGGCCTCAAACACTCACCTACTCCTTTTTCCCTGGATTTTTACCTTTAAATCAGCAAATGGGAATTCCCTAAAATACTGACTATTGGGGGATTTTTTGAAAAGCGTCCTATCACTTATCTAATCATTCTTACTTAATGATTCTTACTATGATACTAACAAGGTAACAATCATTAATAGGTAGTGTTGATATTTTTCCACGTCACTCAACATCAGTTTATTGGTGAGCAGCCAGGTATGTATGGGTGCATAAGTGCTGGTCTGGCTGGAAGTCATGCATGACCTTTATTCAGCCATTAACTTCCACAGGGATAAATTCCACCTTTGCCTAAACTGAAATAAGCAATTTCAGTGGCATTAGGGGAGCCGGCACAGCCTTGCACCACTGTAGCCCGGTAGGATTTATCTACTACTCTCCATTAGAGCCTAACTAGAAAAACACTCTGCTGTTAGTGAAACACAAACAGATTTCAAGCCAGACTTAATTTTGTTAGAATAAAAAGCATCCTTTCCCCTGCTTTCAGCTTTCTTTTCAGCTGTGTTAGAGTAGATTTGGGGTCAGAGAACACCCATGCACCTGTTATACTTTAACAGGATGGAGAATCAGCAGGAAAGAAAGAAACCAGAAAAAGCTGACCTTGCTGCAGCTGTTATAACTTCAAGAAAGGACAGTAGAAAAGAGAGGACTTTGAACCCTCTCTATTTTGTCTCTGCTGGATGCCTTGCTACAGGAGTACAGGAGCGGTGGGCATTTAGGGGACACACATACCTCAGGAGCACTTTGTACTACTACGTTATGTAACTCAATATGGGCACTGCAGGAGCTGTTTTCTCATCTCCATAAAGCCCAAGTCGTGCCAGTGAATAAAACACAAATGAAATATGGGAAGCTCTTATCAAACCTGATTACTTTCGTAGTGTAAGGCATTAGTCATTCTAGAAACAACGCTGTGGGCCTGGTTTTCACTGTGTGCTTGAAAATGAGTGAACAGAATTTACAATAATTTCCATTTACATTCCCTTTAAAGCCATTTTACACAGCCTATAAGTCACCATAAAACTGTTTATAGAATCTAACCATAGCTGATACACTGTCAGTTCGCTTACCGGCTTCCACTAGGTCTATCTTTGGCCCCAAATTCCTTACTTAATTTGAACACTTAAAGAGAAATTTTTATAGAGGCAAACCCCAGTATATCTCATTTCTTTGTACTGATTAGCCTACTGTGCAGCTACACTTATTATGATATTTGCCAGCCTCCCCATGAGAAAGAAACAGGCTCAAACATCCAAGCTCACTGAACCTGCCAACAAAATGAATCCATGTGAAAAATGTGGAACATATAAGATATGTTTATTTAAGGCTATGTAATTTTGCAAGATCAGTATGCACATCTAGTGTCTGAGCTGCGTTATAAATAAAAATATACACAAAAAAAATGCTACTCTTTTTAAATGATGAGAGATAGGAAGATTAGAAGGTTACAAGCTGTCTGGTGGTACTGCACATATACAGTTGCTATATGAAATATTGCTTTAGATTCAGTTTTAGATATTTCATTTGTAATGCCCAAGCCAGGTGCAAGTTGTCTTTTCAAGATAAGCATGAAGACATTCAGATTTGTGAATGCTGCTGTTTGACACTAGGGCCAAAACCAGATTAAATTAATGGAGCCTTACCTTGCTTTTGTGTCCCCAGGGAGTGTACAACCCTCCTACAATACAGCATTAAAATGACAAGCCACTAAGGCAGTCCTAATTTATATGACATGCTGGGCTGCAATCTCCATTCAGCCCATCACTCAGATGGAGTTGAGTGAAATAGAGAAAAATATAAAAGTGGCCAGCAGCAGCTGTCTTTTCTCACAGATTTGATTTATACTTTGATAATGCATATTTTTGTCCTCCTCCATGTTACCAACTTTCAGTTTATTGTTTCTTGATGTTTCATCTATTATTGGTGGCTTCACTTGGTTGTTTTGCCATTTAATGAAGCAAAACTCCTGGAGTCTAAGCATTGTTGAGTATATTGACTTGCTGATCTAGAAGACCCAGGCATTTCAACACACTCAGCTGGTGACCCAGTTGGCAATGGTGCAACTGGCACAGAACTAAATATTCTTATGGTGTGATCACATATATTATGACTGGTTTGGGAGAAGTAAAATGAAACCACAAAAAGATACCAAAGCCTGTTTTTGATCCTGTCCTAAATGACTCAGTTTGACAATGAAGGTGCATCAGCTTTTGCATTTCAATGACTGATGTAATGAATATAGCTTGTTGTTCATGTATACAGACTGGTGGTGTACTTATTTATAACCGAGTGCTAACCTGGATTTAAGAAAAGCACTCCTATTCTAGGCAACTCTTCAAAGAATGTCTAAATCAATGAATGAGGCTTATGCTCAAAGCAAACCACAAACTTAAAAAAATTCTCTGCATAGGGATGAGCATGAGTACATTTAAGTGTTTAAACTGTATCTCCATCAGCTGATGTTTCTGCATTTACTGGATCTGATACTAAACAGCAGAGGCAGAGAGAAGGATTGCTTGAATTTTCTGTTCTTTAAAGAAGGGTTTAAAGAAACATTTAATTCCATTTGAGTTACAGTACAAATGAGAAGGCAGCTATTTTCACCCCTACTCCTTTGTTCAAATCATTTAGCAGAAAAGGTCAGTGACATTCTGACATACTCTTAGTTATAACACAATTTTCATAATCAGAACTTAGTCTGGACCAAAAAAGCATTCACTTAAGGCAAAGCTGAGGAAGGAATTTCGACATAATCCAATTCTTTCTTTATTTCTAGGATTTCTAATTACTTAATTGGTAGAACCAAGGGCATAATCAGTCCTGTGTGTACTGGACTAAACTTCAGAGCTGAAAAAGGTATCTAGTCACCCGGGGAAATGTGATTACGGTGTCAGCAAGGGTAAAGAAATAAAAGCTCTTCTCTCCATCTCAGACAATAGTGCAACACACTGTAGAGCTACAATACAGCTATCATACTGTACAGATACAATTCAGTAGAAAGAAATGACTGTGTCAGAAAAGTAAAGGGAAACTTGTTCCACAGGTACCTGTTCTTACAAGATTTCTTCACAAATTTCTGAATTAATTATTTATTCCTACATAGTTTTACTATTTCATAGGAAGGAAGGTTTGTTAATACTTGAGGACAGACAAGTCACTAAATGGTTTCATTCGGGCTCCCTAGCAATTTGAAAAAAAGGGCAAGTTTGGCTGCAAAGTTGTCCAAGGAATGAAGAGAGACAAAACTGTATTTATTTTTATCAAGAAACCCTCCTAGCTTGGCTTTCTGCTCAGAGTAACACCAAGAAGATATCATGACACTTTTATAAGAGTGATATCAAAGATAAAACTAAAAAAAAAGAAGCCTTCAACTGGGAATACAAAGGAAATTACCCAGTGACTGGTCTCCTTGTTCTAAGTGGGTCAGAACATGTCAGTATTTTCTAAATTTTTCACATCTCCCAGCAGGAGAAGCATATTCAAGTAAAAATACTGATTCAATGTTTATAGAGTATCAATAACTTCAAAGGTTATCATCTAGAATTGCAGGTTAGCTGCATGGTAGTAAGCAAGATGATTTCCTGCATGCAATAGCACTTTACAGATGGAAACAATCTGTTCATTACTCCATTTATTATCGTGCCCTCCAAATCCAGAATATTAGTAGCTGTGCAGCCCTCCTAGGCACAGAATTGTTTCCTTCTCCTCATGGTTCAGCACTGTAGGCCATATCAGACGGGAAGTGTTTACAGCAACTGGATAGTCCAGCATATCTCCATGGCCTCACTGGGCTGGTTCAGAGCCACAACAGTGTATGTCCCCAAGCAGACCTGTCCACAGTTCCCTCTGAATATTCTGTCTGTGGTTGTGTCCCAGTAGTAATGTGACGGGAGAACTTACCCAGCTCCACAGGTACATACTGCAGGACCATAAAGGGAAGGGGAAAGGCATTAGGAAGCCCCCTGCAAAGCAGCATGCTCTGGCTGATTACTAGCTCATTCACAGACCATGGAGTAGGAGGGAGAAAAGAGCTTCTGTGCACGACCAGGAAATGTTTTTATTACTACCTCAGGGCTTTAAGCAGTCGACTCCCACATTTCCTTGGCCCAAATTGAAAATCCATGTACTTTACAGCAGTTCAGAACATAGCAGAAGATATAGGGATCTTCATTTCTAGGTCACTGGCTTATATCAGTTTTTTTCTCATCTGTGACCAAAAGGCACTAATGTAAAATAAACTCATGACCTTAACGTGAGTGACAGAAATTACACAACAATTAACCTCAACTTGTGCAGTTTATTTGGCAAGGTCAGTCAAGGGAGCCAAGCACCCAAGTCAGCCATCCATACCAAATTAAGTAACTCTGTGAGACAGATATTATCTGTCCTCTTTGGAAATCTTCTCAATTTCAACTCAGGGCACAAAATTTATATCCATATTAATAAGGAAACTCCTGTTTGTTTTACATACAGACAATTTCCTCTTTAATTTCCATTATGCAGTCACAGCTGGGAAAGTTTAGTTAGGCAACAAACATTTTTCTCCTCCTGTAACATATTTGTAAGTTTGAAGAAAAACACATCCTGTCATATCCTTTTTGGCATCCTAGACTTTTTACGCTATTAAACCAAACCAGCCTCAGTTTGTGTCATGGGGCGTGACATGGCTCACCCAGCAGAAGCCTCAAACTCTCCTAGAGAAAATACCAACTGTGAAACAGCAGGGTCAACATCTGAGCTCGTGGCGTGCCTCCCTTGCATTTACTAGGGTCTACATAAGCTTAGGAGGTAGTGCAAACTACATTTTTTCCTGCCTGGCTGACAGCTTTCCTGACAACCGCTGATTGCTGGAAGATGCTTCCTTCTATCAGACCCCAGCATCACCATCAGTCATGAAACATCCAGCTTCCAAATTGATGCAGTGTAATGATTTAACATCCTCCTGTGGTGCATGAGGACTGTTAGTTGCTCTTGGCCTTGGCTTTTACGTTGCTGAAGGGCATAAAGCTTTGTTCTAGGCCAAACAATGAACAGTCAGTGTTTGTTACCATTTCAACTTTCCATTTTGAAACAGGAGAACATCAAATCTCAGAAAACAATAACGTAAAAAATCAGAAAACACCAATTTAATGGACACAATGTATCATTCTGTGATACTATTGAAACATTCTGGGTTTGTTCTTATCTTTGCAAAACAATATCTTCAACGCATGAACTAAGTTTTGAAATGAAGAATATTTCTGTGCTGAAAGAATAGAACTTTTTTTTGGTTTAAAAACTGTCAAAATCAGACTTTTCAGCATTTCAAAACTTACTTCTTTTTTAGACATTACATTCCACAGAACCTACTCTTTACTGTCAAAAATTCAGTGAATCACAACTTTTGGATAGCAGCAAAGGAAGAAAAGTTATTTTGAAAAATGTCCTGCCAGGTCTAATAAACTATTTTCTAGTCATTTTTGTATCTCTCTTAAGTTCTGATGAATGCTACAATGGTTCCATCTCAAAACAGCTGCATTAGAAGATGTGTCACTTATATAATTTTTTTTTTTTTTTTTTTTCAAATGAGGCCATGGAATGCTGCCTGATTCTTTTGGTACAATGCTAGCAAAAATCATATGGAAATAAATTAAATACTGGAAGTGCTCACGTTAGCCAGTTTTCTGGATCCACTTAATAGCTGCTTCAGATAGAGATTCAAATCCTTCACTCTTCTATGTTCAAGATCTGCAAAAGGTAAATGCCACGAGTAGGGAAACCTGGAAAAGAAGATTTGTAAGTATAACTTTTGTACTGTATTTGCAGAAAATATCTCCAGCTCTAGTTAACAGAAGAAATTTAACACTTTCTAAGTGGTTTTGCAGTTCACGGAAGGAATGGGTACAGTATCCACAGGACTGTTTACCCTCTGGCTCTGGTTCTTCTAATATTTTGCAGATATTCTGTTTCATACTGTACTCCTTTTCTCTGTCTAAATCATTCATTACAAAAAAAATAAAAAGTTAACCCCCCTAAAAAGGTACTTATTTGCATTTTATGGTATCTAAATACCTCTAAAAAGCTGGCCCTTTATGATTCCAAGAAAACACCTCACTCTCCGTTTTTTGCACTATGCACAGCACAACAGTTCTCTGATCTCAGCCCAGGGCACATGCTATACAAACCCTTACCGTAGAATATTGAATACAAAAGCCTTCCAGCAACAATATGATGTTACATGAATATATCATTTCTTGCTTTTATATCTTAGCTATTTAGAGTGTAGATAAGCTTTCCAGAGCAGGTCTCCAATCTCATATGTAATTTCAGGCAGTAGTATAATAAAAGTAATATATGAAAACAAATGATCATCACAATAACAAAATCAATCCCAACAAAAGCAATAACAATAATAACAGTAAAGTTCTTGCTGAATTTTTGTGATGATTAATTACATTTCAGTTCAGTAGATAAACCACATATGCATAGAATGGCCTCGTGTCTATTTTCAAATGCTTTGGTGATTGAAAATGTCAAAACCCCGTATTTTTTTTACTTGAATCATCTTTGGATTTTAAGTGACAACACATATTAGATCAGTCAAAAGGTTAGATTTTTAACAATACATGTAATCAACTTATATTAACCTCGCCCTGACTAGGACTATTTCTCTCTTAGGTTGAAGGAGCATTAGAAAAGCTATCTGTGTTAAATTGTAGGTAATGGATTTTGTGATATGGATTACTAACATCATGATTTCTATACCAGTATTATGCTTTATGACCTCTAAGCTATGTGATATAGAAAGGAAGAAGTTTTGATCTGGTTGTATTTTATGTTACACAACCTCTGTAAAGAGTTCACAGTGTCTTGTTTACACACCTCTTTTTCTCTGGTACAATCTTGTTTATCCACTAGATCTCAAGAGATACCAGAAGGCTCCAGGCAAATGACCAAAGAGGCATCCAGCAGTGTAATACACTGAAAAGAGATACTTGGCCAGCCCTTTGAAAGGCAGCTGGTCAGATCCTAGTTTGAACAGGTTTTACCCAATTCCACAGCTCAGTGATAAGATGTCATCAGCTTTTCAAAGACCAGCCATATAGCAGCACATAGAGCACTGGATTCTCATCCCTAGGGAGGAACACCGGCCAGCTTTGCAAACCACCCAGCTGTAAAAATGGCAAATAGCAACCTCCCCAGAGAAAATAAAATGACTGAAGATGGTTAGCCCACAGTTTTTGTTACCGAGAGAGTCAATGTGATCAGATTTTAAGAATGTACTGACACTTGTTGGGTTGGGCTTTTTGAAGCTTGTTTTGTAACACAAGGCCTTTTAGGAAGAGAGTATTGGTTAACAAATCTTGTACTTCCTTTTAGGAGTAGACAGATCTTTACTGATCTAACTCACCACTAGTATAACTTAGTCTGCAATTAAAACAGCAAGAAGCTAGAAGAAGATGACAGCAGCATATTGTACGTATGCCCGACCTCTTGATTTTTTTCGACTATAGCACTGAAAGATCAGAGCTCTGTTAGACACAATGAATAGCAAGAGGCAATTCTTGCCTCACACAATTACAAAGGCAGGACACATAATGAGGTGGTGGAAGTGAATGACTCAGGATCACAACATATATGAGCTGAACAGATAAAAATAAAGCCCAGGTCATTTGGCGCACATAGAAAGCCTTGAATGTCCTGGTTTCCTGGCACAAAAGGGATTTCTTTCAAGAGATGGTAGGCAGGATCTGTTTGGAAGTAGCTTAAATTAGGCTGTATAACACAAGGACAGGACTCTGGCTGTAAAATGTAGGCCCTCAGAAGATGTATCCTAAGCACAGTGGCCAAACAGACTGATTGATAGCACGAAAAACTCTGCGGCAGTGAAGGACAGTCTGAACCTTGTGAGAGTACTGAACATGTCTTTAAAAATGTTCCATTTAAAACTCCATGCTTTTGCCAAATTATATGCATGGATGAATCTGTTTTGCACTTAATGAATATACTTCTACATATATATATGTATGCCTATATATAAAAAAAAGTCTAGATTTGGACTAGACATAAGGAGGAATTTCTTCACCATGAGAGTGGTGAGGCGCTGGCACAGGTTGCCCAGGGAAGTTGTGGATGCCCCATCCCTGGAGGTGTTCAAGACTAGGTTGGATGGGTCCTTGGGAAGCCTCATCTAGTGGGAGGTGTCCCTGCCCACGGCAGGGGAGGTGGAACTAGATGAACTTTAAGGTCCCTTTCAACCCAAACTATTGTATGATTCTGTGATTCTATGATTCTGCTTGTGCTAGAAGAAATTAACTTCCTAATATGATTTTGAGTGTTGCATCTACCTTGTCAATCAGAAAAATAAAAACTTGCACCATGTGCAGACATCCTGCATAACAGATTCTATTTCTCACTTATTAGTTTGAAGAACATTCTGTGCATAAATTATGTGCCTTAAATGCTTTGTTGGGTGAAATAATTTTTGGCTTTTTAAAAAGCAATAATTAAACACAATTAATACTCTCTCTGAAACCAAATAAGAGGGAAGCTGATAGAGTGCAAGGGCTTGCTTGGGCAGCTGTGCTTTGATTTATAAATATGGGCTGAATGTTTACATGTCAACAGCAAAATTTCAGATGCTGAGAGCTCTGAGCTTCTGCCATTAGTTTCTTGAGATTTAGCCAGTATTTAGCACTTGTATAAAGCAGACCCATATTGCGTTTTTTCCTCCTAATGAGACGGGAATATATACAATTTCATGAATCAGTACAAACCAGTAACCAAGTCCTTTCTTTTAGCAGTTCCAATTCTTCAAATAATATTGGACATTTTACTTTTAAATCATATATTTTCAAACTAATTTTGTGTTTACATTATGGAACGAGGTTTTTCCTTCCCTTAAAGCATCTGGCATCAGTCAGAGCTGGAGCTTTGTCACACACCGACAGACTAATGGTCTGATATGGTATGGCAGTTCCAGAGATAACCTCCTATAAAGAAATAATAAGGTTTTTATTATTAGAATGCAACCTGGAATAATAGAAAAGCCTCAAATTGATGAAGTTCTCTTAGAAACAATAAAAAACTGTAACATTAAAGAACGTACATACAAAGAAATATCATAAAATTAATTATTTTAACACAGTCTTGAGGAAAGATCATACAGTGACAGGTTACTGCTGGGACTGTATTATGACAAAAAAGCTCCAGAGCTCTTAGACACAGCCTCAGGATATGCAGATTAACCTCTGTGAGTTCTGCAACTCTCTTTTGTAGTGAAACTATTGTGAGGGATTTTATTAAAGGCAGATTTATCTGAAAATCAGCTCACTACAAAGTTTCTGAGGTCTACATGTTTCTAAAGAGAAAAAAAATTTTCCTTCGAAGGGCTCTGCTCACAATAGGAAAAAACTGTAAACAGCTACTTGAGATATATTTTGTTTTACAATCTAGTAGTTAACATGCTATTATCTCCAAATCAAAACCATGTTTCAAGCACTTTCAGAGTTTAGTGAAATTCCAGTTCTCACCAGCTGCTGCAAATCAGTCAGTGAGCCAGTGTGAGCCAGTCAGAATGAGTCAAACTGGAGTCAATTAAAGTCTCCTCCTGTATGAGAAAGATTCTCTAGAAGTAACTAACCAAAAGCCATTTAATTGAATGTCTTTCACAAGTTTGGGGGAGTATAAAATTTGGATGTGAAATTCCTGGGCTTTATTTTTAAAGTCAAACTCATGTCGTTTATGGCTATTCACTTCAGGACAAACATAAAAGACCTTTCTACTTCTCAAGCATATCACTTGAATCTCAGTGTGGTTCAAGTAAACTGCTTGTCTTTTTGGCTACCTTTATGATTTATTGTTCATTGTGCTTGAAGAGGGGTTTGTCTCAGGCGAGTCAGCATGGCTAGTTGGGAGAGGACTACTTTGCTCTCAATGGGGTATACAGTATCTTATCCATCTACCTATCCATCTATCTATCTATCTATTTATCTATCCATCTATCTATCTATCCATCCATCCATCTATCTATCCATCTATGCTGTAGAATTAATAACTCCACTTTTATTACTGAAGCCATGGACAATGATTACATAAGGCAAAACTATTTTACTTAAGACAGAAATAAACCATGGAACTCACTGTCCCAGGAAACTATGAAGAAGTAAGTTTCAGAATATGAAAAGCAGGGATAGATATGCTCATGGACAAGAAGTAATATTCTGAATTATTGCAACGAATGACAGTGTATTTTTCAAGAGGTATTAAACTGAATGACGGAAGGCAGAAACTAGCAGGTTTTAGGCGAGGATATTACATAAGACTGTTGCATATTCCACAGCTGGAGAGCACATGCATCTTTTTGTAAAAAGGTTGATCACTCCTGCCAGTGTCAGAGATTGGCTTGCTTCTATTCTGACCTAGTGTGAGCATTCTTACATTACTTTAATACATGGATTTGGCTATGAGTTTTGATTAGCATCGTGAGGAAAATAAAAACTATTAAAGGCCCTATTATGTCTTTAATTAAGTCAATATCACTCACCCTTTGATTTCAGGAATAGCTGTTTTCCCCTTCACCTCCCATTAAAAAAGGAACAATAAAATATATAAAAGCTAGACTGTCAAATTCTCTATGGTTTGATTTCTTCTGAGGCTGAATAGAAGACTTGATAGAATACGTTGCATTGCCTTTGTGTTTCTAAAAATATGTCTGCCATACATTTTCTCACATTTTTAGCTGTGCACAGAGAGACCCATTTAACAGCAGAATAATGTTCACTAATACGCTGCCTTACTCTGGGAGTGCATGCGATGGAAATTGCTTCTGGAGATGGCTGTGAAGTTTTGAGAACTGGTCAAATGATTTTTCCACAAAACTGACCACATTGCAGGTTTGCACCACCTGGACTAGGTATAGCTGTATTGGAGAAAAGGGAGAGGCAGAAAAGATAAATTATCAGAGTCACATTAAAAAACAGACATACAAGACGAAATGCAGGGTGATTTTAACAAAGAAAAACCTTTGTTTAATGTAGTGCCAAGTGCCAGAGAATATAGTTTGTAATTTATAGGCTTTACTGCACTGAAAGAGAAACTTGCCTGTGTAGCATACAGCTCAAACACTGAAAGATCACTGCAGTGTGTGAAAACTAATAATGCACCATTAAAGCACCATATAACAGCCTCCGATTTCTATTAGGCTTCCTAATTTTGTGCCATGCTTTCCTCCTGGATGCTTTAATTAGCTCTTGATTTATTTTTCACTATAGGGCATGAACTGCTCTCCTTAATGGCTCCCTGCTAATAGCTGTCTGCCTGGTGTTCTTTCTCTCTGGTAGCTCATTGCTTATGGCCCTGCTGTTCATTCTGTGATCCTTTTAATGTGGCACAGCACATCTTCCATAAAGGAAAAGGGTGAGTATATAGACTCACGGAAAAACGGTTAACAATCAAGGCAAATGATGGCAAACAAAGAACATAATACATACAGGGTCAGACTTTTTGTTGAACCCCAAAATGGTGGCTCTTGCGATTGACTTCTCTGTGTCCAACTTCATCCACTCTTGGGGGATGGTCTCTGGAGCTGGAGGCTTTGCAGAACCTGTCACTGACATCTGTACAAGTGCATGGATCAAGTTATTGAGTTTCACGGGAAAGCACTCCAAACTTTCCTTGATTTTCCTGAAAAAAAAACCAAATAGAAAAGGTGCTATTTATGCAGCTATTTCATTTCCAGTTCCTGATCCTTGGTTTCACAGTTGGAAGAATCAAAATCCCCCAAATCCCAAAAGGTACCTCACATACTCATGTACCTACATACACAACAGTCACCACTATTTGCAGCAATACAGCACATCCAGACCCTGAGCTCCACTGCTCAAGGGAGTGCTCCTGCCATTGCCTTTCTCATGGCTTGCCTTGGGGTAGTTATTCTTCATGAGCTGGATACCATCAGCCTTCTTTTGGATAAGAGATGGACAGAATATTTCCATGTGCGTTTTGAGGAAATCCAGGGTAGAACAACACGTGTTCGCAGGTAGTGCAGAGTGCCCTAGCACTTTACTTTGGTTACGCTAACCTCACAGGGACTTGCTCATTTTTATACAAAGCTCTTGCATCCAATTTGTGATTTAACTGTGTATGATGTGTTGATAATTAATCTACCCAATTTTTACAAGCTCTATCCTTGTGGAGCAGCTTAAGGCTAAAAAGAAAGAAAAAGAAATTTTCTCCCTTTATCTTCCCCATCTCATTCCTGTGCAAGTGGAGCCAGAATGCATTTCTAGTTTTCCAGAGTTTTACGATCCTTCATCAGCAAAAGACACAATAGATAAAAAAAAAAATGTTAGATATACGTGTAGATATGTACTGTAAACATGTTTTTAACATCAAAGTGAACTCAACTTGAGCAATAACACTGCAAGATAATCACTGGTCTTTGAAGAGTAAGATGCAGTACTCATTAGAAAGCATTTGCCCTCTTAAATTCGATTGCTGGTTAAGATCTATTTAACTTGTGATGTTATTTTTTTCTTCCTACTTCCCTGCTTACTTTTGCAGCTCTCTGAAGAAATTCTGGGTAGATTCTGACATTATAGAGCAACAACCCATTAGTTTCAGACCATATGGCAGCAAACGTATACCAAATTGTCAGTGCTTTTTTAATTTTTCTCTTTTTTTTTCTCCCAGTTTTGGACTTTATTTAACTAGCTTACAAAGGGTTATAAATACCTTTAAACACCTCATCATCCCCTGTTCAAAGCTGAGCAAATGCTTCACCTGTCACTTTAAATCAACTTATTCATGGGTTTCTGTGAGTGGGTTGGGTTGCATACTGCAATCAATTGAAATCAACTCCATTCATTGCATTAGCCTAATTTTCATGATCTCAGACATTCAGGCTGAAATCTATAGCTTCACAGACGCAACCATACCAAAAAGAACATTCTACCTGCAGTTAATACCCTTGCTTTAACCCCCAAAACTGAGATGTGATTCAAAATACTCTGTGAATTTATCATACGCCAATTAGGTATAGTAAACTGAGGAAAGAAGATGTATTATGTTTTTCCTCAATGTAATACAAGGAAAGGTATCTCTGAATTGATTCAGTTAATTATCTTAATTATTAATTACATTCTCCAGAAACAGACGCATACAGACTATTTAATAAATGACAGAAATTAACACTCCAATGGAAAACAAGAAAACAAATCTCATTTCAAAATATTAGTACTAATTCAATTCAGTACTGATTAATTAGCTTGCATATGTGGTGAACTTTTCCTTTTTAACTCCTATGTATTTAATTGAATGCATACTTTAAACACTTCCTCAATCACTGAAACATCATTTAGGTTATAGAATCTGTAACTAGGCCATATGATGGGTAAGCAGTTAGGGAATTTGCAATGTTTCTATGAGGCATATTAACTTTGCAGCTAAATACAGTGCATTTTAATACACATAAAGCAGGCTTCTGCTTATAAACTAGTATTAATTCAGACAACACCACTACAGAGAACAGCTGATATCAGAATAGCACTGTTTAAACAATCCAGTATTTTAATGGCTTGTTGTTCTTTCCACAGTTCCATTAAGCTTCTAAAAGGCTTCTAACACCCAGACTGCTAATAACATACTTTAAACCTAAACAGAGGCTTTTATTGTCATTTTTGCAGATTTTGTCTGTGAGTTATTTTAAATTATTACATTTACTTTACATTTAAAATGATTACATTTAAAATAAAATAAAACCAGAAGTATATTTTGTTTTGTCCCTCTCTCAATATTCTGTTTTCTCTGTATGCAGTCCTCCCTGTTAGAATAAAAAACATTAAGCAAACCTTATGTCATGCTACCAACAAAGAATTGAAAAGGACTATTTGTCCTTCCGATGGCAGCTCAGCAGGTGTTTTCATAACAAGGTAGAACAATTCTGGTTATGGTTCTCTGTGTTTTATTTCGAGGGCAAGCTGGCTGAAGGAAACCCTCTTTCTCGCAGCCTCCCAAAAGCTGGTTTCTAACTATGTACAGAGCAGTGGGGTACATCAAACCCATGTGTCTTTTTTAATTTTGCAGTTTATATTTGGCTTGGATTATTCCAATTACCCAGTTCACATTGCAGTAGACTGATTATCCTTTCTGCTAGGTTTTTTTAAAGCTCACCCTAAGGATCAGTGGTGGAACTTTCTCCTTGAACTCTTTTAGATCCCCATACATCATCTTTTCCCTACATCCACCTTAAGTTTAGCCTTAGGCAAAGAAATTGGTAAAGCCATGGATATTTATTGTTGAGATTCTCTTCTTACGTCATTACCATCTTTGTCTGTGCCTAAAGCTGGCTCCACCTTCACAAAAATGACAAAAAATCTCCTAGTTATTTGAGAGCTTTGGTAGCCCAAGCTACCAAGAGAATTAGTGTGTTATGGCCTATAGATGGGAAAACCACAGTGACTTATACGAAGGGCATCAAAAGCACAGGTTACTCAGAAGAAAACAGGAAATTCGTTAACTAGAGTAATATTAAATATGAATTGCAATATTGCTAACACGCAGTTTTCAGGCAGAAACGTCACTATTTTTTGATATGACCACATCCGTTTACCAGAAAAATTGGTGGTTTGCCTCCTTTTCAGAAAAATGAGTTAAATATCCAGGACTATTGAAAAGTAATGACTTTTCACTTTCCACCTTTTGAACTGACTTTGCATTTCATATTCACTCACAGACTTTCTACATAACTATCAAGTTATGTTATCAGGTAAAACATGTACCGACTGGTTGGCTGCTTGTGTAAATAGAGATGGATGAAAAGATTGGCTAATGTTTTCAATAGTGACTAGTGATAGTTGATGCCTTGATTTTTGGGAAGTAGACACTTCTTAAGGGGCAGGTATCCTGTAGGCTGGTGATTAGATCTTTTTGGATGTACCAGCTTTTCTCCACAGCTTTTTAGGAGTACATGCACTCATTATTACTGAATAGTTTGCCAGGTCTTAGTCTCGGTATATATAAAAATGAATATTCACTCCAAACTTCAGAATAATTTCCTTTATCATTCTGGATCACAGAATCACAGAATCACTAAGCTGGAAAAGACCTCTAGCATCTTTGAGGCCAACCATTCCTATTAACCACTAAACCATACCCCTGAGCATCTCATCCACCCGTCTTTTACATACCTCCAGGGATCGGGACAACCACCTCCATGGGCAGCCTGTTCCAGTGCCCAACGACCCCTTCTGTGAAAAACTTTTCCTGATGTCCAGTCTGAACCTCCCCTGGCACAGCTTGAGGCCACTCCCCCCTGTCCTGTCCCCATCACTTGGAAGAAGAGGCCAGCTCCCTCCTCTCCACAACCTCCTTTCAGGTAGTTGTAGAGAGCAATAAGGTCTCCCCTCAGCCTCCTCTTCACAAGGCTAAATAACCCCAGTTCCCTCAGCTGCTCCTCATAAGGCTTGTTCTCCAGCTCCTTCAACAGGTTGGTTGCTCTTCTCTGGGCACGCTCCAGAGCTTCAACATCCTTCATGTAGTGAGGGGTCCAGAATGGAACACAGTATTTGAGGTGCAGTCTCACCAGTGACGAGTACAGGGGCAGAATAACCTTCCTGGACCTGCTGGTCACGCCGTTTCTCATACAAGTGAAGATGCCATTGGCCTTCTTGGCCACCTGGTCACATTGCTGGCTCATGTCCAGTCAGCTGTCAACCAACACCCCCAAGTTCTTCTCTAGGCAGCTTTCTAGCCAGACTTCTCCTAGTCTGTAGCACTGCACAGGGTTGTTGTGTCCCAAGTGCGAGACTCTGCACTTTGCCTTGTTAAACCTAATACCATTGGTCTCAGTCCAGCGGTCCAGCCTGTCCAGATACCTTTGAAGAGCCTCTCTACCCTAAAGCAGATCGACACTTCCACTCAGCTTAGTGTTGTCCACAAACTTACTTAGGGTATCATTCTTCTCATTTCCATCTACACCTGAAATAATATAGAGTATAAGCAGCAAAATTTATTTGCATGGAGTTTCAAGATGTTAATGAACATGGTGTTTCATTTCTATTCAACTTTTCAATCCATGAATTCACCAGGCTTCATTTTAAAACAAGTTGAGTAGCATGCCCACAGCAGCTCTTAACAGACTTTTCCAGAATATTACTACTTTCAGTAGACCTTTTCTAATTTTCAGCAACATTTATTCGTAGATATTTGATACTCCTTTTGAATACAGCAGTGATAACTCTTCAGTTTAATACCTTATTTCACACTGTGATTGCATACAGCCAATAATAAATATTCTTTTTACCCCTTATTTTGCTAGGCTTTCCTGAGCTAGTGGTATATGAGGTTTGTAGAACAATATGAATGCCTCACACAACATAAATTCTCTGTTTCTTTATACAACAATCTTTACAAATTGCTTGAATGCTGCTAAGAGAAGTTTAGTACCGTAGTTTTGTCTATGCCCTTCAGAAATCACTAGCTTTCACTAGTTTTTCAGTTCTTGCAGGAATATCTGCAACCACTTGAGAAACAGAGATCAACTGATCAGTTTGAGATTAACATCATGTATTGTAAGGAGTTATTGTGAACTGTCCAGTTTCACAACTGCTGGCACTTGTGGTTTGGAGTGGATATGCTTGACCTGGGCAATGACAGGTTCCTAATAAATGATTCTATTAACAAATATATAAAGATGGCAGCTGACTCAAACAGCCTACCCTTCTCCGGCAATAAGGCTGCTGAAGATATGTATGTAACAGTGCTTCTCTGGCATATGTCTGATCTATCATACTTCTCTCATTCATGGGCTTCTGTGAGCGGGATAGATTGCATACTGCAATCAATTGAAATCAACTCCATTAATTGCATTAGGCTAACTGAATCCCTTCAGTTAAAAAATAATTATATATATATATCACTTTGCAGGCACATTAAAAATGCCTGGCAGTATGCGATACCGTGCTCCTGTTTGAAGACATCTGCAGAAAATCAAAGCGGAAATTTATATCCAGAGGTAAGATGAGTTTCCAGTTTCTGGCAAAAGTATGTTGTCAGGGGAGGAAGAAAAGAGGGAGAAGAGAGGATCAAATTTAGTTTCAAGGATCAAACTGAGTTCAGGGCAGATGCTGGAGAGACAACAATGTTTCATTTGGCACTAGGTGCACAGAACAGACAAGAAAACACAGAAGGCCTTGTTTAACTCTGAATGGGTGCATTGTTTACCCATGATCCTAGGGTGTGACCTTCCAGAAGGCTGTAAGCTGTGAGACTTAACACTGCAACTCATCAGCTCATAACAGTGAACTGGCCCAATGTGAGAATAATACAGTACACAAATGAGACCACAGATTGTTGAACATGTCTTAAATCAAGAATGAGAGCAAAGGAGTTTGGTAAAACACAGAATGCTTTATGATCCTGAAAGCGGTCAGCGCCTCACAGTGCAAACTCCGGTAGCATTATTCTGTTGGCTAAAATCGCAACAGCAAAGAACAAATTAACGGTTGTTCTACCAGGAATACTTAAGACATCGTTCATCATTTCGTGTCATTTTTAAATAACAATAGAGGCAATGTCAGTATTACTGCTTAAATCAAACTCGGGCAATCGCTAAAAGCAACCTATTTCTGTAGAAATACAGATAAATACTGTTCTTCTGTTTCCCCTAGCAGAAGATTGGGGGTTTCAGTAGATACATTATACAATCAAATCTGAAAGATTACAATAACTACCTTGTACTAGAACAAGAAATAACTTTTTGTTGGCAGTGCTTAAGATTTCAAGGACCAGGCTATTTGTCTAGAAAAGAACTTTTTAAAAACAATAGAGTGGTTTTCATGTAATTATGGAGAAAAAGGAGCTACAAACTGCGAAGGATCTGAGAGCTACTGGAAGTTATGCTAATAAGCAGAACTTTCTATTTCCTTGGCCTTCTAAGGAGAGCTTGAAAAAATAGATACAAGAATAACCTGCAGAGTGACCATGAAAAGTGTGTAACTGGATTTTTTCTCACTGGGCATTTTGTATAACAAGGAGTTAGGGAAGAATTTTTCTGAAGGACAGGAATAAAGATGATGTAAGTAATGCAAATCTCACAAAAATCTCAATATATTAACATTCCTGGGACAGGCACGAAAATGCTTACATGGAGGGGTAAGTTCTGCATGGATCCATATATCAGGGCCGGTTCCCAAGGTCTTTATTTTGAAAAGTGCTTGGATACTCTTTTGAGAATTTAAAATACCACTAGACATGAAGTCTGATGTTCTGCCCATGTTTAAATATCTAGAAATGTTATTTAATACATATGTTGAACTACATAAATCATGTTCAAACATGAATAGAAATTAGAATAAAGTAATTTTAAAAAAGCTCCAAGAGAAATGTGATCCACAGAAATTCATAAGCTAGTGACAAGAGACTTTCTTCTTGCAAATGAGCATACATAATACAAACATGCCCTAAGAGTATTAAAGAACAAGATACACATCTTAGCAATATCTGACTTTTTTATGTGGTGTAATGATATCTATGGACAATAACAAATCTACACTTTAGCATTTCGAAGGAAACTGGAAAAGTAGTCTGGAATTTACTAAAAACATTTCAGCAGAAAATACAGTTTCAAATAAGGACAGAGCCCACAACACTGTAAAGATCTTCATCATGATGCTAGTTTTGTTGATAAGCTGGATTTGTGTGGCACTTCTCTGAAGGATTTCATTTCTTTAGCACCAAGCCTAATAAGAAATCTCATGGGAAGAAGGACATGCTGGCCACTGAGACGTGACTACAGTCTCCCTGGGCTGAACAGAATTTCCTAACTCTAATATGAACCTCTACGAGGCAACAAAGCGTATTAACGCTTCTTTCAAAATAGCATTGAGCCACATCTCCTTCCTATTGCCAGCTGTTATTCTACATACTTTGGCTGAGAAAGACTGCAAGTGAATTCCCATTCTGAAGTCCCTCACTTCCTTCACCCTAACCCTTAAAACACCACTATTGCCTTGCCCAACTCCAAAAACCAGTCAGCAGCTACAACTCTGTCCTAAACACAGCCCTCACCCTTCATCTTTCAGCTAAGTATGATTGCATTGATACTAAGCTTAGCCAGAACCTTAGTCCCACCCAAGTGAAAAGCATACTAATCCTTTCCACCTCCAGAAGATTGGTGGGCACTAGCTCTGAGCTTTGCATGACACTAACACAGTTTTAACTCTGAAGATTCACATTTCCCTGTTTGCTATGTACAATCTAGCCTTTTTTTTAATTAATTAAATGAATTGGATTTTTTACCCATGAGAGACAGACACAGACACCTAAATTATTTGACAGAATCAAGACTTTTACAATTTAATTAGAAACTGCATGTTTCCTATTTGAAATGGAAATACAAGTTGGTAATCTGGGAATATGTGGCATTTTAAGAAAAGGATAAGTTAGGAGTTGACGGTAAATGTGAAGCTGGAATTAAATTTTAAAATATAACAGTTTTGCTAAAAGGCAAGAAAGGAGAAGAAGGTCGATGTTCTGCTCTGTGTAAACATAATGAAACACTACTTTTGAGAAGTTCCTTTCTGACTCTTTAAAGAAGGGTCTTCCTTAAACTTGCTAGGTAGGTCTCTGTTACAACTTTCTCCAAACCTGCTACCTCAGTTTTGAATTCTAAGACACAAATAGGAGACATATAAACAACACAATTGAAATTGCCCAAAATCTTCATACGGGCCTCTTTAATAGTAATGAGGATGGCTCAGCTGCTCCAGTTCATTTATTCATTGCAGTGCAGCCTCTAACTGTACTGAAGGGTAGGAGGATTGGTTCTACCTCAAGGCAAATTGCAGTGTACAGAAAATTGTGCCGCCTTATAGAAGCATCCCTTTGCTCTCTGAATTTGAAAGGAGTCCTTCACTCAGAGTCCAGTGCTGTGAACTGGATATGTGCCCTGTACCTGCATCAGAAGAGTTTGGCTTTGTTTGCATGCATACATGGTGTCCAGGGTGCACAAATTCATAGACTGTCCTTGGGAAATGATGGTGCTGCACAGGACAGGCTCTGACAGGGAGATTTTTTTTCTCATACTGTGCCTAGAAAGGGAAAGTGAGTTTCCAAACCCAAATAGTCTCCACTGGCTCTATCTAGAGCATCATCACATCAATAGTTGAAATCATATGTAATGCAGAGGCCTGACCTGAAAGATCGGGACTGAAGGCTTCAAACTGATGTCATGCACATCAGCAGTGGCTCCTCATCAATAGTCCCCAGTTATTATCACAAACAAGAGAAAGGTTTCATTATTCTAACACAAATCACGCTTTACATATATCTGTATTAACACACAATGCTTATCATAGATCTGTTTAGTGGTTTAAAGAAAGAATCAGAACTATTTAGCAGGTGGAGAAACAACTTCCCTAAAGCAACACAGAAGTCAAAATAAGAGAAAAGGAAATAAAATGCAGGAATCCCAGGCCCTCACTAAGTCCAGTAAAAAGTTGAACCTCCTTACGTAATCCAAATCCTGTTGTACGTAGCTGCTGCATTCAAAAGCAGAGGAAAGCTGACTAGATATAAACCAGGATGGTTTCACCAAGTAAGCCAAAGAAATCTCTAGGCAGTGAATGAGTGATTTGTTACAGATGTACCACAAACACACAATTGTTTCTTCCAGAAATTTGAAAAGACTGTTTATAACATGCATAAGGAATGGACTTTTTAAAAGGAAATATGTGAAGACCAATTACCCTTTCATGTAATTTCACGGATTACATCTTAACATAACAGAAAAACTGTCTTTTTTTAAAAAAAAAAAAAAAAAATTTTGATAGCTTTATTTTCATGACTGAAGGAGATAATTCTGGATTATGTTCTGGTTTTACCTTGTAAAGTAACTTGTAGCCTGGAGGTCTGAGTCCTGAGGACGGAGGTTATCATACACGTACTTCAGGTCCTGAATGCTGTTTAGCTCAGGCAATCCTGCATGCAGCATCTTAAAGTAAAGATGTATCATTAGTCCACTGTTCTATTGAAAAGAAATATAGATTAAATGGGCCTAACTGAGAAAAGAAAGGTTTTACACTGAAAGTTCTTCTTTTAAAATACAAAGATGTGCTGATCTGAAAAGCAGTTCTGATGCTAAAGCAGTGCCTGGAATACTAAACAGAATATATTGTACTGTAAAACTTTACACTGAGGTACCAGAAAGAGGCATGGGTCAAAATCACCGATCCATTTTAGTTATTTATTTTCTCTTTGGATATCATAATCTCACTGTGTGCATTGCTAAACTTCTGTCATGTCCTTCTAATGGTCATAGAAGGAAGGCAACCAAATTCAGCCACCTGAAAAATGGTAATCACATTTCTGTTAAGCTCACAGTGTTATTTTAGTCCTAATCCAGTTTAGCACAACATCACCTTTCCATTTTTTACTACTCTTTCCACCATCACTGCTCTGGACTCCTGCAAAAGGATCATAGGTTCACATCTTTTAAAGTCAATGAAAGAGAAAGGTTCCTTCAGATGCTGATTCATAGCAGAAGCCCTAACTTTGGCACTGAGAACTGCCCTCTGGTATCATTCTCCACTGATGAGGGACAGAGATGGTCTAGTTAGTCAGTGAAGTTACATTCAGAAGACAGATAAAGCAAATATTGCCCTTGCAAAATAACAACACGAGTAGGGTAGACAACTGAATGCAGCCAATTGCCCACATAGCTCTCGCCAGCATTTTAAAATGTCAACAATAGAAATAATTTTTACTTACTTCAAAACCTACTGATTTTTCTCAACCATCACAGTAAGTGATGCTTTGTGTGTAATGGAGAAAAAAAATCACTCCTTCACATTGCTCAGAAGGAAATGTATCTGAATTTGCAGTCACTGCTGTGCATTCTTCATGGATATTTGTGTCTAGCTAAGACTGAAAGACCCACTGAGTTTTGTGGATAACAGCAAAGAAGAAAGGAAGCAGTGGTTTTATATTTAGGCTTGGTCGAGTGATGAACAGAGTAACAGGAAAAGAGATGGCGGGGTATATTCTTTATTCCTTCAAATCTTTTCAATATTTTACATATTTTCCTTTTGGCTTTATGAGGAAAATCTTCATATATGACCTAATCTATGCTACCACTGGACAGTTAGATTACTGTGTCACTGAGTTCTGAAGAGGCAGAAAGCTCAATGATGTGAATTTAAGTGAGTCGAGAACAGGGACAAGAACAACATTCTGAGCTTAGGGAAAAGGGAACAATGCCAAATATCAACATAATTTGGATGATCTGTAGTGCAACTGAAAACTGGGATTTTTTTTTTTTAGGTTTTCTACATTGCCAAAGATGGGCAACCATTTGCTGAAGAACAAAAAATGTCTTTATCTGGGCATTACCTATAGAATGCTTTGCTGGCTGCAAGGGAGTCTTAGAGGTGTGTTATAATATTTCATCTGTCTTTTGCTTCACATAGCATAACTTTAATGTTTTCAATCCCCTAATGGAGGAGTCTACTGAAAACTGTGGCTTGTGATACTAGGTACTAATTAGACGACACATGGAACATATTTAGAAAACAACTATCAGTCACCTAGGGCAATTTAAATGACAGTAGATGCCCAAGATTAAGTGCTGCACTGTTGACCTCCTTTGGCCACACATATGTTTTGACTTGCTATACTTGGTCTTCTCGGGCCTTCTGACTCACTAAGTGGAGTTGCTTAAACTCTCCTTTGGCTGGGATTCTGAGCTGCTGTGTGATGCTTAGCCCACCATCCCAAGAAAATTGAATAGTCCTGGCATGTACTTTCCCTCCATTAAACCTCCAAAATGGGGTGCTTCCTGATCCTTTTTTCCCAACTGGCACTCACCCACTGAGTTACAGAAGGGTGAGATGACTAATATGGGGACATGGGATTCTTGACTCTTAGATATGCTCTATAAAGGCACTCTGTCCTGTTTTATATTACTTGGGTCCACCTGTTTCTTGTCACAACAGAGGCAAGTGGATCAATTACTTGCTGTATACTGTCACCTCTAAAATATTTTTAATAATTTTCTAGCTGAAAAAATCTTTATAACATTAATAGAATTGGCATTTTTTTAAACAAGCCAAAAGGTGTTTGTGTTCTGCAATCACCTTTTTTATAACAGTTTGCATCAGTTCTTTAATGAGAGCAAAGCTGATGAACTACAGGCATTTATTTATGCAGCTGAAGTCTGCCAGCAGATTTTTGCATCTCCCACAGATGTTTCTGCTTTTGAAAGTGATGGGAACTTCATTGATTCTTTTTTACTCCCAGTAGTAAATGTCAGTACAGTTCTAGAAAAGTGCTTCTTACCACCAAGAAAAAGCATTAAGTCCCAAACTGGGACAAAACCCCCAAGTAATTGCTCATTACCACCATTTGCTAGAAACCGCTAATAGTTTTTGACCATTCAGAACACATTTTACTACTCCTGTGAAGTACTGTATGTTCTGGAAATTGCCTTACTGTTTGGATATTTGTCTATGGTTTATAAATAGCAACTCAGAAAATGAATGCTCAGAATGTGGGAGGGAAAGGAAAGATTAATGATGCAGATTTCCAGATATTGAGAGAAATCTTAGACTGTTATTGATACAAATAAGCAGTGGTTAGTTTATCTTGTTCCTTCATGATAATATCTGATATTTTGCAGTGAAATGAATTCAAAGTGGAACTTTCCACAGTTTATTTCGGTTTCTAGAAATCACCCACATAACTAAAACATTTTGATACTTACAGTTTCTGACCAACCCCCCATATCAAGTCCAGAACCAGACTTTATTTTCCAAACATCACTGGCAAAAACCAGGGTTTCACAGACTTGTCTTGTTTGTTTAATTCCCTTTTGATATGAAGCAATCATCAATGGGGTGCGAGGATGCTGCCAGTTATTTTTCAGTTATGAAATGCAACACAATTGACTGATCTGCAGTCCACTGACAAATATTACAACATATTTGTATGCTGAATTTCAGCTCAGCAGCATTACCTCTCCATAAAGATCAGCAGAAACAAAAGAAGATGCAGCATGTCCTGAATATAGACAAACCTGAGCTAAATCCAGGCAGAGATAGCTAGTTATTTCAGAGCTCCTGCTGGGAACATTTTCCTAACGCTCTCTCTCTATTATCCCAGAGTAATCTAGCATCATTATCTCTGCTGATTGCAGAAAAAGGGACTGCACTAGGGACGAGGAGGTAGGCAGAAGCTGTAGCTATATTTACAGCGTGCATTTTTAGGCAACCTGTTCAGAAATGCACAGATTACTGCTGTGGATGAGGAGGCATGGGTACTCCTGAGTTTTCCAGAGGCTCAAACTTAAGTCAGTATCTTTTACAATTGCACTCTGCATTGCTTTCAGCCAATATAGTGCCAATATACTTGGGCAAAATTACGCTTCATGACAGGAATGAAGTTTTTCTGCATCTTCATGAGTACTTAGAAATGGGAGATCTGGAGCAATCCTTCCTGCTCCATATTGGGAAATCACCCACTGTTCCACTGCATAGGAAGCCATGGACAAGACAGAAACAAGATGAGAAAATTCTTGCCATTTTTCCCCTCTCCATTGCAGAAATTGGACTTGATAGAACAATGTTTACAGAGCAACTTCTCGGCTGTACCTCAGCCTCAGCTGAGGTTCTGTTCATAAGGTTGTGTAGAATTTTTCATGCACAGAGCAGTCATCCAAGTTTTGCACGTGGCCCTGGACAGAAGTTCTAGATTAATTACTTAGTCAAGCAACTTAGCAAATGTTAGTTAATTTAATATTCTTGTTCTGCCTTTGAAGGGGAAAATTTTATCCTTTCACACACAAGTAATCAGAGGCATAAAGCAGCTATAGAGACTATAGCTATATATATAGCTATAGCACATGGATCAGTAGGAATACTTAAGGCATGAAAACTCCTACAGGTCTTAAAATTCTGTGCAAAGGATTTTCAAACCTGTGTTAATATAGCTAGTGCTCTCTCTTTCCTGATTGTGTTTGTCAGTCTAAGAAAGGAGTGTGGAAAAGTGCAAAAAACCCACTTTAATGGCATAATTCTTAGCTGCAGTGCTGCTAGGCAATTGTCACATCACCCACTCTGTGAAATATTTGGTTTACTTTATCTTTCTGTAGCCATGAAGAATTAGATTGGTAAATGACTGCTTGAAGACCTAGAAAAAGGGCTGAGTGAAATTCCTGATGGTGAAACTTGTACCCAGAATCCTTTGCATTTTCTGCTATTTTGTAAAAAACAATGCATTAAAAAAAATGAAAAAAAACCCCTAAGCAGCTTAGCTTTTCTTTTCTCAGAAATTAGTACTGAAATGATATATTTTCTTTGCACAAGAAGCACCAGCACTAACATTTCCAGCAGAGCAGCTGGTACCTTTACAAATCACAGGCAGCAAAAAAGTGGTAAAAGAGAAGAGGCCACCAGAGGAAACTGATTTTTGGGTTCATCCTCAAACTTCTTACCATCTCCAGCAGGTTCAAGAGTAACTGGCTGTGTTTCCTGACTATATTATAAGCTCGACAACAAAGCTCCACAAACTCTTGAAAACGCTGTGGGTTTTTTCCACCTTCTGTGATGAAATACTCCATCTCTGAAGTGAAGATGAAGGGAGCTCGGTCCCTTGAAAAGAGAACAATTACATGAGAAATTTCACCAAAAATAGCAAATCGTACAAGACAGTTAATATTTGTAACTCATTAGTCATCTTTTTTTTCCAGTGGTACCTTCCTTGTTATTTTATTTTCCCCTTCCTCAATGTGAACATCTCTATTGCTCTACCTAGGTGCATTTGCTACCTAGGTGCATTGTAGCACACTGAGAATGTTTAAAACACAACTAAATTTCTTTTCTGCCTCTACATTTTTTGGCTAAAAAATTCCAAGTCAAAACTACTGCTGTAAAGTGTGTAATATGTGATGTATCACATTCAAAATTCATATTTGATTTCCAATTTCAATTGCATCAAAAGACACTATTAAGCTATGAAAACATAGCCCTTTCCGAGCTAGTCTGAGTCTCCCACATTAAGCTGCTTCAGTTGAAAACAGATACTGTAATCAGAAATTGCTTTACTGGAAGAAATATGGTATTTAACTCTGTTGGATTGGGCTGTGGGCCAACTTCCAGATGTTGCAATGACTACAACACTAGTCAATTCTTTCACTGTTTTTACTAAAGGATGTATTTGAACATGACTGATATTTTAATATTTATGTTGTATCTAGATTAACTTTTCTTGTAAGATGATTTTAAGCAGCTTTACAAGGTTCTTGAATTTCTCAATATCATTTAAAACAGTCTTCTACCGTGGTAGGCTTGTCCTCTCTTGTTCACCTGCACAATAAAATGCAGACATTTGCTTTCCTTGGTTTTGCTCAAGGTCTTGTGATATCAAAGTCTCTCCTGCAAGGTAACTCCTTGCAATCAGTCAGATGCTGAAGTTCCATTCCTGCATGTCTCTAAGTAAGACAAGTGCTCATAAAGGGACTTGGAATTAAATAAACACATAAACCGACTTAGTATAGGAGACAACACCCACTAGAAGGAAGAACACAGTCATTTCTCACAATAATATTAAAAAGCAAAATCTCAGTGGGTAGAGATGCCTCTTACTGAAGAGTACGTTAAGGATTCTGAAAAAAACAACTGACAGGGATGAATATCTATGTATAGATGCAAAATGTTCCTTGCTGCTCTCACAAACTCCTTTGGAATATAAAAACATATGAGCGGATAGTCTGAAAATTACTCCAGCAAAATCACAAACAGCCAAGTCAAGTCCCTGTCCATCACGCATGGAAAAATTTACATCAGCAAACCACAAAGGCTGTTTTAGCCTACAAAATAAAGCAATGCATGCCCTAGTATTGCAAGAGCATTCTAATTTATCACACATACACACACATGCAAATGATCCTCACCCCCACGCATGGCCTGTATTTCTATATTTAAGCCAGTACATCTCTAACTAACAGCTTTTTTGGTGGCACATAGTTAAGATCATGTTATATTATGGCATTTATTCAGAAGGTATGCAATGTATCCAAAGGCCTGTTAATAATAACTATGAAAGGCATCACTCATTTTGACATAAATTTATTATGTATTTTGCTCACATGAAGTTATCTAAAAGATACAAACATGAAATACTTCTTACTCCAAAACATACTCTGATGATCACAGCTAAACCCTATAATAGTTTAGATCCATAGGATGTTCAAAGACCGATTGTGTTATAGCCAATCGGACAAGAGCTACTTGGCCCCTTGGCCTAACATCTGTATCTACTACAAATTGCTGCCTCCATAAAATTAAAGAAATGACTGGCATCAGTTTAACAAAACTGATATTAGGAAGTATTTAAAGTTAAAGCTTTTACTATATCTGCATCGAAGACCAAAAGCCTTTATTTTTTCTTTATGGTGTGATAAAGAAATACAGAGTTGAGGTATTCTTAAATTACCTCTACTCTATAATATTTGGTTTAATTTAGTAATTAAAAAAAGCCTCATTGAGAGAACCAGCACACCTTGAAACAGACCAAAGATATACAGCCAGTAAGAGTTCCAAAATGATGACAAAAGAGTTTACAAAAGTTATTCAGTGAGAAGTGAGGCTAGTTTTATGAGGTTTTTTTCCTTCTTTTTTTTCTTGTGTACTGCTTTTAGAGATTTAAGATTTTCATGGGAATGTGTTTTGCTGTTCCTCTAGAGATTAGGAATGTTTGGATGATATGTCATGAGAGGGAGGAAAGAAAGGAAACCTCAAGCAAATGAAGAGATCATCATGTGAAAACAAACTTGGTCTGGGGTGATGGGAACATTTACTGGAACTTCACTGTAAGCTAGAAATACGCTGCATTCCTCAAAGACCAGCAAGATCATCAGGATTTGTTATGAAACACTAGATGTAAACTGATCAACAAAGCTTGTAAGGTCAACAATAGTCTTACTTTTTCCTGCTATGAATCTCAAGGTGCAGAACATTTAAGAATGATAAATCGTCTTCCTTTTATATTAAGTAGAAAAAGCATATGAGATAATCAACAACAAATACCCTTTACTCTGATCCCATCTAAACTTATTAATAGTGTAGTTATAGAAGTGTTCAAGTCATATACAGCAATACAATGATATGAAAACAGTTGTAGTCCAAGTTGTCATATGGACATAGAAGACAGTGTGTGAGAAACCATACAGGACCATTTGCAATTTAAAAATCAGTTGCTCAGCAGCATACGCCTCCATACATTCCTTGACTGCTTTAAAATCATTTCAGCTGAGTCAAGAGTGACTGACAATATTCAGTATGACTACATGGAATTCAGATTTATCCAGTAAAATACGAAAATCTTTTAGGGAATGTTTGAATGATGACATCTTGTACTCTGCAGCAAAAGTCAAAAGCTTATTGAAGAACATAGTCATACCAAATAAATGAACGAGTGGTATTTCTCTAAACCAAATGAAAATATCTAATCATAGTCATCATATATATTTGTAGACACAGAAAAAAAATAGGAAGTGTGTTCTTTTCAAATATTAAAGAATGAAACAATGAAGAACTGCACAATAAAATTAATCTCAAGCAAGAACATAAAGAGCCATAGAAAAATATAACTATAAAGGGGACCACAAGACACGCTCCACCGTTCTGTTTACCAGGACAAGATCAACCATAAACATGCTTCTGAGATGTTTATTTATCTTGTTCTCAAAAAATTTTAGAGACAGAGTTCTTCTCCAACCTCCCTATCAAATTTCTGCTCCAGTATCTCCCTACACAGAGATTTTTTTTCCCTTTATGTCTAATCTAACCTTGCTGTGCTTTCATCCTATTAATCTTGTTCTTTCCTAAGGGAACATGAAGATCCCATCTTCCTTACAATAGCCTCTAATGCATTTGCAGAAAATTATTATTATGGCTTTCCTCAATCTTCTGCAGACAATTGTTTTAACCTTTCCTCATAAGTCTCGTTTTTGAGATATCTGATAATTTTAATTGCTTTTCTCTGGACTCTATAATTTCTCTGGACTCCTTATCCACATCTTTCTAAAAGTAAAATGTTGAAAATATCTCAGCTGAAGTTTTACCAGTGTCACACAAAGCAAAGATTACTTCACATTTCACGCTTTTCAATTCGATATTCTATCATCAACTCATATTCAACTTGTCGGTTTTCTATCTCTTTTAGTGAAGAAATCTTGCTAAGAGTTCCACAGATACATGTCCGCTCCTGAGAAGTGTAAACAACCTCTTGCTGAGACTTCATTCCTTAGTTCACCTAGACCTGATGTATATCCATCCACATCTAAATAAAATGACAGTCTAAATTTCAATTGCCAAATAGTAATTACAATGCTATAAAAAGGACTAGAAGAGAGAAGTGAATTAGTGAACTTGAAACAGCTTTCTAAAAAAAAAAAGATTTATCCAGAGGGATTTACTCTCAATTGTTTTTCTAATAGCTTTTATTTCCAGTTACAGACAGATAGAGAGTCTCTTGCTCAAAGAAGCAACTCATGACTAAGCTTCAAGGCAAAAAAGGATATATATAGGAAGCTGAAGTAAGGACTGGCTACAAAGGAGAAATATGGAAACTGCCTGGACATGTAGAAATAGTGTTAGGAAAGCCAAAACAAAACTGGATTTAAAACTGGTGGTGGACGCGAAGCACAAGAAGAGTTCTGATAATACATAATTAGTAAAAGTAAAACAAAAAAGTGTGGACCTGCTGCCAACTGGTGATTTAGTGGTGCAGAAGCACAGACAAGGATGAAGTACTCATTGACTTCTCATCCTCAGTCTTCATTGACAAGGCTCCCCAGGTAGTGGGGCCTGGAAGTGATGAAGTCTAACAGTGTCCTGTGCTGAATTCATGGGAGACCAGCCATTAGATACCCCTTACTTAGTACTTATTAGTTCATACCCTGCCAAAACAAGATAGATGTCACTAAACTGGAGTAAGTTCAGTAGAGGGCCACCAAAATATTTGGAGGCTAGAGCACTTGCCTATGAGGAGAAGCTGAGGAAGGTGGGCTTGTTAACCCATGACATGAGGAGGGTGTCAGGAGACCAAACAGTAATCTTCTAGTATCTATAGAAGCTTATGAAACAGATAGATCCAGGTGAAAATAAGAGAGAAAATTGAAACAGCCAAGGTTCTGACACCAAAACCTTCACTAGGTTTCTGAAGGAAAAAAAAAACCTTCACTAACAGGAGAATTAAATATTGAAAAAGGTTGCCTGGAGAAGTTATCTTATGAGGTTCAAGATTCAAATAGACATAGCCTAGGGTAAACTGGTGTGAATTCAGTGTTGACCTTCTTCCCTTAATACTCTAACAGAAAGAATCCTCAATGCCCTGAGCATCCCTGGCTAATGTAAACTATGTGGCCTAGACATTCAACATGCATCTAATATCTTTTACCTATATTCTTCAGCCAAATGACCAGAAGTCAAGTCTACACCAGAGAACATGGTTTTAAGTCTGTTTTCTGTCATTTCTGCTGCTGTTTGAGATATGCATAAATGTTTTCTAACTACTAACTCAAAATCTCATTTCTGATTACAGTTTTACTCACATTATTTTTATATTAACATCTATCTATAGAAGCAGAAACATCAAACTAGAATCTCCTCTATTCCTTAGGGGACTGAGGACAGTCCTTAAATCACTATGGTCTTACTTATTCATTAAGTTAGTCCTTCTTATGTGTATATCAATTTTCTATTATAATTATTTTTCATTATCAGAGCCTTAATATTAGCTTTCTAGTAAAATTACTGTGTTGGACATACCTTCTATTTTGATCAGCAGTAAAAGGAATATTTCACACATTAGACTGCACTATTCTGAAACACTTATCTGTTTCTGTCAGTAATTGAATTGCTTACATCAAGAGTTAATCATGCTTAACGGACATGGTAGAAAACAAGCTATAATCCTCACCTAAGCTGAGGGCTCCAATTCATCATTCTGTTAACATCAAGTTTCCCCATATAAACTGAGCCATAGTGAGCCATTTAATTGTGCCCCTTTGCCTACGCAAAGAGCAAGGGAATGTGACTTAATTAATATCCCTTTCATTGCGAGCCAATTGAAGTCACTGAGTTTGCAAATCACAGAGATTTGATTACCGCTGGTCCTATAAGGTGACTTTGCTAAGTGACAGTATAGCTAACGCGAAGGTTTACAGCTGAGGTTACACGATTACAGTTCTTAGTGTAGACCTAGTACTTGCAGTGTGTATTGCTTCAGGGATCCATCTGAAATTTTACTGTGTAACAAGAAAATTTGCAATAGGTCCATGATCAGATGGCAGAAACTAGTTCAAGGCATATCTCTTGATGGTTTTCACTACAGCTGCGTTGTCACAGTCCCTGCTGTGATTACTAGTCCTGCAGTCTGATCGCAGACTTTATTCACTTATGTCACAGAATTTAAACCACTTTGTACAGTCAGCCAGCTGCTTGTATATTCTGGAAGAAGATGCATTTTGCTTTAACAACATACGTGCCTTTGATACTTTCAAATATTGTCCTGTTGCAACTATATGTATATTACATTGACTGGTTAAAAAAAGCACTACTGTGCTCAGCTCAGGCACCTTCTGAGTTGAATTAGGGTTCTGTATTCAGATAGACATGTATAAAGCAGCCTGCACTTAGAGTCACCAGCAACCAGACTGCATAACAATGCTAAGGTGGTTTTATATACTTCATGTTCAATATCTATACTTCAAAGTGCTCAGTACAGCATTCTTGATGCCTTATACCATTTTCTAAAACTATGAAATTCTCCGGGTTTGTTAGGAGTTTATTACTAAACCTATTGATAAAACACTTCAGTGTTAATTCATAAGGAGATTGGAGTAATTCCTCTTGTTAACAGAGATTGTTGGACAGTGGGTTTTTTGTGTTCTGACTGACTTGCAGTACTGAAAAAAATGATTTTAAAACTCAGACATAAAAGTTGCCTTGAAATAAACAGAACAAGTGTGTTTATATCCCATACCTACCAAATATTCAGCAAACAGGTCTTTTCAGTAAGAGATGGCTATTTGGAAAACACAGTGGTAGATTGTTGCAGTTTTGTGTACCATCAGGCAAAATAGAGAAATAAACCAGTGATGAAGAAGTTGAATTGCATAGAAATTCCTTAGAGCAGGGTATTAAATCCCACGTTACTTAAATGTATCAGTATGCTTTCCAGTTAAAGATGAAGGACAATGGCATACTGTGCAGAACAAGAAGAAAAAAGATACCAAGACCAAGCAACAGACATTAATTTAAAAGAGCTTGACGTATACTTGACTGTGTATGAGAAAATCTCCCCCTGAATATAAAAAGTTATGTATAGAAAGCTTTTGGAGAAAGAGATAATACAATAAAATGATTCCAATGGGAGCAGAAAAGAGAAAGTCTATGTCTCTGTACATGGTTATAACTCGAATTGGAGAAGAAATAAAATCATATAATCAAAATGGACATTGAACATGATGTCTTTTCCCCTTTTTATTTCTGTTTTAGTGTTAAATTTCCTGTCTCTGGACTCGCATTCTGAAAAAAAAAAAAAAAAAAAAAGGGTGACTAAAGGAAAGAGAAAGAGTAAAGGCGAGAGAGGGCAGGAAAAAATCTCTGAAGCAGGAAGTTGATAGGGGGACTCTTAAATAACTCATCTGTAGTGAACCTCCCATAGTAGAGGGAATTCCACTGATGGCTCGGAAGGCATCAAACAATTTCTCTAGTCCAGATAACGGTTCACAAGAATACATGATAACTCCTTCAAGAAAGCAGCTGGTCCTGAAGATAGGAAAGCAGTTTATGCCATGCTTGAACTGAATGAAAAGCCTGGAAGGATACAGAGAACTGCCTCACATGAGAACTAAGTTTCAGGAAGCTCAGTTCAGCAAAAGAACAACACACTTGGATGAGTAAAACTGGATAGAGTCAAGGCCATGTGGAAATACCATGTGGATAAAACAGTATCTCCATTGTCAAAGTACTTTGGAAAGGATAACTAAAAAATTAAGGATTCATAGGGAACAGTGAACATAATTTACACTGATTACATAAAGCGTTAGTTGAACGCCCTTCACAAGAGTCTATACTGAAAATAAATAATCAATAGTAAAAGGGCAAACTACTATCTAGGCTCAATAAACAGAGAAAGCATCAAAACAACAAAAAACACCTACTCTTCAAGGCAAAGATAACAGAAGTACATCTGAAACTCACAACTGCAACTTGTGCTGCTTATATGTTCTCAGACTCAACTTGTTATTTTGGCATTTAATTCTGGGCAATGAGTGGCATTTGACTTTCAGAAGTGATGGACTTCTTGCCTCATAAATTTAAGTTCCTTTAGGCCTTATTACCTTGGAGGTGACATTGTTTCACATTTAGGTCTTTATACATATTTCATCTCTCAGTCTTTATGCAAAGACTTATATGTATGACTATATTTAGACATCTGTATAATCTTATTAAGATCATGGGGGCTACTAAGGTGCTTTAAATCATGAAATTAAATCTTTCCAGGATTTTAGTCAGATATTTTCTGAGAATGGCACACAGGAAGTGCTGAAAGTGGATGGCAGCAAAGAACTAGGAGTTATCAGTTCACATAAACCAATAAATCCAGACCAGTCATGTCAGAAAATTAAATTTAAACTGCAGAAAATGAATCAATAAATGGGCACACCAAAAATTCCTAATGAAATCATTCAGCAGGTAATACAGGTTAGTCCAACAGTTTTCATGGACAAATTTAGAAAATTTAAGATAATTTTATTTTAAGGTTTTACTTTCAAATTTTAGACTCTTCCTTTGATGAATATCCTAAATAAAACTAAAAAAGGCCAAAAAGAAAAAGTATAACAGGAAATTCTCAAAATACTATCTTTCTTCTTCCCCACTTTTTCCTATTTTAGGAAAAGGATTCCTATTTTAGGAAAAAGATGGAACATATGTAGAGATAAGGTAGCCAATAAATGTAGCTACAACTATTTTTCCCCTGTCTGTATACAAACTTTTCTGTTTTAGAAAGAAATACCCCAAAAAGAACACTTTCTTTTTTCAAAGAAACACTTCCAGTGAGACAGTAGCACTCATCTTAGGCTATTAACACTAAAACCAAAATGAGTTACTTTTAAAATAAAGAGAGACTTCTCCCTTTCTACACGCTCAGATATTCTTAAGTGCTTTTAACTATAGGAAAACATGGACATGACAGAAAAGTGTGAGAAACACGATTTTCCCATATTTTTGAAACTTCCTTCAAAAAACTGTAATTTCCCAATGGAATAGTTAGTCTGCCTCTAGTAATTAACTTTGTAGAAGAAAACCAGCTTAGCAGATTTAACTTCTGGGAAAACCATGCCAAGATGTGGGATTAGTTTGGCAAAGAGACAAGAGTATCTCTGTGATTCAGATCATGGAAAATAAAGGCCAGAGTGTTGTAATTAATCAGGATGACTGAGTATTTAAAAAACAGAGTGGACACCTAGGTTAACAAAACGTGAATATACAGTGAGCCATGAGCTAGGGTACTCCATAACTTGCCGTAAGGTTTCAGACTACACATCATTGTCGGGAAAAATATAGACGTTGGTGCTGGAAGTGACTGGTAGTGGAGAGGATGAGACTGCTGAAGTTAGGATTAGTTCAGTTAGCACAGGATTTAAATAAATCTCTTATTGTTTAATTCACCAAAAAGGAAATGTTCGAAAGGAACTGGTCAGATCTGAAATGAAGAAAATAAATCCCAATAAAGCATGGCAGGTACAACCACGTGCCAGACACCTTCTTCCACACCATTTGATGACTGATTCAGTCCCATATGATTACCTAGATAGTATTACATCCATTTCAGTCAGAGCAACGAGTGCCACAGAATACTTTGTACATAAAGAATAGAATGGTTATATGAAACTAAATGAGAAATGATTCCTCATACAGTTTGAAGTGTACCTGCGGAATTCACTGCTTTAGGCAAATGTAGGGTCAGTTGCAGCAGCTGTATCGGAGAATGAAAGGAGTAGTTTATTACTAGTAACAAAACGTATCCTTCAGTACAATTTATAAGGAAAAAAAAACCCTAAAACTGAAATCCCATGGTTCTGTAGAAAAGTTCTCTGTGGGACTTTGGGAATAGTTCTGCCAAGTTATTATGCTGTTGGTTAGATACATCTCTCTCCAACATTTCTGAAACACTAGTTCCAAGACCCAAGTAAAGACAGGCTATTAGTAATATTTAACATAAATAGAGTTCCTGATTCCCCTTTCCTCTGAAATCAATAAGAACTGAGACACTGGTTTGTGCCTTGGACTCAAAACTGAACAGATTTATTGGACGGTACTTAAAGATGAGGGCAGGATTTAGAAGTTAACTAATCCCTTGTTGGAGTGTTATGCAATCATGAATGCAAAAGTGAGCATAACTGCATGAATCATAACAGCTTCAAAGAGTTCTCTGAAGACTTATACTGGATTTGATAGAATGAAGTGCAGCCCATGCATGACAGCGTGCAATTCTCAAAGCTGCCATGTATGCCTTTCACTTTATTTACATCAGAAGAAATTCCCCATATGCAGAATACTGGGGAGGACCTGTTCTGATGAAGCTTTGTGAAGGCTAAGAATATGTTAATGGCAAAAAGCACTTCCTGAGAACAGAAAATGGACAGCTGTGATTAGAAAGTTATCTTCCTAAATTCTAAAAGGAATAACTTTTTAAAACAGTTCAGATAGTGACTCATTTTCTCTAAGACTTTGTTCACTTGCATAGATTACATTTTAAAAAAAAAGCAAAAGTTTGTGTGATGTATGTAAAGACTAGTTGCATGTATAGGGACTGGTATCAGATACTGTTCATTCTTTGAAGCCACATACAGAACTTCACAAGTATGAGTATAGCATCTACTGTACCAAACCACAATGGTCAACACCAATAAAAAGATTTGAAAGCATTTTGCTGCTGTTTTATCAAGAAAATTTTAGGGGTATGATATTGTTGGGGGCACAAAGAACTCTAAAAATCTAATATAAAGAGCCGTTAAAGAAACCAGTGGCTAAACTTATTTCAGGACTTTCCTTGTGGGAATACAAACGGCACTGAGGTTTTCAGATTTTGACAGAGCTTGAAATTTATGAGAGGTAGAAATATATACCTCTGTTCCATAGAAAAATATCCCTCTGTTCCTGTGTTACAAATTTTATGAAGGTGCATACAGCTCATGAGAACTACAGTCATTAATATTGCATCTGCTCAGTTGCATGTAGGTATAAGGAAGACAACCACTGTCCCATGATGTTTGCTACCTACTGTTAAGTATGAGTCCTAGTTTTACTAAAGAACCAAGAGTGCATTCCGTGAATGGAGGTCCTAAAATGTATTATTTAATTTTATAGCTTAAAAGCAACATACTGCATGGAGAAAAAGGAAAAAAATGGCTGCTGTTTACAGAAGTGACTATATTTTAGGTAATTTTCTTAGACTTCATGAGAAGCTTTAGCATGACTGAGTTGTAAAACAGCAAAATTAACATATATTTTTACTATTGCTATTACAAGACTTCTGTCTAAATTTGGTGGTCCCCCTTGTATTCTCTTCATCCTGTCATTCAAACTAGATGTCTTTTCTCATGTAAAATCACTGCTCAAAGAAATTCCCGTTAGGCTCCAAAAGGAGGTTTGCTGGAGTGAGGACGGCAGCACTTGACTCAGAGTGTCCATGAGTATGTATTTCATTACTGAGCTGTTCTTTATTCTTTCCACAGCAAATAAGTAGGATTAAGGGAGCGTATCTCGAATGATTGATGATAATTACGAGCACTGCAACTGAATCTTTTGACTGCCTGGCTTAGAAGTACTTATCAACCCCATCAGCTTCCCTCATATCAATACTCCCATGCTGTTATTTCTGTCCAATACACTGAGATAGTCTAGAATAGTCAAAGGCCAGCTTAAAAAAGAAAGAAAAAAAAAAAGAGAGAGAGAGAGAGAGAGAGAAGCAAAAAGAAAAAAAAGAAAATAGAAAGAAGATTTAGCCCAAATTCAATTCTGGGACTAATTCTGGAACTTATTTGGAGCATAGAGGAAACACCCCCTCTCACACACATTACTCATCTTGTCATTATTAGGGATCATTTATCCATTCTCTATTCTGCAATAGCAGCTTTTTTGGGTTTTACACATATTGGCATTATCCTATCTATTCCTATTCAATCCCAATTCACTCCTCCATAGTATATTCACATTAGGAACTAGAATATAGAGTTGCACTGCTTTATTTATATTTGTCATGAGACAGTTACATCACAGATAGATACAAATACAGAAAGAATGTAATTATTCCCCATGTGTCTTTGCAAAATCTGTTTTTTTCTCTCAATATGGGAAGGAAGTGGTCACTTAGATACATCCATAGTTTTGGAGCCATTATAGGAATGCTCCTTGGTTAAAAAAAAAAAAACAATGGATATCACAATTCTTTTGGCATAAACCAGTCGACTCTTCTGGTTACTACTGAAGTGCATCATCCAAACCTGTGACCCAACAAGGATTTGGATTTTTTTTTTTTGATTGAAGGGGACCCCCAAATTCTCATTTTAATTCCTTTTCCAATCATTGCTATGTTTTTAGAGGGTTTGCTATCAATGAAAAGATACTGGTGTGGAAACTTCTGAAAGAAAAAAAAAGCATGATCGCATTTCCATTTTTTTCCCCAGATTTCAGTAAGAAAACAGTGCTTTAAAACTTAATATGTGCGTTACTATAGATACTAACCTTCTTATGCTTCCAAACGTCTGTGCGTGACCTAAAAATCTTCCAAAATCTATGTGGAACATGTGTCCAGCATTTGTCAGCATTATGTTGTCACTATGTCGATCACATACACCCAGAATGAAGGTAACAACACACCAGCCAGCACAGGAATAAAAGAAATTTCTTATTGCCTAGTTAGGGAAACAAAAGCACTTACTGGAAATATACAGAGATGTATTTGTGACACTGACAAGAAAACCAGAAACTGTAGTTCTACAAATGCTATGCTTGTTGCTAGAAGTTTAACAGACAGATGTTTGTAGGAATGGTACTCAAACAAGTAGTATACAAATGTCAAAGTTAAACCGCAAGAACAATTTTATGCATGAGGTTTTCACCTCGTGTTTTACTGACATTTGAATTTCTATGGAAAGCTTCTAAGGTAAAATGTACCTAAGGAAAACAAGCTTTTTAACAGAAAACTGACATTTTTTTATTCAATAGCCTGCATGTATATCGTAAAACCAATTGCTTGGAAATTAGTTGGAAATCTACAAATTCAATCATTTGCTTTGTAAAGAAAGGCTATTTTACAACCACTGTATTATTCTATACCTACTTAGGTCTTTTTTCTGCAGACTTCAGTTGCCACTCTCAAATCCTAATCAATCAAGTCTCACAATAGAAAATTCTCCAAAGAATTAAAACCCTTTTTACAGAAACATACTGAAACAATGAAAGGCTAAATAGTTTTCTGCTCATAGCATCTATGAATCTGAATAGACTATGGGATCAAACCTAGTGTCATGCAAAAAGACCCAAGAGGGTGATTAAACCAAAATCCAGCGTAGCAGTCATGTTTAATATAACCTATTTCTCTGATGTTCCTCTATGTGATGATGAGTACTTTCGTGGTTAGTCTGCTTTGTGTAAATAGGCTGGCTCATTCAGATCTATCTCATGAATCTCTTTACAGTATTATATTGTGGCATCGCTCTTTGCCAAAAATGTGTCCATGGCAGATGTAGGAAAATGTACAAGCTAATGTTATGCTCATTAGAAACTCACAGGTGGATTCCAAGTTTTCTGCTGATTTCAGTGTGAAAAACTGTAAAACCCATGACTTCTAGTAGAGGAATATAACCAGTCTCTTTCACAAGACACAAATTCATTGTCCTTTCTCAGGGGAGAGTTATTCCTGATTCAGATAATGATCGCTTTTCTACCCCAAAGCATAAGGAATAGCTTTTATACTTTCTTAATCTTATTTAGTACAGTTTAAGACCAGAAAACACAATTCTTATTCAGAAGTCTTAATTTTCCATGAATCTCAATCACAATGGGATTCGTTTATATAGAAATCCTAACAATCCTAATCTGCAATCTTCACATTTTTGGACAAAACCTACATTAGACAAGGTAAATCATTATTTAGGCATTTAGGATTTCCTTGTAGCTGCAGGGTGCCACCTGCAATGCCTGAAAGGGATGACAGCACTGTGGAACACTTAGGTCACAGTACAAGAGTTGACAGTATTTTATGTTTAACTGTACTACTTACCTACTTTGATGACCTTGCATAAAACACCTAAGCTTTCTGTGATATTGTTCTCTGAATAGTAAAATGAACAGTAAAGCTTATTCTGCATGAGTTTTTTGAGCACCTTAGAAACAGTATGCGATGAGTAAAAAATCAAGGCATAAAAGAGGAAGGTTCGTTCACCAGCAAGTACAAGGCGAATGCAGAGTAGTAATTTTATGCATCCTCTATGCAATGAGGTCTGACTTTTTTTTATATGTTTAAAAAATTGAATGAAAGTGTGTAGAAATTAGTTTTTGGGTACTCCACATTAATAGTACTTTTCACAAACAGTAGCAGCAAGAAATCAAGTTTTCGTTCAATAACTGATAGCAACTCAGATTTCAGTTGAAACATTGGCTGCACTTCTACCTTGATGCTGTAAACATACAAACTTGGGAAGAAAAAATTTTATACACATAGTTCATATTTAATTGAATCAAGATTATATACTAGGATTTTAAGCACTCTTACTGAAAATGTGGATGAGCAAATGTCAATGGAATAATTACAAAATTGCTAAAGTTTATGAAACATATCTGTGCTATGCATCTATTAATAAACTACTATAAAGGCACATAATTTTCAGAGTGGTAAACACTAAAATCTCCCCTTTAAATCTAAAATTTTGACTCTCAATCTACTGTGGGTACAGAGTAGGGTTTTAAAAATTGTTTACTTCTCTAAAATCAGATGCATTCCATAGGGTCCCACAATATCATATGAAAAGCACTATCTTAGTATCATATAGCTAGGCAGTTTTGATAAAAGAACTGACCTAAAAATAAGTGGTTTTGAGTTTAATACTTAATTTCTACTTCAGCTTCTTTTTATTTCACGAGTAAATCCAAAACATCCCTATGACACAATTTTATAGAAAATAAAGTACCATGCATCTTATCCAGAGCAACATCTCATTAGAAAGAGAGTGACATTTAAGTCAATTCCCTGGCTTCTATGCTTATGACTTGTTTGTCTTATGTCTGAGTCACTTGTTTTTGCTGCTTACTGCCATTTGGATTCTTTTTTTCCCATAGTAAAACATGAAAAGTATATTAAGCTTCAGTCTGATGTTACCTCTTGGTAACTTGATTCCAGAGGATGGTGATGATGGAACCATTTTTTAATTGTATTTTCTTTCAGTGGTCCTATCAGACCAGACTCCCTGTGGATCTTCGCTAGTGTGGTAGCATCTGGCACCATCTGTACCAATCCTAATCAAGTAGAAAAGAGTTCACATGAAAAACCTTCAACTTTAAAAAATAGGAAGACCATTGATGCATATTGCCTATTGTCAGATTATTCCATGAAGAAAAAAAATATGTTTAAAACTTCCAGAAAAAAAAAAAAAATGAATGCAAGAGAAAATATAAATCAGGATTTTTCTTTTCTCTTTCTCTTTAGACACAAAAACCCAATGGATACTTAGTAAAATGTGGCAGTTTTGCAAATGAGAAATAAAAACACCAATAACAATATTGTTAACTGCCTCAAGATACCAACAAGTCCCACAGTTTGACAAGATTTAAAGTGGGTAGAATGTGTACACAAACAAAAAAATCTATAAAAAACAAGATCAGATATTTACTATGAATTATAAAGTTATTTCATACGTGTTGATTGTCAAGAACACTACACAAATTTTTCTGCAGTATGTGATGCTGATCACAGCTGGGAGAAATTATATTAGACAATGTGGAAATTAGTCTGGCCCAAGATGACATAAGCTGCCATTTTGAAGTGCAGAGAGAAGCCAAGCATTTTGCAATGCTTCACTTGAATCTTCTGCCTCTACTGCATACACATAATTCCTGTTTTGGAATGGAGACCTCACTTGCCAGTCTTCTGCCCCCGAGTGCTGTCCCATGGTACATCACCCCACAACTTTGCATTACAAGAAGGGCCTTCTCTGACAATTTCAGTTGGTGACAGGATCCTTTACTATACCTTGTCTGGAAAGTGGCATCCTATCAGTGCTTTATCTGCTTTTTACATTTATATGAAAAGTGATTTCCTTGTTCCCATCCCTATGAAATTATCATCTCTTCTCTGCCATGCGTAGCAAAGTTGGCCCAAGGAAAAAGTTAGGACTTAGAAGACCTGGGTGCCCAAGGCTACTTTAGTACGTCCTGACCAACCAAAGGCATGTCACTTAGTCCTTCTATTCTCAATCATTAACTGTAAATCAGTTATATTACTGCTTTTGTAGCTCACAAGGAAAGACATTGTGAGGAAAATCTGTCAGACACTGAGGTTTTCTGCTGCTATGGAGCTGAAAGGATGAGACTGTCAGGAAGAGAATACAGAGAATATTATTTGCAGATGATCCCTGTATCTTTCTTGGCAAAAATCTAATTAAGTAATAGTATATAAGACATTATAGCATGTAGTTCAGAAATGGTATTTGCTTTGGAAGTAGAAGCCTTCAAGCTTTGACTCCCATCTCTACAAAGGAGGGAGGAGTATTCTTCAGGTGATCTTAACCACTCTCCATGTACGTGTGCTGATCTATACTTTCTCCTAGTTCCTTCAGATCATTCATGCTCTCTCCTTTTCTCTTTGTGGTTCAGAAAGTAATGAATTTTCTTTTTTGGTAGTTTTTTGTACAGCAGGTAATCTGGACACATCAGTCTTCTATTCGTGCAAGGATTATTTTCAGTAAAATATTTGGAGAGTCAGTAAAAAATGGTAAGCCTATTGCTGTCAGTAAATTTCTTTAGCAAGCAATTGGTATCTCTGCTACAGCTCTGTTATAAAAACCATAAAAAAGAGAAATAAAGCTTTCAGATGAGTCAGGCCCACCCTAAGCAGCATAAATTGCAAGAGCAGTATTTCAAAATCAACACTGTGAAGCTGTCATCACTTGTCTACAGGCACTTTCTGTAGCCACATGCTACAGGTTCATTTAAGCATCTGTGCAGGATCACAGTGGATTAAAACTTTAGTAGCTAAGTCTGATGTTCCTCAACATCCTCTTTTTGATGTATAAAGTTACTTTTAAGAACTTGGTGGAAGCCGAGGGTGTTGAGGCTTTTGGAAAATTCTAGTCTAAGTTGTTACAATATTCAATGAGTTTGGTTGCACTTTCAGAGAGGCTGAATAAATAATTAAATGTACATTCAGGAGCAGGCAAGTATAGAATTTAAGGCCTGAGTAACAGAAATTCTGAACATTTGTTTTCAAGGGGGAAGATAAATAAGGCACCCATGAAAATGAAAGCTAAAGTGAGGATTTTTGTATGCCGCTGTTTACATGAGATATGAATAATGTAATACAGGTACCTTTCATAATGTAAAACCGACCTTGGCTTTTTCCTGTAGATAAACACCTATAAATGATCATTTGCATATCCAGACCCTCTTGGAGCCAAATGTTGTCCATCACTCGAACAATTTGCAGAACCAGCATATCTTGACGTAGATCATCACCTATCTGTGAAAATTGCACAGGAAATCCATGTGTCTCCTTCAATACCAGATAGAAATAGCTTCTTATTTAATTTGATTTTTTCCCCTCACCAAAACAGCTATGTTGATTTTACAGTACATCTCTCTTGTTTTAATTCAAAGTTGCTACTTATCTTTCTGTGACAGAAAAGGACAGTGTAAATGGCACACATAGGCAGAAACAGTTTTGGCAGCCTCTGAGATGGTAACAAATGCTCCCTGATTAACTGAAGCCTTCTGCTTAATATTCCTATGTAATTATTAGAGTTTGAAAATTTAATCCGGAGGTAGGATCCTAATTTAGTTGCATTTTAAAGTCTACATAATGCTAGATCCCTTTTCACAAATGACAGCATTTGTCTAATGTTAAGCTTCACAACCTGGTATTTGCAGCAGGCTGAAGGGGAATTCTGTCATGAATTTATACTTTATAGACAACATGATTCATATTCTTTTTCAAACAGTGATGCAGAGCTGATTGTTCTCCCCATGGAGTTAGTCAAACAATAATCTTAGTGAAATGGGGCTTTAATTGTAGTCCCAAGAGGTAATGAAGAGATTATCTTCAATCACAGCTGAGTAAATGGCCTGTGCAAACAAAAGCCCTTCTTTTTTTGTCTCCCCTTCCCTACCTCATCTAAAATACATGTGATTTTTACTGGTATTTGTAAATACTTTATTCTTTTATTATATTCATTTTTATATACACATCTACAGACATTTACTGCCATTAAACGAATACTTAAGAAGACACAAACTAATCTTTAAAAAAAAACCCAAACAAATCTATTTACTTTCATTTAAAGGTAATCTTAAACCTGATTAAGTCTTATTAGTACCTTGAGAAAAATCTTAATTTTCTCCATTTACCTTTCCTTCTTCTCTCACAGATACAATCAGTACACAATTTAGTATGATATCGATGCGTATCATTTTCTTTACTTGTTATCCATCATGAATAAACAATGGAACTACAGTACGAGTAAAAGATAGTTTAACTAACACAATGGTTTACTGACAGAAGAAAGTGATGGCAGCTATAAATGGACATTGTTTTGTCACGTGTTCCTGGGCAGGGAAAACACTGACAATGTAGAACCAGCACAAATGTTTAAATGCCCATAAGCAGACATTTGCTCAAGTTGCTCAAGTAAGTAGGAAACTGTCTATTTTACTTTGAATCTTTGATAAAATAGTGTATCTACCAACTGTCTAAAGGGTCAGAAAAACTTAACATTGCTAGCCTCCCCCTAACACACCTAGAAAAAAATACTTCTATTCCTGAGAATTACAGCTGTCCTAAAGGTCAATGTAATTCAAGATGGCCTAAAACCTTTTCTTTTTTTTTTAATTTATTTTTATCAATTTTTAAGCTGCTGGTTTGAAACAGGATACTGCAAAAGATCTAGAATTAATGCCTTTGGCAACACTGACTATTTTGTATCCAGCAGTCATTTTACCATCTTCAGTGTCCTCCAAAAAACGTATTCACTGTTGTGGAAGACTTTTGCTGTTTTGAAAGAGAAGTAACTTCAGACGGCACGTATTGTTTTTTGTGGATGGACATAGCACTGTCTTGAACTCTGAAGCTTTTCTAGGTATCAAATGGAAAATAAACCGGAGTAATTCCAATGAGACAGATCTCCTTTGCTGTTCCCTCTACCTCCCTCTTATTCAGCCCACTCCCCTATGCTGGCTAGCAGAAAAAGAATTAATTGTCTACAGAAAATGCAATTTCTACTCCAGTATTTTGATTTGTTAGAGACATATGGAAAAGGCTATTGGATTCAGTCATTCTGCACGATCTCTTCTCTGAGACTTGCCCTCTGACATCAGTGTGGTAAGTAAACTAGGTTTAAAATGTAAACTTTGTATTTCAGCCTCGCTGTCTCTGCTAAGAAAAAAAAAAAAAAATGCAAGAAGTTGTTTGATTCTCTAGCGATCAAAAAAGTCGATACTTCAGTGCACTGCCTCAGCGTATTCCACTAAAAGTTCTAGTGTCAAAAATAATTGGCAAAAATGAATAGCAGAGCCAAATCAAACATTCTCAAGCTCAAGATCTAAAACATAAATAAGGTGAATTTCAAATCAACATTTTGCATACAAAAGGAACTGAGGATTAGAGGAAGAACATACCTTAAAGATAACATTGATGTTTCCACTTGGAACATTTGCATTGATGAAAGCGATTTTTAATGGAAAAGCATTGGAAGTAAAATATGAACATAACTGCAGGGAAAAAAAAGATGAGAGAGTAGAACAACCATGCCACATATTTAAAATATCAGACTAATACAATACTGCCAAAAAAAGTACCTTCTTTAAGTACTGCTCAGTAAGACTGATAACAAAAATAAATAATTCTTGATATTATTGACTGTCTAATTGGGTTGGGAAAATGAGAAATTCTTTTTCCAAGACAACTTGTTTCACTCAATGATCATGTGAATGGACAATATTTTCTATACTAATTGTTTTGCATTTTCAGGCCTATTAAAGATAAACTTTGGCTGGGACTGAGTGCCTGAAGTACCTAAGACTGATCTAATTAGAATCTGTAAAACCTTTGGTCCTATTATTTTCTGAAAAAAAAAAAAAACATTTAAAAAAAATTGCCTGATCATACAATTTTTATGGAAGCAAAGAACCTGCTAATTTCTTTGGTGAACTAACTGGTTGAAGATACAAGAAATTCTGAAATTCTCCATCTATTTTATGTGGAATCTATCTTAATTAAACATAAACTCTGAATTCTCATCCCCTAACATCTCCTTCAACCTGAAGACCTCAAAGGGCTTCAAAAAGCATCAGTGAGCCATGAACTGCAAATCCTGTGTGAGTTAGCGTGGTATTATCATCATTAAAAAATGGGGGGGGGGTGTGAATCCACTGAAAAAAACATAGACAATGGTAAATTAATAGCCTGGTTTCTAGAGATAATGAGCACCCCACAGGAGCTACTGCTGTCTTTATTGGGTGGAGTGCAATAGAGGCTAATCTGAACAAAAACGCTACTAGACACAGCTGTCTCTTACTTTTCATCTAAACATCTCAAAGCACGGTGCAAGCGTTCAAATATTGTCTTAGCCAGATCATACTTCTGTGACATGCAATAGCTATTACTGATGATGAAATCCTGACCCCCTATGGAGTTTTGCCTATTGAAATGTCTCAATAAGTGCTTGAAAGGTTACTGTGAGATAATGCATTACTCACAGAGCTGGGAGCAGCGCTCTCTACTAGTAAAATCAATAGATGGTACCAAAATGAATTAAATTTAGGTAATTATAAGCACTTAAAAAATCTAATTTGCATGATTATACTGACATACATTTCAATCAAGAAGCTGCACATATTTATAGCAAGATAATGGCCTATAACGATATAAGAAAAAAGAAAAAAAAAAATCTCTTCAGATACTTAAACATTTTGTATCTCTCCAGCCAAGCTGGTGCAGTATAAATAGCATGATTGTATGGTGAGATACCTTCCCATTAGTTAGCTTTCCCCAAAGGCCTGAAAGCAGTGAGAAGCAGCAGGCTTCAAATTCTTCTGACTTATATCATACACAATTGGCCCAAGCCTGTGGGGTGCTGCAAGACCTCTGTTCTCAGCAAGATCAAGGCTGAACAGCAATTACTTGGAGCATCACAGGTCAAAGGCAACTGAAAGGATCAGCACCTCTTTGAAACAGGTCCACCGTGAATAATGAGCCAGAGAACAAAAACAGAGCACAAATTGCTGTAATTAGGTAGCTATAACTGGAAATATGCATGAGTGTTCAATTAGGTTTGACTTCTTTTGCTGCTGGATACTTTTTCCTTCTCTAGAGATGGAACAGCTTCTGCCTGGCATAATATTGTTTATGAAAAAAATTCTGAACAATTAATAAATGAGTCTTAGTAGTATTGTCAAAGTAGAGTCAAGTAACACTAAAAAGCATTGCTGTTTCCTTTATTCTTAAGTTATTTTTAACAGAGATTATAGACACAGGTAAATTACTGAGAATACTTAATATTTTAGCAATTCTCAGTGATGTGCCTAGTCTCACCTCGGCAAGAAAAGAGTTGGCTCCAAAGCTCTAGCTGCTCTTATAAATGATGAGAGTCTCATATGAGAAAAAAACTGCCACCAAGAGCTATTTGTGCAGGATGGTAACCAGGTCTCAGCTTCAAGGAAGCCAGGTACCCTTGCCAATTCCAACACCGTGGCAGGGCAGCTGAGCTGGGAGCAAATAGATCAGAATTTGAAATCTCTGCTGCTGCTGCTGCTTCACAAAGTTAGACACGCATGCAACACTCACCCCACCAGTCCCCTTCACCTCTGCCTCCAAAAAAGGCCCCCAGTTTAAAGAAGATTATGCTAGATGCCAGTTTACCATATGACTCATGTTTAAGATTATTTCCCAGTCAATGAAGCCATTCACTCCCTCTCCTCCTTTATACTAAAAAAATGTGAAAAAGAATTAAAAACATAATCCATTGCATGAGGTAGACTTACATCTGCTTCTATGCCTTGGGCAACAAGCGCAGGATTCAGGGGAAGCCGACAAACCTGTACCTCCTGGAAGAACTGCTGAAGTTTGTTGAGTTCCAACTTTAGCACCTCCTGCAATGTGTGGATCATTACGGCAACATGAAAGAACATAACAGCATCTTTTAAGGCACTGACTGCCTTTCTATAATTTAAACAAGCAGTACGATATCTGGAGATAGTAGCATCCATGTAACCTTACAACAGTTAACGGAGTCACGCTGAGGTACAGTTATTAAAAGCAAGAACCGTGATTTTACTCCACATCAAGCTTTTACAGCCTAGATGCACTACCAGTTCATGCTGTCATGTAGGTTCAGATTCAATAACCTTCATTAAGTGCTGATTAGCTTTGCACCTGCTCTGCTGCATCACATGTCTTTTTTGCCTTGCTGGACAACTTGTTGCCTCAACACTGTGACCTCCCTTGCCTAACTGCAGGTATGTGAACTGCAAGGTCTGGGAGTTTTCAGTATCACAGTAGCTGCAGCCTTGAGCTTAATCTCTACAATCTGAATTATGCATCAGTAATGTATAATGAATCACTGCTATTTCTTTTTTTTACATGGATTTTTCTCTTTTCAAATATTTTTGTCTTTTAACTTCCATGTTTGCTTTGCTGCTCCTAGTAGCAACACAGAATTTTCTGAAAAATCCTTTGAAAATCTTTGAATCCCTAACAAGGCAAAGAATTTGTGATAACTTTCACGACAACCAGCAGCAGCAGGTATATTTTTATTTGGCTTTCTGGTCTGTCTTGCTGAGATCACAGTAAGAAAAAATTTACACATCCAGTGGTTAACAACAGCTGTCTTGGAAAAATAGGAGTTTTAAATTGTAAATGTACCTACACAACATAAATCTGCACCCACTGGAGAAGAGGACTGCTTGCTTTCTGCTACCAGGAATGCATCTCTGCAGTTATATACACAGTATTATTTGCTGAATGCTATATGTAAGATATTAAGTATAATGCAGTCCATTTGAATTTGCTAAGAAATGAGGATTTTCAGTCTGCCAAGGACAACTCTTAGCAAAGTTTTCAAGAAGCTGCACTACAGGAGTCAAATATTCTGCAATGAGGTGCTGAATGTGTGCACTTCTAGTAAAATTTTAATCAGTTTTGTTGCTATTATTCCTGACCACCTCCAGTGTTTGAGAAACCACTGATTAAGGAATTTAAATGGCTTAAAAGATCTGCTGACCTTCAGAGAAATAGCGATGACGGTTGACCCATTAAATCCATATGTTTTACTTGTTTGCAGAGCAGCATAAAATTTTACAAATTTTAGGCTAATCTTGGGTTTACTTTCATAAAGGACACTACAGGAAAGAGATGTCACCTTAGAAAAAATAAGATTAGCTAAAGAAAAATAGATGGAAGGGGAGGTATTTTTTAACAAACCTTTCTCTTTGGGTCACCAGCAGCTTTTACTTTTTCGGCAATGTCTTCCAGAATTCTGATAAGTTTTTCCTCCTTGGAAAACTCATTGTTCAGGGTTTTTCCAGCACAGAATTGGAGAGCAGCCAGTACTTTCTGATACCAGATTCTGAAATGAACTTCATTTTGTGCATTCTTCAACAGCCTGAAGGAACAAAGGGAAAAAACATCTGTGTATCAAAAACTGATTTTTATTTTATATCACCTCTAGCAGGAACAATAAATGCACTCCAGACTAATATGTATTTGTTGACTTTGGGCAGCAGAGAATGAAAAAATGTCATTCATTTGTTGGCAGTACTCAAGTCCCATTTGATAAATAATGAGATTTCAAGTGTGTTGAATCAATAGGAACCTGCCATTTCTTATTGTCATACATTGTGCAGTACCTGTATTGCTTCTCATTTCTCCAAGGAAAATTTACAAAGTGAAAATAAGTTATATTATTTTGGAGTCCAATCTTAAACATCTATCCTTTTTTTTTTTTTTTCCTTCTGCCAGTGCACTTGCACAATCAATGTCTTTCAGCTAGGAGGTGCATTTAAAAAACTTTTCATCTCAGACGTATCATCAATGCCAGAAACTGTCAGTCTTTTAAGTTGAGGAGACATTTCTGAAATTTGCTATAATTCTAATAAGAGAGAAATGAGCCCACTTTGTTCCTTTCTTTACTGGTAAGTGTTGGTCTAGAGCACAAACTCAGCTCTTAGATCTACTGAAGTCTGGAAAAGCTTCAGAACTGTGGTTATCACCTAGATAAAGCTTAGAAATTAAATGAAAACTTTTCTTTTTTTTTTTTATGTTTACCACACAGTCTTCTCTAATTACACACTCTTTTGGGCCAGGAAAGCCATGCAGTTTAGGAGTTTTTTTAGTCAATTGAATTGATCACTGGGGAATTTTTTCCTTATGTGGGCCAGAAGTTTTGTACACGTTTGATTTATATTTGTAAGTATAGATGGAATCACCAATTTTATGTTGCTATTAACATCGTGTCCAGCACCTGGGATTTCCCTTTGTCTACAACACTGATGAATTGCTTTTCCCTTTTGTCTGAACTTTCCACGCCACCACTTCATCCTTAAGAACATCTGAAACCTTAAATTCTTTAAATATCTCTGAATCTTAATGCAGTTTCCCTTACTAGATGAGGTTAATTAAACCTAGCAAATAATGCTAGTTTTCACAAGACAGAAAATAGAGAAGCTGTTGACTTTCATGGTTCATCACATATGAATATGTCACACAACAAAAAGTGAGAACGGAATACATATCAGGCACTGATATTTAAAGGTAAAGAAATCATAATTCCTATAGACACTTCAATTCCCTCAAATCATGCATAAGACACTGCAATATTGCTATTTCAGCCCATGCATCTTTTGGTGATGAGGGATTTCTGTCATCTTTTATAAGGTAATGATCCTTCTAGGTCCTCTTTTCCTATATAATTCAATGCAGAATAATATCACTTACTGGTTTCTGAAAAGCCTTTCCAGCTACAGAAAACCTCTGAACATCTAAGGGTTTATAAGCACTGAAAATCTTAAAAGAATATGTGGTGTTTCTTCCAGAAAAGCTGAGACATGAAAGAAAAGAGATGTGAAAAATTTACCACTAGCACACTCTGGAGGAAACTGAAATGACATTTCTTTCCGTAGACTAGTAAAAACAAATAATTACTTTTGGATTGTAAAGAAATACAGATTGTCATTGCAGTGCCTGATGGCAGGCAAAGCCCAGCACATAGACACAGCTGATTCTTATCCTGAACCCTTTCTAAAGTGAAGAAGGCAGAGAGCACATGCATATATGGTGGTGGATAAACTAATTCTTCCAGATTTCAAGCACAGTAAATCCAAGATTCCACAGGATGGAATTAATTTGCTTAAATGTAGATACCTTGTGCCATTTTAGATGTTCTAGAAAATCCTATTTCATCTCTAGTTGCCGCTTTGGAAGTGCATGGGTCCACTAGAGGCATATCTCATGTGTGCCACTCCCACGCAGCTATTTCAGATGCCTTTTGCTGTGTAAAATGGCTTGTGTTTAGGCTACTGCATAGCACTCTGCAGTGGCCTTTTAGCTTAGTTGTAGGACACAAGGCAACTTAAAACAAAAACACACTCTGGCCATTTCAACAGCAAGCCAGGAACAGACTTTGTGATGATTATTTTTGAAACAAAAGCATTACTGGCACAGTTCAAACTGTCACATGGGCAGGAATTGCAGTTTACTGAAGCAGCCCCGGTCCAGCTAGGCAACTTGCATTTCTCTTGGAGCACAGGTAGAACAAACAAACTCGTTCACTTCTGCCTTGCAAGTACAAGTGCAAGTGCACCTAAGAAAAGATGAAAACACCACAATATCTATTTTGAAGTGGCCAAGTTATATTCGTGCAGAATGTCTGTCTGCACTTAGACTTGAATTGGAATCAGCTCCCAAGCATCTAAATTAAATGCATTCACATACTCTATTTTTAACAGTACATATTAAAGGAATCCAGAAAAAGTACCCTTTCATGTTCAAGATGTCCCTTTAATCCTCTCAGACATACAGAACATTAAACCAACTTCTATTTTGCTAGTATGAAAGGCTTAGAATTTTACATACAGGAAGCAAAATCAAAACATTCCCCTATTTTAAACAGAGCTACTCCCTGCATAAGGCAGATCAACTTAGAAGATCCATATTTTGATTATTCTTATAGCTAAGTATTCCCAGAAAATATGCTTATATACACATACAATATAAAGATTTATTTTCGACCTGAGAAAGATTATGGGCCAGATTCAGATAGCTTACACCTAAGGCATACATGAGAACAGAGAATGTATAGAGTTTGAATCCTCTCACATGCGCTTCTTGAGCCCAGTCCATGGGGAAAGTTGAGGCAGTCATCAGGATCTCACCGGTAATATCTATGTCCATGCCAGCTGCTGCCCACTACACCTTCCACAGTCTGAATCACATGGCAGCTCCCGACAGTGCATGTGCTTCCTCAGCAGCCCATGGGGGACTCGGAGCTCTGCACTCAAACAAGTTTGGCAACTGCGGTACAGGCAGCACAACTTCCTTCTGCCTGTCCACTGGGGTAGGAATGCTTTTAAAAGCCTGTAGACCGCAATTTGCAAAATGATTTGGATTAACATGAACTGACTTTTATATGCATTTTATAAAATCAGTCCCAAGGAGGATACAAAGGATGGATTTTAATGTGGTGACTCATTGTAGGCTTTCGCTGAAATGTTTATTCAACAACTGAACAAATATGCATTCGTAATTCTGTTTCCCCAGTTTCCTGGACCACACATCTTCACATTGTCATTGCGAGGACTCAGTGAAGATAGGCAAGTCTACAACTCATGAGGCTGCATGATGCAGAAACACTCAAGACACTAATGAAATTTTCAAGTTAGGAAAAGATGCCTAGCTGCGACAGAAGACAAAATTGGAATGTTTTAAAACTCAGGGCTGTCAGTGAGGAAATATTTTAAGGTTTTGAGGTCTAGGAGTTTTTTTTCTGACAATTTTCACAGGGTTCTGCAAGACAGAACTCAATATAAAAGCCTGGCCTTATGCCAGGCCTATACTGAGAATTTTGCTCTTAATAGGGAGAATTCTTCACTCTTAAGGGTTCTCTGATTTGGGACAAATTCCCTCCTTCTCAGCAAGACCAGGGCAATTCAGATACACTGTCCCATAGTCACTTTGTGGAAAATACCAGATATCAAAAGGATGGTGACCTCTTCAGCCTGGAGAAGAGAAGGCTCCATGGAGACGTTATAGCAGCCTTCCAGTACCTGAAGGGGACCTAAAGGAAAGCTGAGGAGTGACTATTTCTAAAGGCATGTAGTGACAGGATAAGAGGAAATAGCTTTACATTGGAAGTAGGGAGACTTAGATTAGACATTAGGAAAAATTCTTCTCAATTAGGGTGGCGAGGCACTGGCACAGGTTGCCCAGGGAAGCTGTGGATGCTCCATCTCTGGAGGTGTTGAAGGCCAGGTTGGACGGGGCCTCGGGCAGCCTCGTCTGGCGGGATGTGTCCCTGCCCACGGCAGGGGGGCTGGAACTGGATGATCTTTAAGGTCCCTTACAACCAAACCATTCTATGATTCCATGAAATCTACTGAAGAAGCAACCAGACCACCCCTGCTTAGCAGCACTCAGAGAGACCAAATCAGATTCTGCCATGCCCTGGAAGATGCATTTGACTTCCTTCTGCAAGCAGCTGCTTCTCTTCCTTTCTGTATGTGTTCACGACTGCAAGCCATCTTCAAGTCCATTTTCCAGCACTTACAGCTGCAAAAGTATGTGTGTTTGTTTTCTGAGTACAGAAATGCAAGTGTGCTGGAAAGATTCTGGCCACAGGGCAGAGGGGAAGATGTTGAATCAAGCTGAGTTGGCTGCTGTGTCAGAGAAGGAGAAACAGGACTAAAACTGGAAGCTATGGAGAAAAGGGAAATTAAAAAGAAAAATATATAAAGGAAGGAAAAGAATGAGATTGGATGGATCTTGGTGGCAAAGCAGGTGAACTCATTCTCTTTCTGTAGTGTTGGAAAGAGAGGGAAACTGGTGCTCTAAAGGCCTTTCAGCAGACAGTCTGCTCTCTGAGTTGGATTTGGCAGACAAGTGAAGGAGTGAGGCTGCTCAGGCAACTGCTGCTTCAACATCTGTTCCTTGTCTCCTTCAGAAAGGGGAGCAGAAAGGGGAGCCAGAAAGTAATTCCCAACAGGACAGATTAGCTTGCAGGTAGCCTGTTAAACCACACTGCAGCAAAAGAAACCCAAGAAAAGGCCAGGATCTCCAGTATCTTATTGCAGGCTTAACCTATACCTGCTATGAAAGAGCAAAGTGCAGGTTGACTGTGTTATTTACATGTGTGACAGTCACAGAAGAGACCTTAGTTAATTTGTTTTCAAATGATGTTTGGTATTTATTACACAAAAGGTGTGCTTACCAGCAAACACACTGTGTACTCTTTGCTTAAGGTGTTTTGAATTCAGAAACACACCATGAAAGTGAGGTGCCTTAGGGTTTTAAGGTGACTGCTGAGGTAGTTACTCTCATTGGTCAATCTTTGGTAGACTTGACCAAGGAAATCAATATGATGTGTTGTGAAAGTATATTTCTTGCTTGGTTTCTGTTTCTTTAAGCTCTAGGCAGGATGAGTCACAGAAGAGAAGAGCATTAGAACAAAATTGCTGCTCATTATAGGAAAAATTGTTTTAAAATAATTCTCCACAGCCCTTTGTATCAAAGATAAGGACACACACTTCTTCATCACTGCAGAGCACCCATGTCTGAGGTTGCCATCCATCTTGATTTTTATTAGACATCCTGCAACACTTCTAAGCTGTTTATACTCTATTGTGCCATGGAGCTATGGCACAGACCTGAAGGATGAGACAGATTTCATTTTTGACTGTTGAAGGAAAAATCTTACTGTTTGCATTCTTAAACAGCAGAGCAAGTAACAGAGCTGGTTTGCCAGTGCCATTGCATTTGGGCTTTGCAGCTTCTTAAATACCACTGTAAGTTACTCACAGACACAAAGATGAGAGAGATGACAAAAACAAGCAGCTGAAGATTAATATCTCCATCTAGCCACTGATGAGCCATGAGGATGAGTGGACAACTGCTGCTATTAATTACTCAGTTGCAAGTAAAACCTTTCCTATTTTTCTCCTTTATCTCTGCAAGATTACATTGGACAAGGAAGCAGAGATAACAGGAATAATCCATTTGATAGAAATATCAACATAGCAAGTACTGCACAGGTACTGAGAACTCCAATGAATTCCCAGGTCTAACAAGTACCCATCATCCTCCATCCTCTTTGCCTGCAACTCCCCTTGCTCCTCTGCAGAGTACAATCAAGTCTGCAGAACTAATATTTTACTTTTGCTAGCTGGTACATTCAGGCACAGCCTCTTTAGACACAGCCGAACTCTAAGGCAGCAGAGTGCCAAGCTGGTAAAAATGACTGTGGCTTTTCTGATCATTTCACCAGTGCCTAGGACAGACGACTGAACTCGCTGAAACTCCCGGGAACATGTCTGTAGGATGGCAGCTATTGCTTTAGAGAACAGAAAGGAACACTAGCACTTGTTGCAATGTAATTTCTGTTCCCAACCTCCTTCTCATCCTTGGTTACATAAGTCTTCACTGGATAGCAAAATTTAATTTCGGTAACCTCACTGGAAAACCTTAAAGCATCTTTGTTCTCATGGTTCTTTGTTATTTAAGGGAAACATACAGGCCATCTCTTTCAGCTTCCCTTAAAAGACAGATACAGGATATCTCCCTTTTTAAACTAACCTCATATTATAGAAAGGTGTGATTTATGTACTCCAAGTCAGAAAGAAAAACACAGAAGGCAACAGCACATTCCATGTAGACGTATTGGGGCTTGACAATCAACAAAGAAAGACAGAAAAACAAACGAACAACTGAGAAGTACAAAACGCCTAACATGTTGAAAACAACATAATTTCTGCAGGGGAGAATGGAGAGCAAGGCGAATTAGGTAGAAGAGTTAATGTACGACAAAGACTGAAGGGACATAGCAGTTCTCCCAAGTGACTGCAGAACTGCAAGTTTTCTATAGCCTTACAGAAACATAATGCCAGGGCATCCACTTGACTGGAAGACCCAAGACTGAACTGCCTCTTACTCTCACTTTCCTTGACTGAAATCTCTTCTTTCTTTCTGTTGTAGAACCAGAAGAAAATTCAAGTTTACATTTCTTGAGTAGACTGAGTGAAGAGTGATACAACATTTTCTCTGGATCTTTCTAACCAAGTAAGTCTCCAGGATGGAAAGTTAGCAGCTGTATGGTAGCTTGCAGCACCTGTCCACATTTGGCTCTTCACACCTCTCACAGCAAACCTGCGGTAAATATCACCTGCTGCTTCTCATATAACAGAGCTTCTTTCATAGACTCATTTTTCAAAGCATTACCCTTGAACAGAAAAATACCTCTGCTTAAAATGAAATTTTGATTTTAAAGGCCATACGATACATTTGATTTTATTTTTCTAATTCTTTTTTATAATGTAACTTTGAACAGATGTCTAACACCTTGGTCTCCCTTAAACAACAAAAAAACTTGTTGCAGACTTATTATAAAGTATACTGGTTAGGCTTCGGAAACAGAATGTTTTTATGGGAGCCATGGGACTAGTTGCCGTTATTTGCTAATCTTTTCTCAAAATTCTTTATGAACAAGGCAATGTAATTTACATCCAGCTAAGCCACTTGATCCCAAAGATTCAACCAAGCCATTCAGCCCCACTTCTGCTGAATGCCTGAACTGGAACAGGTGTCCTGCTGACTCACAAAAATTAGCAGATCAATGGAAACAAAGGCTATGCTACACTTTGAAAGCAAGTTGCCAAACCCTGCTAAGGCTGCCTAGCAGAAAAATGTGGTATTCGACACATAGTACAGTTACTGTATTAAGAAAATAAACTCCAGATTTTGTCTAGAGAAGAAAGAGCTTCTGCCTTGAAAATGTACTGTATAGGGGGACCATAATGGTGCACAGCTGCCACTACAACTACCATATAGTGGATGCTACCTAGTCTAAGGTCTAAGCAAGAAGTGATCACTCTCAGAACAGGTCTTCTCCAATTTGCTGAACGGACATTTTGATGTATATAAGTGCTACAAGAATTTTCTAGTAAAAAGCAATGCTGATACTATCTCTTTCTGCTCCAATTTGCAAGGAAAAATCCAACAAACAACCAAATGAACACCCCCAAAACCACACACACAAAACCCCCAAATGGTTAGCAAAGCTGTTTCTCTTTTCTCCTCTTCATCAGGTGGGGTCTGCAAGCAGCAGAAGACCAAATTTACTAACACATTATCACATTGACAAAAAACACCTGCAGCAACACCAACATAACAGAATTAGTGGTTGTTCCCAATAACACCTGTGTACAACAGCGCTGATCTTGGATAACTTCGGAATTCATGATTGAGGGTTCACAGTTGACCAAAGGTCCCACCTTACTAACGCATCAACCCAAAGCAACAGAAAAGAAATACATTTGCCCTGAAGGGTCAGTAATGGTGAGACTGACTTAAGCTCAGGCTTGCAACTACTCCCTCTATCTGCTCTAAACTATTAACAGAAAAAGTACCACTGTCTCAGGAGAATCAGAGGACATGATGACCTTCGCTGTCCAAAAACTGTTTTCCAAATTACAGAAAAGAAAAAAAAAATCTTAACAAATGTATTGCATTTAATATCTGAATGAAAATTATCATTGGGGCAGTATTACCTTGCATTCAGTGAGAAACACAACATTGAAATCTGGCATTAATTTTGAAAAGTCTGGTTCCATCTTTGTCAGTACTTTCTTCATGTGACCAATACATCCCTGTCTGCACTTGTTTCAAAATTGCAGATTTTCTTGTCAGAACAAACACCATATTGTTGTTAGAATTTCAGGCAGCGTCTTACTTACACCAGAATCAGCAAGCCTGAAAGCTACAAACCATCTATTTCTGTAACAGCTTAGAGTAAATTTGTGGCACAGGAACTGAAATGCGCCATTCATTCCAGGCGTAGCAGAAATCGTCGTGTGCTTCCCAGTGGGTAACTGCAATGAATGGGATTAGATGGGATAATCACCACTAAAATAAGCAGACCAAATGGCTTTAATGGGATGACGTCCAAATATGCCAGCAATTAATTGGATACAGGAGGTGACTAAGCTACTCTACTTCCAACCATCTAAATAAGACACAAAATTAATCCAGGTTCAAGCAGTTCACTAAAGCCAATGGAGTTGCTAAGCTTTGTGCTGTATCTGAATTTAGACAACAATTATTGCAGCAATACACTGTGGAGAACTGGAAAATATTTTTCCTTATCTGTCTATTGTTTGGGTAGTTCATATCTACCAAAATGGCCTTACATAACTTCTGTAGTTTCCTGTTAGTGTCACAGCTGGAACAAAAAAAATCACTCATGACACCATAAAACAAAATGTATAACACAAAACTAATTCTGTAGGGTTCTGCATGCATGGCGCAATCCAGATTGACATAAAACTGCAGAATTATGCCTGAGTTACAGTGCAACATTTGTGGTTAACTTCTCTTTAAAATGCTGTATGTACTTTTCTGCTTTACGTTTGTGTGGTTTTTCTTTTTTTTTTTTTACATACTAATACAGAAGTAGCTTCAGGGAGAAAACTAAAATTGTTTTTCTACAAGGTCATTATGGCCTTTGGCTGCTCATATCACAAGTAGTTCCAGATTTTATTCATGTATTCTGAGCCAGATCCATACTTCATAATCTTAGAGTTTTCAGATTACCGTTCTTATGATTCACAAGGAGAGAGAGGGCTTTGGTTTTTGGGGTGGGGGTGAACACAAAAAGAGTGTGATATTGTTTTGCAAATATTACGTAATTAAAAAAAATATTCTGCAGAGCAGTAGATCTTGAGATGAGCTGTTAATTTGCTTATTTGTTCTTCACTCAGTGACAAGAATTTGCTTTGTTTAATGATGTCTACAATCATTGTTACCTTTCAACTACAGTCCAGATTTTTACAGACAGTTTGCTCAGATGCCAATAGCAGAGAAAGGATAGATGAGATCTGATACATTTCAAAGACACACAGAATTAATGTTTCTCTTAAGGCAGCATCATTTCTATCTCTCTGGAAAAACCTGCCTGAAGATCCTTTGTGTTTTAAGTGCAGGTAACACAGGTGCAAGAACTAAGATCCTGACCCGATATTATGTCCTGACATACCTGCTCTTCTGGATCTTTACTTTCATCGGGGCATCTCTGCTCTAGCTAGTGGCCCTGCTTATCTTCTTTTCACGGTATCTAAGAAATGGATTTTTTTTCAGATCACTGCCTACACAGGAATAGGGAAGTATAATAAGTCTTCAAGCAGTTACTGGTTTGGGTATTTCAGCAATGATAACACCTCAGTGTAATCACAGGATTGCAAAACTTTCTGTTTTAAGAATTCCTCTCATATCAGATATATTATGCTTTCTGTAAGACATGAAGTCTTCTTTTTCTGGCAATTTGCTGTGCAGCATCTCATTAGAGAAGCCTACTGAAGAGCACAGCTTCGGTAGTAGAACCAATGCTGCACAACAACTAAGGGTGCATGGACCAGACCATCAGATTACAGCAACCTGTTACCTCTGTGCATTTGTGTGTATGACTTTGTCAAAAGAATAACTTGGAGACAACCTCCATAGCTCAGATACAGTGTCACCATGAAGATGGTCCTTTGCACTTCAAAACAAACTAACAAAACTCATTTGTTTTCACGGAACAGAAGACAAAGAAACAGAGTTTCATTAGGGGAATCTCTCCAATCCCAATAACACTTTTCCATCTCTTCATGATTTTGACTCTTCTAAGGGAGAAATCACTCTCGTTATGCATAAGGCTACTCTGTAGTCTTCCTCAAAGATGATACCTACCACATTTTAATTTAATTAAAGCAAAGGAGACCATGAGAGATGGTTCTTGCCAGCTCTTTCCTATCAGTGGCAGGAGAGAAGAACAAGCATTTACATCATAAAGAAGAGTATTTCTGTTATCTTCATACTCCTTCTTTCTAGGCCTGTTTTCTTTCTTCCTCTTTGTTTTTATAATATTTTTCTTCTTTTCTCAGTCTCTATTAATTATCCCTCCCCTTTATACATAGCAATAGCATATTTTGCAAGCGTAGAAGAGGAAGGCAGAGCAGAGAATGAAATATCTTTAGATTTGTCTTCTCTAAACACTGCTGTTTCTGATCTTCCTTCTGTTTCACCACTTTATTGCCACCAAATATTGGCTTTGTAAAAAGAGAAGTGGGAATTTGAAGTTAAGCTCATGTACCAGGGAAAGCTTGCTATAAGATATTAGTAAGAGAAAACTTCTCTTTTTTTAGTTGGCCCGAGGGTATTTTCCTAGTCGACAGCTGGCCTAGTTACCATGGAAAACAGAAGAGCTGGAGGGCAGGCACAGTAGGAAAATGAAGCATAGACCTACAGGAAATTAGGCTGGCTCAGTTTGCAGAAGCTTGCTGAAATTAATCTCTTATTTCAGACAGCTTGTTGCTCTTTCATTTGTGGGTAGCAGACATTAAGTTGCATCCATGTTTACAAGTCCATCTTAGCTCTATGAGACATGTTCAACAGTAGGACCAGATCTGAATAAACCTTTGAGTAAGCTAAATTCCCTCTTAATGAACCCCTAACCAAGAAGGCATTACTTCTTAAGCTTTTATCAAGAAAATCTTACGTGACTCTCCTCAAAGTAAACCCTACAGTCTTGGGGTTAAAATTCATAGATTTTAATGTCAAAAGAATTTAAGGTAGATATAAGAATGATCCACCTTGAATTCCTGATTTTACTTGCTGGTGACCTTCACAAAATTCTTTATTTTTCTATGCTTTTGTTTTCCTTTTCAGAAGAGGAAAGGATTATCTTCCCATAGGATGCTGTGTTTGTTTGAAAGCTGCTTTTATGCCACAGACATAAATGCCACAGCAAATAGGTCCGTTGAATAACGTTGCCACCTCTTTCCCATGTAGTACTCGTATAGTCACCATTTTTCAATCATATGTGAGAAAACAGCAGCCTTGGGCACCTCTTTACTCCTGAGGAAAGCAGAATTAAGATTTAGTTGTTGCAAGGAAAAGTTCAGCTATAGTTTCTAGATTCATAAACACATTTCTGGAAGTAAGCAGATGTCATATTTCCATATGTCCAGAGCCAGGTAAAGAATGGAGCACGATCTCCAGGGGCAGTTAGTGCATTGGCAGAATAAATATAGATCAGCCAGCTGACACAAAATGCCATAGGGACTTAGAAATTCATTGGCTCTGCTATAGATATCTTTCTTGCAGTCAGAGTCCTGTCCTTATGCTCAATCCATTAGGGTGCAGCTGGATAGCGGAGTGAGAGGCAGAAATCATAACTTACACACACATATGTGTATGCACTTTTTATTGCTTGAATAACCCTACATCAACCACACTTCTCCTTACACGTGTACTCTGCTGAATGAGCAAAAGTCAGTGTGCGCCAAAAATTTATGTGGATAAGTGCCATATTATTTATACCAGAAAGTGGTGGCAGTACTCATGGGGTGGCAGCCAAGGGCAAGCCTTGCAGAGCCAGGTAAATTGCTGTTTAAACCTTCTTTAAATTGCTGTTTTAAAATCTCCTGATGATAAAGCAAGGCAACAGCTGAAGATTGTACGTGTCAGCTTTAAACTGACACAAAAAATGATATTAAAATGGCCTATTTAAGTGACTTTTCATTTTCATACCATGACTGAGCAATGTACTTCTAAGCGACAAACAGCACAAAGCACTGACAATTTGAAGGATATTTTTCATGATGGCTGCTTAAATTCATTTCAGCAAACTGCTCTATCAACAAAAACACATACAGGAGATCTGTGAGTTACGTAGGTCACTCAGAAGCTGGCTAAGCGTTGCCTAATAGAAAAGCTTACTTAATAAAAATGCTTCTCCTGACAGAAATCATCACACACAATGGAATGACATGGTGGAAAAGTTGAAGAATAAATACTTACTTTTAATACCAGACTCAACAAGAGAGATGCTACAGGTCAAAGCAGAAATTACCTGAGCTAGGTAAGCAGAGTTTAGCAGCTGTCATTATGCCAAGCCCTAAGATGAATAGCAATCTTGTTTACTGCCTGACCTCTTTTTTGCTCGGTGCTCAGAGGATTGCAGATAGCAATACCCTCTTTCCTAGAATAAACACTACTTCCTTTGCTGATTTACAAAGTCTTCTCCAAGCTAAATATGTATTATGTGTTAAAGCACTGATGATGACGGACTGTTCTTTAAGTTAATCCATGTCCATGGATTTGGCTCTGAAAATGCCTTTTCAATCCCTTCTGCATTAGCCAAGATGGCAGATGCCATCCTAAAGCTAATGAGCCTGATTAATATCAGAGCAGTAAATTAATTTTTTCCAGACATCAGATAATTTTGTACTAATCCAGACATTTGTATCCATTTAATAGCAGCTGATATAATATAATTTCTCATTTAACACTAATTGAAAACTACTGGTTTCTTATTCCACAGAGCATTTTCTGCCACTTGTAACTTATGGCTCTTCATACAGCTATTTTTTATATATCATCATCAAATAGTACAGTTTCTGCTTAGTTGTAGAACTTTTATATTCCAGCATGTGACTGGTAATGTAGGCAGAATGGAACAATCTAGTAATTACTCTCAAAGTATTTCATTTTAGCAATTTTTCTTCACATTTCCATTTTATATTTCTAGAACTTCTGACTGAAACAAATGAATAAAAGCAGTATAAACCACTTTTCATTCAAGCAGTGTTGAATTTAGACCCTCTAGTTTCGTTTTCTTTTATTTTTTTACCAAAAGATTTTGGCTTTGTCAGCTTGCCTTCACGGCTTGGTTTCTTCAGATGCTACAGAAGAAAGCACACATCCCTATTGTTACGCTATTTGCTCTTATTCTAATGTAAAAGACAAAATCACTCACTGGCTACAATAAAACTTCAATATTGGTATATTGAGTAACTGACAAGAGATAGGAGGAAGTACACTCTGTTACACTTGTGGGTATTCACATTTGTGTGACGGAGTGTTTGCAGTGGCCCAACACTGTCATCACTGAAGGCAAGTAGAATTCCTCCAGGCTGAACATATCATTCTTGATCATTCTTGTCCAACTGTGATCCTATCCTGTGTTTTTCACCATGATATTATCTTTTAACTGTAATACGTCCTGTATGTTATGTTAACAGAAAGTTACTAACGAAATTCTCCACTCAACAGATGATACCTATTACGAAGTTACTTATTTAGGACATATACCATTCTCAGTTCTTCCAAGAAGACAGCACCTATTTTGCAAGACATTATCTAAGAACCACTCTGATGGCTCAAGAACTGAAGGACCATGGAAATTGAATCAGTAAACAAGCCAAGACAGTTACAGAATTCATTTGTAATTTACAGAAACACTTAACAGCTGACATCAGGAGGGATCTCAGCAGGCCCTCTGGTCTGTCCGCTGCTCAAAGCAGAGCTAGCTTTGATACTGGACCAGGTTGTTCAGAGGGCTCAGTCTCAGCAGCAGGTTAGAAGCGTTCCTGAGACAGGGTTAGGAACAGAGACACAATCTGAACATATAATGATGAGTCCCCAGAACATAAGGCGGTTTCAAAAGTTATGACCCAATGACAGGCAGGCCTTCAAGGATATGGTAGTTCACTTTAGGAAGACTTAACATTCAGTTCACCATCATAACTATTTGGTAATAGTAAAATGAATAAGCAGGCAAAGAACTGGATTTGTAACTCTGCCTTCAGTCCCATCAATTGCACAGCAACTGAAAAGCATTTTCTGGCAAGCAACTCTAGCTGGGTTTCAACAGTCACAGGAACAGCAAATACTTCAAAATTTCTTTGAAATAGATTAATTTTAGGGTATAAACAATTACTCCACATTATTCTTTACACTGTTTAAACTACATCAACCAGAAATACCTTTGGGCACAGAATAGCAGAGATTGGGGTTTTGCCTCTGCCACTCCCTGGACAACAATATATTGTGTGTTTGCAATATAAAAAATGCAAGAGGTTCTTTCTTTAAATGAACAGCTGACTATTTAGTTCCCATTATTTGGCCTACAGTCTTCTATGTTCTTAGAAAAGCTATGTCAGACAAAGGAGGACAGTTCAGTCAGAGACAGGATTTGTGTGAAATGATCAAGTATGAGTCTCCAGTGGCTTCTCTGAAAGGGAAGTTGATGGCTGTTTGTTTTCTAGAATCAATAACTAAGACCAAGACAGAAGCACTAAGTGGTTACATGTCTAGGCACAGTGGTCTCAAGAGGGACAAGGAGCAATATAGGCAATCATATCAAAATTACCCTACACAGAGAGGGGAGAGTAAACACACAGGTTATACTCAGGAATAATGATTTTTTTTTTTTGTGGAAAAAGTTCTAGATTTCCCAGTTCTCCCAGGAGGACTTCACCTGAATCTAAACTTCACAGCTGTGAGAAATTAACTCTTACTTCTGAGAGAACACAGCAGAACTATATTATTTACTGTATTACTCATCTCTGTTCTTTTACTTTTCTGCATCCTTCCTCCTATAAAGACCCTTTGCTTTGCTATCCTTCTCAGTTTCATCATAGAATCACACAATCATAGAATCACTAGGTTGGAAAGGACCCACTGGATCATCGAGTCCAACCATTCCTAAGAATCCCTAAACCATGCCCCTCAGCACCTCATCCATCCATCCCTTAAACTCCTCCAGGGAAGGTGACTCAACCACCTCCCTGGGCAGCCTGTTCCAGTGCCCAATGACCCTTGCCGTGAAAAAATTTTTCCTGATGTCCAGTCTGAACCTCCCCTGGCAGAGCTGGAGGCCATTCCTTCTTGTCCTGTTCCCTGTCACTTGGGAGAAGAGGCCAGCACCCTCATCTCTTCTACCTCCTTTCAGGTAGTTGTAGAGAGCAATAAGGTCTCCCCTCAGCCTCCTCTTCTCAAGGCTAAACAACCCCAGTTCCCTCAGCTGCTCCTCATAAGACTTGTTCTCCAGCCCCTTCACTGGCTTCATTGCTCTTCTCTGGACACGCTCCAGAGCCTCAACATCCTTCTTGTGGTGAGGGGTCCAGAACGGAACACAGTATTCAAGGTGTGGCCTCACCAATGCCAAGTACAGGGGCAGAATCACTTCCCTGATCCTGCAGGCCACGCTGTTTGTTAGAATCCAGGATGCCATTGGCCTTCTTGGCCACCTGGGCACACTGCTGGCTCATGTTCATTCAGTTGCCAACTAACACCCCCAGGTCCTTCTCCTCTAGGCAGCTTTCTAGCCAGACTTCTCCTAGAGTGTAGCACTGCGTAGGGTTATTGTGCCCCAAGTGCAGGACTCGGCATTTGGCCTTGTTAAACCTCATGCCATTGGTCTCAGCCCAGCGGTTCAGCCTGTCCAGACCCCTTTGGAGAACCTCCCTACCCTCCAGCAGATCCATGATTCCACCCAGCTTAGTGTCATCTGCAAACTTGCTAAGGTTGCACTCAATGCCTTCATCCAGGTCATTGATAAAGACATTGAACAGAGCTGGACCCAGTACCGAGCCCTGAGGAACTCCACTTGTGACGGACCTCCAGCTGGAGTTAACTCCATATACCACCACTCTCTGGGCCCGGCCATCCAACCAGTTTTCTACCCAGGAGAGTGTGCGCCTGTCCAGTCCAGAGGCAGACAGTTTCTGAAGCAGAATGCTGTGAGAAACTGTGTCAAAGGCTTTACCTGAGCCCAAGAAGACTACATCCACAGCCTTTCCCTCATCCAGTAGTCGAGTCACTTTGTCATAGAAGGGGATCAGGTTAGTTTGGCAGTCAGCGACTATTCTGTCCCTTAGCCTGCCAAAGGCCTCTTTTGCATCATTTCCAGCACAATTCCACTCTTCAGTGCTGACACTGGGAATACTGTGACAATTCCCTCCCTTCCCAAACTAGTGTAGACTGACTTGACTTCTGAGCCTGGGAGAAGAACTAAGATCCTGAAGCAGGAGAGAAAGAAATGTTTGCAGAGCCACGTGGAGGAAATTCCCAGTTTCAACCCTTTCAACTGCCAGAAGCATGCTGCTTTGCACGTTATCGATTTCCTCTACTCATTTCCAAGTGAATCGTGAATGATGCTTTCCGTTTCCAAATATGAAACATCATAGATTAGATTATAGAGACTGCATGCAGGAAAGCATGTGCGCCAGTGTAAGTATATCTGTAAATAAAACACCACCCCATGTGAGAAAGCAGTGCTCTAGGAATGGAGCATAAGGAGCCCTTGGGGGAAGAGTTATTTTAATTTCACTGGATGACAGACTGTGAACAATTGCTGGGGGAAGTTGAACATGAAAACTGAGCACTTATGTAAGGGAACAGATATATATTTTTTTTAAATCTACTTGGATATAAGCCCTGCTACACAAACTAGAAAAATGAAGATTAAGAAGCGTAAAACAGGATTTTATTGAGAGAGATGTTGAGGGCTGCTTTGTTGTTTACACTGAAATACTTACAAGTCACCTTTTATGTCTAAGGGTTTGAACTCTCCAAATCATTTATTAGATGAGATGAGAAAGAAAATCATAGTTTCTGAGAGAGGGACAGTGCCAATTTAAAGAGTCCATCCACTTGTATATGTGCCATTGTTTCTTTATTCAAGCGTCCACTAAATATCTGTTACTATGTTATACTATTATAATAACTATCTCAGTGCTCTCTCTCCTTTTAGGAGGACTTGACTATTCTTAGTTTTGCTAATAAGATGATTTATTTACTTGTTCATTCACTATGTTTTCACTAGATCCTTCTAATGAAAGTGTGACAGGTCAGCAGTAGAAAAATCCTTTTTTCTAGTTCCAGCAAGACAACCTCTAAAAGCGATCTCCTAAAACGTCTTAACATTGATAACCTCTGCAGTTCTTCTCATCATTACTAATGTTACTAATGGTAACTAAAGGTGTTAGCATTACTTCCACTACTGTATATCCACACAACAGAGTCTGCACCACTCTAGAGCTACAAGGGCTCCATTGCATTCTGCTTGCATGGCTCAACCATACCCTGGAAATCGGGTACTCTCATTTTTTTTTTTCAGATTGGACCAACAGCCAGCACATTATTTTGCTTTTATCTACTAAAATATGGTATTAATGGAAAAAAAGTATCAATAGAAACAAATTTGTATTCAGCTTTTAAAATATTCAGCAGAGGTAATTTGTATTAGCTTTTTGAAATAAAGACAAATGAAACACAATAGCTTTCCTAGCACTGAAGCTTTCATAAAATTTACAATCAAATGATTTCCCGTATACCTGCTGCCAGCAATATATTCTGTCTTAAGCCTCACCCTCCACTTAATACCAACTTTTTTTTTTCTTTTTTTTTTTTTTTATGTAAGCAGGTGGGTTTTCCCTCAAGTAACAGCCATCAGTGAATAGCAGCCAGGTGAGATACTAATGGCATTTCATAAATTGTTATGTTCAAAGGACAATTTATTAATAGTTTAGGATTTAGCAATTCAGATGAAGATGAAAAGTAGGAGATGTACCTAATATAATAATGTTTGTATTATAGATTGTCTGAAAATATGCATTGTACCTCCTCAAGGTTGAGCTGAAAAAGTACTGGTGGCTTGCTTTAGAATGAAGGGGGGTACTTTCAACAACATAGGTGCAGGAGAGTGAAGAGAGGACTCACTGGGTTATCTCAACCACAAGTTTCTAGTTTCACAACTCCAGTTACTAGCATAAGTATTAAGATTTTTTTTTTTCAACTTCGTTTGGTACTTCACATACCACCTGAACATTGCCTCTAAACTCAACATTTATGTGAAAAGCTTTGATTCTGATGAACAATTCAAAATATTCAGTGAAAAAATTCTAACTAACTACATTAATGTTTCAACAACAGAACTATTGCAGTAAAATTACTACTATTAACACAATGTTGTGATAACCTATATCTGAATATCTTTGTATAGGAATAATGGCCTTTCAGAGACAAAAGTCAATTCTTGTAGCCTTATTTTCTTTCTAAACAATGAAATTTTGGGTAGAAAACTGTTTGGCCAGGCCCAAAGAGTTGTGAGAAATGGAGTTAACTCCAGCTGGAGGCTGGTCACAAGTGGCGTCCCCCAGGGCTCAGTGCTGGGCCAGGCCTGTTCAATTTCTTTATCAATGACCTGGATGAAGGCATTGAGTGCACCCTCAGCAAGTTTGTGGATGACACTAAGCTGGGTGGAAGCGTGGATCTGATGGAGGGCAGGGAGGCTCTCCAAAGGTGTCTGAACAGGCTGAACCGCTGGGCTGAGACCAATGGCATGAGGTTTAACAAGGCCAAATGCCGAGTCCTGCACTTGGGGCACAATAACCCTACGCAGTGCTACAGACTGGGGGAATAGTGGCTGGAAAGCTGCACGGAAGAGAAGGACCTGGGGCTGGTTGACAGCCGACTGGACATGAGCCAGCAGTGTGCCCAGGTGGCCAAGAAGGCCAATGGCATCCTGGATTCTAACAAATAGCATGGCCTGAAGGATCAGGGAAGTGATTCTGCCCCTGTACTTGGCATTGGTGAGACCACACCTTGAATACTGTGTTCCGTTCTGGACCCCTCACCACAAGAAGGATGTTGAGGCTCTGGAGCGTGTCCAGAGAAGAGCAATGAAGCCAGTAAAGGGGCTGGAGAACAAGTCTTATGAGGAGCAGCTGAGGGAACTGGGGTTGTTTAGCCTTGAGAAGAGGAGGCTGAGGGGAGACCTTATTGCTCTCTACAACTACCTGAAAGGAAGTTGTGGAGAGGAGGGAGCTGGCCTTTTCTCCCAAGTGATAGGTGATAGGACAAGAAGGAATGGCCTCCAGCTCTGCCAGGGGAGGTTCAGACTGGGTATCAGGAAAAATTTTTTCATGGCAAGGGTCATTGGGCACTGGAACAGGCTGCCCAGGGAGGTGGTTGAGTCGCCTTCCCTGGAGGTATTTAAAAGACAGGTAGATGAGGTGCTCAGGGACATGGTTTAGTGGCAGAGAGGAATGGTTGGACTTGATGATCCAAGAGGTCTTCTCCAACCTGGTGATTCTATGATTCTAAATAATGTCATGAACTTTACCAAACAGTATTCAGTGATATTGATAGGAACACAGTGAAAGACAAATCTATCTGTGTCTTTTGACTGAGATGTCTACTGGTTGCACAAACTACTGGGTAGAGTTTTACATGTTTGAAATTTGGAAGGAGTCTTAATTCCTTCAGATTCAATGGTCACTTTCTCTTATTTAATTCAAAGGTGCAACATACATCAGTTTTAACAAAGTAGGCTCTTTGTCAAGAAAACACTGAATAAGACAATGTGAGACATGATCTGATGTGTAATTCTCTTGCTTAGAAGGAGGTTATTACAACATGTTAGCAGTGTTATTCAAGCAAAAAATGCCACAAAAATACAACTCATCTGACAATTCTTTCTTTCCTCTCTCAGCTCATTTTTAATTTGGTCTCCATCCAAATGATAACATTATGATTACAGAGTAATATACCATTTAGTATGGGTGAGCATTCAGAAAGCATTTAATGCATACGGAAATATTTTCACATACAAGGGTTTTATGATTTAATCCTGAAATACTCATCATCTGCAAATACCTAAAAATACTGATTTTTTTTTTGCACCATTGACCTGGGAAGACCTTTTATCAATCCCACCCTCTCCCTTTCCTACCCAGATATATTGCCTTCTATTATATTTTTTTGGTTTTCATATTTTTTAAACAAGTTTATGATGATACTTGAGTTTACATTAGAGACTTCTTTTCTCAGAAAAAAATCCCATTTTTCACAAAGTAATTTTCTGTTAAATCATGTACTGATGAAACATATTGAACAAAGTCTAATTACTGACTCTTCTTTTTCTAATATTTCAGTCACTTAAACAAAGATCCAAGGCCCAGTTTTAATTCTGGTGGAAAATGATGATTAAGTCTAGAAATATTAACCACAGAAACACAGAAATTCATTACACCAAATGTCCCGTATCCACTTGAAGCCTCCTTCTGTTTATTCCTATTTTTCTGTAAAGATGTCACTGAAAGTGTTCGGAAATAGGATTGACTTATTAAACATAAACCTGCCAGACAAGACGTGATCAATTGCATGATAGTGATAAATGAGGACTCCTGACATACCAATCCAAGAAACTCAGAGTCTGCACTACATATATTCAAGTCATGCAGTAAGAACTTTGTGACACACATTCAAAGAAAAACAGACTGAAAGCAACTCTCCAGGGTAGCTCCTGAAAAATTTTGCCAAAAACTGGTTCAAACAGCTATAGTTAAAACACAAAAGCTTGCTAAGCTGGAAAGCGAAGAGTAAGACTTATAAATGTTTTACATAATCTGATGTAATTTTGAAACATCTGCAGATTCATTCTGAACACAATAAATGCCATTTAGAGAAAAAAAGTCTTTTACAAAGGAGATCATCATTAAATGAACTCACAAATGGTAAAAACTGAAATTGCAAGCATGAAATGCAAAGAAAATCTTTTTAGCCATTAAAGCTGACACATTTAAAATGAGGCATCCTTTCTAGTGTTTCACCTCAGCAATCAGAATCAGGTAGCACCATGACTCTAGCAGAGAAGCAGCTTGTTGGAGGACCCCTCTCACCTGCAGGATTGCTGTAGAAGGCAACATCTCACGAGTGAAACACAACATCAAGTGCTCAGCTGAGAATCACAGGAGATTCTCCAAGCTGTTCACTTTTTGACTGAGGATTTCACTCTCCAAAATCATTAAAGCCTGATGTGGGAAATTTGCATAATCTTTAAATTGCGGCTACTTTTATTATTTATGGTTTGGACATTTGGATTATTAAAGTTTGTCAATCTTCATATAATGGCCTAGCTCAATGAACACCTAAATCAAATTTCAGTGTAAAGGCATAACTTCATGGATTACTTTCAGTCATCTTCTTCCAGTAGTCTTTGACAGTATAAAAAACAAAATGATTCCTACACATTCATCAAATTCATGACTGAAAATTATCCATTTGAAGTGACAGAACTATATGAACATTTTGTCAAAAGCCTTCTTGATTTATTACTACTCTGGTTTACATCCACAAATGTTCCTCTGGGACAAATAAAGATTATGCAAGGTATTTGTCAGAAATATCTTGGCTCACGGGTTTGTTTTTGAAGGAAGAAACAATAAAACATTTTTAATGGAAAAAAAGACGAAAGGTACAGCTGAAAGCCCTATATGATATCTGCACAGAGCCCTGCTCTGAATTCCTTCCTCAGCAACACTTGCTCTGCTTCCTCAGTCCCATTCGACTCCACAGGCAGGTCATTATAATCCATCATATCCCAGCATCAGAAACATAGTAACAGACCACCAAAATGGCACATTCAGTCCTTTCCACCGAGTATATCCAAAATATGACACCCATCTTTCATATGCAGTTACAGTATTTGAGGGGTTATGATAGATATGACTGAAAGCTAGCAGGGAGTTTTCCAGCATAACTAAAAAACTAGATTTGTCAGCTTCAAATTGTTTAAATGCAAAAGCAGTCAAGACAAAAATTAATCAGACAAGCTGCTTTTTGAAAAACAATGTATTGAAAAACTTTTTCCTAAATGCTACCTTATAAATTATGGGGCAGCTATAAGAATTAAAGCAAGTTGGTCTTTTATTTTTTGTTTTCAAAAATCTTTCACTTTTTTTACTTTATGTTTTCAACTCTAAGTAGGTTCAGTTGTATCCATGCATAGTGCCATATTTTTTCATCACAGTAACAGGCACTGATAACTTTGGCATTTGCAGATTTTTTTATGTCGCACTTGACAATTTCAATCCTCATCAAATATGATTTTTGGCATGGAATTTCCTCTGTTCCAAAGGGGATACACACACACACACACACACACACACAATGATGTCTTTTGTTCGTAACTTACTTAGCTGCAGCTGAATACTTCTCTGTATGAATACAGTTAATGATGTGAACAATCATGCTTTACTCAATTCTCATCTTGATATCCGATCACAAGCATGCCTTACCTTTTCTTTTTCATGCTTGTACCCAACTTGGATAAAACACATAGCACTGCTAGATTTCTAAGCATTCAAGAACACATTCATTCTACTAAGAATCATAAAAACAATTAAACATAGTCAGATGCACAACTATGCTATTTACGTCCTTTGGCAAGGATTTACCAGATAAAATTATATTCACTGATTTAAAAAAGCAATAGCTTTGATTACTTTATTAATTTTTAAATGGATTCCCTTTTTTTAAAAAAAAAAAGTAGTAATTTTTAATAGAACAGGAAAACTAACTCTTAGTTTATATTTAAAATGCTAAATTGACATGTTTAGATCTTTGCTAACCTTTCCCAGCTGTTTTTGCAATTTGGGTTTTAAATCTTTGGAATTTATTTTCTATTTCTTTTTAGTTCCAAATTTAGAAGTTAAAAATGTTTATTATTTTAATTAGAATATTACAATTTATAAAGAGAAATCAGCATTTGCAGCACCTTGGGCAAATAGATGTTATGTGTAAAACTCATTAAATAAATAAATTCAGTTTTAGCAAAACACGTCACACGCAGTCTCAGAGAGTAAATATCGTATTAAAAGGCCACTAGAAACAACGGAAAGAGTCTCATAAACTGTAAAGAGATATGGGTTCAGACTTATCTCCTTTGTACAGGGAACAGTACAGACAGCAACTTTACAAATATCTCTACTAAAGGGTAGAAGAAGAATACCTGACAATCTGCCTGGAGATTTACCTGAAACCATAATTTCTACTATGCAAACCAGGCCATCCAGCCTTTGGATTATCTCAGTCAATGCCAGCCTGTGTTGTAGGGTACATTTATATGATTAGGAGAGGTACATGGAGTACTTTCTGATCCTGGAGCTAAATGGCACAGACATGGTAAGGTGAGTTTCTTCTTCAGCACGCAGACTGAATCTTCACTACACACTACTGGGCTCTGGGACATTTTGGTGCTTCATGTGCTACTCCCTGTGGTCATAAGATTCTTTGTGTGTGTGTGCATTTGAGTCCATAGCTTCAGAACTACTGTGATGGGTATGTTATAATCCACAAGTGTCAGAGAGTTTAAAAGAGAACTGAAGGTCTTTGTTATCCTACTCAGATGGTTCACGTCAGCTTGCAAGTATCGGTACAGCAGTGTTGGAGGACAGCTGGGGTCAAAGCTGGGGTAATTTTGCCCATCTTGTCGGGGTGGTTCCTGAAGTGAACTGTTTCCCATGCTGTCTCAGAGAAAGCAGTCCAAAAAAGGGTCAAGGAGGTTGGCAGCACTACAGAGCATGGCAGACCACAGGTCTAGCAGTTGGCCTTGCTCCCTAGTACTCTTGCATTGAGCAGTATTGACAGATCCACAGTAGCTAAACATTGACAGTAACTGGCATTGACAACCCAGAGTTGCAATGTACCATCTCCTTTTACCAATTTCAGCTGTGGTCACAGCCAGCTTACTCCTCTCTTTCTTTAGCGCCAGAAAATAGTGAATGTAAAATAGGATTTTTTTCTTAAAAACTAAAACATGTTAATTTAGAGGAAAAGCATGGTTTTGTTGATTTAAATGTATCAACTTCCCACTCAGTCTGTAAATACCGAAGGTCAAAACCAACAAAGAGCTATGTTACTTCTCTGTGCTTCACAAAAAACCCTCTTTGTTTCGACACCATCTTTTTCTAAAACAGGAGTCTGAGAAAATGGAAGTCTATAAACTAGGAAACAAATTAATTAGCTGTCTGTTTTTCAAGGCAACAATCCAAGTCCCACACAGCTACTAATGAAATACTTAGCACAGTAGATGGTGGAATCATTCTCTCACAATAATAATGGTCTAGTGATGTTATTTACTATATACATAAGTAACCATAGAAAAAAGTCACCAAATTTCATACGCATTTCATATGTAAGAATTATGAGTTCAAAACTAAAATCTCTACATGTGAAGCGACTCTATTGTTGAGGTTCTCTGCCATCCAAACCAATGACAATCACATCAAATATTCCAAATTCAGATGAAATTCATAATCATCATTTGGCTGAATGAAACTTTACCTCAGAAGGCTGGAAGACTGGGCAACTCCAGACCTGAACTCAAATCCTAATGCAGAGTAGCAAAACAACTGACCAAACATATACACAGACTGGCTATTTGGAGATTTAAAGTTACATATATGATTAAGTGATCCTCTGAATTTGATCAGTAAGAATCATAGAATCACAGAATCATAGAATGACTAGGTTGGAAGGGACCCACTGGGTCATCAAGTCCAACCATTCCTAACACTCCCTAAACCATACCCCTCAGCACCTCAAAGAAGGACCAAATTAATACAAAACAAACAAACAAACAAACAAAGATGTCTTTTGTATTTATGTATATGTCATTTTAATGAGTGGGGCTTTTCAGTCTGCTTTAAACAGCTCTTTAGGAAGTTTATTAATAATTAGCAGACTTGACAAGTTCTGACTGTGAGAGAAAGACATGATAACGTGGGAAGAGAAAGAGCTGGAGTATGGCCACCTGTTTAACATTCAGACAATTGTGTTGAGCAGATGAATATCTGCCTGATTTATTCCTTCTTCTGAAGGCTTCAAGTAAATTATGATTAATGTAAAGCAGTTTTGACAGCAAAAAACATATTTCCTTTCAGAAAACATAAAGCAAAAATCTCTTGTTCCAGTGCTGGAGTGCTGAATGAAACTAAGTGGTAAGCATTCTGGAAAACAGTCTTGAGGGGCAAATAATACAGAATTTAACTGAGGTCTTTAAAACTTCTATGTATTGTTTACGGGGTTTTTTGAGTCTTACAGTTCTTTTTATACAGAAAATGAAATAAAAATAATATATTATGTTTTAGCTTTGAAATCAATAGTCTAATTCACACTGTTTTCAGTGTGCTGGATTTCACCAAGAGTTCCTTTTTAATTTCATCTTCCTACTTGTATACAAGGTGTGGACTGAAAAAGATAGAAGAGCACTCCCCTTTCTCTTGTTTGTCAGTCAAAATGTAGAGAAATGTTATATATACAATTTTAGTCACTTGAAACTCTAAGAGAATTTAGAAGACAAGCTACAGAATGACAATCTGCCTTCAGCAAGGATTTCACTTCACTTTTTATTTTCTTGAGGTAAGTATACCAGATTCTTATGCTTCACTCATACTATTCCACAAGAATGAAACCTGGTTCTCAGCATCACCTTCAAGTAGCTGCCACAGCTCTTGGAGGACACTACACTTCACCCTGTTATTCAATCCTCCTGTGGAAGGCAACCATCTGTGAGACATACTCCTGGCCACTTGCTGCCCCAGCCAGCTGTTTCGATTGTATGCTGCAGCTGCTGTCTATGAAAATAACTAAAAGCCAAAACCACTCCAGCAAGCAGGAAACCAATTGGCAAGTTGCCAAAGACAGACCAGGGGATTAAAACTCCAGCACAAAAGCTGACAAAAACTGCCTGTATGTGAAACAAAGTAGCAAGGAGAAAAAGGGAGCAAGCCAAAGGGCCTGACGGGGCTCAAGGAGGTTTCTTTGCCCTCAAGAAATTTTTCTGCCCTTGTAGAACCTGTTTAATAACCTCTTATCATACCTCTAGGGAATAGGAAAACTTACTCCAGCCTCCTCCCGCTACAGGATCTTTGATGGGAAAAGACTAGAATCAGAGTGAATTTCTAGGAGATAATGGGGCAGAGTAAATGATCCTCATGCACATTAGGAACTCATAAAATAAGACTAAAATGGGATTTAAATGGCACAGACCTCCTGTGCTAGCACTGTATCCATGGGCAATTTTAGTCTCCTTGGGAAGAGGAGTGCATTCAAAAGTAACAACTAGCAGTTGAAACACTGATAGATGCAGATGACCCAGATTCCTGAAGAATTTAAAGAAGGGACAAGTTACACATGATAAAAACTAAGCAAACAAACACAAGGTTTAAGATCAACTACCTTTTCACACTAAATAGCAGAATTAATGGGACAAATCTGCAGCAGGTACAAGCAAAGAACAGACTGAACCTGTCCTGGTTTACAACAGCCAAATACATGTCCCAAGAATTAATATTCTATCTGTTCTGTACACATTTGCCAGTTGCTGTCCCATAATTTTTAAATAATACCTGCAGACAAACTTATCACTGCTTGATGGAAAGGAGTTAACAATTTACCATTCACTGTTAATATTCAAAAGGTGATGACTTGGTACATCATTGTTTGCTAATGCTTATTTCTGGTGTGCAGGGAAATTGAGTTAATTTTAAATAACTGAGATATTATTATAAATTATATTTATCATTAAAATAAGTTAGGGTTGACAGTCAGCACCGGTTCTGGTAACTAGTTTCTAGATTTACAATACTGTTGTAGAACACAGAAGTTAGAATCAATTGATTTTTCCCCTGTGTTCTGAAATCTCATCACCAGTTTTCTGAATTACACTAGAGTCATCTTTTCCAAGTTTTATATTGGGTAGGTACACTGTGCACAATGTTGTGTTATTTAATAGTGGAATGGTAATGTGATTTATTACAATTAAAAATAAACATAATCTTGTTACTAAAGCTTGGTTTTACCTGTCCTTGCTTCTTGATTGCTAATTTTGTAATGAAACGGAATACATTACTTGAGAATGAAACATTACCTAATTGCATTTCTTAAAAGAAGTTACATGAGTGTACATGCACATGTGTTCCCCACATTATTAAATCGAGGGTTGTTTTAAAATCTCTTTAGAGACAAGTTGAAGAAAACCTCTGTTTTTCAGTACATTTATGTGGATTGAAATTTGATTTATGAAGTAAAGAAAAGCCTTTATTAATTAAGGCTTTATTAATCAAAACTATGAAATTACTGTTCGATTTTGTAAATAAAATTTGCAACTCTGGAAACTGCCTTTAAAATACTGGAACAGGAATATGAATAACTACATAAATTGAAATGTCAGGTAGAAAACTATTTACTACTGAAGAACATAGTGGAGCAGACTAAATAAAGAAAAAAGTGTACAGTGTGATGAACACAAGAAGCAAAATTTTAAGAGAAGTGTTGCATATTTAAGTTTAAGTTTAGGCTGAAAGATTTGAACAAAAAGAAGTACCCCAGCCCCTTTCACTAAATTGAATGGGACTAATAGATGCTTTGTAAAGCTAAACATACATATGATACACAAAAGTTTGTCTAAACTTGTGTTGCCAGCCAGCAAGTATCTCATGTGAAACAACCCTCCAACCTAAAATCAATGACTACTCAGTTTATATTAGGTGTACATAGTTCTACCACTATACTTCCATAGATGACTACCATGGAGGTGGCTGCAGTTATTTCTGTCTGCAGTATGTGCTTGTTGTTTCCCCACTCTCCTGTGTTTTGCCATGTTCTAAGACATCACCGTTAGTGAATTTGTTCTTAGAAAAAAGTGATCTCTTGCAATTTATTGACAGGTTGTTCCATGAAAATAACTCAAATATACACACCTGCTCCACTAGAACAGTGCTTCTCTCTCCTGATACTATTTGCTCTTTTGGCTAAGGAAGCTCTGACACCAAACTCTTACGATTACCCAGTTTACAAGGAAAGCTAGGGGATGCTAAGTGTTAGCTGGCAAAGTACTCTTTCCTCATGTTACTAAGATCCTAATGCTGACAAAATTACATCCATTTCTGTCTTGTGAATCAGTAAGACAATACTGAAAGACATTAATCATAGAATAATGATTAGAGAACATACATTTTTGCATTATAAAGAAGGAAAAAAGGTAAATATCTTTGAATATTTCTAGAAATGTATGTGTATATATATGTTTTATATACATACATATATTTCAATATACATATAAACTCAGGGTCATTTTAAAATTTAATCAGAAGCTGTCCCTCTAGGAAACTAAAGTTCACATTTCAGGTAGAAGTTATGGTTTATATAGGCATAAATAGCAAATCACTGTTTATATAATTAGAAACATTATTTATGGGAAGCATTCACAATCATGTGCAACTCCAGGATATGTGTAATTAGAAACAAGTTTAGTGAACTAGTAAACTGTTCCATCTGCACCCACAGCAGAAGATGATAATCAAAATATTTAACACTCAGTAGCTGATGATATCTCCAATTGCTAATGCACAAAGGGAGAAAATGTGCTTGAAAAACAATCAATGGTTGGATGACTTGAACAGGATTACTACCAGCTAAAAGGCAGAGAATACAGGGAACATTGAGAAATATTCTATTAGGTAGGTATAGTTATGCTATATACTAAGCTACATAAAAATGTATTTTGCCGCATAAACTGTACTATGCCAGAAAAGGATATCTATTATTCAGGATGGAATATCTACTATATATTACCCAAGACTACAACATTAGACTGCTTTAACAAAATTTGGGACAAAAATGGCGAACTACACAGGTCTACACTGCAAAGTAAAGAGGAGGAAGACCACAGATACTTAGTCACTTTCCTTCTGAGAAGAAGAGAAGTTAAAGTTAAAGCTAGAGAACAAGCCTTATGTGAAACAGCTGAGGGAACTGGGATTGTTTAGCCTGAAGAAAAGAAGGATGAGGGGAGACCTTATCACTATCCACAACTGCCTGAAAGGAGGTTGTAGAGAAGAGGGTATTGGTCTCTTCTCTCAAGTAACAAGTGACAGGACAAGACAAAATTGCCTCAAGTTGCACCAGGGGAGGTTCAGATTAGACACCAGGAAAAATTTCTTTTCTGAAAGGGGTATTAGACACTGGAACAGGCTGCCCAGGGAGGTGGTTGAGTCCCCATTCCTGGAGGTATGTAGAAGACATGTAGATGAAGTGATCAGAGATGTGGTTTAGTAATGGACAGGTATAGTTTGACTCAATGATGTCAAAGGCCTTTTCCAAACTAGTGATTCTATGATTCTAAGACAGAGAAAGCACAGACAAATAGATGATGCTCCCACTTTCCATTGAACTCTAGAAAATATTTCTCACTCGACAGGAAAACTATCAGCTCTCTGGGCACATTTAAGAACTCTAGACTGGACATTTTATATCCTGTATGACTAAGTTTAATACAAGATAGTAGAATTTGTTTCAGGCATATTTCAGGCATTGTCAGAAAAATGGCTCACTAAAAGTGGCTCCTGTTTATTTGACAGATATGCTTATTATGTATGTTATTGTTATCCACTCATTTCAGTGAAACAAACACATTCATAATTCTCTTTGATTCCCACTAACAGTTTCAGAGATCATGGAGGTATGAAAGTATGATCTATGCTCTTTCCAACATCACACTTCATCAACCAAATGATTACATTTCAAGTTGTTTTTTTCTTTGCAGAGAAAAAAGCTTTTCCTTTAAGGGGTCTAAACCAGTTGAACTGTAAATGAAAGCTCAGTTCATCTGTTATTATGAAACATGAAAATTAAAAAAAACAAATAAACAACTGTTTGATTTTCAGATCACAGGGCATTTGTTCAGATGACAGAGCCACAGTCCTATTCAGAGGGCCTTGAAGTCAGCACAGGAAAAAGAATAACCACTCTGTGCAATAATACAATTACAGATATCCACGTATGGGACAGGTAGATGGTGAATGGCAGTTACTGTCAGGACTGGTACATCTCCACAACTACAAAAAGGAACTATTAGATACTTTACAATCACAAGTCAGATGGATATGCAAAGGGCTAACCAGTACACTTTGGCACACATGCAAAGTCTGGCAACTTTGGGAGAGGTTACATAAATCACAAAATCAGGATCCTTTACTAGTAAGCCAATGCTGCTTGGAGCTTGCAAATTTTAAGGAAGACTATTTTTGGCTCAAACTAGAAAATACAGAAACATACAAATAGTATCTTATTTAAGTGAATCGAACTTCCCCATCCCCTCCTGCCAGGGTCAGGATGAAAGCAGAGATAAGTAGATCTTTTATACAGTTTAGTCATATCTCGTACTGAAAGGAGAATAAAGTAGAAGAACCTAGGTTTTCTGTTGATTTTAAACAAAAAGTGAGTTTGCCACCAATAGAATCATGGATAAAGTTAACTGTAACACAAAACGACTATTGCAGTAATGGCAAATGATCTTACCAGTAAAGTTGATGGGCTATTTGGATGCTCTGAAGAGAACGATTCAGCAGGAGTTTCACTAGAGGGCTTTCAAGACTCCATTCAAACTTGAGCACCTCAACAGATAAATTAATATTAGGAATTACTTGTATGCTGGCCTTGGTGTGTTTCCTTTACGACAAAATTAACCAGAGACGACCTAGTGCTTAGTTTGAATGAAGCAATACAACATATGGAGAATGCCCTAACAAAGCAAAGAGCAAAAAAACTTCAAGATACAAGCATCTGCCACCATCTGTAAGATAGGCAGATATCATCCTGCTTCTGGCTGTGTTAACATATAAATATGTAGCTTTTCTTCCCCTGCTTAAAACTATCAATGCTATGTTTAAATTTTTATCCAATTATCTGTTTGGAAAAATAAACTTACTTGTGAAACAGAAGCTGTGAAAGGTGAAAGGTCACATAAGAGTCCTACTGTGTGAATGCTGTAAAGCTGTGCAGGTTCCACTGCTTCACAGTACTGGATTAACATAAATATATTCCTACATGTGTACATATCTATCTATCTAGATATGTGCATGCACTTATATGAATACATATTTTAACACACACAAAGAAGCATAGGGAACTTTGACATGTGGAATTTTAAGCAATCTATGTACACAGTGTTACAAAGAAAGGGGATAAAGCTTTCCAAGTAGATGGTTTCTCCTGAAATAAAACACGGGACTTAATCAACCACAAAGCAATTACTGTGGAAACAGTGGGCCCATAATTTGTAAAACATTAATTTCCAATGAAATGCAATGTACATTTATAAAGAGACAATTCTATGCCCAAATTGTACTGGTTACTCTGTGCTGGCAATGATTTTTTCCCCATATATATGTCACTAAAGTTTGCTGAAACACCATTTGCTTCCTTGACTGCAATGAAGACCTACCACCACTAGCTCCTGATTTGATGGTTATAGCAGAATTTCTCTTGTTCAGATGTATTTTTTATTTTTCTTTTTTTTAATTTGAAAATGCCTTATTGTAGTACACAGAAAAGCTCAATAAGCATGCCAAACAACATACTTGTGACCATAAAACAGTCTATGGCTCAGCCCTGTTGTTATTTCAATCACTGCATCACCTGACCAGCTGTTCTTATTTATTCCTTTTACATAGTATCAATCAAACTGAAAGAATCAAAAGTATTTAATGAAGTTATTGATCTGGACAGAAGACTTCCTTGTCCAACAATTTCCTCCTTACCTGAACCAGCTGTGGGAGGTACTCCAACAATTCATCATTTGACAGATTTTCTATTTGTTGGACTGCTGTTCTGCGAATATCTTGATCTGGAAAACTAGAGAAAAACAAATAGATATCATTAAGCGCTACTGAACCAGTGCAACTCTCCTCACTGAAACAAAAAGTTAGAAAAACAGGTTTTTCTCTCAAAATAGAACAGAAAAAAAATCATTTGCCATACTGTAACAAGAGTCAAAAAATATGTAGCAGATAACTTAATTGGATTGATTGTTATTACAGTATCATACAGCGGGAAAAAAAAACCCAACCCACCCTGATTTTCAAGTAACTTTTTAAATTTGGGCTATCATTTGTTGTAATTTTCTTTATATGTACTGAAATATGAAGTAAATTATGTATCTTCTCTTGCTGCTCCTGCTTACCTGAAATAGGAAATTTCTGTGCCATGCTCAGACTTCTTTTGCTCTAAGCAATAACACAAAAGTCTGACATTCCCACACAAAAAGGGTTCATTTCAGACAACTTACTCCAATATCACCTCTTCTGGCTGGTGTTCTAACACAATTACCAATATTTCTTAAACAGAAGTAATTTTGAAATGGAAAACATGTTTTCTGCTTAGTTTTTGGAAAGGAAAATTTAATAAGACACCAAAACCTTGCCCCAGAAAGGCTCCGAGTCATTTCTAATGGGCAAACGTTTGAGTACCCGGCATGAACTGTATTCTCAACAAATTCTGGTTGAAACCAGGGTGGCTGTAGTCTAATACAGATTTGGTGATGGAGCTTTAGCCAAAAAAATGATAAAAGAAGACAGCATGGTGATAAAACAGGGAAAGAAGGCTGGGTAATATAGCTGGTCAAATCATGAAAGAACGAAATTTTGATGTAACCTGACTGATCAAAACTGACTTAAAACATTTCTTCTCTATTCAGAGACAAAGACAAAAAGTATACAGTGTTTCTTTTAATACTTGAAAGCTCAAAAATAATCCTTTAAGGAATTCCTTTGAAAAAATAAAGTACAAAAATTTCCACCTTTTCATGTGTTGCATTTGTGCCATTAATTCTGATACACAGAAAATTTAATGTACACAGAAATTGCCTAGATTGCCTCACAGTTGTTCTACTACTGTCCCGTTTCACAAGGAAAGGAAGAGATTTGCTCTTCTGCGTATGTCTGCTACATGATATCACCCTTAACTATCTGCCAGGACTAGAAGCTTGCCCATTGCCATCCCAAGAGTACTTTCAGTTTTGTCCTGAAGCAAACTGAAAACGTTCACACAGACTTTTCTGTCACCGGAGCTGCAAGAGCAGACATCTCTGCCAAAGGAGCAAAAACGCTTTCCAACAGCACCACAGTCGATTAGATATTGTTCAAAAGAGCAGCTGGGCTTTGATCCAGTTCTCTGAGGGCAAGTACTTGCCCCACAGAAAGCAGTGAGTCCCTCTCCTCTGAACTGATACAGCTATTAAGCCCTTTTGAAGAATCTCTGATTTGGCAGTCCAGGCATACACAAATATGATGAGTAAAGGACACAGATTACCCTGTCAATTGGCTGTGGAGAAAGTCCTTTGAAATCAGAACCATCATGTAAGGCATAAGGTGTCATGAGGCCACCAGTATTATTGCTTTGCGAGCTCAACACAAAACAAAATTTTTCTCTTTCTTGTTTCCTATCCAGCACCTTTTGCCAACAATAGGCCCACTAGGAAAATACACTACATCTGAAAGAAGAGAGACGGTACCACATTTGCAGCAACGACTGCTCATTGCTGTCAAGAGAGAAAGAGAAAAAAAATATTAGTGTTCAGAAGTATAATGGCACCTGCAGCTCTGAACTGCAAATTTTAAGTTCAATAAAACAAGTCTTACAGGGAGCGGCTGAGAGAGCTGGGGTTGTTTAGCCTGGAGAAGAGGAGGCTGAGGGGAGACCTTATTACTCTCTACAACTACCTGAAAGGAGGTTGTGGAGAGGAGGGAGCTGGCCTCTTCTCCCAAGTGACAGAGGACAGGACAAGAAGGAATGGCCTGAAGCTCCGTCAGGGGAGGTTCAGGTTGGATATCAGAAAAAAATTCTTCACAGTAAGAGTCATTGGGTACTGGAACAGGCTGCCCAGGGAGGTGGTCGAGTCACCTTCCCTGGAGGTGTTTAAGGAACGGGTGGATGAAGTGCTTAGGGACATGGTTTAGGGAGTGTTAGGAATGGTTGGACTCGATGATCCAATGGGTCCTTTCCAACCTTGTGATTCTGTGATTCTGTGATTCTGTGAAGCTGAAACAAGACAATATATATGCTTTGATCATCAAATTAACTATAGGTGGTCAAAAAAAAATGTGGACATTTTGAAGAAAAAGGGCTTAACAGTTCGACCTACTCGAAAAGCCTAGCTTCCATCCTGCAGTCAACTGCTACCTTTAGCACTTTCAAACCCTGTTTTAAAAATGTGGCTAAGGTCTATTTTTATTATTTTGTTTGTTTGTTATGATATATATTTGATGATGTTTTTAATATAGTTCATAATTGTTTGTATAATGCTAGGAGGGCCTTGATGAGGAGAGAGGGAACACACTATAAACAAATTATCAGGATAGCCCCAAATTAGCCTATTTTGCAAGGATAATTTATTTATTTATTCATTCTGGGCAACCCATTAGGAATATGAAGTTGTTACTTTAATAATCACATGGCTATTTAGAACAAAATAGATTTGAAGGAGGACTGCATATTAAAAAAATAATCCCTTTCATACCATCTCATCTTCTAATTATGTAATTATTCCAAAGGCACATGTGCCAAGTAAGTGCAGATAACACAGAAATTAGTATTTCCCTTTCCCTTCTTGCATAGTTCAACAGGTTACTGAACACTGAAATATGCTCTATACAGACACCAAGTGAAGTAAAAAATGTTATTACTTATTTACTTGTACTTACTAGCAGGCAACATTTGAATCCAAGCAATGTTATGAGGAAACTCCTATATTTTTTTCAGCTAAAAAAATAAGAAAATTATCCCAGTCTCTCCAGAAAATTCAACAGCTGACATTTGCTTTGCCTAGAATTAATTTGCTGTGAGTCAAAACTGGGGCTATATCTAAGTTAACAAAAGTATCTCTAGAAGTGATTAGAAGAATAATGAGCTCTAGTACATAGGCACTGTGCTGAAAAACGTACAAGTTACTTCAATTCAGGAAAAATGGCTCAAGTCACTCTTCTTGAATTAGATTTTGGTAATTTGTTGGTCCTGGTTACTAAACTCTTCTTCAGCTTGCAAATCTCAAGATCAGCTTGAGGCTGAGCTGAATCTATTTTAAAGAATGGGCAGATAACATGTTATTTTAACTACCTGAGAATTTGTTAAGCCTCAAATGTAATAACCCCTGCTGTCCTGAATTTCAGTGTTGGTCGGGGCCACAGGTACAACAGAAAAACATCTATTTCTATTTGTTTTACCCCTTACATTAGCATTTCAGCAAACGTTAAACATCCTCAGATACACTAGAACTACTGCAAATACTTATGAAATCAACCAGTACTAAATGGTTTTATACTATTCAGTGATATGCACATCAGTTCATTTGTGAAAAGCCAATAACAGAGTAAGCTCTAGAAGCAGATTTGAGTCAAAAATCCTACCCATCATACGCCTGGAAATTGTGCCAGTTTCTAGTCTGGTAATTAATTAAGGCTAGACGTGGGGTTTTTTCCAGTGAATAATCTTGCAGACTTTGAGTGTTGTATCAAATATGATTTTGGTAATCCATAAATTAGTCTTGATTAGAGGAAAAAATTAATTGATTTTTTGGCTCTGTGATTCAAAGCAGGAGAAATCAGTTTAGGCCTAAAAAACCCAGATTCATAGTTTGGTTATTAGAGGACAGCTGATTTCCAGGGCTTCCTACAATGAATACATAATTATTTACCCATACTGAAAACTCTGGGAGCAGAGAAGTGAGACAACTGTATCACAACAAATTCAATATTCCAATCTTTAAGGGTACACACCTAAGACAGGGGAGCTCATCTATATCAGAACTCATATATATCAGGTCAGTTTTGCAGAGTATTTGAATCATGGATTATCAGGTTCCTGACATGTGACCTCTGATAAAGCCTTCAGAGAGGCAGGAAATTCAGGCACTACTCTTCCTTAGCTGTTTTATGGTTGTCACTAAAATCTTTGAGAATTTAGCTAGAAAAAAAGCAACTTAAACCAAAAACCTTTAACAATGCTTGTATTACTCTTTGCATAGTTTCAAAATGGTAATTTTCATCCATGTTTCCAATTACTTCTAGTTGTATTTTCTTTTTCCTTGACAAACAACCTATCAGTCAATAAATAATTACATGACTAGAACTCCAGTGTTCTTCATTTATTTGCTCCACTGCATCGTAATATATTGTGGGTTTCTTCTTTTGGTTAATTTTATTTGTTCTCTCTTCAGGTAATAATTACTCCACAACAGAGATTGTGTCTTCTTACAAGTTTGTTCCAGGTTTACACACTTAGAGACACTACTGAAAAATAAGTGATATGTAAATGATAGTTTAGTCCAATCCTTAGCAATAAGTCACACAATGCAAGACTTCAAATTTCCCTTTCACAGCTCGTCTCACAACCTGGATTCTCCTTAAGTGATGAAATTGATTTCCTTTGATATTTAACCTCAACAATACTTTTGCCATTTTGTTCTTCCCTTTACGCATAAGGCCCATGATTGACAGCCACCATTTCATGAATTCTGCTAAGTAGCTGTAGATTGTTTGGTGTCCCTTGAGACTTCAAGATATTTTTGTGAAGAGTTGAATTTTGAGCTGGATGTGCATAGGCTGCAATTTGCTTTAGAAGTAAGAACAACTTACAGTCTTTTGATTCTTTTCATATAGATAGCCAGTAGGGAGCTATTTGTCTAGCTGTACCTTTCAGCTAAATCAGATTCACATTGAAAACTAAGTGCTGCTGAGGCATCCTGTGGATTTGTGAAATTCTCTTGAGATTTTAGCATCTGCCAGTGGTGGCATGATTGTAAATGAGAAATAGATGTGCATTTCATTGTTAACAGTTTTATTATCCTAATTATATTGCACTGTCTCAAATAACTCCATGTTTGAAGATATTTGTCAGGCAAAAGGAACCATATAGTTCACTACATTTTCTGGCATGGGACAATCTCTGTAGAGAATAGAATGGCCTTTCACAAGCCATCTTTTAAGTCAGAGCCTTATAACATGCCATATATTTCTGTAATTCCCTCCACAGTTTAAGTTCTGTTGCATTTTCAAAAAGAAACACACTGGTCCACGAAATTCTTGTTATTAAGCCTGGCAGAAACAAGCAAGGCTGAGCTAGCAAATCTACTGGAAAGAAGATACCAATTAAAGACAAAAAAAACCCTCTAAATAGTAAAGGACATTGTGCTGCTGACAGGTGCATCTGGGCCAGGCGACAAAGTATGGAAGAACAGTTTAATTGAATTAACAGATAAGTTTTAGGTGGCAGTTTCAGTATTTTAAAATTAATTAAACGAGAAGAAAGAAGAAACTTAAAGAGCAATAATTAAGGGATTTCTTCAGCTTTAGCACACAAAATTAGCAGGGCTATACGTTTTCTGTTGGTGATTTGTTTTTATTCCTTGGAGGGCTTCTAAACAAAACATGGTGTGAGTGTATAAAGATTCGAAAACAGCAAGGACTAAAAGAAAGCACAGAAAAATAACGAATTCTGTCAATAAAAATGACAGATTTTCAGCTAATAAAAAGGTAATATATTAACTTCTTATTGTGACAAGACTTGAGAATCCTCCCCATACCCTCCACACTGCAAACCTCATAGTCAGTCACCTCCTGACTAGATTGCACGTTTAGGTACTGAACGCGTGCTGTATCCTACATAGCTCTCCATTGTTAGCTGTCTCACTATAGCTATCTGTGGTAGTACCTTCATATTTACTGCCAAGAAAGCTAAAAACAGTCACAGGCAGTGAAAAGAAAAAGAAATGTCAGCTATCACTAAATTTCCTGTGTATTACTACAAAACAGTTTATAAGAAGTGCGTTTTGTACACCAATGTAACAAATTAATTGTAGACTTTTGCTTTGTTTTTATCTAATTTTTTTTTTATAAGCCCACATTTGCTCTCCATGTCGATTTACAACTACAGCCTGTTAAACTACATAAGATGCAAACAGGTAAGATATGGTTTAGCTGTATCTGTTTGATAAATAATCTCTTGGGCATTTTGCTGTGGACTCTGAGGGAACAGTTCCCATTCTGCTTTTGCTACAACATGACAATCTGATTCAACACTTCCAAAACAAATGAACAAATTTGAAACAAATGAACAAATGAACAAATTCTAGCTTCAAGCTATGACATTTTATTACAATTATTTGTTAGGAAGTGTGTTTTGCATATACTGATCTGTATCTTAACCTCTGAAGTTCAACAGCTACTCTGCTACATAATGTGAAGATCAAAAATAATACTGTGAGAGTCAAAGCCTGATGCATGCTATAACCAAAAAGGTATCTTCTCTGGTCAAGAAGAGGTAAGAGGAGTCATATCTTCCCCTACTTTGCATGCTTCATAGAGGGGATTAAGTAAGGTAGCATAAAACCCCTCTGACACCTTGTCTGATCTCAAAATCCTTTGAATCAGCACATGGTTTTGTCCTTTTCTGTGCTCTTGCCCTGACAGAGCTATAATTTAGTAGAAAGTTTCTAGGAAAAATTGTTAAGGCTACTTATGAGGCTATGTCTTCAACTCCACTGTCTACTGATAAAAGTTGTCTCTTCAGAATGGCTGCAGCCATCTACAACACTGTGAAATTACATATTTACTTTGGTGGCTGTTTTCTGATTCTAGCTTGGCTTCCTTATTACTAGCCATGACACCTCACAGGGCTGCACAGGTACTCCAGATGTGCTGGAAGCACAAGGTTGGAGCAAACTTTCTGGTTAATGAATGTATTTTGGCTTTAATTTTTGGTAACTTGAATAGCAAGAAAACGTGACAAAAATTTCCAAGTGCTGTTGTTACATACATACACAAAACATTGGCATGTTAGCAATACATCAAAAATGATAGCATTTCTAACACTGCCTTTGATTTCTTTCTGTCATCAAGAGAATTCTGTGAATAAACAAGTGTATCGGTGTCATTTCCCTGACCAGTGTGCCGTGCAAAGTAGATGCAGTTGTAGAAAGCTCTAACTCCACTAAAGCTTGGCTTTTTACCAAACTTGATAAGTGAAGTCAATTGTAAAATGTACAGGGCATCAATAAGCAGTGCTGAGTAGGAGGGACCAGCTTTACACCTTCTGCCTTAGGGGAAAATTTATTTTTCAGGCAATGGCTTCTAATCACCCTTCCCTGAAATTAGAGGTAAAACTAAGAGTGTAAAAATCTTATTCTACACTTCCTCCTGCCATCCTCTCCATTCCGTCTTTATTGATTAAAGAAACTTTTTTTTTTTTTTCTTTTTAAGTCTTGGCTTCTAGGGCTTTAAGAATTAATGTACTTGCTGCAAGAACTGGTTGCAAGGTTGCTACTAAATTTAACTGTGAAATGTACCATGCTTGTGTTTCCAATTCATGAAAGTCCTTCCCTTCTACTGCATAAATGAGTATGTTATCATTTGGCTACCTTGAAATATGCCTGCAAAGTGGAAGAGCATCAGTTGGAGAGACATACTGAAAGAATAAGAAACATCTATTAAATTGTACATTTAATTGTGTAATAAACAAAACAATTTAGAAGTTTCAGAAAGTTGCAAAGAGCTTTCTAACCCAGATGCATGATAATAGGGCTTGATCTGATGAGCCACAATACATTTTCTCTGTGATGCCTTCTTCTAACCCAGCCAACGAGGTAGCGCCTCCAATATTTTCATTTCTTTATCCTTGCAAATCTGAGCTTGAGCTTAATCATCAGGACAGAAATGAAACAACACAGACCTGAACTGTGGACCTCCTTGTTACAAGATTGTATGGACCTCGCCTGGCATGAGTTGAATGGCTCAAAGCAGGTGATTGCCCCCAGCCCCAGTGGCAAGGCTGGAAGTGCTGGAGAAAGACTGTTACCTGTCCTTCCCCTACCTGATCAGGTGAGGGGTGGGGATAGAGAGTTTAAAAATCCCTTTGAAGGCCTGTAACTCTCTCTGTCTGTCTCTCTGTTTTCCCTTTTGTCTGTGTCCCTCTCCATTTCCTCTGTTCTCTCTGTTGTTTGTTTTGTCTTGTCTTTCTGTTGTTTGTCTCTATCTTGTCTTGTATTTGTGTGTTGTGTGTGGACACCCATTGTCTTCTGGACCCTTTGGACAAAGAAACTACATTTGAGTTCTTAAGGTGGTGACTATCTCTCATTTCTTGTAACTATTTGCCTTTTTTTCTCCTTTTCTTCTTTTCTCGTTTTCTCTTTGCAACATGTACAGCTGCAGTGGGCTTTAGCAGGAGGTTTTGGTTTGATTTCGGGTTTGACCCCAGGAAACATTAGGGCTCTCGGTGCTGTTTCAGGCTCAGTTAAGTAGATTGTTACAGTGCTGCAAAGCATTGCCAACTGAAGGCTGTTCCACTCACTTTCATGGCTGTGGCTTTTCCCGTCTGTGCCCTGTCCTGTGCGGGTTGCTTGATTGTTTGAATTCAGTGTGATTGTTTGAATCCAGTGTCTTAAGAGCATGCATCTTATTTAGTAGAAGATACAGTGTACATTTCTACCTCTGATTGACTTACTCGGGCACTGTGCCACGAAAAAGAACTCACTTTCTCTTAAAGTGGGCTGCAACAAGGATGTTCTGAAAGCTGAATGTTTATGTGATTTTATTTGGAAAAAATCATAGCAGAAAAATGCAAGAGGCCTCTCAAACTAAAAAAGTCTCTCCCAGGAAGTCTCTGAGCTGCAAATTACTGTAAGTTGGGAGAAGAGCACAGTGTCATTATTTTTGGTCCATTCTCATTGTCTTCCCTATGTATCTGTTGTTGGTTACCATTACAGACAGGATGCACTAGACTGATTTCTGGTCTGATGCAGTGCAGCTGCTCCCACATTCTTGTATTATGCTAACAATATATGTAGACAAAGATCAGCCCTAATTTGTTTTACTTAAGTATGATTTAAGTGACAGTAATACAAGTCCTTAAAATAGACACGAACATATAAAGAACATTTCTTTTGTATTCTGTTCATGTTTTATATAAACATGGATCTTTCAGCCATGCCTCAGAGAGCTGTTTTGTGGATGACAGAAGTGAGGAACTGAGTTGATGAATTGTCAGCACCAAACATAACACAGGATAGAGCTGAATGAACCTTCAAAAACAGCTCAGTTATGGAGCCTACAATCCAAAATCAGTGAAGGTGACAGTGAAGGAAAGTTGAACCCTAGCCAGTTTTACTTAACTTTTCAAAATGATTGAAATATGAGAAAATGAGGACCAAGAGAAGAAACACCAGAAATCCATTTGTATGGAAAATACTCCTCTCCTTCAACCCACTCTCTCAATTTGCATAGACATGTCTCTCAGCAGTTAAATCATGGGACTTGGACATCTCTGAAACCAGGCACCTTTAAGGAAATGTAATCCCCCTGTTTCTGAAGCTTAGCTTCCAAGCTGTTCATGCACTTACAAAATATCGTAGATACATGAAGGACAGTATTCTTTTTAATGAGGATTTGTACTTTGATTCAGTACTTTTCTCTAGTGTTTGCATGAAGTAAAAAAGACAAACAACAAAACCAAACCCAACCAGATTGATATTATCTTTTGTGAGAGAGAAACTAAAAGAATACATCAACTAAGATCCTGATCGGAAGTACTTGTTCTTTGGCACCACTGCAGGTGCCATCCACTCCCAACAGTGGCACCAGGAGAGACAAAGTGATGATATCTTCCCATCTTTTCATGCCAACAATCTTTGTGGTAGCCAGAAAGAACAGTGTTTACAGTGCATCCACTACACACCGAGAAGTTCTCTGACAGGCTGAGTCCTATGAAATATCCCGTGAAGCGTCTGACAGGACTCATATTCTACAACACACCCTCATGCAGAGCTGCATCTTCAAAGAAAAATTAAGCTCTTCATTTGTAGATGTGCCATCATTACACAGAAACCAAATTTGACAAAAGCTCTGATCTGAAAGCCTGCCAAGCTCTGACAAACTATCTTAGAATCTATTGCAGCTCTGGGGTGAGAAAGACAACACACTCCTTATATACTCCTTTCTACGTAGTTCTTTTATAAATTAGAAATGGATTCTAATAATGTAATAGTGGCAAACAAGATAATGATAATATGCTCTAGAACCTGATCATTCAGGATATTTGCTTCCATCATTCCCACTAAATGTAAGAAAGAAATGTGAAATTTCACAGCCATGTGAAATTGCTAGTTCAGATAAAGTACCATAGAATCATAGAATAGTTTGGGTTGGAAGGGACCTTAAAGATCATGTAATTCCAACACACCTGTGATGGACAGGGACACCTCCCACTAGGTCAGGATGCCGAAGGCCCCATCCAACTTGGCCTTGAACACCTTCAAGGATGGGGCATTCACAACTCCCCTGGGCAACCTGTTCCAGTGCCTCACCACTCTTATAGTGAAGAAATTCCTCCTTATGTCTAGTCTAAATCTGCCCCTCTCCAGTTTATACCCGTTGCCCCTAGTCCTGTCACTACAAGCCTTTGTAAACAGCCCATCCCCAGATTTCTTGTAGGTCCTTTCAGGTACTGGAAGGTCGGTATAAGGACTCCTTGGAACCTTCTCTTCTCCAAGCTCAACACCCGAACGCTTTCAGCCTGTCCTCATCGCAGAGGTGCTCCAGCCCTCTGATCATCTCTGTAGCCCTCCTCTGGACACAGGTTTTCTTAGGAACTCACATCCAGAGGAAAATAAAAGTCAATAGTAAGTTTTGTATTATTAAATAGCTATTTTTTAATAATGTGGAGAAAATCGTATCCAGTCTTTTCTCAAGTAAAGCTTTAGTTGAGGTACTTTTTTCTAAAGGTATGACATGGAATTGAGATTGCAAAGCTGGCACAGCTTGTGCTCACCCAGAGTTGCAAGGTATTATATAAATTTGCTCAACTATTTTATCCACGTTTAATGTTTTCAAAGATAGATCACTTAATACAAAATATTCCCCAAGATTTTGGAGCAAAAGTAACTGCTGACAAAGATTCTGTCCCATGACATCCGCTGTTACATCATAGGTAAGACTATCTCAAACATGAAGAAAGCCTTCCAACAAACAACCATCTCCCAGTGTAAGAAGTGTAGGTTGAACGTAAGGCATCACAATATAACTTATTCAGAGTGTGCAGAACTGACTTAAAAGTTTCTCTGTGTCTTCTTCACATAGGTCACAAGTAGTGTTCCCCAGGGCTCAGTGTTGGGTCCAGTTCTGTTCAATATCTTTATCAAGGATCTGGATGAAGAGATTGAGTGCACCTTAGCAAGTCTGCAGATGACACTAAGCTGGGCGTGAGTGTTGGTCTGCTTGAGGGTAGGGAGGCTCTACAGAGGGATCCTAACAGAGTGGATCAATGGGTTGTGACCAACAGTATAAAGTTCAACAAAGCCAAATGCTAGGCCCTGCACTTGGGACACAACAACCCCATGCAGCCCTATAAGCCTGGAGTAGAGTGGCAAGAGAACTCCCTGGAAGAGAAGGACCTCGGTGTGCTGATTGACAGCCAGTTGAATAAGAGCCAGCAGTGTGCCTTAGTGGCGAAGAAGGCCAATGGCATCCTGAACTGCATCAGAAATACTGTGGAAAGTAGGACAAGGGAAGTGATTGTGCCCCTGTAGTCAGCATTGGTGAGGCTGAATACTGTGTTCAGTTTTGGGCCCATTACTACAAGAAGAAAATTGAAGTGCTGAAGTGTGCCTTGAGAAGGGCAACAAAGCTGGTGAAGGGGCTGGAGAACAAGCCTTAAAAAAGCACCTAAGGGAACTGGGGTTGTTTACTCTAGAGAAAAGGAGGCTGAGGCTTTCACTGTCTGTAACTACCTGAAAAGAGGTTTTTGTGAGATGGATGTTGGTCTCTTCTCCCAAGTAACTAGTGATAGGACAAGAGGAAATAGCCTCAATTTGCACCAGGGGCAGTTCAGATTACATATCAGGAAAAATGTCTTCACTGAAAGAGTTATCAGGCACTGGAACAGGCTGCCAAGGGAAGTGGCTGAGTCACCATCCCTGGAGGTATTTAAAAGATGGGTAGATGAGGTGGCCAGAGATATCGTTTAGTAGTGGATGGCTGTGGTCAGGCTTGATCAGAAAGGTCTTTTCCAACCAACCAATTCTATGATTCTATACTTCTATGAAAGATGGGCTGCAGGTAGGACTGGATGTATTTTCATGGTATCATAATCTGAAGCATATTTTGGTCCTTCTTATCTCTCATTAGTCACTTCATGTCTGTAAAACAGTTCAAAGACACAGAGTGTTATGTGAGTACTAAGAATTTGACCGATCACTTGGTACTAGAAACTGACTGAATCTGCTATAGAAAATGGAACACTCTTTTCATTATTCTAAGAAACAGAAAACCTTCTCAGCCACGGAAGTCGAGCTGGTACATTCAACTCCAGGTCCTCAGAAGAGCTGCAACCTTTTCTTCACTTTGACACAGAGACAGAACTGAAGCAAGCACAGTCAGTGAACTGAAGCATGATACTGTACTAAGCGAACCGAAGTGCTGAATCAATCAGCATGTGATCATTGTGTTTGTTATTTTCCGACTTGGTTAATTTTCCCTTACCTGAAAGTCAAAAGCCCAAGTGCCTCCAGAGGGTTAGAAAATCTCCATTTCCTCAATACAGCATACATTTCTGATACAGTCATTCGATCCCAGCTGGGTGTGCTGCCCAGTACCAGGGGAAGGGAGCAATTTTGATTATTGCAGTAGTAACGATAAAACCATAAGATCCTTCTCTGTTGCTCTGAGAGTCTGAAAGAAAAGAATAGAAATTCAGTTTGAAATCAAAACCACCTGGAGCTTTGTGTAGCAACAAACTTTATCGTACAGAGGGGCCAAGTCATACAGTACATTGCTTTTTGGCTAAGTACGTGTTTTCCTTGGGGTAGGATATCGTTTTTCTGCAGACCAGCTTTTATAAGAAAAGTGATACTTATACTCTGGATCTGTCAGCCTTGGGTTATATAAAAATGAAGTGTCAAAAGACACACATATATGGTTATTTCACTTCCTAAGCACTTTCATTTTTCTTCTCCTTTGTCTTTGTTGGTGGTGTTGTTTGTTTTTACTGGGGTTTTCTGACAGAGACAGAGTAGGTGCAGTTATCAGTAGATAAATTATTGTTACATCCATCCACTACACATCATCCCTAACTAACTACTGTAACAACTAGACATGCAATACTGCTAGACATAGCTTTTGTTCCTGCTTTTGCTTTGACAGCTTAATGCAAATGTGTCTATTTTCAGTGTATTTGTGTTTAAAATAGAGTTTAGGCACATCCATTCACATACACAAGACCATGAGTGTGTGTGCACACATACACAGAGTGTGATTGTCCCTAGCACTAGCATGAGTTTGGAAAAGGGAAGGAAAGTTCCCAGAAACTTCTATGCCTGTTCACAAGGCCTTGTATGCCCTTCTTTGCTGTACTCACTCACTAAAAAAGAAGCAATACCAAATTCCTCATAGAGATATTAGATACCAAAATGACATATTGATAAAATGTTTGGTCATCACAACATATTTCACCACAGCGAGAAATGCCACAGTGTAATTTTTGCTAAATATCCTCAGATTTGTCAACAATTCAGATGTCTTTGCATCATGCATATTAAACCCTAAGTTTTGAAACCATCGGAAAACAGAAAAAGAAACTCCTTATGAGACACAAGCACAATCTCCTTCATATGATATCAGAGCCTTTAAAAGCAAGCTTTGAGAGTGCAAACTTATTTCCAGTTCACACTGGAAATTACCGAACATTACTGAAACCAAGACGAGTGTAGGCTTTTTTGGTCATACTTGACCAAACTGGTGATCCGTTTACTTAATAAGATAACATAACTGTGACTTTAAACAAACCTAGATATTTCAGAGCAAGGTGCAAAAAAACCTGTAGACGGCAGTAAGTAAGTATCTTGTTTCCAAGCGAGCATTTAATTATCCAGATTGGCAAGAAGGGCTCAAAACCCAAGTGTTTACATTCTTTCCAGGGTCATCTTCCTTTTATTTGCAATGTTTGGGGACATTCTTAGCCAAAAACTGTTAGCCCTGCACTGTCAAGACTGTGGCTTTCACAACTTACAGCAATTAGCTCCTTTGGCTCTGTAGGCACTGGAGAACTTTTCTTCTTTGCAATTTTGAATTGCCAAGCGTTTAGGAATGAAGCGTGGAGGTACAAAGATGGGTATGATTCTCACTGTCACAAGAGTGAATGTTTCTTTCTTTCTTTTACGAGAATAAGATCATAAATGTACGCAGAAGATTAGCTTACTTGTGACACAAATTCTGCCGTGACTTTCAGCAATCAGTTAAAAAGAACTATAATTTTGGTAACCATTTCAAGAAATGGCTTCAGAATTAACAGCATGTCTATTTTGACATAAGATGTCTTCACATTTGTATGAAGAAGTCACACACAGAAAAACAGATAGAAGTAGGCCTATGATTTTGTTGTCTGTTTCGTTTTCTTATGCATTTGAAATGTATTCTGCAGGACAGTTCAGCTAAAGGACCCCTTTTATATGTTGTCTTTAAACAGAGATTTAAGCTTTCAAACAGCATCCTCCAAACTAGACAATCTGTTGTTCAGATTAAAGCAGCTAAAGCCTCTGCTGAGCTTACAAGGTGAGATAAGAAATCAATCCCTGTATCAGGTTTTCTAAATAACACATTTCTCTCTCTGACTTTACTCCCAAGGCAATTCAATTTTTTTTCTGTCCATGTTTTAAAGATTAGAGATGAAATTAAAGGTTGGGTGGAGTCTTCTTAGGTTTTGATTTCAAGTTTACATATACATGTAATAGGACATTTAAGATACATAGTAAAAGTATTTTGCATATATATAGCATCTGAAGATTGTTATGCTAATAAGGACATTTCCTTGGCCTAAAAGGGATAAGATGCTAATAAACCCTCTTTATCAATAGAAATGCAGTTTATGATTTTTTTAAGCAGACTTCTATCTAAATTTTCTCCATAAAGCAGCTGTATTAAAATATATAGGCTTCTACTCAACACACACAAAATTAAAATATTTTAAAACCTGAATAAGTGAGTAATTTTCCATTTAAAAGTTTTCATTATCCCTTTAGCTAAATGAAGGAAACAGCTTCTGTGAGAGCTTTCTTGGCTGGTCATAATTATTACTTTTTTTGAGAGGAAATTGCAAAAATTAGTTTAAATGCTTCTGAGCTGTTTTTGTTGTTTATGTTCAGAACTAAAGCAGAACAAAACAAAAGGCAAAAAGAGTAAGAAAGAACAAAGCTAAAATATGCAAATTTTTGCCCCCTGGCACCTATTCTAACTTGCAAGTTTCTCTCCTGTGGACAGGATAATAAAGTGTGCAGCATTACCACATGTTTTTAGACCTGCTCTGCTATTCACCTGATTGGACGTAGCCTTTCTGATTACAATTCACAGCAACAGCACTCTAGTAACAACTGGTAGGCAAATCAGATTCTTATCAGATAAGTGGCGGAAAGAAAAAGGGAAGCTGAAAGGGAGCAAAAAGTAAAATAGAAGGAAAATAATGAAGGAAGGGAAGAAAGATGTCAGGAACAAGACAGTCCTAGCTTCAAAACAGTCTCTGATTCTTACATTAGGGAGCCACTGCACACAAGTAGGCTGTATCACTTTTGAAGAGCAGCTCTTATCTCAGATGGCTAGTTTTCTGGGATTTCTATTTCAAACACAGTAATCCTAAAAGGAATCAAACACTCACATTCAAAATGTTTTCAGAAGTCAACCAAAGTGGCAGTAACTAATAAATTCTCATGGCTCCCTCTCTCTTGTCCAGTTTGGTGACGATGCCAAAGATCACACAGCAGCACAAAGTGTAGGGCTGTGAGGAGCACAACAGCCATATGGTAAAGTTAATTTCCCTCAATCCTATTAATTCCCTCAGTTATCAGCATCCAGGAGACGCTGGCCATGGGGACAAGTGATCTGAGCCAGCTATCAGAGAGACAGGGGTCCAAGAGTCAGCTACAGGGAACACCATATGTCTGGAACAGCTACTGGGAAAACCAAATACCAACAACTGAGTGTGATTGTGAACCTCAGGAACTCATGTCTGGATGTCAGCAGCTGGTGTGAGCAAGGATTGACTGAGCCCAACTACTGAAGCAATTAATATTTTGATAATGTATATAAATACATTCATGCATGTTTGAATTTGAATTCAAAGCCAGTGGACTTTGATGCTGATCAGACAGAAAGGAGGAACAGAACCAGGCTGTCTGTACTGTCCATTCTGTGGCAGTGATATGTTCTTTGTGTGTGTTGGTAAGCCACTGTTTTCTGCCTGTGTTGACTTGTTGGTACTCTTATTAGGAATATGCAGTTCACCTCTCTAATGGCTAAACCTGGAGACATGGAGCCACAGCAGCTTTGCATTCATAATGCTAATGGATTTAACAGCCTATAAAAAAGACAACCATACAGTTGTCTGCTTTCAACCACTGTTTCTTCTTTTTCTACCACAGGGTTAAAAACATTTTTCTGTCCATTTAGATATTCCTTCTGTTTTCAGTAGCATGAACAGAAGGAACCTGACAGCCTGAGAAAGGTTTCTTGTGTCTTCTAACCACAAGATATCCATTTCTTTCAAAATCATATTTAAGGCTTGTAAGTCTGAAGGTTCATCACACAGACATATTGCCACTGAAAAGCTACCTAGATTCTTCTCTTTTTCTTGACACACATACAAAAAAAGAAGGAAGATATCTTCAGGTATCATTGTAATGTTCTTGGATACCAATATGTTGTTATACATTTTTTAAATAAAATTCTATCATGACTGAGGAAGGTAAGAATTCCTCTGATACATATAAAACAAAAATTACAGGCTGACAGATTCCTTCTGATCAGAAAACACATAAAAAAAGGAATTCCCTCATTCAAACCACAAATATGCTGCCCTTTACCTTGACAATTCACTTAGTAGAAGAGTTTTGCCCATAAGATAGGATAACCAAACAATAAACTATGGGGGAAAAAAAACCCCACAGAACTACCATTCTCTTTCCTCAAAGAACCTGCTATTGAACATAGTAAAGCCGTAACCCCAGCCTGGTGACTTTCAGTGGTTTCTTCCCTCATTTTCCCACAGAACCCAAAATTGTTGTATCAGAGATGTTATAGGGATGTCTAGGTTTGCCTAGTTTTTGTAACATCTATTTATGAACCGGTTATCCATGAATTTGTGTATAGCCTTCATGAATCTGATGATGTTGTCTACCTCCACAGCTTTGTAGATTTTTAAAGTGCACCACTATCTTAGGAATTTTGTTGATAATTGACCTCTGACTTGTTTCTCTGAACGACCCTAGTTTGAACATAGTGGGATTTGATGATGACTTCACCTTGTTCACCGCCATCATGATTTTATAAAAATTGATCATAAATACACACACATCCCCTAGCGTTCTCCTCTCCAAACTAAGTTGCCCCATCCGTTTTAGCTTCTCTTTGTCGAGCAGCTGCTTAATCCCTTTAATCACTATAGTTGCCCTTCTAGGAAAGCAACAGGTTGGTGACACAGAATTTCTACTCACAGAAGCCACACTATCTCTTTCCTGACAAATTATACCCTACGTAACTAAATGTTTAAGACCCTATTCCTTCTTACAGAACCTATCATTTTACCATGAACAGAGGTCGGGTGCCTTGGCTTGAAGTTCCCCAAATCACTTCTAGAGTACCTTTTGCAGGTGGAAATTTTGAGGGCAACTTGTCATTTTCCTGGCAGACTGGCTATTCACAATAAAACACTGACCTCCCATTCACACTTAAAAATAAAATAAGAAAAGGAACTAAATCACAGTTTCCATGGTTAATAAATATAATTTTACATTTCCTCTCGTCTTTTTTAAAGTTGAAGTTAATGTCAAATACACCAGCAAATTTGTCTTTTGTCACCTTTTAAAGAAATTGATTAAAAAACAACCAACCAACATAGAACTTAGGACAGAAAAGTCTCCTTAGCAGATATGTCATATCACACTGAGAGGGCTGAACCGGCTTTAAGATATTTAGTTATTGTACAAATAATTCACCTTTTGGCCTTTGATGGAAGATTAATTCACACAACTAACTGTGCTTGGTATAATGGCTTTCTAAGCACCTGTGTGCCGATTTCCACTCTGATTATATCTAAAATTATTTTATACAGTACACAATGCTAACTGGCACTGTAACATGCATATAGCTGAGCATACTAATCTGCTCCAGGACATACAGTAGGTTTTCTTTCACTTTGTCTTTACATACCTGCTGTGAAAGTTAAACTTTCTGTACTTGTTTCCTTGCTTATAACTCAACATAGATTGTTATAATAATCAAATGCCATTTAACTACTGTAGCAGAAGCCTGAGTATATTATTAGTAAAGGAGGCTGATTCTCATAGAATCCAAAGGTTTTCTTGCTAATAATGATGCAGACTTACTGCAATATCTGAAAATCTTGTATTTTCAATCAAAAACTAGTTTCAAAGGCATGAAAAGATATAGTAATAAAAAAGGAAAACCAATTTTTTTTTAAACTGGTAAAACACACTGCCAGCTCTAGGGGCTTATTCAGGCTTTGCTGTGATTTATTCTCTCACTTAGAGGTGTTACTTCTCAAATTAATCAATCTAGGCTCCTTCAAAAGAAAATTTTGTTTTAAAATAATTGGATACATTTAATTGTGATTGATAGCATTAGTATGGCAAGCCAAGAATCATCAGTGCTAGCTGGGTACAACTTACAGCAAGAGAGAATGCATCTGTGAAAGTCTTGTAATATGCTTCAGGCAGTCTTCACTTGGCTCTTCAAGATCGTCACCTATTCTTTCTTCAGGTTCAGGTTTAATGAACTCCAAATTAGTTTCTGGAAAGTCAATCTTTATATTTAAAAAAAAAAAAAGAAAATAGAGAAGTCCTTTTAGCAATATGTATTCTCAGGTACAACTGTCAATAAATGTTATCTTTGATTTGTACAGGACACACACAAAACATGAGAGAGAGAAGAGAGGATAATTCTTTGAGAATGTTTCACTGTATGCAATGTAATACTTAAATACATTGGTGATAAACTCAGACCACAAAAATCAGTGGGAGGTTTATTACTGACTTTCCTGGCAGAATTTCATCCACTGTATTTCACTTTTATTAGAACTGCATGAACTCAAGGTAATTTTTTTTTTTTTTTGCCTCCGTTCCTGTTTTTTAACGAGATGGTTATTAAATGGAAAGCTTCCATTAATGTAGATGTATTTTTTCCTCTGAAAAAGTAGGGATAATTCTGACTGGTGGTTTGCCAGTATAAGAGATGGAACTTAAGATTCCTGATTTCAATTCTGGATGTTGAATTTCATATACATTATACAGGGTCCACCAATTTTTCAGTATTTACACTTATGTATCAGTGTCAGAAATTTAGGATAATTTTTTAAGACACAAAGAAAGAAAACACGTAACCAAGATTATGAAGCTTGAGTTGCTTGACAATTTGAGTACAGACATAGCGGAAAATTCAAGTTGGTCTTCAAAATTCAGCTCAATATACATATCCTGTCTTGGTTTATTAAACACACACTGTAATCTCTATATCTATTTTTTTAGTATATATATTCGACATGCATCACTCTAAAGCTTAACAAAGTTATTCCCTACAAAAAAGGTAAGCGTCTTGGTTGCATAAAAAAAGGTATCTTTATGACAGTGCCAGCATGTTCACAAATCGTGATACTGTCACATTTATGGGAAAAAAATGAAAACAAGGCAGAAGGGAATGAAAGATCCTCCCATTCTGTTTCTTTCAGCAGAGGGAGATTATAAATTAATAGACATTTACTGTCTCAACTTCCCTTTATTATTAATAGCAGGAGGTATTTTAAGGTGTTGAATTTGAACTCCTCAGACTAGAAAATCCCCATTTGCTAGTCTATTAAAAAGGAGTGGTTTTAGGCTAGCCTCATTTGTCTGTATTTGCTGCTTTTATATGTCATTTGCTAATAATAATTCAACTTTATAATACAGAAAATAAATGGCTTTGACCTTGAAGTATCCAGTTGGTAATTTAACCTGGAAAGGTGATAAAACTACCATGCAAACCTAATACATTTTCAACCACTGGAGCACCATTCTGCCCCAAATGATTGGGTGCTCAGCATGTAGTCATTGAGGAAGAGATATACTGATGCTTATTGACATTTTGCTTGTAGCCACTTCCTTTACAAAGCTTTTGTGCTACTCAGTCTAAGTACAAGCTGTATGTTACATTCATAATGGCTTGCAATTCAATAGTACTCAGAACAGAAGTCCAGATTTAAAAAGGCAGCTCTAAGTCAGGCACCAAGTCATTAATTTGTGTCAAAATTATTTTTGGAATCAAAATTATAAGAACAAAAGTTACCCTGCAAAAATCTTCTCTAGCCCTCAGAAGCGGTATTTTCTATAGAAGTATTATACTTATTCACCACTGTGCAGAATTATATGCTTCCACCCAGTAAGATTAACATACTTCCTTTGAGCACCTATAATGGAAGTGGGATTTTTAATCTACGTGGTCTTGACAAGCTGTGGGAACAATCCTTTTTTTTTGCAATTTGTTAGAAAATGACCCTTTTATTCACTTTCTAGCTTTCTTACCTGCAACGTTACTGAGGTTGGTGTATCCGTATTGCAGATGCCTGGGGTAATCATTGTTGTTGTAAGTGTGCTGTACAATGTCATGCTAAGCAGTACAGTTCCGTGAACGAGCCGCCTGCAATACAAACAGACAGAAATACTGCATCGGTACATGAGGGAAGGTGAACAATGTTTATTGAAATTACATCAAAGGATGTGGACCTGGAGACCTTAAAAGACAAGCAAAAGGAGAATAAAACTTTTATCTTTATGTGGCTAGCTCTACAAATTTGGCCTAGATTAGAAGAGGTGGCATACAAATGGCCTCACTAATAGCAAAAACAACTGTGCAGTTGCAGGGATTGGGGCATAAATGTTTACCACTGACTTCTTGTGTGACAGAGGTTGTCATGTAAGCTAGGTGTAACCTAAGGACAACACCATATTTCGATCTCAAGATCTAATTTTGAGGACAAATGTGTCAGAGATCATAAGTGTTAACACAATATATAAAGTGGAGGGAAGTATACTTTCATGTCACCTCACGTCAGCCTACTGCAACCATGAAGGATCCTTGATGATTTTATGTATAGATGGTAGGGAGGAGGGAGTATGTTATCAGAGCCTCAAACCTCCATGTAGCTGAAAGGAGTTTTAGTGGGATAGTTTGTACCACATGTCCTGCATGTGGTTTTTGGACAGGCAGGGCGATTGTGGTCTGAAGTACCAGTCTAAGCACATGTACAAGAAAACAAGCATGTACCAGAAGCAGGCATGCGTGTGGTCTGCAGATAAGAAAACCAGCATGATTTCGCAAGCAAACACAACTGAGCCTATAGAATTTGAAAAATATCAGAACTTTCCAGAGTAAATTCTAATCATATCCAATCTACCTCAATTAAGAATGCAGTATCTGAGTAAAGGAAGATACAGTACACTGGACTTAACATTTAAATTGTCCACCTATTAATGGTTAGTGAGGTCAGAAATTTGATCATATTCAACATCTTTTCTTTTACTGACAAATATTTTTGTTACCATTGTTGCAATCATTGTTTAGTCAAAACTACTGAGAGAATGAGCTAGATTCTCCTTTGCCCATTGCAACAGAAATAGCCACCTAGACAGATAAGTTTTGAGTGCACAGGTTTTACCTGAAATGAAGAACTTAGATGGACTCCTAGATTGCAGTATTAGTATGCAACATTGTTGTAGGAAAGTACATTTTGATTTGCAAAATGGAATAATTTGTTGCTAAGTCATCTGAAGAAGAAATAAGAAATTCCCACAAAGTCATTGTTATAGGCAACACTCAGTGTAAACTTAATTCAGGGCTAATTTTTCTCTTTCACTTATCAAGCTATTCATGTTGCTAGTGCAAACTATTTATTTTATTGTGAGAATGCATCTCAGGAGGACTAAAACCAAAATAGTTTTCTTTTGCAGCTATAGGTGCATTTGTGAGGGAATGGAGGCAGAGAAAGAAGCTGTGATGTGAACAAGATAGCACAGTGACCATTTAGATCACTGATGTGAATCTGAAAGCGACTAGTGGTGGTTCAAAGTTGTTTTTCTGTTCTGTGTACTCAGATGACCTCCAAAAAATCCATCTCATCTCTTCAACCACTCCTTTGTTGACAGGGGTTTACATTGTAATTTGAACTGATTGGCACTTTTATTAGAAGGGAGAAAGAATAGCTGAGAACTGAACAAACATAAGACTAAATTATCTTTTTAAGCTCTTAAAACTGCTAATCACTTTCATATTATGCTTGAAAACTCTAGTGGGCTTTAAAAAAAGGAATCCAGTGATTTTTTTTTCCCTGGGAACACTTGTATAGAGCAATATAAGTAGCACAGACCTCGGAAGCACTGTAGATGTGTTTAATTGAGACATTTCCTGAGCTCATTAGTTCAGCTCATTCACACCTGATACAGATGTGGCTAAAGACTGTCCAGGAAGATAAGCAAGAATCAGCAGGTGGGCTTCTTGGAGTCCTCAGCTGGAGAAATAGCAAGTAAAGCATTGTATCTTTGCTGTGCTGAGAAGACTTCACATGATAAAGCAGATGACAGGACTGTGAGTAACATCAAAGACATTAAACCACTTTGATAATATGGAGATGATATCTCCTAAGAAAAAACAAATTTGTTTTCAAAATGAGACACATATTTGTGCCTAATTTATAGTTTTAAAAATAAGCAAGCAACTTATGTATTCTTCTGTCAGTAAGTCACGCTTTGTACTAAGGCTTGTCTGTAAAAAATAGGAGGCATTTTTAAAAATTTTTTTAAAGATTTTTTTTTAATTTTTGAAGATTTTTAAAAATAATTTTTTAAAGAGGCACCAGCAGCTGCGAAATGTGGTGTATGTTTTTGAGACACAGCTTTCCGAAGCAATCTTCGGGGCACTGTTTGCACTGCACAGCTAGTATTCTTCAGGATGGAGTCTGCTTTTGGACATAGAAATGGAACAATAACAGGGCCCATTTAGGTGAACGAAACAATAAAAAGACACATCATAATTTTTAGAAAAGGATAAAGCAGCAGGGGAGTGTGCAGCATCTATTCAGAAAAAGAAGCAGATAGAATTATGAGCATGATAACCATAACTTTTACTGAATGGACAGAATCCTCTCTGCGCTACCCAGTTCTGCCAGTTAGGTCAGGCAGGTCACTCCCTGCTCTGTTTGCCAGTTTTACCATCCATAAGGTGAGGGTAGTGATACTGACCTTTGTAAAGACTGTATAAAGGTCACAGCCATAGACAATGGCTTCCACGTAGCAATTTTAGAATAAAGCATATCAGAAGGGTAATAAATAAGTGCTGCTCTGTGCCTACTGCTATTTTTTTATTTATATGCTCATGCAAAACAAGGACAAATGGAAACCCCTGGAATTACACACATTCCCAGCTCTTGTTTGTTACCAGAGCTAAAATAAACTTCTTGCCTTATTACAGCAGAAGAGGACATTGCTATTTACGGACAGCTCAAGTTACCCTAACTTAACAAAATCAATCTTGTGTCCTAAAATCACATGGGAGACATTCCTCCCCAAACCCAGCAAGAGGGAACTTTTGTTGCTTGCTTATTCTGATTTGGAAATACCAACTCAAAATAAATTGTGATGTTAGAATCAGTGAAGTCAGAGCAATGGGCATTATGGGGTGCATTACAACTCCCAAATTGCACCAAATGACGGATTTCTGTTTTGTTAATTAGCTCTGGATCACTAAACTATTCAGCTGAAGAGATAAACACATTTTTCTGATGTGAAGGAATAGAAAGCTGACATGCAGGCTTGCAAACACTGTTTTAATTGCCTCTTGTGCCTAGTAAGACAACTTGATACAGATGCACCATCAAGGGCTTTATTGGTATAGATTTAGAGCCACTATCTAAAGTCAACTACCTGACAGTGATAAGAAATACAGATGTGGAGGCTCACCTACTGGACAAGGTGGCAGCTAAAGTTATTATCACTGCATTCATTCCCAAATGTATATAGCATTAGAACAGAATTACAGTTTAGACTGGATATACTAGCAAAATGAGGACAAAAAATATAGTGTAAAAATAAAAGTAATTATCCCCAAATACGATATTATAAGCCTCAGAAATTCAGAGTTGGGGTTAAATTTAAAGGAAATTCAAAGCTGCTAAGCTGTAAAACCCGCATATCTTATGTCACAAGCAGTCTTAATTCTGCATTAGAATGATATTGTGAAATAGCTACTTCATTATAATTACCAATACTACAGAATTCTAGAAAATTCAAATTAGAGAGATAATTTTCAGTTGCAAAGTAATGCTAAATGTCCTACAGACATTAATAAGGACCACATCTTCTACCCCCAGTTTCGAGTTTAAATAGCTTCCATAAATTTGAAGATGCTGTATACAGCAAATATGAAATTACCAGATTATTCTAGACTTTCAAAACAAATTTGCAGTTATGTTCCCAATTCTTTTTTAATTTTTGGCCCAATACATAAAGATAAAAAATAAGTTACAAGTAGTAACTCTAAGGTAAACAACTATATTTAGGCGAACACTTGTAGGAAGTCAGTTTTTTAAAGGGTGAGACTCTACGGAAATGTGCAAAGTTGATAAAAAGTAATCTCAACACACATTTGATAAAGATTACAGTAGCTGCCCTGTATATCCATCAGCCAGTCATGCCATCAATCAGCACACTACAAGACAAGTGACAGAATAGTTAAAGCTATTACTAGAATTCAGGAAAGAATGTAAACTAAACAAATTTGAGATTTAATAAATATCTGCTTACTGATAAGTCTTTACCACCATCACCCCCACAGAACTGAACAGGCTAAATTCTTCAGAACATTTTTAGGTATTATGTGGTTTCAATATGGGATAAGAAATGCCAAATAGTAAGTAATATGCTTTATTTAAACAGTTGGGACTTGCTTCTAATTTTGCTTTCTAATTTTTAATATATTTCTCATACACTCTGCTTACTCAGTATTTTTTCAGAGAAGAATTGAAGTGTTGAAATATCAAAAAATAGTTACAGCCCTTTGATCTGGCAACAGACTTTGACATGGTTTTGCCCAAAAGCATGAGAAACTTTTCACACTTTTTGAAACAGATGAAAGGATTTTTTACACTTTATATGTTAAAATAAGCTCAGTTTTTCTTAATCTTAAGTTCAAACTTAATTTAAATTATGAATTTAAATGACGAAGGACAGAAGTGACCATACAATGACAATAATCATTTTGGAACAAAAAACAGATATCAGATTTACAGAGAAGAGTAAATTCTGTCTTTTAAAATAGTGTTCTTTTTTTCCTAGGTCACTCAAAGATCAAAATTCCTAAGTAATAGCTGGGAATAACTCAAAACTGATAACTTTTCTTTTTTCCTCCTTCTCTTTTTAATATAAGCCACAACCAGTTTGAACAGAATTCCTGGTTTTTTAATCAGAATAGGATATTATGGGACAGAAAAGAGGAACTGTATCTATAAACTGTTTGACATTTATTTTCTTTTTCCGAAGTACTATTTTATTTATTTACTTTCAAACAAACATTGGAATAGAGAAAAAAGAGGCCACTCTGCCACCCTCTGTCCTTGTTTTTGCTGACCCTGAGAAGAATGACTCAGTGACCAACTGGGACAAGTATTTGAACAAGGATGCTTGGTGACCCAGGCTAATACCTCAGGACCACTGGCTTCTTCAAAAGCCTTATTTCTGTCCTTTCCCCTATAAGTTAAATCCTAAACATGAGAATGTTAAGACTCTTTTAGAACTCAAATTCACGTCTGAGAAAAGGTTTCTTTTGAGGAAGTGATATTTTCAAAGTTAGAAATGTTTTGTCAAAGATTTCTGGACAAAATTCTTCACTCAATATAAATTTACAGTTTGTTCGTTTAGGGAGCCCGATACCACAGTCTTCGCAATAATACAAGGTACTTTTGACAAATTAGCATGATCCTACAGGTAGAAATCTTTCCTTGGTACATACTTTCAATTTCAGGAGTAATCTACTGAAATAAGTCTTGAAGTTTATTTGCATTCCAGAAGCCAGGTGAGAAAAGTTGGGTTTTTTGCTCAGTTTATTAATCTTTCACACAAAATTGGTGAGTCAAATGAAAACAAATTATTAACTTCTATTTTTTTCTGAATCAGGAAACGGCCTCTCAATGTCCTACTGTTTCTTCTGTGATTTTGCCCTTGTACCCAGCACTGGTGAAGCCACACCTTGAATACTGTGCTCAGGTTTGCGGCCTTCACTATAAGAAAGACATTGAGGTCCTGGAGCGTGTCCAGAGAAGAGCAACAACGCTAGTGAAGGGGCTGGAGAACAAGCCTTAGGAGGACCAGCTGAGGGAACTGGGGTTGTTTAGCCTAGAGAACAGGAGGCTGAGGGGAGACCTTATCACTGTCTTCAATTACCTGACAGGAGGTCGTAGCGAGATGGATGTTGGTCTCTTCACCCAAGTGACAGGTGATATGACAAAAAGGAATGGCCTTAAGCTGTGTCAGGGGAAGTTTAGACTGGACATTAGAAAAAATTTCTCCACTGAAAGGGTTATCAGGCACTGGCACGGGCTGCCCAGGGAGGTGGTTGATTAACCATCCCTGGAGATGTTTAAATGGCAGGTAGATGAGGTGCCTGGGGATAATAATCAGTAGTGGACATATACGGTTGGATTTGATGATCTCAAACAAACTAATGATTCTATGATTCTATAATTCTCAATTACTCCAACTAACTGGTAGCTTTACCTATTATGAATTACCTGATAGTTTTAATCCAACCATTTTCTAAGTAAGTAAAACTGAGAGCTCGTTGGACTACCAAAACCTGTTCATGATCTTCCAAAGAAAAGAAAAAACAGACTGGGTGAATGTTCAGATATTTGCAAGTTTCACATTTCTGAAGGAATTCCAGGGCTATCCTTATTTTTAAACCAGCCTATCAACTAAAATCACGGTGATTGAATAATTCTGTGGAGCTGTGGTTGGCTAAAAGAAGAAAAAGCATTTAGGCTACTTTGTGCTAGTAATTACTATAATTGCAAATGGCACAGGTATCAGATTAGGGGGTGCTGAACGTGCTATTCCTAACCCATTCCTCCCCAATAACTTAATTAGTATTTCTCCTTTGAGGGGTCATTTCAGCAATTATCTCTACAATCAGAGAGCACCTTCATTGTGGTGAGTGCATGTGGCACTCAGCCATTTTTCTGTAAAATTTTTAAAACTGTCTGGGTGACTTGGAGATCTATCTAATGAAAATCACCATGCTTGCTTTGATGCCATATATTAAGAAAAATATACATCAGAGGAAATAGAAAGCTTTCAGATCTTCCAAAAATTGTTCCTTTGTGACTTTAGTGCTCAAAAATAAGAAAAACTTTAGGACAACACAAGTTCTCAAGAACAGGATTCTCACCCATCCCATTTACCACAAAAAGTGTCTAAGTGTTCTGCAATTAACTTACGCCTAAAGCTCTGCTTTGCATGTACTGAGCACATATGAACTTGATAGGGATGAGGACATCCTAACACTTCATCCCAGTTCAGATACTCAGCCCAGATATTCCCTCTACCTATTTCACCCAAGCACCAGGTTTGAAGAAATGCTCAAAACAAACATAATGCATGTTTTATTTAAAAAGACATGCACAATGGAAAAGTGAGGGATGTACACCTCTTCAGACTAACTTAATGAAAGAAAAGTCATTGAATAAAATGCCCAAGCAATACTTGAAGCAGAGATTTGATTCACACGTCCTTCCTTCCTTCAGGCTAAGTGCTCTAATCACTAAGTCATAGAAGAATGCTCTCTTTTCCTGAAGAGAGTCATCTTGAATTTTCTTCTGAAAAGATTGAAAAAGCTTCTAGCCCAGTCCATCCTATTTTCCAGTGTTTTAAGCATCTCAGCTTAAGAGTTCAATGGAAATGAAGGTCTTTAAAACACAGTAAATTCATACATGCAATCAAATTTTGGGGGGTTATTTTGTTTTAAATGATTATTGCCACCATATGCAGAAGTAGATAAAGATGTCTTATGATGAGCAAAGAGCTATAATTTACAGAGGGATGTTAATGCAAAAACTTGTAGGACTTGAGGCTTGTCAGTCTATTGAGGGCATGCAAGGTCATATAGTCTAAATAAAAATGAAATATAATGGTAAAGGCTTGATCTAAATTCAGACATCTCAGTGCCACTAAAATATATCTAGGGCACTGCAGAAAATTTACCTTAGATATCTGTGCATCACTGCTGAGACATTCAAGGCTACAAGCATCTTTAAACCACTGTTACACTGTGTGCTGTGTAAAAAGAAGAGGTTAAAAGAGAGGAGAAATCTTCTAAATCCTGTGGAGAGGGAAAGGTGCTCATTGTGGTCATCAGTAACTCCCCATTCTGAGCAGAATGAATGGGTGTGAAAATGGAACACAGACCAAAAAAAATGTCAACCATTGTGAACAGGATGCTATGCTGACAAGGATTTTGCAAAGCTAAAGGAATGGGTACAGCAAGGCCTTTCAACAAGCCCAGGGAACTTTACTGAAAGTGTCAAACAGTTGCATAAGCCAAGCTAAAAAAACTATGTATTGGAAAGAAAGAAAAGCTTATGGATGAGGCTCTTACTGGCACATCAAGAGCAGTTTGCTGTAAGTGACTGTCTCAGTATTGTTACAGCAAGGTCTTGAAATGAGAATTTCTGTCTTTTCATATTTTTCCCAAGTTGAGTGCAATACTATTCAAGAATGGTCTTTCCATAAGCTGTCACACAAAAGTGAACTTACTCTTTTGGATACAATGGGGAGCATGTCCAGGCAAGAACTTCTGTACTTTTAGAGGCATTGTTTACTCCAAGTAGTTTTATTGCCAGCATAGTTTCCCTTGGAAGAGCCTTTATTCGTAGAGGAAAGTTGATTCTAAAAGAAAATCAAAAAAGATAAAAGTTAAAGTTAAAAAAAATATTGAACATTGTTACCACAAGCAAGTTCTTTTAACATTTTTCTAATGTCCTAACACAGATACCATGCCATAAAATACAACAGTTGCATTCTGAAGGAAAATGCAACTGACAAATTCCTTCAATACATTGATGAGTATTGCCAACCATTAAGTTGGGTCGTAGTACTTGAGAAGAGTCGTATAAAAACTCATTTAATTCATTGGTAACCACTAACACTGACAAAGGCAGAAAAAGCTTAAACTTTCACTTTACTTTATCAATGAAGCATTTGTTACTAAGGGTGAATAGTTACTTGCTGTCTTGTGTCATCAGAGGAAAGCACTACTTAAGAAACTAAGAGTTGCTTATGAGTACGGTATGATACCCATCCTCTTGTTCAGATGTACTTTTGGTGGTGTGGTATTCCCCAACCACAACTTAAAGGCAGACTTTGTCATAACAGTGATAAGTGATTCACATTTTTTAAAGAGAAAAATCAGATTTATCAATATTCATCTCAACTTTGTACTGGCCATTAGCAAACTTGGTTGGTGTGCAATTTGTTTATATAAATTATATGAACTAATTTAAAACTATAACTTAAAACAATTCTAATAAATAAGATATTTTCATGTTGTAAGGAAAAACATGCATGTAACTACCCAGACATTTGACAGTCCATATTTTCTTTTTCCTGAAGAGAAACATTATGGTAGACAGTGTATTTCTAGGTTTTTTCCATGTATATTCAGAGCACACTAAATTTCTCAAGTGGAAAATGAAATTAATTACATATTTCTGTAAGAACAAAATCCATATAAGGAGCAAAAGGCTAGAAGAATTATTCCCCATTGACAACATTATCATTAAGAAAATAAAAGACCTGCATAAACTTGAGATTAAGAAAACAAACTAGAAGATAAATATAAATAATATTGATTCCATTTAATTTTCAGATATTCAATCTAGACTGGCAGAATAATGCAACTCTCAGCATTTTTAAAATGTGTAGTCATATTTAAGCAGTAAGCAAATGTAGAAATTGGTATTTAGAAAGTATAGTAGCCTGAAAGACTTAAGGATTATGGGTAGTATAAATAAGACAAGGTAATGGTATAAGGTAAAATTAGCATAAGATTTGGCTCCCAGTTTCAAATCTGTCAAAATTGTATTGGCTACAGTAAAGTTTACTTGAACGCACTAAGAAGCCACTGAAAGACAGAAGACTGTTTTCAGATGAAATTCTGAAGAACTCCAAATTAGCATAGTGTCAAAATTTTAGGTGATCAGTCTTAAACATTTGAAAATTATTCACATTTGCATACCTCTGTCTTTGAATAACAAAGCAAGACAGCAATTTTCCACTCTTTCTTATTACCATAAAGAGAATTGAGAAGCAATTCTCAACTGTCTTCCCACATGTACCTATTTATAGCTTACAACTCTGCATTCCCTGTCTCATGCCCTGTTCCTCACTCATAATTAGTTAGAAACAATTATTTGGAAAGTAAACTGTTTTACATGCTATAGTTTATTCTGTCTTTTTCAATTAAAGGCCAACAACTCTGCCTACGTTACATAAAACTGTATGACGAAGAGTTGCAGCTAACTTTAAAGCATTGCTAACGTGAAGAGAAAAAACAAAAAAATCAAGACATGCATTTTCTGATATAGATATTTGTTAACAGTCCTTGTGAACTCAGAGCAAGAAAAAGCTCACAATATCCTCACTGCAGAAAGCAAATGCTTGCCAGAGCTTCCCTAGAACACAATGCAAATATATAGAGTACTACCAGATGTACACAAGTAGGAAAAGAACCTGTAAACTTTGACAAGATTTAGACATTCCAAGAGTTAAAGTATGGGTCAAAGAGGAGAAAAATTTCCCTTCCAGCGACATGTGATACAAAGAGAAGCGGAGTATCTGTATTGCTTTTAAGAACTTTGATTAATGTGTGTCTGAGATTACCCAGCTGGTATTATCCTTTCTGCATGAGGCTGAATCAAATGGATGACTAAGAAGAAGAAAGTGGAAATGGAACAGTGGCCAGAAATAAGATACCGTGTGGGTGAATTGTTTCAACAGTAGTTGAAAAAAAAAAAAAAAGAAATGCTACTCACTGAGAAGTTGCTATTCACAGATATTAGATAAAAATTATACATCTGGTTTCAAGGGTCAAAGGCCTCGTATCATAAAGGCACTCAACACAAAAGAGCTCTGAGGCAACCCAAGCTTTGCCCTTGAGAGAGTATAAACAAATCAGACAAGCCAAACAAGATAGGGAGAACAGGGAAACCCTGGTAACCTCTTACCACATGTATTTTTAATGGCTGTGATCAAGAAGGCTACACAAAATCTCCATTAAGATAGATGTGTATCAAGTTTGACATAAAAAGGTCTTCTTCTGTATGCCCAGCTTAAAACTGGTGTGTGTCTTAGATAAAGGTAAAAAGAAGTTATGAATTACACTCTGTATTTAATTATGATTTTAAAAAAAAACTTCTTTCAGATTACTTGTAGCCTTTGTTCAATTACAACATAATCAAGTTGCTTGCAGATTAAGAACATAGTAAACATTGATAGAAAATTAAAAAAAAAAATCAAAGAATGTAAATATAAACATGTCACGCCGAGAATGCTGGAAGAATACAATATTAATGCCAAATCTTAAAAAATGGCATACTACTTCTCTCCAATCTATAGCAAATATGCTTTTTGTCATCCCATTGCCTTAGCTGAACATTGTCAGTGTTCTTTGCTCTTCAATGGAATTATTTTCCTCAAAGCCGGCAGGCAGGTAACTGGCAGTTGGTAGCCTTCATGCTAAAATTCTAGTCTCAAAGTTAGTCTTCATTTTAAATCTGGAGATCCTTCTTATAAGAAAACCCAAACAAACGCAAACAACAAACCCCAAAACTACAACCAATCCTTCTAAGAAAAGAACCCTTAAAGAGATCATAGAATCACAGAATCATAGAATAGTTAGAGTTGGAAGGGACCTTAAAGATCATCTAGTTCCAAACCCCCTGCCATGGGCAGGGACATCCCACTAGATCAGGCTGCCCAAGGACCCATCCTGCCTGGCCTTGAACACCTCCAGGGATGGGGCAGCCACGACTTCCCTGGGCAAACTGTGCCACTGCCGCACAGTGCCACCACTCTCATGGTGAAGATTTACAGTGGGTTCTCAAGTTGGATCCACTCTAATAAGAGGTAAATAAAAGGGTGGAAGCCCTCAAAAAAGAATAGAAATACAGCATTTGTCTCTATCTCCTTTTGTTTGAAGTATTTCTCTGGGATGTCTCCAGTAAATGAAAGCTATTCTCAGAACAGCTTAGTTTAGTTTATTGTCAGACCAGACTTAGATTAGTCCTATTTCTCTTCCTCTAGCTATGCCACTCTTCTCTCACTCCCACTTCCCCAAGTTTCTCTGAATTCTGTGGAATTTAATTTGCTCAGAAGAAGATCCTATAATAAAGACGTGGGTCTCTTTTTTTTTTTTTTTTTTTCCCTGAAATGAATATTCAATGTGTAAAATCTGTCAGACAAATATATATTAAACACAGACCAAAACTTACTTCTCATTCCAGCCAGCCAGGAAAAAGAAGGATCTTTCAGCTGGTATATTTTTGCAAATCTTCACTTGACATATGGTCCTTCCAGCATAAGTCAGTGTACAGGAAAAAGAAAAAGCTTTGTAGCTAAAAAAGGGAGGAAAAAAAATTAGTTGTAATGTGCCATGTCCAGCATAGTAAATTTAGGGCTAACCATTCAGGAACTTGTTAAAACCCTTCCTTACATAGAAAAAGAATGAAAAAAAAAAAGATAATGAATCTCATATTAATGGGGAGGGTGTTTATTTTGAGGGTTTGGGGTTTTTTTGAGAGTTCAGAGTTAAAAAAAGTACTTATGACCTTAGATTCTACCATCTCATATTTTTGCCATTAAGACTAATTTTTTTTTTCATTATTGTTGTCAAAGGAAGCTTGGACGCAAGTTTCAAAATGTTACAACGTGCTCATCATACAACTACAATCCACAGTAAATCTACTTAAACTTACTTTTCACAATCTGTAAAAAAAAACAGGTCAGTACTTAATCCTTTAATCTATACATTCATTACAGCAAAAGCATTACAGCCCTCTTTGTTGTCATTCTTCAGATACTTAACCAATCAGCTTCACAGTGTAATTTGAGTCTTGGGCTATCCATTGGTTTCATATTTTTCTTACTGAAAACTTACAATTTTTTAAGTCAGACTAGAGACAAATAGTTCATAATCAACTAATATTCTTAACTGGTCTTGTAACTTCCAGATCTTCCTGCCACTTTCAGCTTTAAACTACATTCTGTACAAGAATGATGAACACAGGAAACAGTCAAATCTGAACAGTAAATCTGAAGCTTCTGCAGATTGACAGAGTCTAGCCTGCCTTATTTACAAGTATGATAGTGGATCTCTTCCAGAATATTATAATAATTGTTATAACTACTGTAGCAGATAGTCTTTTTCTTTTTCTGTGTCTCTTTTCTTAGTTAAAGAAAAAAAAATAAAGGATCTGGAAGCTGTAGTACCTATGAGATTGTATTTGGTTTGGCTGAAATGGAGTTAATTTCCCCACAACAGCACTTATATTGTTGTGCTTTGTACTGGAAGCTAGAAAGGTATTGATAAAACACCAGTGTTTTGGCTACTGCTGAGCAGTGCTGGAACAGCCTCAAGGCTGTCTCTCCAAAATTCATTTCCCTCACCAGTAGGATATGGGTGGACAAGATCTTGGGAGGGAACAGATCCAGGGCAGCTGATCCAAACAGAACAAAGGGATATTCCCTACTATATGATGTCTACTCAGTAACAAAAACTAAGTGAAAGTTGGGGGGGCAGGGGCATTGGCATTCATTACTACAATATTTGTTTTCTGGAGCAATGGGTACGCACACTGGAGCCTTACCTCCCAGGAAGTGGCTGGACATTGCCTGCTGATGGGAAACAGAGAATAAATCTTTTGTTTTCCTTTGCTTCCATGCCTGTCTTTTGCTTTTCCCTTTATTGAACTGCCTTTGTCTTGACTCACGAGTTTTTTTGCATCTTATTTTCTCCACCTCCCCATCCTGCTGAGGAAGGGAGTGACAAAGCAGCTTGGTACGCACCAGCAGAGAAAGAAAAAAATCACCTTTCAAGACTAGGAAATTCTGCTGTTCCAATAACTTTTCCCTAAAGTCTAAACATTACAAACAATTGGAGGATAGTGCAAGTTTTAATACAAACAAATGATTAAGCACTGCTGTTTAAACAGAAGTATTGATACATAATTTACAGGTATGTCTCTGATTTGTACACCATATAGAGATACAGAGAGGAATCTGGGGTTTTTTGGGCTGTAGAAACAAATGCAGCCAACATTAAGCTAGCACTACTATGCCACTGGAGGCAAATTAGGCATATGTGCCTGGGATTTAAATGAAATAAAACAACAAGCTGACAAAAGAAACAAGAAGGAATGAATATATAGTAAAGAAAGAAAGATAATCGGGTGTGCAACATTATTGTGCAACTCACAATGTTAAGGACATAAGACTGGACTAAGAAATTGAGAGCATAAATATAATAATTGACAAAAAGCCAGTCCACAAAAATGAACTTGAGATGGATTTGACAGGACACTAGCATGATTTTTAAAACATAAAACAGGTCACTCTCCCTTTTCCCAAATTATTAGAAGAAAAGCCATTACTATATAAAAAAGTATTATGTACAGGAAAAAACCAACTTGAGAGATAGTGAGGGATGTCAACATTCTAATACTTATATTATGTATACAATATATGCATTAATATATATTAAATACGTATTAGGAGCCGCAGCAAGAGGATGAAATGTGACTTTTGGGAAAGGGAAAACAAGAGCCATGATGTAGCCAGCATGAATTCATTCAGTGCAGAAAGAACAGGGACTATGCATGTATGCATATGAATGAAGTTAGTGAAAGTATTTGAGGAAAGTAGGTGTCAGAGTGGCACTCCATGTTAAGAAGTCCATATTAGTTATGAATATCAGAAAGACTGGAAAGGAAGATTAAGGAGGAAGAAGGATTTTCATTTTCACATGCCTGAAAATAGCATTCAAGTCATTAATGGCTTTTAGGCTGTACGTAATTTCACATTGTTCTGGTAAAACATAAAATGCAGTAGGAATGGTATAACCATCCACAAAATCATGATAGCCATTATAATTCCTTATTTATTACCTTAACTAATGCAAACTCCCTCAGATTTTTAAGTGGCTAATTACAGCTAATGCTGTATAGTACACTGCCTTGCTCACAGTCTAATGAAAATGATCTTGCTCTTTTTTAATCAGTCATGTAGATTTAAAGGTAAAGTGGAAACAAGGGGAAAGTATTAATAAAAACTTAAAGAACAGAATTTTGACTAATAAAAATAATGCAAACAGTGTGTAGTTAGCTATCCTCTTTTGACCACCCTGGAGTGGTAAGAGAAGAATGCTAGTTATGCTCAAAGTCGGAAAAGCAACTATGTGAAGGGACAACTAATTTGACCAAATAAACAATGCAGAAGAGAATACATCAAACAACTTTTTATTAAAGTTGCCCCCTTCTTTTCTTTCATGTTAGGTGTGTTGGCATAGCATAGGACCTACAAACTATATTTATTTTAATCACCGTTTATAAAAATGGTCATCAATGCACATGCATCAATGCACATCAAGTGATGTGATTTGACTACACCAAGAGCAAAAGTTGCTGATAAAGCTACGTTCAGACTGGGTTTAAGCAAAAGCACCCCTCTGTTTAACTTGGTAAACTGGCCTTCAACCCTTCCAGCTACTTGTACTGCAGAGGTCACACAAAATCCCAATCCAAAATCTTTCAGCATGCAGCACACACCCTTTCCTCCCTCTCACTGAGCAAGTCAGTCACAGAAGCACTTGTACACAAACCCATCAAAGCCACTACTATGATGTTGCTTCTATTACCATCCTTTCACACTAGACAAGGGCAACCATGTAGGCCCCTCCTTAATTTTCCACCCACATATGGAGTCTGGAAGTCTCCTACTCAGCTAAGCTTAAGTAAATGCACTTTGTGCTAGGAAAACAGTGGAGATGATGCACCCACATACTCAGTCTCTAACGTTAACAAAGGAGTATCACCAAAGCAACAGAGGTAAACTACTATCTGTGGAAAATATGTGATCTAAGAGACATATTTCAGTGAACACCTGATCTTCTCCTACCTGTTCACCCAGGTTTCTGGGATGTTATGGGCAGCATACACAGTGAAGCTGAGCTGGGAATCTGGGCTGATGTCTGCACACGAAGGACTTTTAGGTATGCTGGCAAGCTGGAAATTTGTATCAAAGCTGCTGCTGTAAACATGGATGAGACAAGAGATGGCTGTGGAGAGCTCAGTCACAGCAGCCTCTATTAATGCTGAGAGGAAAGAGAAATATAAATAAAGGTTAGCAATAGGTCATTTATGAAGAACCATATTTATCTTAAACCACCCGTTACGGCTTTGAAATGCTTCCTAATAAAATTTAATTAAAACGACAGAACCTACCAACTGAAGCCAATTAGCCATCTGTGCCTCTGAAACCAGCTCTAGCTCATTTCTGGTGTATCATTAACAGTCTTTCATTACAATGCTTTCAAATTAAGGCATTTTCAGAGTAAGCATTTTAAACTATAGCAAGTTAGTGTGTGCCTCAGATATGCCAATTTAGTCTGTTAATTTTTGTGTTGGAAGGATTTTTATTATGTGGGTATATTGTGATTTCAGTAACTAAGTAGCTACTTAGTTCAAAGGAACTGGCAATGCAGTAGTGGAATGGAGAAAAGGCACTGGTTAAATTTTAAGACTATAAAGCAGTTAGGTGGTCGAGTCGCCTTCCCTGGAGGTGTTTAAGGAACGGGTGGATGAAGTACTTAGGGACATGGTTTAGGGAGTGTTAGGAATGGTTGGACTCGATGATCCAATGGGTCCTTTCCAACCTTGTGATTCTGTGATTCTGTGATTCTGTGATTCAGTTGCAACTGTAGGTAAACAATTCATAAAATATATGCAATAGCAGCCACAATCAGACATAGTCAGCATTCAGATGATCATGGATTAGTGATAACATTACACAACGCCGGGCACTGAAAAACATATCTTTACAGATAGCTCTACCCTTATTTATTGCACCTTTATTTACGTTATTTCATCTGGCTTCAGCTCTGCAGTGCTCTTTTCCTGCAACTCCTGGCTTTTATCCATCTTCCCTCTCTCTGCGTTTTTTGGAGCAGCTAGAGATAGCCTGATTGCCAGTGTAAATTAGAATCCCCAGTTCTGGCAGCCTCCATTGAGTGAAGAGAGCTGGTACAAGCATTTATTTCTCAGGCAAGGGACAGGTTGAGAGAAAAACTGTCAGAGTCCATTGTATCATTCCAAGATCATGCTGATTTGTCTTCCAAGGGGAGTACTCCAAATTGTCCTTTTTCCCCACCTCTAACTCATGGATTCTTACTTGATCAAGAGCATACTCTCATCACACTTTGGAATTCCTAATATAATCTCTAAACTTATCTGGCCACTGTATTCAGCAGACATCTATTAGCAGTCTAATAGTGGCTATTGATAAAAACAATAATTCCCAGGAAGAAGCAGCTTGAGACTTGCTTACATTAGCTTTTCCACTAGAGACAGATATAAAATACAGATACTATGATTTACTGGACTTTGTTATATCAATTTCCTGACAGAAATGTCTGCAAAAAATATAGACTTCTTCTGGAATTTGATTCCAATTCTTTGATACGTTTTGCCTTTAAACTAGCAAATAGTCAGAACTGTTGAGTGACAAAATGCACTGCAAACAGTGCAAAGGAATGACTTCAGTCTTCCTTTCATAATAGACGAATTTTTACCATGTAACAATAGAGATATATATAATATTGACACATAGTGAAGTTTGCTATTGGAAATACTGACAATAAATTATGGCACTCATGAAAGACTGGCTAGAATACTACACCTTGTTGTGCTTTAATCATCTTCCACATAAGAAAACTGAAAAACAGGTTAAAACTCAGTACTTTTACTCTTGTTTGGGTATACTTCTCTGTCTAGCACTTGTTTTTAATTATCTTTTTATTTATTCTCTTTACTATTTTCTTCTTTTATCATTCTTCACCGTAATTATTCTGAGTAAATCTTTTGCCCTAATGATTTTCACACACACACACACACACACACACACACACGGAATATCATCTAACTCTCATACACAGTTTTCTTGGATGTGTAATAACTTAGTACCTTCCAAATCAAATGTTTAATTTGATCTGAATTCCTTACATTCCAACGATTTGCTATTGTCATATACATATACAAGAGATATAGAAGAGGACATCAGTAGACTATTATTTGAACCAAATTTTCTACTTTATCTGAAAAGTACCACACCGCTTATATTAAGGAAAAGAGCTACTTAGGAGACTCCCTGGCTCCAATTCGTTCAAAGTGGCAGACAGGTAGATGTAGTGTAAATGCAAAGCTCTCATTTATGCAAATTGGCCTATTGAAGTCACTGATTGCCGAGTGGAACCTTCTCAGCAACCTTCTCAGCATTTTCTCCGAAAGAGGCTTAAATGTAGGATCTGTGCAAACTTCCTGCTGTGTGTTGAAAGGTACCCTCTGGCGATCAGCAGGTTCTACACAATCCATATTCTAGGCTGTAAGACAAACGTTTCAAATTTTGTCTCCAGAACAACAGAATGCCACAGAAAGAAGGGACAACTCCTTTGACAAAAAAAGAAACATACATAATAGGGTAAATATTTTCCATAATAGAAAATTTACACATCATGCAAGGAAGTGAATGAGATGCAAAATGCTTATTGCTATATCCAAGCTATCTTACCCAATCGCAATATTTGCAGAAAAATTGTTCTCATGATTTATCCAAGTCACAAAATTGAATGCCAGGTACATAAAAACCAGACAAACAAACAATTCCCACCAAACAAACTGATGAAATGAAAGAAAAAAAAACAAACAAATTTTGTCTCATTTATTTATAACATGCTTCAGTCTGTCAGTGGCGAGATGAAAAATGTTTCCTGGGTGTCAGGGATCTGCCCATCCTATGAGATCTATGTGGCTAAGCAGAGTAAAGTTAAAAGTCTTCACTGAATAGCAGGTTCTGTCCATGAGACTCTTTGCTGAAGGGAGGTGGGAAAGGTTCTTTTTCCTCTCTCTCTTAAATTTCCACCTTTCACCTGTGAGCTTGCAGAGTCTGTGCCCGTCTGTGGAAATGGATCCAGAGCCTAGAGGGGGACTACAAGCTGTCTCTCTTGCTACAATGCATGTGAGGGGTGAAGACAGCAGTGGAGCAATCATTTCAGCTGCCAGCAGAGGAAGACAAATGACATTTCAGCACTATTTCTACTGTTTCTCTAATTATTAGGAGATCCAGTATGAAGATTGTCTTAGGAATATTGTTCCTAAGATGTAAGCAAACATCCAAGTATGACTTGGTCTTTAGCTGCGGGACTTTTTCTACATTAATTTTCTTACTCTCGTCAGCTCACAGTTTAAAAACACTCTATGGTTTCTGTGTCAGTCACCATCCCACCCCACCCCCCACCCCTTCATTCATTAAGGTAGTCGCAATTAAGTAAATTAGAGACAAACATCTTGGCTTCCCTGTAAACGATGATTACTCACAAGAGCTGGTCAGCATCTTTTCACTGTATTATTATGAGCCACTGAATAGGATTTGGTATGCTGAAATTATGCCACCCATTCAACTCGTATGATTAATAAATCCTAGAGGAGAAATTACTATGGTGTTTCACCGATTTACACAGCACAAGCTATGGACTTTCAACAGCAAATTCAGAGCATCAGCTCTGCCAGAGTTTATTTCCTAGAAAGGTGTTTCAGGCATAGCCAGTAACTAGGAGACAATGAACACACCACATCATGAAGTCAATTGTGACCAGATTAATAATCTCACAACTCAAACTTCATCATTTATATCTGGTGTGAAATTGTTTGGCATCACTTTATCACTGAAGGTAAGAAGAAATGAGACTTGCAGAAATGAGGTGAGACCAAGGGAAACGAACTTTAATCACAGCTGCCAGACACGTTTATTTCTGACACAAGTTCCTTGTGCACAAAATTTGAAGGAATAAATTTCATCCTTGGTGTGAAACAGAACAATCCATACTATCCCTGATAGCATAAGTGAATATGTTTGCAAATGTCTCCAAGATTTAGTAAGGAATATATCAGTTTATTCCTTACAGAAACCCACTTACTTTCTCCTTCTCAGTCCAGTGTTAAAATTCACATATTATTTTAGTGCCAGACCTTCCTTCCAACAGAGCAGGTACTTCACTGTTATTGCATCAGCAGATGACACCAATTCAATACATATTAAGCACTCACTTTCTGACTCTGTATGCACATTTCCTCTGGGTAAAACATGGCAAATATCTGGTTGAACAGAATTTGGAAGGAACACTTAGGACCCTTTTGACACCTTAAAGATATTTTGGAGAACAGGAACTTGATATTGTTCTTTCCAACATATTTTCAGAGAGAAGAAAATCAGCAGGATCCTAAATACAGTTTAGGCAACACACATACACATATATTAAAAAAAAAAAAAAAGTAGAAAAAAACTCTTAATATTTAGGGAAGGTGCTATGCAGGATTAATTAGACTGTAATTATAGTAAGAAAAATGAAGAACATGAAAAGGCTAAATGCAACTACTGATCAGACGCATTTTCAAAACACCAATATTTAGTTTATTTTCCCTCCCACTAGTTGAAGAAGCCTGTGAATTATCCCTTGAAAGAAACTTAATCACCTGCTGTCCTGGTATTAAAAAGGTCTCCACTAGTACATGCTTTATAAGGACTTGATAACTTCAGTCTAAATTTTTTTGAGAGCTGGGGGGGTTATGGTTATTTAAAAACTGGTTTTGGCTAAAAAATCCCTGGCTTTCAGAACAACCTATCAGGATGTAACACAGCAACAGCTTAGAGGTCAAGAGCCATACTCAGATTTGAAAGCAATGCAGATGAAATACAACCAATAAAAACTTCTTGATGTTTTTCCACATTCTGAGACAAAAAGTAATTTTTACAAAACAAAACTACAATGGCTTTGTGCCAGGAAAGAAGTGGAGTTTTTGATTCTATATAGTAACACCTTCAAAAAACCTTCCATTATTTTGCTGTCCTCCTCTATTTTTTGGGGGGGGACCTTTCTGTGGTGAATATTTTTAATTATCAGGTCTAGAAGGAACTATCAAATCCCAAGCACAATTAGTGAACCTTCACACTAATTCATTAAATGAATTCACTAAATGTATCATCGTTAAGGCTTCTGATTTCGGCATTCACTTGAAAAGTTAGCAACTCAGCTAGAAAAGACTGTTGATTTAATATCATCGGTTCATGGTGCATGCTAGACTTCCTGGGATGAGTCCCAGAGAACTACTGATCAAATTCCAAAAGCTGCTTATTATGTCTGATCTGGCGAAATCCCTGCCTGAAGTAGCAAGGCTGTAGAAATTGTGTCAACATTCATTCATTAGCTTTTGAGAAAAATGCACAGACTCAGTTTTGTACCAGCTTGCAGCCTGTCTTTTCATACTCTGGATTTCAGCAAACGCAATGCTTAATCTCTATTAATGTGAATAACCTTATTCTTTATTTTATGGGAACGCTTGATACTGTAGAAAGGTACTAAAGTCTAGAAATGCCTACAGTTCCTCACATTTAAGAAGAAATAAAAAAATACTGGAAGTACTAAAACAATATAATCTTCTAAGGACTTCATACAAAGGAAAAAGAACATGATCCAGACTTAGGCATAGCATGGATACTTACTCTAATTGCAGCAAGGGAATAACTTATTAGAGTAAGTAACTTCACATTTAAGAAGAAATAAAAAAATACTGCGAGTACTTATTAGAGTAAGTAACTTAATCTACAGAGATAACACCGTTAACAGAGTCAGTTATTGCAACGTTAAATCAAGGCTAGATATTTTGAATATAGTCTTTGACTTTCTTATCCCATGCTGAATGACTAACTGCTGATATGTTCTTTTATTAAAGAGAAAGATTAAGGCAGTTTACAAACAAATTATTAAATAAGGCTTTAATTTTAATAGTATCCTCTATCTTTTTGTCTTTTGTGGCAGAGAGAAGCTCTACTGAAGAAAACGAATACTCCTTTATGACAGACTAATAGCTATCACCTAGGGTAAGAAGAGGAGAGGAAAAAGAAAGTCTTAGTTGGAGTAACTGATTGCTGTTCTTGCTGCTCAAATTTGCTCCTGTTTTCTTCAAGCTAAACACGAATACATATAACAGAGAGAAAAGCACAGTACAAATGGGAAATGCAGTCTTTCTCCTCAGCTGTCAATGCTGTCTTCATTTGCAATTGTGCTGCTAGAGAAAGCAGAGCACATGATTTTAGCTTCCCAGAGATCTCAAAAAATTTACCAGCACTGAGCTAAGGTTGTGATTCCACTTTACTTTTAGGTCACAGGCTTGCAAATTTTTACATGCCTGCAATTCTGGCCAGCTAAGCATAATGAAGGAAAAAGAGGGTGGGAAACAAATAAGGTAGAAAAGGAAACACAAAGGAGATTTCAGCAGGAATTCACAAGTCATCTTCTAGCTAGGTTTTAGTTCTGGCTTCAACAGGTAAAGACATCATCTGGATTCCTTGCAGGCTCCGTGCCCCTAGGTGGTCCCATGGAGATGGGAGGCATTATCATAAAGGCAAGCACTGAGAAAATAGGGAGTAAGAAAAGCTTATGATCCCAAAAATACATATACATTGGCTTTGCCCAGTCCCTGGGGATCAGCCCTATATTCCAGCAGATCAGTTTTGGTCATTGCTCTTACACGGTGGTTTGTTTTTTTCAAACATGCCCTTAACACCAGCTTTAACATGATGGCTTAACTTTTCGGTTAACACTCATTAGCCCAACTTCAAATACTTTGCTGGCTTTTAGATATTTATTCAATAGGTGGAAATGTAAGGCAGGTAGTGCGTTAAAACATACATGAAATGTATATCACTGCATATACGAGCTCAATTTGAATTTTGGTTACCTTATACAACTTTGAATGTAGGCTTCTCCAAAGAATGACGAATGGCCTGGCAAGTTCTGACTTGCAATCAGTAAGGTGCAGTTTCTAATATTATACTACCAAAAGAATTCTGCTATAGTTATGAAATTAGGGTGTGCCAAGAACAGAGAAGCATTATTCTGCATAGTTCAATATTTGTCTATAGAAAAAATCTGATCCCTTTGTACCATTATTTAATAAATCAGATTTTCCTTGAGGAAGCTGCTGATTCAGTGAATTCAAATTTGGAATTATCTTTAGGTAGAGGAACATTTGAGCTCCTTTCCAGCCAGGCTTTCTGAACAGTGGTACAGATGAAGACATTTCTAATGTAGATGCTGATTAGTAACTATTAGTTCTTTTCATTATCAACAATTAGTTGTTGTTAAGTGTGTTTAAAAAAATTTCATGGGATAAATGACTATATAGAAAGGAGAAAAATCCTACTGACTGCATTTACCTTCTCCTCCCTTCTGCACCCGCATGTTCTCTCCTCACTCCTCTGGCCCTATCCCTATTTAGCTTTTCCTGGCAGCTTACAAATATAGTTGCTGCTTCTTTGTTTGCTGTTCATGAAGTTGAATAATGATGAAACAACAAGCCTGGCATTTGGAATCCTGCATTTGAACTACCTGTTTCAAAGGCTGCTGCAATCTTTGTGGGTGGTTCACCTTTTTGCCTCTCTGAGCACACTGCTATTGAGAAAAGCAGACAGAAGGAAAAAAAGAAAGAGAAAAAAAAGCATCTCAGAGGTCAATTTTTCCTCGAGCTAAATGAAGAGGGACCACAGATCCATGCACACCCCAGCCCACTGCAATATTCAGATAGAAGGCTCTTTGAAAGCATCTGTGTAGCACTCCCAATGTATGTCACAAGCCAACCACGAAGGGGTAGGTTAGAATCCACGCCCTGACACGACTGTCCCCTCCAGAAACTGGACACAGACAACTGTGACAGGACAGATCCCTTCCTGTACGTGCCTCAGTCTACGAGGTGCTCCACCATAATGCTGACAATACCGGGCGTTGGCCAATGAGTCTAAGCTGATTTTTGACTGAAGAATTAAATAAGGCAGAGTCTATGACTTTGTTCATTACTATCAATCAGACTACTTTTCTTGTGACAGCATATCATTTAAGATATCACACTCTGTACACAATAAAAGACAAAAAAAAGAACTACACAAAATAAATATTTTAGGCTTTCATTATTTTTGTTTTTCTCCACATAAAAAGTTGAGATTAAGGACAACTGCTATGATCACCGCCAACTGTAATAAATTCTTTCAGTTTACTATTCATTGCCTGTATTTGAATCATCAGTTTTGAGAAACACTATGCTTTATTTACATTTTTAGATCACTTAAATTTTAACTTGTTTTAATTACCTTATAATATGGTTAATTATGTAAACATCTGCAATATGTCAACTGCAACTGTTTACTAATACAAACCGCAAAACATGTGTTTGATGATGATACATGTTGAATTAACATATTTTTAAAATAACACTTTACCTTTGCCTGGTGTTCCCAAACTTTGAAGTGAATTCTATAAAGAAAAAAAAAAAACAAGGGAAAAATTCATTAGTTGCTTTAGAAAAGACCAGATAGCAGTTATAATATATAAGCAAGTTTTAGGAAGAGCACTCATGGAAAATCAAGTTGTTTGGGGTAAGAAAGGGGAATGATATGTCCTAATCTTATGATGGCAGTAGGCATGACCAGGATTCAGCGCACCAGTGCGAGCTTCCCAGCTCTTCCACCTGCTTCCTCTATTATCTCAGACAAGTCACTCAGGATCTGATTTCTGACAGTATTTAGGCATGTCAAGATACAAATAAAAACATACCTACTTTTGAGTACATACATATTTTCAGCCTCTGTGTCGGTATAACAGAGATAAGAATACCTTCTGTACCCCTTTGTGTACCTTATATACTCGTACGCAAATCCCACAACTATGCCAAGCAGGCACAGCCTCAGCATCCTTTCCAAGCTGAGGAGAAACAAGTCCCCACTCAGGTGGCCTACATTTCACCTATGTTCCTGTGCCAAATCAGCAAAAACAGCTATCCTCTTCAAAGACTTTTGAGCAGACAGCTAACCAGAGATGGCTAACAGGAAACATTAGGCACGGGGATTTAGTAGGTGTTTATGCCCTTAGTGCCTAAACACAGCTCTTCATGCCTAACATTAATTCAGTATCTGGATTCCCACCTCTCATAGCCTGTTGATGTCAGCAGAAACTGCAGGGTGCTTATGACCACTGACCAGTTGTTTAGGCTGAACTGAACAGTCTAATTAAACATTTTTTTTTTCTTTTTCAGAAAAAGCCGCTCTTTTAAATCCCCGAGTACGGTAACTGCCATCAGCAAGACCTTCCTCCAGGTTTATTGGATGCCGGGCAAAATTAAAAATTGCTACACTGCCTGTGCCTCCCTCTCAGGAGGAATTTTCCTCACAGGAAAATCCAATGTAAGGGCAGGAAGCTCAGCACAGGACCAGTGGCACATGCAGCTGGGGGGCCACAGGTGGGACACAGCCTCAGCTCAGAGACAAATGTGGGCAACTGGCTTCTTGTGCTGGCTGCTCAGTCTGCCCTGCCTTCGCCTGGCTCTGACATCACGTTTACCAAGGGGGCACAGAAATAGGTGACCAAAGTGCAACTCACGGCCCGAGAGATTAGCAAGTTAATTCTGTGTTTTGATATTGGCCATGTGCCTGAAAGTTTTACTGTCCTTTACAGTCATTAATCACTTCACAGTTGGTTGAGGATGCTGTATGTTAGTACTCATGTATTCAGCAAGTTGATGCATAAAAATTACAGTTCATGCAGAGGTGACAAGTAGTACGATGCCGGATGTACATTCTCCTTCCAGTACCCAGTTTGAAGCTGCCAGCATTTGTCTGGTAATATGAAGGGAAGTCAAACGCTCACTTGAGGGGAGAAAAGCAGCTTCCAGGCTGAGAAATATGGTTTCGCAATATTTATAATGCAGTGAGACAAATGGGAACAGAAACCATTGTTCAATTCTCTCAAATTTTGGAAAATAAACAACATTTTGGAACAGTGAATGGGCTTCAGCATAGTGTAGCCCATTTAATGTGTAGTGGATTAGTGCCTGTTCTGGCAGGATTTGATCTCCTAGGACTTTTTTTGTGAGCTGCTGTAAGAAAGGAAGGGGAAAAAAATAGAGATGAAGAAATGTTACTTGTGCAGCAGGCCCAATATTTCTCCTGAATTGATTTTAAAATCCCACGGTTAGGCTGGTTAGAGACTGAATGAAACAGGATTTTCAAGAGAAACTCAAGAAGAAACTACCACTGGTGCCAGTTGCTTTCACAATCTCTTAACCACAATACAGGAATGCACAGTACTGGCAGTGAGGAGGCAGTAAGGAGGTAATAAATAAAATTTAATTAAACACAGAAGACTGGAAGAAGATTTCTTTTCTTTTCTTTTTTTTTTTTTTTTCATAAAACTGGAATTAAATAGAACTGCATTATGATTGGTTGTTTTCAAATATGCAAGCATGCATGTACAGATATTTATATACAAACATATACTGGCACCTGATGTAATTTACATTGGAAGGAGTAAGCAGTAGTTTCCCTAAAGCATTATGTGCACATGGAGCTTGCCAAATGGATGCATTACAAGGTATGCCACACAAAACCATAATATACATCACACTAAAGCATCAGGAAACCACGGTGAAAAAGCAATTACAACTTTTTTTTTTTCTGGCATTTCTCCCTCACCCGATGCGTAATGCTGCAGCACTTGAGATGGAACAGGTAGTCTCAAAAATTTCACTGGTGTTGCGCAAGTTACCTGCTTGTCTGAAAAAAACCCTCCCTTCTACTTAACAAAAAGTCTTGGGAGCACTACACTAATGAACATAATAGAAAAGAATCAAGCAGAACTGACAAGATATACTAATATTGCAGGATTTAATCATTTTCTCACCACCTAGAAGTCACATAAAATACCCCTACGCTTGAGCATGATTTTAACTCAGAAAAAGTTTGGAGTACGTGGTACTTCAACAAACATCCAACTGAGTACAAATTTTGGCTACATATGTCGATACAGACAGACGTGGTCCATTGTTTTAGTATAAATATTGATAAATATAGATAAAATCTTATTTGTGATTTGTTACATTTATAATTCTATACATGAGGTAGTTGCATATAATATGTAATCTTTATTTGCATGAAATGGAACAGTGTTCAAGTTACAGAACATGCAGAAATATATTTTAATGCTTTTTTGACATTTATAGTTCAGTTGCTGTTGAGAAAAATGAAGCTCTTCATAAAATCAAAACTGAACTTTCTCTAGGTTGCTGAAGTCTAATTGACTGTCCAAGCACTTATTTCTCAAAGGTGCAAAAAGCAAGCAGCAGCAATGGCATTTGCTGGTGCAGGAACAGTTTTACTTTTCTTTTTTACTTTTTTCCCCCCCGTGCATTTGTTTGAAGTCAGTTGTTAGTCAGGTCTGCTTCACCAGGGAGAGAGAAAGGGGAGAGAGGTGTCAGTCAGGGTCACAGACAGTCTTTACAGAAAGGCTTCAAGGGACAGACAACTAGTGCAGCTAATCAAACCTTAAATGGAATGTTAAGGGAACAAAAACCTCAACAGCTTAAAAACTATATTTTTTTTAAAAGAGTAGCAATTTAGTGAGTATTCCCTGAGAGTAATGTGAGGACAAGCAGCTTCTTATGTGAATATTAGGACAGAAAAATAGTTTAAGCCTAGTGATAAAATATTCAATCAGAACAGAATCTTTTTAACATTCAGAAGAGAGATTTCAGGAACAGTATAATTTCACTCATTACAGATGAGCAAACACCATCATTATCATCACCACCACCACTTGTCATTTTTAGCCTCTGGAGATTACAGTAAGGACCAGCACTCTACTGTGATGGAGACTGTATAGATAGATAAGCAGAGGTGTTCCTCGCTCTGAAGAGTTTATAATATAAATAACTAAGACTGAAAAAAAGAAAGTGTATTACTTTCTCTGAGCGAGGAAGTACATGGAAGTTGGTTCAGCAGAATCTGTATACAGTGGAGAATCTCTATACGGTGGATTTGGAAACTGGACACATGATGGAAGGTGGATGACGTCAAGCTGGGAACACTTGGAACAGAGTATTTTGTTTGTTTGTTTTGGGGTTTTTGCTTGTTTGGTTTTACAACTTATAAGTCAATTATTTGCCTAGTAATGACCATTTTATCTCTAAAACAAAAAAACATATTTGCATGACAGTGACGCAAAAGAGAGCAGAAGCAAATATGAACATCAACAGAAACCTTAGACTTGAAAAAGATAACCTGTACTCTTTCGTTTTTATCCCATTATCTTATTCTTCGTGGCATGATATATAGGTGCTTCTGACTGCTCAGGACAGGACACACTAACAGGAACTGATTTGGCTCTTTGGCCACTACAACTGTCTCTCTGCTGGAGTTCAGAGGACGCGGATGAAAATGGACTCGGGGATACTCAGTAAAGATAAGTCAGTTGGAAGCTATGCCAATCTAAGAGGAATAAACAAAGGCTATTGTTTTTTCTAATGAATAATGAAGAGAGGCTAAATGAAGAGATTTAAGAAAAAGAAGGATTCAAAGCATCACTTGAGCCTCTTCAACTAATATACGTTCTGCTTTTTGATTAGTCTTTTCACTTCTCAGGAAGAAGTCTGCCTCTGTAAGATGAGGGTTTGAATCTGTCACGAGTACGTGCAGGGAGTGTGTGTATGGATGACAGTACACTATTAATTTACTGTATATCACTCCTATGACACAAAAAAATTTATAAAAAGAACTAGCTAGCTTTTCCCAGTCTTATGTCTGGGGCCTCAAATTGCGTATGAGGCATAATTAAGTTCCACTTATGTAGCTAGACATGTTTCTAATTAACACTACTACTTAACTCAGTTAACATTAGTTAATCCATTGTTTATTTTCCTGTCCTTGGTGTTCTTACACATATCACAAGCCATGGAGCAAAAAGAAAAAAAAAAATCAATAGAGGAAGAAAAAAAGTTTTGTAATCAGATAACAGTCTGAGAATGCAAGCATCTTGCCCAGTTTGGCATATTTTTCTAAGCAAGATTTACTGTGAGAAAGAATGATGAGACAGACCATAAAAGGAAAGAAAAAAATTCCTTAGTAACTTAGTGAACTGTTAAAAGAAGTTTGAAGAGGGAATTTCATTATGGTGGCAAAGAATTAGCATGACTTAAGGTTACAACAGACTAAATCCAAATGATTAATGGCTTGATTTTCAAATTTGCTGAGCACCCGTGTTTCCAAGATGCTGACTTTAAAAGAATTTTTGGGTGCTCAGAACTTCTGTCATAGTGACTTGTCCAAGGACACACCAAAGAGGCTGATGACAAATCTGAGAATAGATACTGCCCTCCAAAGTCCCATTTCACAATTATACAGTAACCCTGGCAAAATTCATTTCCATGTTTTCAGAGTTGAGAATTCCTTGGTGTACAAATAGCAGAGACATTTCTATCTGAAAATCTCAAAGTTTAAGGACATTTACATGAGGATTTTTTTTTATTGTTAACAATCTATGCTAAATATATGAAAAATAAATATTTTGAAATCACATGATTTGGTAAATAGCTGATGTGGCAAAGCAGAAATTTGTATGTTTGGTGGGAATAGGAAAGAACAAGCAGAGGAGCGTATCAGTTAAACACAAGACAAGTCTGTAACTCTTCTGTTATGCATTGTCAAGAATCCTTTTTTTTTTTCTTAGTGCTTCTACCTAAGCGTTGTCAGAGGGAAAATACGTAGTAACACAGTAGAATGGCCTTGATCAACCAGAAAATTAGTGATACACATACAAGCTTCCATTTTAAGGAGAAAAACAGGTCATAAACTTGCATCTTTTACCTGTGCTTTCGCCAATGGCACTGCACGGAGTTTCTTGACTGCGTCAGTAATGTCTCTGGTTTCCACAAAACAGAGGACACTGCAGATTGCTTTAGCTACTTCAATCACATTATCAACTTTATGCTGTTGATCGCAAAGAAAGAAAAAAGCAAACACTAGACATGTACCATTTACCAGAAATACGTTACCATCAACTTCATACCAGTGATTATGTAGAAAAACATCTAAAACTCAAATGCACCATGCAATCACCTGGCAATGCTGTAATTGCTAGTGACCAATAGATACTAAGACTATCATAATTTTTCTTGAAATCCAATTATTTTCCAAAAAATGTGCCTTGTTGAAAATCGTGACAAATTTGGTATTTAAAGACTAATTTTGAGGCAAAACATTGGTTTGTCTGAACTTCATGAGCATAGAAGCACTGCAAAGAAACTTCTGAGGAAATCTGAACCCAAATTATTCACAGACTTTGAGGTTTTCATGATACTATGAATGTATCTCTATCTCCACTATTGTCTCCTACCCATCTCTTTGTGAGAGCTGGCAGAGCGCCATGTTCCTCCTAAAAATAGTGACTGTGTGGGAAGCTGCATAATCTGACACCTGAGGACTTAGTACTTCTGCAACTAGCTTTTCTGCAGAATATACATATATAGTTCAAACTACTAAATCTTAGTGATAATAAATTTTGATCTTTAAATACTATCATAAGAAAAAATCTCTAGATGAATAATCTTAGAAATACCTCAGGGAATTAAAAAAAAAAAATTGGATATCAAAGGAAGGAAAACACAGTCTTCAAATACCAAGTACTCTAAGTTCAGGAAAATAAATAAATAAATAAAACGATAAAAATTCATGGGTTTTCTGCAGTTATATCACTTCATTAAACCTTAAAATACATTCTCTGAACAAGTAGAAGGCCTTCTATAAATATTTTCCATATTTCTGTACTGATAAACGTTCTTTTTAGTGTGCTACAGCATGTCTGTTTACTGATAAAACCATTTCCCTAACTTATCCATTTCATGCCTGAAAAAGAAAATCTGTACCAAGATGAACTTTCTTTTTTCAAGCTTAAGGTCTATATGCAGACCATACTGAGACAATTACCACCTGTCATTTATACAAATAAATATAAAAATACATTGAGGTTCCTAATTCTACATTACCTGCCTTGAGCAGAACTAAAGCAAGAATGTATTACATAAAATACACTCAAATAACTGGTAGCCAGACCTCTTTTAAATACAAGTTGTTGGAGTTTTTTAATAATTAAAGACAGGAACACTTCATACTAGATGTTCTGAAGAAAAACTATGGCTGACTGTGATCTCTTAAGAACTTTAGATCTTCCTTTGGTCTAAAGTTTATTCACCCTTCTGCCAATTTACAAAGAGTGCATTTCCTTAATTTAATATGTCTTTCCTACTGCTTAGATTTTTAAATTGAACTCCTGCAAGATTTACTCTCTATGCTCACACACATTGACAAAAGAAGTAGAAACTTGTAAAAATGGTACAGCTTTTTTAACATATTTTTAACAAAGCATTATGCATGTTAGTTTACTGTGCAGTTATTAAAGAAATGCACACATATAAACACAGAAATGTACATACATAATTTTAATTACTATATATAGTTTGAAATAAAAAAATGTTTATATTTCAAATTTAGCATTTAATTTTAATACATTTTAATTTAGCATTTTTCTTCTTCACAAGTGGATATTTATTATTAGAACGGAGGAAGTTCTGTCTATAGGGACACATCAATGCAGGACAATTTCTGAGCAGTAGATGAGCAACAGACGTACACAAGGGTAATCTTGGAGTAGAGAAACAGCTATACTACTGGAGATTAGAAGAAAAAAAAGAAAAAATCCCCACAGTTTATATATTATTTTACATACATGTATATGATGTTCCACAAAGAGTTGAGTATCTTAAGGAACAATTCAATTTCTGTATAAAATACTATTCCATTTAGAGATAAATTAACTAAGTAGTTAATATTTTACAAAAGATACCATACACTTAGTTAATATGGTAGTTACTTCTAAGCAGCACATTGCACATGAAGAACAGTAAGCATATAAAAATATTGTGTAATATTGTATACTATAAATGATGACCTCTTTCACACTATTTCTATTTTTTATATTAGCATGTAAAGAGTTTTCCTTTTCCATATGTAGATATATGACATTGATTTTTGTGCCAGAGAAGGGAAGATAGGAATTCATTTCTTACATAAGTTCTATGTTTTCTTAAACTGTAAAAGAATTAAAGTCCAAATCTTGTGTATGTGTTTTTCTCTACATATTTAAATACCAGCAGAACCTTTGGAAGATATTTTGGTGTTTAAATTATTTAGATGATTAAAAAATGCTACTTCTTTCTAGAACTTCTACACTATTAAAAATTTACAGTCTTCTCTGCACATCAGTAGCACATACTGAATAGATTTGAAAATGAAGTGCATGTCAAGTGATTATCAGGACAATCAAAATGGCTAATTGCACACACTCTCGGGGAACCCTGTTTACCTCAACAGCACTAATTCTACCCCCACCTTGTGCCAAATAATCTTTTTTTTTCTCCATTTTCATTTTATAGAGGCATTATCCATAATAAAATGAATTTGCCATTCATTGGTCATAACTAACAATAATAATAGTGGGCTTGTCATGTAAGTCAGAAGAATTGGTATCTACAAGGCTTTTAACTATAACAGACATCCTTGAACAAGTAAATTCAGAAGTCCGTAGCTAAATGAGTAAAAAAAATTTTGATCTTTCTAAGCTAAGAATGATCTGTCTGATTAAAACTGAATGCTTAAGGAAATTGCAGCTAAGTACAGAACTTAACGAGGTATGCGTGTACTTAACGTATTAAGAGTATATGTGAGTAACTCCCAGTGGCTTAAAGTTCAGAGTGTGCTGAGGTTGGATTGTGGTGAATAAGAAGGGTAACAACTCTCCCAGTGATGTGAGTGCTGGCTTTGAATATAAAAATAATTATTCCCATGTAAACTTGGGACAGGCAGCAGCTATAAAGATCCTAATTTTAAACATTCATAAAGGAATCTAATCAGATGTTAGAGAAAATAAGTAAACAAGGAATCAAAGAACAAATAAAGAGTTCTCTTTTTTTGCTTCCTTTACTATATACTTATGATTATAAATTATTAGGTTACAGCTCCATAATTTTTCAACTCACTTACTAAAGTAAAAGAGAAACAATAGTTTTAATTATTATAGTTTGAAAAAGCTCCATAAACTCTGATGCTTCTGAAGGAAAACATCTACACGGTGATCTGACCTAAGTCATTAACATGCACTATTGCTCTTTTAATCAATTCATATGAACTTTATCGAGTGTCCCTGTGTAGACAAGGCATTGTTAAGAAAGAATAAACTACAGAGAAACTTAGCTCTATAGTAACACATGCATATTTGTTGCATAGAATGAATATTTGAAAAACACCGTTTTCCCTTTATAAAAAGTTAATGATCTTAAGTAATCGCTTATTCAAGGTAAAAAACCTCAGCAAATACAATTTTAAGAGTGCGCCATTATCTGTCTGAGGAATATCCACAGAACATCAGTTGCACTGGGTGGATTGCAGTGTCTCATTAATGTTGAGATTATAGCTTCCTTTGAATTTGGAATCTTCTTACTTTAGGCCCTAAAATTTGAAGTGAATGTGAGTAACTACACTGATGGGTCTACTTCAGTAAAGAAATATATATGCACATTTGAGTTTGGGGACTTAAATTTTCCAAATGGTTATGACTGTATCATATTTTATACACTAAATAGTCTCTCCTTTGTGACACTGCTTACAAAGGAAAGTTCAGTAAATGCTTACACAGTATTGAAACTAGAGCTTTGTAGCTTGGCGCTTTTCAACAGCTTTTACATTTCTATGCGGTTTGCAAAAGATGTCAAACATCGCAACAAAAATGTAGAATATTTTTATCTACCTACTTTTATTTACATATGTATTGATATACATTTCTGTATTAATGCATGTCTATGTATATGTGCACCTACATATATGTGCATAAGTATAAATGCTTGTATGTATGTCTATGTGTATGTTTTCTGACTATTCAAAATAGAAACATCCATGGATCAAGAATATCCAGAAAGACTAAAAACTAGACTTGAATACAGGTGACATTTCTAAAATGAAATAAGAATTTTATGTTTTAACATACACTATATGTCAAAGAAATTCATACTTCAGCATAACGAATTATAGCTCTGGAAGTGATGCACTGGAATATCTACATAGTACTGTTATACATCAGTATTCCCTCATTTTACTGATGTCGTTCATCTTCTTTCCAGTTCCAAATCCTAGAAAGTCAGTTAGCACGACAACCTGAAACTCGGATCAAAATGCCATTTGGTTTCTTTCGAACTATCACTGAAATATGCATTTGTCTTTTAGACATTTGTTCTTAAAACATTAGTTAGCAGAGAAGATTTCTCAAGAGATTTTTCCTTCGAGCACATAACATTCAATTGGCAGCCCACATTACTTTAAAATAAAGCTTTTCTGAGTTTTACTGTGTAAACCTAATCCTGCAAAGTACTGCATGCTTGAGTATGTATCCTAAATCCATATACATTTGGCTTGCAGGTTTGCAAGATCAGGGACAAATTTTGTAGATGCATATAGTATATTGTAGCTCTATTAATTCCAGACAATACACTGCCAAACTAAATGATCCTGGTTTTAGCTACAGATCCCTTAACACTTGGAAAGAGTCAATTTTAATATTTTAAATTTGTAGCACTTTCTTCCCAATCTCAAGAAAAGTTTTATAAAGAGAATTTACATCCTTTCAAAGTCAGCTTAAACAGCTTTAATTAAAAGTCTTTATTACTCACATTTGAAACAGATTAATAATTAGATACCTTTTACCTAGAAGTTAATGTTTTTCTGGTATAACAAACTGAGAACAAATACCTCATTTTGCAACAGACATTCCACTTGATCTCTATATTTCATAATAACTGAGACAAGGTTCCTCCTGGAAGTTGGAAAAAAGAAAACAACATTAAATTAATAACAACTGGATAAAACAAACAGTTGTTTTGTTTTTTGGTTTTTTTTTCACATTCTCTAAGTTTAATTGACAGTGGATTTATGTTGGTATAAAATAAAGACATGCAGACATTATGTAATACTAAGCCTAGATCTCCATGGTTTTTTGGTAGTCATGTGCCACAAAGCATAGATGTAAATTTCTTCTTTAAGCTTGGAGGATACACATTTCCCAAGTGAAAGAACTCCAGCAAGCAATTTGCTATTTCAATGTCAACTGAACTCCAAAACCCATTTATATTGCTCTTTAAGGTTAAGCAAGTGCTTAAATATTATCTTGAAGAAGGATAGACTTAAGTAGATACTACAAAATCTTTCTCAAGCACTTCATAGACTGAAGCCACAGAGAACCAAGCAAAAGATTGGCAAAACTTCTAAAAAAGCTCCAAATTTCAAAAGTTCATACTAAGTCACAAGTATAAAATTGTATACTATAAAAAGGGAAAACTGCTGCATAATTCATTACACTGTATTTGTCTACAGCTCTTAAGTTCACCGGTTAAGTAACTACCTTTTCCATGGTATTACCTATACTGTAGATTTGTTTTTCTTCAGTAGGTAGAGATATGTCACACTGTAGTCCTTTGCCTTTGTCATGCTACAGAAGTTACCACAAAGTTTGTATAGGAACATTGCTGTGCCTTAGCAAACCTCCCTTAAATTATTTGAGATTATGAACGCGTGCTTTTATGGTAAAGTGGAAATTTCAGTTTCTGTTTTCTTAGTATTTATTTGTTTTGCTCTATCTCTTTCTCTTTGCTTTCTTTCCCTCATATTTCCCACTGTCGCTCTGTATTAGAATTTTCTCTCTACAGAAGGCTTAAAAGCAATTTTCCCCTATTGCAGTCCGGTAGCTGAAAGTCACAAAAATATTTTGATTGCTTCAAAACAAGTGGACTGTTTACAGAGAAATTGTGTGTCCCCTCCTGTATCTTAGTTGGGTTAACTCAGCAATCAAAGATTAGAGCTGCAACTATTGTCCAAAGTACAAGTTTTATGGTATGTGCTTAGACTTTCATTATACATATTGTATGGCAAGAGGAAGATAAAGAGTCATTTACACTGAAATCATCATATTGAATAGAGAAATGTTAAGTGGCGTTCCCTGTACTAGTACCAGAATTCATTTCCCTGTAGATGTCTACTATTCACTACCTCCTACAGATGGCTTTGCTTTTTCAGCTTTTTATTTCCAATCTGCACTAGCCTTATCTAGCCAGACAGTTTGTGTGTTGAGTAGCTGTCTGGCAATACCTCCTGTAATCCTGTTAAGTCATAGCTGATACAGGTTGTTGCTCTGCTTTCACCAAGTCTCCAAGCATAACATCTTTTTCATAGCATTACCCAGTTCAATAGTAGTTTTGGACATATGGGCTTGCCTTGTTACCTTGATGCATACAGGTAAGCATGTTTATTAGCATGCTTAGCCTAACTGCAGATTTCAGAATAATTTCATAAATTATAATGCCAATTCAAAAATTAGCATCTTTTCCATCAGTTTAGTCCACCTTAGAGAATTCTCTCTATAAAGTAGCCACACTTTTACATAATAAATAGGAAATAAATACAGTAACTTCTGGCAGTTATCAAAATATCTCTAACACTATCCTGAATCTTGGGCCGCTAGAAAATTAATAGTATCCATACATTATTACACAGATATATTTCATAATTGTACATCTTTGATAGCTATGTTTAACTATGGCAATACTAATCAACTGATGAACTTTCAGTGTTTGTCTTACAATGAGGAAATATTTGGACATTATAGCAAGGTAACATAGAATGATGTGTCTGAAAATAAAAGAAAATAAAAAAGAGAAGCACGAACAACTTCATAGCCAGTCTAGGATCCCGGTTGGTCTATGGGAGAAAGACAACGATTATATATATCATGTAACTATAACATTCGTGTTTCAGTTTCCTGTCAGCAGCACGTGCTGTGGAGCAATGCCAGGTTTCCTTTTAAAAATGCTATTTATCACCATGCTGCCTAACTAAGCTGTGCCTAACTGCATGGACCAGACTAGCTATTGTGTTACAGTTACTGGCACCTCAGTGTCAGAGATTATGGGCCAATGAACTGCAGTTCTTCTGATGCACTCATTGATTTACATGGTGTTTGGTTTTCAAGTTATAAAAAATAAGTGCATAAAGCAATATACAGGCTGTTGGTTTTATTTTTTTCACATTCGCCTGTGAGAGCGAACCTGGTGATTACAGAGTCAAGGTTTCAGTTCACTCTTTTTACTTCATCTCAAGCCAGTTCCAACTGTTCTTTTTCCTTCTTTGCTGGATCTAAGCAGACAAGCGAGCTTCTCAATACATTCTCTAAAACACGAATGTTTGTATGGTACAATCAGAAAAGTAACTACAAAACACACAGGCAACATTGAGCATTATTTTATTTAGCTAATCTAAATACGCACAGCTGTGAAGACAGCAATATGGGAATGTAACATGCTGGCCCTCCTAGTTGCCAGGCAGACTAGCACAGGTTGTGCTGAGTGCATTCTACTGCCCCTACATTTTATTGCACCTGTCTAGTCTGTCTTTACTACAGCCCAAGCTGGATACAGAATTGAGATATTATAACATATTGCAAATTTACTTCCCAGCGCAGAATAAGCACAAAGATATTGTTATATGTTATCTTTCAAAGAGTCATTATGGCAATATATATGGCCTCCAAAAAATCTCCAAACCCAAAGAGACTGCTTGCAATAATAAGGGCTTTTCTTCACCCTACGGCTCACTTTATAGTTTTGGTGGTGCTTCAAATCTAAGTGCCTTCTCAGCATAATTGTGCCAGTGTTTTCAACTCCAACTAGATGCTTCGAGTGGGGAAAATGAATATGTGAAGACCGCTACAGAAGTTTGATCCAGAGAATGATTTTTAATCCCTAAATCAACGGTGCAGGAAGGTTTGTGTTTGCAACACTTAGGGCAGCCACAATGAGAAAGAAACAGCTGTGCACCCTGCCTAGCACTGAGCAGGAGCCTGCTCCAGGCCTTCTATGACTCTACAGTGCTGCTAAAACATGCAGATTTTTTATTCATTAAAAAGGCAGTTTCAGTTCGAAATGCCCAACATAACATGAGACAGCCCACCATAATGTTTCTGTGCCCTAACATGGAAGGTATGCAATGCACATCCCAGAGCAAGCCTTAAGCACAATACTGGGAAACTGTATATGTGCAAGGAATTCAGTATGGTGCAGTCCTATGGGCATAGCCTCCTGTGAGTATGTCCTAAAATGAAGAAGGCTCGGGGAGGGATCTTCCTGGTGTATATGAAAACCTGAAAGAAAGATGCAAAGACGATGGAGCCAGGCTTTCTTCAGTGGTGCCAGGTGACAGGAAGCGATGGGCACAAACTGAAACACAGGAGGCATCAAGGCTGACTGAGTAGTGGCACAAGCTGCCTGGAGAGACTATGGAGTCTCCCTCCTTGGAGATGTTCTGAAAGCATCCATACGCAGTTCTGGGTAAGCCTAGCTGTGTCCAGACATTACTTAATTAGGTCTTACGCAAAGAAATACCTACTCTTGCCTGTTCTGAATCTGCTACTTTCACTTCATGCTCCCTTTATCTTGCAATGGAAGATACGGTAAACGATCCCTTCCTGCAGACATTCTCTATGCTTCTTAATTTCGTAGACTTGTCACCTATAAAATACCCAACTTCTGTTATCTCTTCATCAGGATGAGGAATACTATTACTTCTTTGTTTCTCATATGCTCATTCCTCTAAGCATCCTTGCTGCAAGTCTCATCACTTTTTCCAAGTTCTATTAGATCATATTTGAAATGGGAGAAACAGAACTGTTGGCTGTATTCAAGATAAATGAACAACCTACATTGATACTACGGTATAAGACTGTTTTTTGTTTTTTTCATTTCTTTTATAATCCCAACATTCATTTTATCTTTTTTTTTGCAGCTGCTGTGCACCAAAGCTGATATTCAGAACTATTTATTATAACCCCAAGAACTCAGTCCTGGTGGTAAAAGCAAACTCAGAGCCTACGATTTCTTATATGAATTTAAGACCTTTTCCTCCTAGATACATTTATCTTCTCAAAATTTCATCTGCCACTTTATCACACACTCAACTCAGCATTGTAAAATCCTTCTGCAAATCATCACAGGCAGCTTCTGTGAACATTCTGGACAGCAAACTTCTGTCACTTAGCTATTACTCCTTTTACTTCTTAGATAAGTTAGAAATGTAATTGAGAGCACACGACCCAACCGCAAATATTTCTCGATCAGTAATGCTGGAAAACATTTTCTCCTACTAATCAACAATCCATGGGATAAGCAGGAAATAGTGATCAAACACAGTTCAAGTTTTTATTTTTTCAATATTTATTGAACTTATGGTTGAAGAAAATAAGTATTTATTGCCTCCGCTACCAGTTACTCATTGCTCTACAACATAAGAGAAAATTTTGTAGAGAATAGCTGATTTGCAGCTCAGCATCTTTTGTCACATATCCCGTCTGAATACTCACTTTGCATGGAAAAGACCACATGCTTTACATCACAAGCAATAAACCAGTCAATAAGTAGTGCATGTATAAATTGTATAATTGGTTTGATCTCTTTATAGCCAGGACCAGAGAGAAAATCTGGGTCATGCTCCTAGGAAACCAGATGGGTTCTCAGTAAGTACCAGATATTCACCTTGAACAAGCCACTACCTCTCTGTTTTCCTCCATCTGCTAAATGACAGGTGTGGCATTTACTGTTTTTGGCAAAGTACTTTAGAGCACATGGATGAAAACATTACAAAAAGCGTTATCAGCTTCCTTATCAAATGCATGAAATGGAACATAATGGAAATTGAATAAGGAATATCTCGCATTTAATGCTTGTCCATGGTAGGCTAGTTTCAGATTCAGACGCACTTTAAATATTAAGTTTAAAACTTGTCATAAATAGCCTCCTTAAAAATAAAATAAAATAAAATAAAATAAAATAAAATAAAATAAAATAAAATAAAATAAAATAAAATAAAATAAATAAAATAAAATAAAATTAAAGTAAAATAAAATATCACTGAACTGTGAAACGACAGGCAGAATGAAAGAAAACCCTATTATTTTCACAGTATTTACTATTAAAATATCTCTAAGAGCAACACACACATGAAAACGATGACCCTTCAGTCTTGAGAAATTTTAGGAAAAAAGAAAACTCTAATAAAAGCTTCAATTACATGAAAAGGAGAGAATGGGGAAAAACTATATAGACCTATAAATTATTATTGATTTTTGATAAGCGATCAATAAGTTTTGAAAATAAGAGTCTAAAACATCGAACTCTTTTTTTTCTCTTTGGTATTATTCCTGTTCCCAGTAGGTCTTGGAATTGTCCTTTGAGGCCAGGAGGCTCACTGCTAATATAAGTAATTACAAAGAGAAATACTGTCAAGTACCAATGTTCTTACCAGATCAGTCTCCAGGCACAAGTGTGTTCTAACAGCTGATTCACACCGAACAAACTTTGGTCATCCTCATGCTGTGGAAGAGAAACACATACTGAGATGCCATATTCTGAAAAAGGAAAAAGGTATGCTGGAGATATTTGCTTGATATTTTACAAAAGCCAGCATGTTCTGCCAGGAGTTCTTTCCTTTCAGAGCATTCAGGATGTTTCAGTCTGAAATTTTATTTAGTGAATCTCTATCATATTACAGTGGTTTGTACTATATAGGAGGTCAAACTAAAATGTCACAGTAGTTCCTTCTCGCTATGTATAAATTAAGGTTATAGCTAGGCATCCATAAAGTCAGCATCTGCTTTCTTGTTAAGAGATTTCAATGGCAATATACGCTAGTCACAAATCAGAAGTCATTTTGTATCCTAAACGTCTCTGCTGCTTTCTTTTTGTGAGAGAACAGAATGCAGAACATCTGCATCATCCTTTGCAATCCCTCTGAAGGGATTTTTCTCAGGTAAGATTCATCGAGATGATCTAGGGACTAAAACATCTTTCATACGAGGATAGGTTGAACCGAGACTGTTCAGTTTGGAGAAGGGAAAGCACATAGCGGATCATATCAATGTGTACATATATCTAATGGGAGGAACCGAAGACAAGGAAGCCAATCTCTTCTTGGTAATAGCCACTGACAGGACAGAAGGCAGTGGGCACAAATGAAAACACAACATTCCATCTTAATGCAATAATAATTTAAAAAAACACAATGGTGTTCAAACATGGAAAGGGATTGCCCTGACAGGCTGTAGAGTATGTTTGAATATTATTGTCCTGGGCAACATCTTCTAGCTGATCCTGCAGGGATTAGACTGAATGATTTCCTTAAGGTCCTTTCAAAACTAAATGAATCATAGAATCACAGAATCATGGAATAGTTTGGGTTGGAAGGGACCTTAAAGATCATCCAGTTCCAACTCTCCTGTGACAGGCAGGCAGACGTCCCACTAGATCAGGCTGCCCAAAGCCCCATCCAACACCTCCAAGGATGGGGCATCCACAACTTCCCTGGGCAACGGGTTCCAGTGCTTCACCACCCTCATAGTGAAGAAATTCCTCCTTATGTCTAGTGTAAATCTGCCCCTCTCGAGTTTATACCCATTGCCCCTCGTCCTATCCCTACAAGCCTTTGTAAACAGTCCCTCCCCAGCCTTCTTGTAGGCCCCCTTTGGGTATTGGAAGGTCGCTATGAGGTCTCCTTGGAGCCTTCTCTTCTCCAGAATTCCATGGGTTTGCCTTGACACGTTCTGCTGACCAAACCTCTTCCAATTCAGATAAAGTCCCTTTTCCAGCCCCATTGATTTGTTGCTTTTGGTGCCTTAATTCCTCCTAGTCCATAGAGGTAGCTCAACCCATGTGTATGTACCACCAGCTTGTAGACATCACCATATCCTGAAAAATCTGCCCTTTCTCTGACTTCTACTTGAGCCCAGATTTTGTAACTCACACAGAAAATTTAATGAAAGGCCTGTGACAAGCAAAATTCACTGGTCATGGATTACAAAAGAAATAATAGCTATGAACAGGTATAACTCTGGGAAGGGTTGGGGGATGAGAGAGAAAATAATTAAATAAGAAAACAGAGGTAGAGAAGCAGCACAGCACATGGGCATCTAGTGGTGATGAGCTTCTATTTCTGCAGTGTCTGGGACAACCGCCAGACATTATTTTTCTTAATATATCTAGAATTGCAAATGTTAGCTGGGATGGACGCAGGTTAGGCAACCAGGCTACAGCCTATTTATTTACTTGTTTACAGATCTAAAATATTTATTTTCCTGAAAGTGAAGCAGAGGAGAGAAAATATATTTGGCTAAGGATGCATAAGATTCTGAAAGCTGACTCTATTTTATGCTAAACTAAACTAATGAAACTTTCAAAATCTTTGTGAAGGGAAGACAAAATGGTTTACTTTAAGAACAACATTTCAGTCAGGAAAAAATTCTTCTATTCATCCTTTAATGTAATTTTCATAAGATAAACAAAATTTCAAAAAAATCATAGCATAATGCAACAGAGATGAAATGAGATTTGTGATCCCCACCTCCAACCAAATTTGAAAGAAAAACTGTATTTACTAAAGAAAAAAAACATTTTTTTACTTGCTTGGCTAAAAAAGCCTTGGCCTAATATTTTGAATGTTAGTAAATTCAAATATTTAAAGATTGTTCAGAATAAGGTGACCACTTAATTTTTTTCTAGTAGTCTGAAGCAAACATGGCTGAGCAACTTGTGCATCTGCTATGGATAGATTCAATTTAAATATAATAAATCATATGTGAATTAATTTGCATTAATTCTGCTTTACAAAGCTAAATAGAGATATAGCAATAATACCTTTTAAAGAGCAAGATCTTGCTGAGCTAGATACATTACAGATGTTCGGTAAAGAATTCCCATCTGGAGTGTTACTATCTTCTTTATCACATAGTGGCAATAAATGAAAGATGAATTAGATGAATGAAATGGAAAAGGATGAAGATAAACATTATCATGCACTAAGCTGTGAATATACGTGTCTTAGACCTAAGCACTAAGCTCTGCTTTGTCTTGGTTATTCGAACACCTGAGGTTCTTACCTCTGTGTATGGATGCAAGAATGTTAAATAGTATCAAAAGGGAGAAGAAAGGGTAAGTATTTGGAGTTTAGGGGATACATTTGAGAGTAGATGGTCTTTTCTCAGCTGCTTTCAGAATCTGCTCTGTACCCCAGATTTGCTCCTACAAATATGATTACAAGACAAACAAGAATAGCTTGTGAATGCCTACTCCCCAAGTGCAGCACTAACAGCGTTAAACAGGGTTCTGACCCAATATCTGCTCATTTTGCTCACAACTCTGTCTTCGGTCCATTCCATCCTCTGAGGCTTGGAGCAGCTGGCCTCTGACAGCTATTGTGTTGCTTCAGTGCATGCTAGAGGAATGGTGTGGCATCTCAAGCCTTGAAAATATTTTGTACTGCTATCATAATCAGAAGTGTGTATTCCATGAAGCACTCCACACTTGCTTGCTATAGTATCACGATTTGAATTTGCTACATCTAGACAGACATTAATCTTGACTCTCAGAGGTGACCTTACAAATAACAGAGCACAGCTAAACCAAAAAAAATGAGGGACAAGGCTTGAACTGCAGAACAAGACTGACAAATCACAACTCCCTCCTTGATCTCATACACTAACAAGACTAGGGGACAAGGAAGGCTGAACTTGGAAACAATGTGATGCAGACTGACGGAGGGAGCCCCGAAGCTTAGGGAGAAATAAGACGTCTGACTCGTAGGAACCCATAAGCTCAAGTGGATGTGATAGACTAGGGCAAAAAGTGGGCATATGTGACTTTAGAACCTGAATACATACAGGGAATTATTACATAGAAGGATTGTCAAGCTATTCCTATATTTATATTTCTGTGATACTAGTTAAACTACAACCTTAGTGAAGATTTCTATGAAAGAATATATTTCAAAGTTCAAAATTTGGAAGGATCCTACAGATCACAGGTGAAATTCTCCCAAAGAGTAAGAGCAGATTAACTAAAAAATATGAACAGTAGCTTCACGTATACATAACTATCCGAGAGACCTAAAGAATCTTAAAAGTCTCAAAGTTTTTGCATTGAAAAAACACTATTTTCTTCTCTTTTATATGAATTCTGAGGGAGGGAAATTTATTTTCCATAAACCGTCTGTGACTTTCAAACACATTTTATGACCAAAGCCACAAGTTTCAGAGAACAGCAACAACAAAACTGACTGTGAGCTCAGTGTAAACTACCTCAGATTCTTGAATTCATTGTGACAGGAGCAAGTTTCAGAAGATCCAAGAGATCTATAGAACTGGGTCGAGAGTGAAAGGAAACACCACAGCTTTCAATGCAGCACAGTCTGTGTCTTCTCTGGTAGATTTTGTCTGGTCTTGACAGACTGGCTTGTGCTCCTGCCTGTGAGCAGAACCTCTCCAACCCAAGTGCTCTGTGCAGACATGCCTTGGAACTGGAGGAAAACTCTGGGTCTACGGCATAAGCCAGCTAAAGCACTGCTCATGTTTTTTGCTATTAATAGTGACCTGAAGTAAATTCATGGCCTGAAGCTTTTGGAGCCATGTCAATTACTGTAAAAGGGGCATCAATAATTCACTTGAAGACATCTTAAAATGTCGCCCTTCCTGGTTAAACTCTAGTGTAGGTTATTAATTATAGTTCCACAAATACTTTGAGGCTATAGACGTTTTCTAATGGCCTGAACGCTGCTAATTTGTCTCCCAAGCTTGTTAGTTACCCGCCTGAAAGACTACTTTTGTTCGATTTTAATCATTCTACCTGATAATTGTAACCATTTCCAAAATGTGAAAAGTCAAGAGATGCTTGGTCTCTGCTCCTGGCCTCCACAGTGTGTTGCAGTATAGTAAATCTCATTTAGACCTGTCAAACTGCAACAGAGTTGAAGGATACTTTGAGTACATTAATAAAACATGAAGCATTTTACAGTAGCACAGTTTTAAGGGAGACTTAAACACAAGAAAAGGCTCCCTTCTATTTGAAACACAACATAATCCCTCTAAAAAGTCACAAACATTCAAATAAAGGGGAAAAAAAAACCACAGCTTCTTATCATGATGGAACACTGCTTTTCCTCAACTGTGATTATGTTCAGAACGTTAACACTTAATTCATTATGTCTGGTACAATATTAACATCATTAACACTGGTATATGTGAAAATAGAAGTATTTTCAGACTTTCAGGAAATAGTGCTTGCTGGCTGCCTTAGTCCAAAAATTCTTGGAAGAGGAAGAAAGGCTCTTGTTAGACACCCCTAAGCACTTTTTGCTACCTAAGCAAAATATGAGGAAAACTCTCTTGGATACCATCCCTCTCCAATGGTATCTGGACAAAGGTTTCTGTATCTATGCTGTTCCACTGCACATTTCTTCCTAAACATCACTTAGCCACGAGGAATGTAACGCTTCTGAACCACTAAAACTTGTGGAGTTTGTGCTTAAGGGTTGCCTCTTAGAGATCACCTAGGTTAAAATACGGAGTAGAACAGGTGTGCAGTCAAAACAAATCTTGCAGGTTTTCTTCAGTGTTACTGAAGCCCATGTACACTGGGCCACCATTTGACAAGAGGACTGCTGGATTTTCTCGTCCATTCATTGTCACTCTCAAGATTTCAATATGTTGGGAAAAAATCTGCAAAGTGCAGGATTCCCACTCCTGTCAACAGAAGCTCTTTGTCTGGCTAGACGGTACAAAACCCAGCTTCAATACATTTCTATATTTCTATATTATGAAGATATCTTTATGTTCCCTGCATATGCCTTATTTCTGTTTAGTAGGAATCTAGCATTTTGAAAATTTGAGTTTTAAAATACATTTGTTCGAGAGTGTTAAGGCTGATAAATCACGTCTCAACCACAATCAAATTAAAGGTCCTCCACCGGCTGAAAGATGTGTCATTCCATGTAAAGCCCCAGGTCAAATTTCCTGCTTGTAACTGCTCAGTTCAGGACAATTTCCTCTTTCTGAATACTTCATAACAGAATGCCAGCTTCCCATAAGAGGAAAGGAAGCAAGTATTCACCTTAAAAAAAATATTTTTCATCTATATTCACGAAAGAATTTGGAACACATTTATTGGCCAAAGTTCACAAGCTGTTTGGTTTGAAAAAAAAATAAATCAGTTGCACATTACTCAGAAGTATCATCTTATATTGGTTATTAAGCATAATAATAAATGAATGGTAATTTGCAAGTAGAGACAATATTTTTAACTATGCATCGCGATTTCAAAAGTGTTATGTAAGGTAAGTAAGAATCATGAAGGCAGTCTCCAGATGGCATTGGTATAGGGCTTTTCTTCTTTAGCACACAAACAAGCTTTAAAGCTTTAGAAGAGACTCCTGAACATATTATTATATTCTAACGTACATAATTTTGAAGATCTATAGTAATAATAGATCTATATATGGCAATTAGGTCATTTGCTCTGTATTATAGCTTTTCTGCTTGAAGACAGAGTAACTAGTAAAGAGACAATCATTTGCCTGGAAGTTTGAAAAGGAGACTATCAGGAAGTTGTCTGAGGCTCCCTTTTCTCAGCATGTGCATGTAAAACAAACCTTCACCACGTTACATGTGTATAATTAGCAAAATGCATTTGTATCAAACTTGTAATTCATGTCACTCATTTCTTAGCCCAGAAAACGTTGGAAACCTGCAACTGCCCAGCAGAAGGGTCAATAACATATTATTCCATCTAGAAGACAAGGATGCTGACCTAAAAAAGGTGAACAATTTTTCTGCCATTCCACATACTTACATGGATTCATAATTATTACTAATCACCAAAGCTCCACTCTTCTCCAGCCCTTCTTTGAAGTATTATGTGGGAAAAAAATGAAGCTTTCCGTCACCAAACACAAGATGTTTTGTCACAGATCTAGCACCAGAAAGGACTGTGATGACCATCTAATCTTTATTCAATGCAGATAAGGGAAACCACACGGTGTTTCTTGCCTTGATCTCAACAATTTGCAGTTAAATGACAGTAAGGTACCACAGATACTTTCCCAAGACAGAACTCATTCCAGTGGTCACTGGACATGTTCATTTTGCTGCTGTGATATGGGGGTGGAGTGAGAAAGGACACGAGATGGGAACTTGCTCAATCCCTTCTGAAGGTATGTTCAAATATCAACGTGTTTTTTCTAGGCTGAGAGCAAGTACTTGGCAATTCATTGATCTAAGTTATTTTAGAAATGACCTAGTGATGAAAGCTTCTGTGTTTCCTCATTTACTTTATTTGGTCAATGCTACACCAAGAAAAATCAATTAAAAAAAAAATAAAATAAATAATTAAGTGAATAATATTGACAGTCCAATAATTTAGCCAGGACTGTACACATCAGCACTAAATTATTTTGCATTTATCTATAAACTGGTTAAAATAAAAATTAAAAAATACATATATATATATTTGGTCTCATTATAATTTTTTTTAATGCTCCGAGTAACATATTGTATTGAATTTGATGTTTCACATGGCAACACATAACAGAAATGAAAAGAATGCCTCTCCCCTTTTTTGTTACAAATCTGCTATTTATCTGACCCATACACTGACAGGCTCAGACTGATAGCACACCTATGCAAAGAACGTACTTGGTACTATCTGTGAACAGAGTCTACACGCTGCCAGTGAATATTGCCCAGAACAAAGCATCTGCTCTACTGCTAACTTTGGGTTGGAAGTAATTCAAGGTGGTCCACTGGGAATATAGCTCACATTTGCTAGCATAGGTCAGAGTCATTAAAGCTCAGTAATCCACTGCAAGGTTGCTTAAGCTTAAATAACCTAAACAGAAATATCCTTGGATTTAAGATGATGATAAAACAATGTTTTCTGTAAGGACTACATGTCCTTACAGATAGCGTTTCTGCATGTCTACAAAAAGCCCATAGACACACACAGGTACACATCACACAAGCACAAACACATAAACTGTGATTCTGGCTGTTATCATCCTTCCCTGGTTTCAGTGATAATAACAAGAATGCAGATCTAATTAATTTTACACAGTACTTTGAGTAGTTTTGCCCTTGTTATAGTTCTAAACATAGAAAAGCCAATTAAAAAAAATAAATAAAGAGCATTGAATTCTGACAAAACTGATTTTTTTTTCCTAAAAAGGTAACCTTTGGTCTTTTTCAGTTGTGTATTCTCTACAGTAACTCACTAGATAAAAGTACAGGAGCAAAGCAGAGATGTTCCCCAGAAGTTTTAACTGGAGTTCAGCAATATTATATGCAATCTCAGGAAAGTAAATAATCTCTCTGATTTTTACTACAGGTCGCTACATAAAAGAAAGAGAAGGAAAAAAAGACAACATACCGTTCTGGCCAAACTTTGCTTCAGATTACTAATGCTGTGTAGTCGAAGCTGAATGCAGGTGGTTGCCTTGCGAAGAATTTCATGGCTGCCCAAAGTATGATTACTGCAGTTTGAGGAGAAAAAAAATGCAAACATAAGTTTATCTCTGCTTGCTACTTCCTTCTTTTGTTTTCCTCTCTCCTTCTAAGAGCAGCGGTGGACTAAATTCTAAGTTCAAAGCAGACTGAATAATATAAAACCTGCACTTGGCACCTACTTCCATGAAAACTGATGGAGTGGGGTTTTGTTCTCGCATATTTTCCAGTGAAACAATTTAGGAATAATTGCTTGGTTGTATCTTTCACAACTAAGTTCTGTAACAGAACAACGACACAGAGAAAGAATATCCTAAACAAACTACACATGCTCCCAAATCTTTAAATTATTATTGCATATTCTTCAAACCCAAATTTCTGCAATTTATAGAAAGTATCTTGGTTATGAATCTACCACTGCAAAATAACTTGTAGCGTTTGATACCTGACTTTAAAATTAAATATTAAATATATTTGAATATCACACACATTAAGAGAGGTGACCCTTGATCCTCAAAGAAATCAAAGTACTCCCACTGTGCAGCTCACACAGAGATGGTAAAAGAAACTGTGAGTTCATCCTCCAACTTCTCGAATCATACGCCAACCAAGCTCAGATGCAGAGCTCTACCCGCTCAGCTGGAGGGAGTGTTTTCTACCAGCTACTTTGCTGGTCAAGGAGTTGCTTTCCTACCAACGACTCTGCTGCTTTAGCAACCTATGACAGGGAAATTCCTTATTTTTATTTCCCTCTTCAGAGTAGTTTCAAGTCCACCTATTACTGTTGGCAACTTCTAAGTTATAGTACAGCCTTAGTTCATCACTCTTAAAATTAAATTGGAACTAAAATAATTTAGTGTTTCCCTTCCATTTTTTGTTTTAATCAGGTGAAATAGTGCAAAAATTATTTCAGAGCTAAGGCAAAAATGTTTTTACATATCAAAAAAGCATTGGGATTAACAGCAAGCAGAAATGACACTGATTTTTGGAAAGGCTAATTCATCACCTAAATAGGTAAATGCATCATTAGTTACAACTATTGTGTGTGTTCAATTAGATTCACATTGCTTTTTTCAAGCCTCTAGCCACAAAAGCACGAAAAGAAATATTTCATATTTCTACAGATTTACAGCACAGTAAGTTGTTTCAGAACTCCCTGGGCCATGAAGGAAAGATGATTCTTTTCTGGTTTATGAAGTGCCATGGAAAACTCAGAATTCAGATGTAAACTGTCTCTTTCTACCTGAAGGGCTTTTGATAGAATGTCTGAATAAAATTGTCTGAATTTAGTTCAAAAAAAACCCAGATGCCCTATGAATAAATCATGTAAAGTGTTAACTTAAGGGAGAGACTCATATCTCACACAGCAGCAGAGGTCCCCAGCACAAATAAATGGTTAAACTTAAGTAAATATGCTGTACATAACTGCCATTCAGCACAATTGCAGGCAATTCATATATCTTGTAAATGTTCTGCACCTACACTGCACTACAGTTAAGTAAAATACATAGTCTCCATTAGAGGTTACAAAAGGTGTGAATGTAGGTACAGGGTTTGGGTTTTTTTTTTTCCTAAAAAAACCCCAAATACATTGAAGGTCACAGAGGACAAACCCATTTCTATCTGACATGACAAATATCTAAATCAAGGTCCTGCAGTACCACTTCAATACATTTGCAAAATTTCTAGATCTTCAGAGCATAAAGTACAGATATAAGAGTGAGAGAATTTAACACCAAACACAATGAAATAACTTTACTAATGGAAAGTGTATCAATGCTATGCCTCAACCCTTCTCAAACCCCTCTATATGCTAAAGTCTAAGCAACTGATTCCCGACTTCTAGGACTGTACCAAAGCATAGATTCTCTTCTGTTGCTCATCCCATATCTGTGTTTTGACTACTTACAGCTTTCTTGAAACTTCTTTGTGTCTTCATTTCGCCTAACCATGTCTGACTTGTGACTCTAATGCGCACTCTCCATGCTTTCTTGCACCCTTTGGAACTGCCTCACACTTGTTTTTTTTATCCTTTTATCCCACCGTTATTTCTGCTCTTTCCATTCTGCCTTAACTTCAACCTTAGGACAGGCATAGTAACAAGACAAGTACAGAGAAACACATCTGTGAGCCCTGAGTCACTTTTTCCTGATTCCTCCAGTGCACAGATTCATAATGCAGTGCCAACTTTACATCAAGCCAATGACAAAAATGGTTATAGCTACACCAGCACAGAGGAGCGTTGTGCTAGTATAAATAGGTATAGTTATATCCTCCTGTGTAGTAACAATTTTGTACCACTGGTGTATTAAAACTATCTTTTGCAAGTGTATTTATTCCATGTTATCATGCTTCCAGGCAAAACAAGTTACACCAACAGAAGTTGAATTTTGTGGCTATAACTATATTTGGATTAGCACTTTGTGTTAGCTCTGCTGTGTCAGACAGATACTATAAAACATAAAATCCCTTGTTGACATAGCAATGCTGCCTGAAACCTTGCAGTCAGAAGCACTGGCCATACAGTTGAATTCACAAGTGGATTTTATTTGTGCAAATACAAAGACAAAAGTTTTGACAGGTATTGTGACACAACAGACTAGACAAAATGGATTGGTCTGGGTGGAAATGGACAGCTCTGGGTGGAGATCAGGAAAAAGAAGAAAATATATGGATTTTGGAAAAGAGGCAGGCATCTCAGGAGGACTACAGAGATTAAGTGAGACCACGTAGAGAGAAAATCAGAAGGGATAAAGACAAATTAGAACTCAGATTGGCCAATTCTGTGAAAGATAATAAAAAAATCCTTCTACAAATATATCAACAACAAAAGAAGAGCAAAGGAGAATCTCGATTTTTTACTGGATGCGTGGGGGACAATAGTGACAAAGGATGAGGGTAAGGCTGTGGTACTTAATGCCTTCTTTGCCTCAGTCTTTAATAGTAAGATGTTCCCTGGGTACTCAGCCTCATGAGCCGGTAGACAAGGATGCGGAGCAGAACAAAGCTCCCGTGATCCAAGAGGAACTGGTCAGAGACCTGCTAGACAAGCTAGACATTCATAAGTCTATGGGGCTGGATGGTATCCACTCAAGGATATTAAGGAGTCTGGCAGAGGTGCTTGCCAAACCCCTTTCCATCACCTACCAGCTGGTAGTCCTGGCTGACTGCGGAAGTTCCATTGGACTGGAGGCTGGCAGATGTTACACCCATTTACAAGAAGGGCCAGAGAGAGGATCCAGGAAACTACAGACCTGTCAGTCTGACCTCGGTGCCAGGGAAGGTCATGGAGCAGGACAACTTGGTTGCCATCTCACAGCACATACAGGACAACCGGGTGATCAGACCCACTCATCATGGGTTTATGAAAGGCAGGTCCTGCCAAACTAACCTGATCACCTTCTATGACAAGGTGACCCACTTGATGGATGAGGGAAAAGCTGTGAATGTAGTGTACCTGGGCTTTAATAAAGTCTTTGACACAGTTTCTGGCAGAGGCTGCCCAGGGAGGTGGTTGAGTCACCATCCCTGGAGGTGTTAAAAGGCAGGTAGATGAGGTGCTTAGGGATATAATTTAGTGGTGGACAGGTACTGTTGGATTTGATAATCTCAAAAGTCTTTTCCAGCCTAATGATTCTATGATTAATGTCTCAACAGAATAATGTGGAATACTGGTCTACGTGAAAAGCGAACTACAAGAACAGAGGCGTAGCTTTGTAGATCAACACACTACCTTTTAGCCATACCCTAGGGCGTTACACACTATGCAGATCTGCTGCAATACCTGTATTATTAAGATGAAAGTAACACGGTCCTCTTTGGAGAACAGCATGATTATTGGTAGCTAGTTTACAATGCTCTGAGCTTTGTAAAGGCAACACAAATAAAAAAAAAATGCTAGTACATTATTAACTTAAATAGTTTTCTCTCTATTTTATGCTGGAATTACTATGTGGAGAATGCAGCTTTGATAAGCATGCCATGACAAAAGATAAAGTGAAAGGCAGTCTTTATCTTTAAGAGACACGGTAATAAATAGGTCAAAGTAAAGTGACTTGCCTGCAGGTCCCTCAATATATCAGAAGCAAGGAAAGGGAAAAATCCCTCAAGTCTCTTAAGACTCCCTTACCACTAGATGATTTTGCTTCCCAAGAGCAAGTTTCTCTGATGTAGTCTAAGCTCCAAATCCTAATGCAGTTCAATCAGACTGTTTGGGTTTTTTTTTTAAGAAAGGACTCAGCTGAGCAGCATCTCTGAATGAGAAACTTAATCTGCAGTGACAAGAGTAAATTAAGTTTATTTTTTACAAAGAACATATTCATCCAAAAGGTGCTTGCTTCTTATGATCCCAATCTGCATGAATATAACTCTGCCTAGTGTATAATTAATAGCTTAAACTTCACTTAAAGTGAAAACCAATTCTTATTTAAATTTCAGTTCTCAGAAAATAGAATCAGTAAGGCAAAAAAATGTCATCTATAAGGTCACAGGCAAGTATGTGAGCATAAATGATAAGCATTTAGACTTTTCTATTCCATACCCCTGCTAAGTATGTTGGTTAAACTGCAAAGCAGTAAGGTAACTGAGCAAATTACACGATGGTGGAGTGTGGATGGAATTACAAATACATATGAGATGATTCTTTAAAAATCCAATGCCTTCAAAAAAAAGGAGGTGTGTTCAGAAATAAAGCTTATAAATATTCTTGGACTACATTCCTTTGCCGGGTCTGCATTACTGCAACCTCTTCCTAACAGATAGATCCAATATCACTTCAGCAAAAGAAAGTCCCATATTCTTATATACAGTCACGTACTTTGTTTTATTAGGCATTTAAAAGTTGCTATGAGCTTGTAGCCTGTAGCTGCAAAGGAAAAAAATTCTAAATGGAGAATTAATTCACTGCTGTCACATGAGTAGGGTTGGGTTCGGCTTGCTGCTGGCATTGAGAGCTAGGAGTTATTTGACACAAACTGCTTAACCCAAATTTAATTAATTTCTACATAACATCTTTCATTAAAAGGATCACAAAATCATTATTAGCAGCACCCCCTAAATCTAAGGAAGTATAGTAAACTGTCAGACCAAGATTTAAAGGCAGATGTAGAAAGTTTGGATGACAGGATGATAAAGAGAAGAATTTTAAGAAACAGCAGGTGGCCCTCCAAGAAATAAAAGATCACGAACAGGACAAGTTTAAGGGTGCAAAGAGCACATCCACAGCTGGGAAACCCAAAGAAGTAGAGTCAATGTATACATAGGAAAATCAGAAACTTCCATGGCGAGTAGTAAGAACTGATGGCAAATAAGTATTTTACTCCTCTCTTCCTTCAAGGAGTCTGTATTTTTCAGACAGGGTTCTGCCTCCAATTTGCTTACACTGAACATCTGAAAAAGAAACTGCAGTATATCAACTAGAGCTATACTAGAGCAGGGACAAGGTGGCAATGTATCCTGATAGTTTTCTGCAGGTGCTGTAATAAAAACTTGTGGGAAAAGGAAGCTTAGGAAGAAAAAGAAAGTATGCACGATGAGGGAAGGCCAGGATTTCCAATCAGTAAACAAGATGAACTTAAAGACCAGAAACCAAAAGAGATTTCCAATCAGAATTTCACAGCTGGCTTCATTAGTTATGGACTGACCTGCAGCCTATATGCAGCCCTATGATTTTTTAAAAATTTGGATATTTGAAATCCGATGATTGACTTGCAAGTCATAGGATGTAAGCTCAAGGATATGTCCTTAGCAAGGGAATAATGGATGATGAAATCTTTTGGTGCTGAGCCTAATGGTCATTAGCACACAAGTATTTTTTCGCCCTATAATTCAAAGCTAAAATGATTCCAGAAATCACCAAGTCTTTCAGGTGCTTCTACAGGAGGCACATAACTATAGTCCAATATAACAGTAAATGAGAGCTTTTGAGAGATCTTCACAACATTTTCTTGTTCACTGAACCACTCTGGTCTGACAACAATTCATCATGTTACCATTTTGGCTTCACTTCAGTTTTTTTTCTGGATTACAATAAAGCAGGAGCAAATGACTATTTATTCTCTTTGCTGTCTCATAACTCCGGGTGCTTCTAGTGGAATTAATCCCTGAACAATTTCCAAATACTCTTCAGGGGAAGAACTCTGCACAAGTACATCAAATCATTTTGTTAGCAACACCTCGAGGAAAGCAATTTGCACTAAAAGATAACCCAAACAGGAAAAATTTCACCCTGAGGCAACTCCACAGGCCATGTTAAGCTACCCAAGGGATCATTATGTTCTGGGGTTTCAAATTTCAGATACAGGACTCTGATGAGGAGGCAAGAGGAGCTGAAATTACAGCATCGCATAGAATTACAAGATGCTGAGGCCAGAAGTGCAGCCTAGTGCTTTCTGCATGACAGTGAAGAAGTAAACTGAAAAAGCTGAGAATATTATTGACCTTGTTTCACTGCTAATGAGACATGCAGAGATTCCGCAAGTGCAGGACTTTAAACAGCCCACTATTGATGCGTTCTTCCCAACAGTGAAAATAAAACTGTTTAGAACATACTGTACTGAAATGCACTGAGGTCACTCTCAATACAATGACTCATTATTTCCATTTTCTTTAGCAAGTAGTTTGAAATGAGAAGAGAGATTTGAAAATAAAATAAATAAAAAAAAAAAAGAAAAAAGCGTTTTGGCCTTCTCACATAATTAAGAGATCTATGTATGACCTGATTTTCTGCTCAGCAGTTCCAACACGGTAACGCTTCACAAAGTGCTCTGCTGTACCAGCAACTGCTTTATGGAGACTTGAACAAGAGTTTTCTCAGAAACATCAAAGTCTTCATCTTTAGTTGCAAAGCATAATTCACTATAAACTTCTGAATATTTGACCTGTGCACCTGTGTAAGAGTAGAAGTGTCCAAGCTGGCTATACAGCAAATCTAATTTACACAGTGTAACGCTTGCTCTCACAGCTACATTACTTTTGTTAATCAAGCCTACTTGCTTTGGGCTAATTCAAGTAATCTTTACACTATACGGCAAATATGACTGCTTCTAAAATTTCCCTTTCAATTGTAGACATAAACTATTTTATCTATACTTTTTAAGTTTCTAACAGATGAGCTGTGCTTCCTGCAGTGCCAGCTTAACATGTTACCAGAGAATGGCCAGGGTCTTCCTTTCTGCAGTAAGTCACTGTCCCCACAGCACAGCTGACAAAAGCCTGCATTTTATCTGCTTCAACACAAATTTGCTCACTTTTGCTGACAGCCGAATTTAAGCTGCCAGAGGGCAAGAAATACCAGACGAGTCCAGTAGTGCTTTCAACAACCGCAAGAGTTTACTTGAATGAATTCGTATCAAAGCATTTACTTCCCTTACTTGTAGACTACATACAAACAGATATTTCTGAATGCATGTGTTTTTTCCAACTTGCAGTCAGCACCAAAGTGGTGACTTCATTTGTTTACTACTACTGCAGCTGGCTATGAAGAAATATCACCTGCTATGCAACTGCATAATACTGTTTCTCATCTCTTTGGTGATTACTCCCTTTGAGGCTATGCATACACCCACATGCTCATAAGACTCCTATGAGGTACTGGAAGTAATAGCATCTTTGTATTACGGATGAGAAAAACTAGAAGGATAAAGGAGTGAAACAAATTACTAAAGGCTGCACAAACCTTAAATAAAGGAGCCAGGATCTGAAATTTTGCCCTAGAGCCCACCATCATCTCTGTATAATGTAAGTACGGTATGTTTTAGGAGTTTCAAAAACCATACACTGGGTGTTTGGAACATAATGCTCTAACTCTCCCTGTGGTTCTGTTTACATGGTATGTAAGAAGAGTGCATTAAATGCACAGCTTATATTACACAATATATACGTGACAGCATGTCTTAATGCAATACTTACTTTTGTAAGAATTCATCAGATCCACAAACACTTAAAAAGCATTCTTCCTGTGTTGAGTATTGATTTGTGCAGTGGAGGATCTCTGCAATTAAGTCACGAGTGACACAGCCAGCTGTAAATACAGAAACTAAAATTAATAGTAGCTTGCTAGAGAATTCCAGGATGGATACTTAAGCAAAGAAAATAGGAATTTCTTTGTAATTCCTAACTACTGCTGCAGACTAGCTCCATCAAGAGGAATTAGATCAAGCCATACCAATTTTTTTTTTCCACTTTTGCTTCAAATAATTTATAAGTGACAGATATATGTCCATTTAGAAGAAATAACTTGTTAGGTAGCTTATATGAAGAGCTAAGTAACTTTCCCAGACAGAAAGGAAGAGAAAAATGGCATTTTTTTTTTTTTTTTTTTTCCCCTCATGAATATCTTGGTACACTTCCTATGTGTGAACACAGTCTGAGGAAACAGTTGAGTCTGTCAGCACTCATGGCACAAGAAGACTCTGGAATTTTACTTGCTAGTGTTTCTGCTATGCAAAATTTTTTATTATGTTGATATTATTTAATAATATTTAATCACATTATAATAGTATGGAAATATAATTAATATAATATATATAAAATATATATAAATTAAGAAGTTCTATGTCAGATTGTGCAATCTACTGTTGAGAAATATTCTAGATTTTTGAGAATCACCTCCAGCTGCACTTCAGATTTTTAAGCCATTTTCCATCCCTGCCAATACACTTCTTCTCTGTCCATTTTAGAAGAACTGAACAAAAAAATGGAAAAGATAGTTGCGTAATCTGGCGGTCAAATTTCAAACATGTCTGAGAAGTTTGGTTTTCACGGCCTGCAGAGCACACTGATGCTACAAGCCTGAGATACCTCTCTCTAGCAGAAAAAAGATCTGACTCTTCATTGAAGTCTTCATGAAATGTACCAAGATGGTTTTACAATGCAAAATAAAGTCTGCATTTCCTTCATGATTCTCAGGCATTGTCTGTAGCTGATAATAGAAAAGGCAAATAGTTTTTCCTTTCGGTTTTCTATTCATAGTATTTTTTATTGCTTTAAAATTACAGGCCATAAGAGCTCTTACTGGAAGCTTCAGTTGAACTTTTTGATATAAAAATGGAAACTACCTACTGTTGAATATAAATCACCAGAAACTAAACATGTAGCCAAGATTTCTGTGTTGACTAATTTACACTGGTCCAGGTTCAGACAGCTGGTTCAAACTGAGCCTAACCAACCAGTTTCATAAGGTGGAATGGTGTCCCGAACTACCCAGTAGCCCACAGCAGCCGATTAATACCGGCAAATCTGGTTCAGAGTTGCTACGCTATTATTTTAGAACAAAACAAGGAATGCAAAATTGGTTTTGCATGGAAGTTAAAGAGAATGTGATACCGAAAAAAACTTCAGAGAACAGTTGACGTTTCTAGGGGATGGGCTGTAACAAATAAAATAAAGTAGAGCTGGCTACAATAGCTAGCTTTTTTTTAGCTTTGGTTTGGTTTTCGTCAGGGAAAAGAAATGTTCCCTCTGGAACAAAAGTTCCCTCTGAAAATTTTCATTTTCTCTGCAGAGAGATTTTTCTTTTGATCAGAAAGCCATTTCAATTAAACATTTTCAGCCAGTTTTTACTAGTTTTTGCAAGACTGAACAATTCTCAATATTAGAGGGGACAAAAAAGTGTACTCCCTCCCCCCACTTTAACTATATCTTATTGTTTACTTAGTCTGTAAACAAGTTTAGGATAGGGACTGTTTCTTATATTCCCTTCAATTTCAGCCTTCTAAAGCATTTTGGTAACTAAAGTTAAGCAGACTGAAAATTGAACAATCTGCAGGGTAAGTGATGCTATACGATAAAACATTTGCCAGTATTCAAGAAAATTGCATTACAGAAAACTTCGATGAAGAACTCTTGCCTACCTGACAGAAGTGCTGGAAATACTACCTTCTGGTCCAAGTGTCCCAAAATCTTCAGCCCTTTGTTTCATGGCATCCACAAAATATCGGTTTGAAATTATATAACCTACAGCTTTTCTAGGCTTTCCAATGACTATGTAGATACTCCCAAATAAAGCACCCAAACTTGTATGAATAACTGTGTAAGTCTTGGCTACCTATGTAATAAGACTTTTTTTGGGTTTTTTTAATATACATTGACTGACATTCTGTAGAGCTTTGGATTTTCAGCTTTCAACCCGTCAAAAAAACTAATACTAATATGTTACAGCCAAATAATTCCTTGACAACTGAAGACTCACTTAAAAAAAAAAAAAAAAGACTTACTGAAGCAGCACAGGAAGAAAGGGGGAAGAAGAAAATTTATTTCAGTTTTGCATATCTGCCTTAAGAAGTAAAAGTTAACAGACCTGCAATCGAAGATTCTCCCATTCACCACAGATACAGGATGCACAGGAGCAGTAGCAACTTCTTACTGACACTAATGGTAGAATAATTTAGGTTGGGAAGGACCTCAGTGGGTCCATCTATTCCAGACTACTCCTAAAAGGAGGGTCAACATCAAATTCAGACCAGCTTGTTCAGGGTTTTGTCCTGTAAGACCTTAAAAACCTCCAAGGATGGAGAGTCCACAACTTGTGTGGGCAAACTTTTCAAATTCTTAATTATTCTCCTTTTCTTTCTACCCACTTGGAATTTCTCCTTTCGTTTTATGACTATCCCTGACCTGTACATAACCTTAGATGCAGAGGAATCTTAGTGACTGCAAGCTTCAGTCTTGGATTCAGAAACAATCAAGGCTATGAAATGTTCCATTACTATGTGGGGACTACCTCTACACTTTAAATTAGGTTAAATTCCTTCTAGATCAAAGTCTAAATGAAAGCCCATTTGAAACCACTTGAATTGGTTCCAGTCACGATTAAAGAAAGTAGAGATCTATACACTAGTAAAGTTTGATCTTTAATGTGATTTCAATTTTACAGCAAACACACTGAACATGTTTGACAAAGTATGTACTCAAAACTCATATAAAACTTGATCACCAAATATCTTTCCAGAAAACAAATGCATTTTGTTATCATCTCCATGAAACTAAAATGAGGAAGGATATGGACACCTCAGTCACTTACCATGTCGTGTAAGAAGCAGAGGATATGGTGAAGACTCTGTCAAAACACTGATTTTGAATTTTGATTCACCAAGGATATGGTCTGGGAACTTTGTTGCGACACTCCAGATTTTTCCAGTGTTTGTCTTCAAGTCAAAAGCAGGATAGGCATTTCTTATTCTGAAAAGAACATGCAATGAAACTATGTCTAAGTAGGTATGCATTTCAGCTCTCTTAATATAACAGAACAAAAACTCTACAAGATTCCTATAATAGTAGTAGAGAGCTGTAGTAGTAGAGAGAGTAGTAGAGAAATAAAATTTTGTGGAAGCAGAGGGGAAAAAGGCAGCAACTCAAACTTTTTCATACATTAGTGAGATAACTGCATATCAGATAGCACACATATAACTATATCTTTTATTTAATAGAAAATCATCAGGAAAGTCTTCAAGAACTTCATGGAATCATTGCTGAGCTAGACCATAGCGAAGCCAAAGGGAGTTTAAACATGGACTTCAGTGTACGTTGAACACAGCAGAAATGAGCATGCTCAAATATGTGCTTAAATAACTGAGTTTTAACATAAAACTAACCAAAGCACATGCACTGACAGCTGTGACTAGGACAGCTGGTCAAAATGAATACAAGAACATGCTTTCTATGCAAAATCTTCAGAAGTCCCTATTTTCACAGTGCTCTAGAATTCAATCTGAAATCCTCATTATTAAAACCCTGAGTATTTATGTAGATGTCCATAGAGAGCAATAACTGTTACACTCATTGAGTCCCTCTGATAAACTTTTACCTGTAAAATATATTGTCTCTCCTCCTTCCAATTACCAGACTTGCAGAAACTAGTTCTTCCTGAGGCACCATTTCCTAATGAACATTGGTCACGGGTATTATGTCTCTCTTCTGAGATTAAACTTGCTTTTTAAGCAAATACACTTTGCAGCTACAGGTAAGGGTACATATCATGCCAACTGAAGCTTTACATTTCACTAATTGGCCTGAGTATTTTTATATAGCTAAATTCAAACATCCTGTACTAAGCGTACTGCATTCTTTTTTGTCTGTTAGTTCAAGCAGCATTTTGTAACTTCTGAGTTGGCAGCGCATTATACCTTCTCTGATTATACTGTATTTTGAGCCATAGTTCTCTTGCATAAAGTTTTTCATTACTATGCTACCTCCCGCCTCAGGGCTGCCACCCAAGTACCTTGAACAACAGTATGAACTACTCTTTTATGCCTTGTACTTCTATAGCATGAGAAGGAAAAAAAGTCTAGGCTTCCAAAATTAATAATCCAGTGAAGCAGCCCATTTCTTATAATGAAAAGCCAGGGGGCATGATGTTTCGGTGGGGTAGGAGGAAATGAGGCTTAACAATACCTCCAGTACGACACAGATTTATACTTATAGTAAAAAATCATTATACTACAGAGGTTGCTTTGGTGACCCATGTACTTGGTGTCAGCCTTTTTTTTTGCAAGCAAGGTACATACAAAGCATTCCCCTATCATCAAATTCACTCTTGTAACCTGTTTCTGTTAGAAGGCCAAGGACTGAGTAAGACTGGAAACTTCACCGCCCTTTCTCCAGCATCAAATTAATGGATTATGTACACACACAGGGCATGAATCATCTCCTCAACATACTGGCAGTCATTCCAAAACTAAACTAACTTCACCTCCTCCCTTACCCCACACTCTATATTTTATGATAATGTGGGGTGCTTTTTATGCTTTTCAGATTCAGTTTCAGAAAGTGCTGCTCATTTATGACCGTGTATTATTTTCAGGTGATTAAAGGGTTTCTGGCTTGAGCAGGTAGATGAAACATGCCCATCAAAAAAATTTTAAAGGCATAACTGAATGTTAAAAAAGTATTACATGAAGAAAATCCTGTGCTACTTGCTTTCTCTGCTGCAATAATTCAGCATATGCAGAAAGTACTGGATTTTATAGGGATTTTCTATTTCACAGTAATTTATAATGCTATGTATTTCTCTGTGGTATAGAGCACATCCTTGAAGTCAGTAGGAGGTGGAGGAACTCTGCATTTTGCAGTATTGAATTCCGAGATTATCAGCTTGGCATCTTCTGGCATCAAACTCTCCTTAGGATGCATTCTGTAGCCACCCATGGATGAACACTCACTACAGCTACATCCATAATTGTAGGAGTATCCTGATAAAGGAGTTTAGAAAACTACAGTTATGTATGAAGAAATATTTCAATTATAGATTGCTACCTGTACAAATACTACTTAAAGGAAAACATGATGGTTTTCTATTTCAGTTACATGCTGGAGATGTAAGTCTGCATGACACACAGTTTAAATTATCCATCTTGCCTCTGATGTATAAACCTGCCAGTTATTTAGATTCTTTAGGGACTCAGTTGCCAAGACTGGATATGTTTGCTACTTGCAAATTTATGACATTTTTTTTGTCTTTTGTTTGTGTGACATTTTGTCCTAAGAATGCTTTCCTACTTATTTCCTAGAAGAAAGGTAAAGCTTGTTTTTATTTTCTTTTTAAAAGTATTTACTAGCGATGCACACCAAACAAGTTACAGCAAAACAGGAATACCTTAATTCTACTAATCTTTTTCACCCTGTAAACGAATTTGTTTATTCACAAAAAAAAACCCAATAGAAAACTTTTTTTATAACTAGAGACCAAAGTGAAAGGTAGAATGTTTGGACATTAAAAAAACTGAATATTCAAGAGGGAAGCCTGTTGTGGAATGTACCTTCATGCCTCTGGTGTTAGAATTGATTTGGGGTTCAGGCTGATGAGCTGTAGAAAAAAAGAAATCTGAGATGTATGTGAATGAGTATGTTTTGAAGCTGACCATCCACACTGTATAAATATATAATATATTCACTGCCAATTTCAGGGCAACATTAAACTGGATTTTTTTTTCTTGTTTTTTTTTTTTTTTTTAAAGAGAAATAACATTGGTTGAACACAGTCAAGTCATTACAATCTTAAAAAAAAAAAAGCAGCATTCCATTTTCCAACTGTTTTTCTATGGGGAAAAAAGCATGCATTTGTGCTAACAACTTGAAAGTGTGATCAGTGAATATCTACAGGGGAAAATGAATGTGCACAGATGGTCTAAAAACCTGTACTTCTTAGTTGGATTTCAACACAACTTCTTTTTCTGAAGAAGATTAAGAAAGTAAAAAAAAAAGTTTTATTCCATTACACCATGCTATGAACTGTACTGTTAATACAGTGAGCTTGTCTCACTTTTTATCATAATAGCACGTAGAAGTTCTGTTGTCAGTCAGTTATATCCTCCAATTCATTTTTCCTGCTTTGAGATATACAGTGACAACGTACAAGACAATTGCAGAAAATGGATCTTAAGTATCACATGCTATAAACCATGAACTTTGAAGGCCTAAATGTACTTATCACTGATAAAGGGAATAGTTAAGGGAGAAAATACGAGTTAATATTCCTTTATGGATTTTTAAATTTAAATGGTTTAAACCAAAATTAGGAGCATTTCCATATTTAAGTAAGTAGATACGGGAATTATGACACTGTTCTGTAATGCAGGGTATGGTGGGTTGACCTTGGCTGAACACCAGGTGCCCACCAAGCTGCTCTATCACTCTCCTCCACAGCAGGACAGAGTGGAGGGAGAAAATACGATGGAAAAAAACCCTCACGGGTCAAGATAAAAGCAGTTCAATAAAAGCAAAAACAAAGGTAGTGCACAAAAGCAAAGGAAAACAAGAGATTTATTCTCTGCTTCCCATTAGCAGGCAATGTCCAGCCACTTCCCAGGAAGTAGGACTTCAGTGAGCATAGCAGTTGCTCTGGAAGACAAACATTGTAGTAACAAATGCCGCTACTCTTCCTCCTTCCTCTCAGTTATTATTGCTGAGCGGACATCATATGGTAGGGAATATCCCTTTGGTCAGTTTGGGTCAGCTGTCCTGGCTAAGTCCCTTCCCAAGTACTTGCCAAACCCCAGCCTATGGGTGAGGGGGATAAATGTTGGTGAGACAGCCTGAATGCTGCGCCAGCACTGCTCAGCAGCAGCCAAAATACTGGTGTGTTACCAACAACTTTCTAGCTACCAGTACAAAGCATGGCACTATGAGGGCTGCTGCGGGGAAACCCCACTTCATTTCAGCGAGACCCAATACAAAGGAATAACCAATATAATTAGGATAACCAATAAATAAGTTAATTTCATAGTTGCTTGAATAAAGTTTTTTCATCACTTACTTCTCCACTGCATTACAAAAAGCAACTGTGTTTTCATTACTTCCTTGATTTGCTTCAACCAGCTGGATAGACCAATCTGTAGCCTAGAAAATACCAAAAAGACACCAGAAGAAACAGAGTTCATTTATTTAAATAACATAAGCAGAAGAGACAACAGGCTAAGCTTGCATTTCATTCCATGAAAACTAACTTTCAAACCTTATCATCCCTTCCCTGACCTGACAGAGCTCCAAATAAGCACAAATAACCCCATTTTGACTGCACTCTAAATATTTTCAGAGGAAAAACACCAAGTCACAAAGAATTAGCTACCTTGGGTTTAACAATCATTTTTCCCTCCTCTGTGCAGAATATAAGGAGTTCCAGACAAAGCTTTGAAAATTCACCTAGTGTCAGAGCACAGAGAACTCTAAATGCAGAAGATGTATGCTTAGTTTACAAAAGGGAGAGGGGATAAAATGAAGCTTATGCTGCAGTGAGTTTTAATTTCTATTTTCTCTCTTTCTGCCTGGAAGGAAGCTCAGGATCGCTTCAACTCCATAAACCTGTCCAAGGTCCCTAAGACAGATAACAGGAAACCCAATACATTTCTGTTGAACATGAAAAATCCTCAGATAATTTCTCTAAACTCCGAGAGCACAGGTCTGAGCCAGTCCTTTGGGTAAAAGCACCCCCTTGCCTGTTTGCCATAGTACCATTTTCTGTCAGAACATCACCTCCAGGAAAGAGCTTAATACTGTTATATCATTGAGGTTATTCTAATGTTCTATACAGAGGCATACACAAGCCTCAACCGAGAAATCAACATTTAAATCCCTTCAGAAACAGAAGCAACTAACAAGACATCACGTAAGAGGAAACTGAGATGGTGAAAAGTGCATTTTATTATTCTAATAATAATTTATACACAAGTACGTAAATTTATAAAATTAACAACAATCCAAATTTAAGATTTTTTTTTTTCTGCATAATGAAGTGCAAGATGCATGAAAAGATGCAGGCTGGGAAATTCTAGTTGCAGTTATAAAGTTGGGATGAGTGTAAAAGATGAAAGATCTATTGGGAACAGGCTAGTGAGGAGGTCACAACGGCAGAACTGAAAGATCAGAAGTTACAAACCTTTTATAGATTCTATCAGACTTGGGTCTCATTGTATGAAGTATTTTCATTAACCACAATGGCACAAGCATTAGGAGAGTGGTTATGAAATTTGAGGAAGATAAGGGGGCACCACCAATAGAGGTAAAAATTGTAATCTGGTAGGAAAAACGATGGATAACCCTGAGGGCTGAAGTAAGAGAGTGAAATACAATTTAGCAATACAAACTAGTAGTCCATCACCCCCTGATTCTACGGACTACTGAAAAAGCTCCTTCAAAAGTCACTGAAAACATAATACTTCCACTGGTTCACTCTTTTCTACCTTGGGCAGAAACCTATTCTACAATTCTGCTCAGCAGGCAGTAATAAGATCTTCTTGTGAAGGTTCACTGTTTAGTAGCTATGAATGATTTGATAACAGTAAAGGCCTACCAAAATTACATTCATAAAATCAACCCAAAGCACAAACAAACAAACAAACAACAACAAAAAGCCCATTCCTGATCACACTTAAACAGGGCTGACAGTTTTACATTTTTATATTTTTATATTGACAAGGTTCTAGGAAGTTTGCATATGGGATGTTGTGTATCCCTGCTTTCTTGATGGAAGAATTCAAGCTCGAACAAGATCAGAGAGACATTGTCGTCTTTGTGGGTGGGCTCTACATCCAGGAGCAGGAGCATAGCTTGCAGAGCAGGTGAAATTACAGCAGTTTTTGCAGCATGGGAGCCCAGAAATGGCACTAAAGACTACACAGTGATGGTGGTGACATGCCACATGACACAATATTTATCATGGGGTGCAGAACCCAGCCCTGAGGAGAGCAGAGACTTTGATCCACATAGAGCTCCAGAGGAAGCATCATGCTGCAGCCCAGGTTGCAAGGCTTGTCTGGTGCCTCTCTTTGGGGCTGAAGACTATAGTGGCGTCACATTTAGAAGCTGTGCTCTTGCTGTTGTGATAAGCTGCTGGAGGGGGTGAGCAGCCAGAAGGAGGACCAAGAAACTGACAGGAACTCTACACAGCTAAGGACTATTCAAGTCCTGTGCTGCAAAGGAGGGACAATTTAAGATTACCCTACAGGAGCAGTGAAATGAAAATCCCACAGGAGGGAAGACCAGAAACCTGCTGCTTCTGGCAACTCAAAAAAGCTCCTTTTCTGCTTGCAGGTCTGTCACTACAGAGCAGGTACAATGCTTTGGAGAAAGTGTATGGAAAGAGAGAGATACTGGATACATGAAAAACTAAGAAAATCAGGGTGCAACTGGGACATGGCATCAAATGGGACTGAAGATATTAAAAGAGCAAAACTGAAATAAGGAACTGAAGAAGGAGGAATAGAGGGGAATCGAGCAAGGAGAGGGCCAAGAGTGGGACAGGATGATAGGCTATGATGACTCTTTCCTGCAGCAGACGGAAGTAATGCAGCAGCCCTCTGCCTCTCTGAACCTTTGCTGAGTGAATTTCTGAGGGAATCCTTATAGCAAACAAGAATCCTATATAAACTAGTAATAGTCTACACACAGGGAATTAATATATCATTGCTAACTAACTCAAATTCATTCTGGTGGCCGAGGTATATGTAACAGATATACAGTTCAACTCCACTGACGAATCATGTGGATGAGAGTTTTAGTTTTGTCATGTCTCTTTTCAAGCATCCAGAAACTTTACTTTCTTCCCATTGCATATAAAGCTAAAATACTACTTACACAATCATATGTTATTTTTCCATAGGACTCTGGTCTCCACTCATTGCAAATATTTGAAAGTGTGCAGTGAATGAGACAGAGAATTGCATCTAGAGAGAATTAATGACAACAGGGATAAAGTAACAGAGTACATTCCTGGATGACTGGAATCTAAGTTTTCCCTCCCACATATTTCTTACATTATGCTAATGAAGTCACCTGAACCATCCTTCCAAAATATGAACACTAATTGTGTATTTCTCTTTTCTGGAGCACCCAAACTGAAATAATGCAATTTAGTCTGATGATTTGGCTTGGGTGATGAAGTGAGTATTCCTAGTTATTCTGAAAACATTAGATTCGAAATATCATAGATGAAGCAGCCAAATCTATTGGATACTTTTGAAGTTGTATTTCGTTTTTATTTCTAATGCAGAGAAAATAAAATATCTTTTCACAGAGTTGTTCTGAAGATTGTTTCTTTAGTATTTTTGAACATCTGACGGTGATGACAAGGCCAGAGTAAACTAACATTTCCTTTATTACCCTGGACATATTTTGATTAGCACACATCATATAAAGCCTAGAGCCATACAACTGCATCCAAGAGATAAAGATCAGAATGACAGTATGATTTCAGCAATGTGAATATTTCATCTTGCATACCTATGACCTCAATGCTGATCTCCATTTTTTAGCATCCTTTCCATTTCTCTCTGTCTACAGTCTTGGTTCTCATCTCGTAATACTCGGATGCATCATTTACTCATCCTGGACATTACCAATCCAATCTGTGCTCATTCTCTTCCTTTTGCTGTGTTGCTTCACTTCCAACCATTCTGACAATCTTACTCAGCATCAGTCCTGTGACCTCACAGACCTTTCCAAAACTTCCAGCTCAGTAGCAATGTGTTACTTCTTCACAATCTTTTTTTTTTTTTTTCACCCTTACCCCTCTCATTTTTTTCACTCTTATTTTCCCTTTCTTATCGTCTTAAGGTTCAGTTGCCAATCCCTTGCCTTGGCTCTCTTTCTCTCCTGATGTGGCTGTTTCTCCCTGAAGAAATTCTTATGACCACACTGATTTTTCTGCTACAAATCAATTCTCTCCTCTCTCCTGTTTCTTCCTCTTCTAGCTAAACAGCTCAAATACTTCCCTGGCTTAATCAAATCCTCCCACATATTCAATTGCAGTTGCCCTTGACTCACTCTTCTCTTCCCTCCCCTATAATTCTCTCCTCCTCCATCACAAAAGTGTTTTTGCCTGTTCTTATATGCCTGCTTCCTCTAGCACCTCGTCTTCCTATACCACAATTTAATCTCCTCCTGCTCATTTGTATCCTACTATTTTCTACTTTTCTCATGAGAAAACTTGTTCTTTTCATCACGATGTCAGCATGCCTTAGTTTTCCTATCATAAGTTAAACCCAACAACAGCATTTTGTCTCTCCACGTATTCATTCCCTCCTCTTTTGTGTTCATCACTGAACTTCAAAAATGCGGTACCCAGGATTAGTCTTAAGAGCTCCTGTCCTCAGATATATTTCCCTCTCTCCACCTCCCCATCTGTCTTGGTCTGCATATGTTTACTTCTCCCTATTCACAGACATAGAAACAAGTCAATCAAGTGCCTCTTCTTCTCTGCTTTATAGTACTGTGATCACTGTGAGTTAAAAGCAGGCAGTGAACCTAAACCACCTCTTAATATTCACAGTGCAGAGGTATCCTTCAGGCTATTTTAGGATTCTTATAATGATTCAGAATGTTAACAAGGACTAGGGAAAAGGGAGGATTTATCATTTTCTCTTTCCTTCTCTATGTCAGAATTTTGAAGGAAAGAAAATGAGGAGAGATATAACATCAGAAAGAGTCATGGGAGTCCCATAACATATCATTATTAAAAACTGTAAAACCATGAATGCAGCTATGAACACCTGATGGAAGGAGGAAAAAAAGATAAATCATTTGCTTCAAAAAGACAGCTAGTGACAGTGTGTGTCATAGCTTCCACAGTTATAGTAGATATGTCCATTTTTAGAAAATAATTATACACAAAAGTTCATGCAGAACATGGTGAAGGCAGGACATGGTATGTTTCATCTCTCAGGATTAGAATATGTCAGCCAAACTAGACAGAGACAATAATCTGGCTCAACAGAAAAACAGATTCAGCATAACAGACTGTTATTTTGAATCTCAGGTCATATCAGATCATAAGGATTTGTTAACTTATCTCTTTCAAACACATCTTACTCTACATTTCTGCACTTATCCCTCTGTGGTAGTTTTATGGTTCAATGAGGCAGAAAATGAGCCTACTGGAGCATTCTAGACTGTAATCCAGATTCTCTTCTAGTGTAAAATGGCAAGTTTCCATTAAAGTCAATGGAGATACTTCATTTTATGCAAGGTGAGGAGTCTGCCGATTATGCTAAAAGAAAGTCTTTTGATAGGTAGGTTACAGTAATGAAATGACATTTCAAGTATAAGTTGGTTAAAACATCAAACAGGTGGGACAGATCCTGCCTGTATGAAATCCTCAATAGCTAGCCAGAATAGACACCTTCCCTTCAAAAGTAATTTTTTTATGGTCTGCTGGGTTCTCTTCTGATATTAGAATCAAAGGAAGAAGATGCTTATAGGTTTTCACACTGTAAAAAAAATAAAACCTAACTAGTCACGTGCTGCTTGAAAGCACCCTTCTAGTAAAGGTGCAAAAATAATACAGGAAATTCTGACTGCCAAGAAATCAAGTTACACTACCTGACACTTCCCTGCATCTCTATCTTTGGAAGCACTAAAGACCAAATAAGAAGTGAATGAGAAGTCTCACACTTGCTCGTGGCCACCTGAGTCCTAAGACAGATGACAAAACTGTCCACAGGAACAAAACCTTTTGCTTCCCCCAAGGCATACATGTTTTATTTTTCACAAGGTCTTTAAATCAAGTGCTTCTAATCTATGTTGCATCAGTATGAGTGAATAAAGTGCCAGGACACTAAACGGAATCTAGAACTTCAAGCATTGTTAACATGAGAAAATTTAAATACCTCTCTGTCATGTCCGGAGTTGCTGAGCCAGGCAGGCTTTTTGTCACAGCTTTTGGAAGAGTTGGTTAAGTAAGATTCACCATTTCCACTTCCATCTCTCACTTCTTGTCTAAATGGATAGTTGTGTAAGAAAACAGGACCCTGAGTATATACATTGTCAAAGCCTATCTGAAAACTCTGATTTATGTTGCTTTTTTCCACACTTGAATCAAAAACATTCATGACTGAACTTATACTGTTCCCTCCATAGAGTTCTCGCTCTTGACTGTAGGAGTAGGGATCCACCAGACAAAAGTTTCTGTAATCGGACTGTAAAGAAGATCTGAAACCAATTGTTGGTGACATTCTGTCTTGTTGACAGTGAGAGACAGGATTTCCAGGATGAAGTTCACCATAAGCACCTAGAGGCTGACCAAAAAAATGCTGGTTAGGCACATTCAGACCAAAGACATCTGATGGGAAAAGCATTTCTTCGTGATGATGCGAATGTGATGAACCAAGGAAAAAAAATTCATTGTTCACTTCGTCAACTACTTGATCAAATCCTAGATGGACCCCTCCAGCAGAAGCAGAATAGTACATTGGGTAAGATGCTTGGTTCCCAGCCCGTCCTTCATGAAATTCATTGTGTGAGAAAGGCATCCTCCCAAAGTATGCCATTGCTGGTTCTTCTCTTCGGTCTTAATAATCCTCACAATAGTCTTGCAACAGTTCCAAGGTCAAGAGGGTAATGTTCAGAACTGGAGCCATACACCTACTGAAATAAGAATAAAACAGTTAACTGTTTTAACAGAATAAAAGTTAACTAAAGAATATCTAGCATAACGAAAACAGTGCACTTCTTTGGGCTTTTTTTGCTTTAGAACTTTCTTCACAGGGTAGAAATAGTTTCTTAATCTGGAGCTAGAACATTCTTTTGCCTGATCCTTATTTTCACATATACTTATTAATATTATTATTAAACAATAAATTATTAGCAGTATTACTCTAGTATTATTGCTCTACTATTACTCCAGCACTACTACTCTACAATTATTTCCATTATTTTACACTTGCATAGCACAGAATGCAGAAATTTAAAACAAGCAGGTAGGAAAGCTTCATATTAATGGTTTCTTAAATGGCAGTCTCATCTGATCTCATTCTGAAGTCATTCTTTTTTTTTTTACCTCAAATTTCTTCATATTCTACCATTATATTGTAACCATGTAAAAATAGTTAAATAAAGGAACATAAAAGACATGGATTTCCAATTAATATTCAAAACACTGCATCCCAAAAGCTTGAATATGCATAGGTAAAGGAAAAGAAAAATAAATAAATCAATTTCAGTCTTTTTTGTTTCTTCCTTTTTCAAAACTTGGTGTTTTTCAAAGCTTGGAGTTGTATTTTTTTAGTAAATTAACTGGCATGAGCATCTGCAGAAGTTAACCATCATTCATGCTGTTACTAGTAAAATTCCCGATATGAGTTTAGCATGTGCAAAGTAGTCCTATGTTTCAGATGAGCAGTGTGTACTGGAGACTGCTGTTAGTAGCGAAAAGGGTATCCTTTTTCAGGAAGAGTATAGTTCTAAACCAAAAATCTGTTCAGGGCCACTTGCCCTCAAGGCCTTGGCCTGTTTCATTTACTAATTCAGATGTAGCCTAAAAACACAATTGACACACAATAGCAATACTACATAAAGTACACAGTCGTGCTGGGTACTTTATCATATAAAAGAAATAGAAACATTTGATTTAATACTTCAATTAAAAAAATATATTCCCTAGGAGGAAAAGAAAAAACCCAAAACAACTATCGAGATAAAAATTGTGCTCAGAAATTGCTTAACTCCACAAACAGCTTTTCCAATATGTCTGCAAGATCTATACTGTATTAGTTCAGATAATAGCACCTCGCAATGAAAATCTATATAACAACAGAAGGTATTCATCACAACTTTATTTATTTTTGTTTCATTTGAAGTCAAACTCTGAGTGAGAAATGAGAAGAGAAATGAAAAGTTGAATAGGCTGAAATGAAATCTCCGAGTCAGAGGCTGAATTACTCTTTCAAGCACTACGCTTAGTGATTCCAAGTGTTGTGTACTTCCATTTGCTTTAATTGTGATGGGAAAAAAAAGCATTCACAAAGTTACATGGAGCCAGATAACAAAATGGACGCATACCACTTTAAATAGTAATCTAAACATGAACTTCATTTACAGTCTCCACATCTTTCTCTCAGAATAAATTCTGAAGTTTACTACATTTTTAGATTAAGATTACACCCCTTTTGTGGTAAAAAGATTTAATAAGCATAACAATACAGGGGTTTTTTTATGAAATTGTCCTCATTTACATCTTACTGTTTTCCATTTCTACAGCAGACAGGAAAGAAAAGAAAAGGGTATATCTATGACATCAAAAAAGACAATGTCTTTTTTTTTTCTTCATCTTGAAAACTGGAATGTTTCAGGAAAAATACAAGCTAAAGAATGATACCTCCTTCCAATCCCATCTTCTTTATTAAAGTTTGGCTACCGAGGCACAGAAAATCCCATAGCTATTACACTTTTTCAATTGTTTCTAAAATATTTCCTTTACATTCCAAATAAATTTTGTTAATAACGATACATATCTCTCACATCCCATATTTCCCCCAACAGGCAAATATTCACACACACGCACAGAGCTCACCTCCATCTATCTGTGTATGAATGCTTATCTCCTGCACTCTCCATACTGTTCAGGACAAATATTGTTTTTCTAGCAATCTTTAAAAGCCTCCAGTTAAGCTAGAGTGCCAAAGACTGGTCTGTGCATTCACATCCCTTGTTCTCCTAAGTGGGCTGGGAAGTCTGTGTGAATAACAAGAAGTCTACAGGATGCAGCAGGCTTTCTCCCAGCCTGGATCACAGCTGCAGGAGGGCCTGGCAGCGGGCATACATTCATACAGCACTGTTTCTAGCATTATATTTCTTTTATACAGGCTTGCACTTAAAACTAACCATTTAGACTGGAAAGTCAGCATGTCATATTGTAAATCTCAGTGGCTTAACTCTTACTTCCCAGCTTGGTTAGCAAGACGAGGCTCTGTATTTCAGTCAACTTCTGATCCTTTTCAAAACAGCATGTGATGTTCAGGAAAAGATTTGGCTTTTTGCCAGCCATCATTACTCCATTTGAAACATGCAAAGTTCATAGATAATATTAGATTTTCAAAAATCATTAATAAGGCAAAATTTATAGTGCATGTTTTTAAACAAAAAGTAATTTTTAAGTACATTTGCTTGCCTCATGATTTCTGAACTCATATTTTGGAGGGTTTGGCTTTTTTTTCATACAACTAGGAGGCCATCCTTTACCTTTTAAGTGACAGCTGTGTTTTCACATAACTATGTGGTTCTGGGATCAGGGGTTTTAAGGGAGAGTCCCAATAAGTACTATAAAATACTCACTATAAATCAAGAGGTTTGACAACATTACACAATGCTTACAACATTGTAGTTGCCGTCCAAGCACACAATATTTTCCTTACTTCAGCACGCACACACATTCTTGTATAGAAGCTTGGTGTCCTGTGGACTCAATTTTCCCTTTTTACCAGAAACCAGGAGGAGACGACCAGGCAACTTGCTAAGCATCAAGAATATTTGTTGCAACCTCTTACCTGAAACACATAATTTGTTAGAAGAATATACAGTCTCCTACGTCTTCCTGCTCACAGACACATTCAAGATTACCTTTGTGCTTTCAGAATCAAAGGGGTGTAACTTTTTAGTCAGAAGCTTTCCTTCCTGTTTAACCGGTTTATTGAGGTAATAAGTCTTTCCCACGTCTTCCTTCAGGGAAATTTCAAACAGTGGTAACAATAAAAAAGTAACACCTTATCTATTCTCTTTCTCAATATGGGAACCCAACCTTTTTTTTAAAAAAAAAAAAACCAAAACAAAAAACAACCTATGGTGGTAGGTAATCTCACTCGTTCAGTGCAAAAATCAAACATGCTTAAAATAACAACACAACTTCTCTAAGGGAAAGACTTGCTTCTTAGAAAGATTTCTGTACAAGAATATGTTCTGAAAGTTTACTCTACTCCATCCTCATGCAACTTCCATCTACCTGTGCTGCTGGTGCATGCCCTCAAAGGAACTCCTAGCTCTACTAACGGGAAAAAGAGATAGTACAAAGTTTGCATGTCAGAGTTCCTCTGGCTTTGGCTCCTTGGTATGGAGAGCTGGGACATTTTAATGAGGAAAGAACCTCCCTTATGCTGGAATATTTCCCAAAGACTGATGAAGCCTTGCCTCTCTGCAAAGGGCTTGCTAGAGAGTTGGAGTAAATACAGCACTGGTCACAAACATCTTCCTAGACTTCAAGGAACCCAGGGCCCACCATAAAAGGGAGCAGAAAGGCTGATCCAGGCACTATGAAGAGGGCATTCCCTAAGGGACCATTTGCCTTCACACTTCATACCATTCCTTAAAAAGGTATAAATTGCTTCACTGAGGTAGCTATTCAGAATTCACACAAAATCCCAATCCTAGTCTACTCCAAGGTTGTCACATTAAAATATTCCCCAAAACAGTAAAGGAGTCACTATGAATAAGACAATATTTCAGCTATAAAGCAAACAGGCAGTAAAACTGAGCAGATTACAATAAAGCATTTAATGTTAATTATTAATCTCAGATATCTTATATCTGATAAACTGAATGAAGTAATGATTCGATTAAGCATTACAGGGAAAACTCCGCCCTTCAAAGTATAGCAAAAAGCTGCCAACGACATAGTTGTGATCTAAAAACAGCCAAGGACAAAACTTATTTCAGCTGGTGAAAGGTGATGCATTTTTTTCTCTTATATTCTCCAACCTTTAAAATGTCACCTTGCTCCACAAACCATTTGGTGGCATTTGTGCTGTACTGTAGTCATTACCCGTGTTTGCTGTGAAGTAATCCTGAGAGAGAGGAACATACCAGTTTTAGAAGCTGCCATTCCAAGTTTGCGGCAGTGTGATGTTGCTTCATCTCACAGTGATTGGACACAGTAAAAGGAGGAGGATCAAGAAAACAGAGGAAATATGCATGGGAAGGGCTTGCATTCCCAAGTAAACACAGAAGGCTGTATGTGTAACATGAACTGAGCTGGGACAACTCCCCCAGCCTCCCCACAGGGATTTCCAGGAGAGGATTATTAACGTTTTTTCTTGGGAAACTCTGAACATTTTCGGGATTTTATTAGGCTTTTAAGGTGGCCACTATTTTTCTGTTTTCTGTTTCCCATCAAAGTAGCAGGCAGGAAACTGCTGAGTCACTTTCTACCCTAATCCCTCCTAGAACTACCAAGAATTTCCTCCTCCTCTTTTGCTGGCATGTGGGAAAAAGTCTCTAGAGACAAAGAAAACTGGATACTCCCTGGAATGCCTCTTTTCTTTCCGTTAGATACTCTCGCTGCTCCACCAACCGGCAGGAGTCTGCATGTCACTCACATTAAATAATAACTATGTCTTTGGTTTAGCCATGTGCGAGCATGCTCGTATGAGCTAGGTCTGATAAAAAGCTGCAGATAAAGAGCTGGCAAAATAGTCACTCCAGCACACCTCAAGGTGAAATACAAATTTTTGCTGTCAATGTTGCTTCACAGACAGCTGGGAGCTTTCCCAAATTGCAACCCTGCATTTGAAGACTTGAAGCTACAAGTAAAAACAAGCTTGCAAAAAAAAAAAACCAACAAAAAAACTCCAACATTTCGGCAATCCGTGGGACCAGAAAACTGGCTAAACAGAGAGCCAGTGAGGAAATTACTCCATTTCATAACAGATCCAGCTGTCTGTGTTACTATTCTCCAGTGCCACCTACTGTCATTTTCCCAAAACTTTCGCAAGGAAGGGAGATCACTGTGTCAAGCACAGTGGCAGTTAAGCTTTTTGCCTGACTGCAGGGAATGTCATCGTTATCTATGATCCACTATGATCCACACTGACAAACGTGGCCCCTGTCAGAAGGCTGCTCTTTATGGGCAAGATTCATGACTGTCAAGATCCTACTTGAAAATGATGTGATACTACTTCTCTTTGATCAGTGCTCCAAAGTACTACGGCACCAAGGCAATGACAAGGTACCAGCAACGCTACATAGCTGCAACAGTGTTTTTCCATGTGCTCATGAAAACAAATGTCAAGATTTTGTTCTGTTTAAGCAGCAAATGAACAAGAATTCTGGTAAAAAAAAAAGGACATTAAGGTACGAGGGTCTGTATCACAGGCCCTTACCTCTTTCTCCCTTACAAGCTTCATCAAGCATGGATTGTGCCTTCTTACTCGTTTAGTAAAATCCAGCAGAGTAAATGCTGCTGGGCAAAGAAAATAAAAGTTGCAAGAAAGATAATACAGTGGTTGAGTCATTGGCGAATGATTCATCAGTAAAAGAGACATTTGCTGTAAAGGGTAAGCAGGACTTTTCAATTCTGAAAGCAGTCCTCGCCCTCCATTTACTCACACAGAACAAGTCAGGAAAAGGATAGAGATAGAAGGCAGGGCAGGAGGGGTAGAAAAGTTTCATTTTTCCAAGAAACACAAATAGGAAAAAAATTGTTTTATGTACAGGACATTTTCACAGGCTCTGTTGACACCTACATAAAACATACAAAGCTACTATAATTACTAACACCCTCCTGATGATTGAATTACCCTTCTGTGAAAGATCAACCTCCACAGTTTGCATGCACATGCAAAGCCAGCACTAAATGTAGACTATAGATTTTAAGCCTTCCTATTTGAACACCTTTTGTACTTTGATCCTCTGAAAGGAGCAGTACACTTTAGAAGAGTTGTTTCTGGCAGAAACAATTACTTCAGGTTTAAAAAAAAATTAAATTGCTGAGAAAATTAAGTGCTGGAATGAAGAGTAGCCTTATTGCAACCATCTTAAAGAATAAAATTAAAATAAGACAAGCAGACAAGATTTTTATGTGCATATATACACACGCACACACATACTCTCGTAATGTGAATGCTTATACATGCACATATATGTATCCTTACATGTATATATAGATCTTTCTATAAAAATCTAATATGTGTGTATAGATACATATAAATGCCTAATAAATGCTAAGTGACCGAAAAAAAGAGCTTAAATTCTTCAGAAAACAAGTCAAGCCACAAGTTCCAGCTGAGAGTCAAACATACGAAAGCTGAGTGCTTAAAGCCAAAGTTTGTGTCCATATGGCTTTATAAATTTCACTTTGTGCCATTTTCTTCCATTTCTCTTACCTTCTGTGATTTTTTCCCACTGTTTTCTTATGCTATTCTTTTCATGTCCCCAGTATAGTATGCCCGCTCAATGGCTTTCTGTGAAATTCAGCTTTGTCATTCCAGTATATTCAATGGGGTTTGTTGACCTTCAAGAAACTCTTCATATCATGAACTGTACAAATATAAAACACAGTCTTGTGATACTAGCACATCGATAAGAAAAGCTCCTTAGCCACTACAGCCTGCTTTTACCTATGGACCTATCACCATTCCTAAAATGTCCACCCATTGCTAAAGCAGAAGGAGAGCAGAGAATACCCCAAGGCACAGAGTTCAACCACCCTGTCAGACCTGAGCTGGGGTGACAGAGCCAGAGTAACCTTGCTATACTAGCTTGGCCCCGCTACCTCAGGGAGCTGTTATTATGACTGCCTTAAATAGGATATAACTTAAGTATGACTTTAAATTCATCTCCTAAGTGACTACATAAGCGAGGAGGGAAAACGGTAATGAAGACCCACTTGCACTCCTTGTTGGTTTTTGCTGTGAGTGGATCTTTGATTCACATGATGTGGCAGCTCAGTGGCTTACTCAGTATTCAGATGAAGTAGTAGGATTGAGTCTTTTTCTCTTACTAATGCCGTGGGTACCTCTAGTGAAACCAGTGAAATTATAAAACCTTATGCTAGGTTTATACTATAAACCAGTATATATGATGCTATAAGCTAATATATACTGTAAACCTAATACAACATCTGAATCAGCTCTATGATCTTTATCAAAGAAAACAAATGAATAAGTCTTTAAGCATAAAAATAGAGGCCAAAACAATAGCTGACTTATTCTGTATCCACCTTGTCTCAACTTGCGTTTCCACAAGGATGTTTTGCAATAGTGCACAGACTGCAGTACTACAAGTTCTTAAATAATGCAATATCCTTGAACTGCTTGCACAAAGGTAGATTCTTACATATTTCTTCCAAGTTAAACTTTACTGTCGTACTTGCTCACAGTATGACTGAAATACTTGCTATTAAAAAAAAAAAAAAAAAACAAATCCCACACAAATACATGTTTTTTACAAAAAAAATAGTTAGTGGGTGTAAATATAATTTTTAAACCAACTGAACAGCATTCCTTATATGCAATTCAGGATATAAAGCACCTGCCTAGATAGTTAATTTGGCTGCATACTTAGGTTGCCTATGCATGCCAGCAAAGCATTCATTACTGTTTTCATTAAAACTTTACCTGCAGCATGAAAGCCAACAATATTTTACTCGAGTTTTCACATAAATAATGCAAAGGGACCGCTCACACATGCAATAAAACTTACTTCTGCAAGCTGCTACTTGCAAATTAAGCTCACAGCAGCCCTCTACCACAATTGGACCGGCCCATGAATGAGTGGCTGGCAACGAGGTACTTGCAGTGCTGAGAATCCAGTTTCATCTATCACCCCAAAGTGGTGGTACTCACACAGATTATCCTTACAATAGCAACTGTTATCTGCTGTGACAGGTCCTGTGCTGTCCTATTCTGTGGGTTTACTAATAATGTTTTTGTGCAACAGAGAAGACCCTGTTCACTAGACCTGTAGAATTAAACAGGTGAGGTGCGTTAACTGAGGCTGGGTAAGACAGTTGCACTACAGCACTTCTGTAGCAATAAATGCACAACCTACTCGATGATACCAAACACACTCATCCCATTACAGTAGCTGTGAATTAGATTTGTGTTCTGTCTTGCATTACTTTAGGCAGCCCAGATAACTCTTATTGTTTCTGCTCCTCTAGCCTCCCCATCTTGCTCAGTCTTCCTCTCAAATGCAGCAATAAATTGATGCCAAGAAGGGAGTCAGCAGCATAGTGCTTCATAGCAGAAGTGAGTACACTAGAAGGGGATCTGCGAGGCCCAGGCAGGGAAGGCAAGATAAAAATTGTGTTGAAATAGGGATACCTCAGGGGAAGATGAAGGAAAAGGAGTTAGTATCTGTGCACAATGGCCTCTATAGGTGGCTGGTATCTTCCAAGAAGAGATTCCCAGCTCACAATGAGATCAGATCATTTAGCAAGCACTGAGTTAAGAAAGGAAGAAAGAAAAACAAGAGCACTCTCTACTCATCCAACCGCTGAACAGCCCATGAAACATCCTCACTCAAAAAGTTCAATAGTCTCTACACAAACAGTGATGTCCTGCTACTTTTGAGTAGGGGGTGGCAGGAAACTACTATCAAAGAAACAAGTAGTACAAGTTTTACCATGGCCGACAAGATGGCCAAAACCACCATGCACTGATAACATGAATGCAGATAGGAAGAGAGACACTTTTCACCACATTTGCTGGGAAAAGTGAATAAATAGGAAGCTTTGGACTTCAGTACACTTAGCAGTGAAGTCTTGTCACCATTCCCCCCCCAGCCTATGCCTAATTCACTTTACTCCCCTTTGAGGCTGATGCAAAATAAAAAAACTCAGTTTAGAAGAAGAAGTGTTATACTAAGGGCGGTGACATTGTTAGGAAGGGATAGGCACAAGCAGCACAACCATCTCTCTTCTTTCCCGAGAAGTGCTGAAATTACAGGATTCATCTGATCCCAAGCATAAGAACACCAGACTGATCCTTCCAGTTCTCGCAGTATCTGTGTGGGAGCTGTGCTGATGCAAAGCTCTGAGCTTGGACACTTTACTGCAAACCTGTAGTGTTCAGGTCAAACATGAGTCTGAGGTATACTTAAAAGCAAATGAATACAGAACTCACTGTCATTTTGGTTTTCATTAAGGGCGGGTTAGCTTTCAGAGGAGGAGGCAGGAGTTTCAGAACGTAAAACAGCGATTTGACCCCACAGGCCTTAAAAAGAAAGAAAAAGAAGGAAATTTAAATACACCTGAAATTCACATGCTGAGGTGTCATCCCAGAAGGCTGTACCGCAGGTCTCCAGGACACAATCTAAAGTATAATGTCATGTTGTACTACAGTAATATGCCCTTCCTTTGAGGCCTAGTGTTGCATCATGGCTGTGAAAAAAAACCCTCTATACTGGAATTTGAGAATATAAGCATGTTTTATTTTGAGGTTAAAATAAATCACACCCAAAGAACTCTGTGAACATCTGAACTTACTTCTGCTGGCCTCAATTAACTGTGCCATGCCTACACTACAGCAGCAAGTAAGGGAAGAATCCAGACATCCTAGACTGAGGCTGGAGCCCACTCATTACACATTGTTCGTGTCTTCTGCAGACTAGGAACAGCTATCTCATTCTTCAGTTGGTTGATCGACTTTTATATCCTGGATTCAAAAGGAGTTACGCAACTTCACATATGCTATCAGGTTGTGAAGAAGCCTATTGTAACTAGGATATGGTTTTCTTAGATGTAAATGTACATGCAAAATAGAAAGAGCTTTGATATTGAGATTTATTTCCCCCGAGGTTCAAGTATTTAATCATTTTAATAATATTCCATTTTCCTGTTGCACTTATTTTTAAAACATCTTTTGTATTAGCTTCGAGTATAATTCCTTTAAAATTCCTCTGGAGGGCACTATTACCATAACTATACAATTAGCTACAGCTGGGTATAATAGAGATAAACACTAAATAGCTTTGTTGGCAGGAGGCAGAGTGTCTTTTTACCAAGACCATTTCTTTACTGCTGTCTGGGTTTTTACTCTTCTTTAGAGGATATGGGAAATCTTAGCTACAAAGAGAAAGATAATTTAGAAATTATTATCATAGAGGTTTGTCTTGCAGAAAGGTGGTGTGGGTTTGGGTTTTTTTTCCAGTCATCATCTTTGTTCGCAAGTACAAGAATTCGGTATATCCTTCAGAGGCTTTGCAACAGTGCTATTCCCAAGTAACAGCATGATTTGTGAAAGTTTGGGTTGGGAAGGGATGGAGGAAGCGATTATCTTGCAGACTCTTCCTGTTCTCTGTGGCCACTCCTGGTCCTTGAGGCTCTGCCAGCTACTGTGAGACCTCTACTCCACTCTCCCCCTGTTTACCAGAGCTACCCCGTTCCATGGTGCAAAGTCATTTATCCCTCTAGAATTTAGAAAAACTTGTCCAACATCAAGACAGGGAAGGATAGTATTTTGGAACTAGGAAAGAGATTGTGACATACCAGGGTTTCTTAGTAGCTGTGTATTCTTAAAAAATGAGAATGAAATCAGAAGTGAGCCTCACAGTTCATAGGAACATTTTTGGAAAACAGGATAAACTCATGGAAGCTTGCAAAGGTCAACTTCAAAGCAAATAGCTATGATGTCTAATCTCGTCGCCCTCTTGTGATCATGCAGTATATTGCACGATCATTTTCTCAGTGTTCTGAAATTTTGTACGGTAAACCAGTGGTAAACCCCGAGTTCAGGTTTCAAGTTTTGTTTTCTTCCCCTCATCTTCTGGTAAACATCTTAATTATGTACAAAAAATTATTTTTGTTACTTTGATATTACTTCTTCCTCTTGGGTTGGTGTTTTGTTTTTTTTTTTCTTTTATGACTTGCACATGTAGTTGTTTCACCTTTTTTGTAATTATTCGAGTAGGTGCAATACTTGTGTGACAGTTTTATAGCAAGTAGCATAGCAAGGTTATAATAGTGATGAGGGTCTTGGACTACTATATCATATAGAAGAAGAGTATACTGATAGAATGTAGTTTTAATTAGGCCATCAAGAAAAGAAAATAAGAAGGAAGAGTATATTTCAGTAATGACAGGCATTTATAACAATCTATTATTACCAAGAAAGAATCAGCACACTCAATTAAAATAAAAACTATTAGAAAAAAAAAAAAAGAATAGAATTAACTTCCTCTGAACTTAAGTTTGGATCTGCATTGTTATTTTCATTAGTAAAAATGTTATTCTTGCTTTTTTCATTGGTCCCTTACCCATTTCAACCTGAATTATCTGCTACTAATTGTCACCGAATTAGAAAACACTCCCTGCATTATTGTTCTATTTCATGATCTTTCCTTCTTCTGACCTCTGCATCGCCACAGTGAAAGCTCACATCTTCTGCTCCTTATCAACACCATCAACAGCAATTGAAGCATTTTGTTTCAGATTAAAAGATTTTTAAAAACATAATAACAATTGACATGATCTTTTCAAAGAGATGTAAGAGGGAAGAAAAAAAATGATAGGTCAGATTTCGGATATACCAACCTTGACATTGTCCTTTTAAAGTACTCCCGAGGCAGCTTTAACTTTCGCAACCAGCACTCAAGCAGCCACTCACCCAAGGGCCCAGTCAACTTGGCAGGATGACAGAGGTCAGCATTTCACATGAATGAACAATTTCTCCCACATATAAGGCAAGCATTCAGCTCCCTCTCTCGCTTTTCACCTGTCCTTTAAAGCTGAAACCGACACTATCATAGGTACTGTGCACAATGCTATGAAAATCCCTCTTTCTATTAACCCTTTGAACCCCTATGTTGAGAAGTGATACTCTTATATTAAAATGAGAGATGGAAGACGCAGACGGGCTCCTCTTTCTCCACAGCCCGCTCCCACCCCCCAGTTTCTTTTTCTGATATACTTTCCCTCACAAACAAACCCCCATTACTTTTCTAACTCAATTACCGAGTATGAGAAAATCTTGCTATTCTTCCAAACCGTTCGAAGTGTATGCACATAGTAGGGCCAAGTGAGAGCAGTATTTTGATCAGATCTTGGATTAACATATTTCTTTCTGCTTTTAATGTGACTGAGTAGGACTAACATGTTTTTCACTTGCATGCAAAGTATTTTTGGGTGGGAGAGGGAATCTCTGTACAGTGATGTGGGTTAGGAAACTGCCATGCAGAACTTGTAGTGAGGCCAAATAAAATTGACTATGGTAAAACAAAGTCTTTTTAGTGAGTCCTAATCAAGGCACTATGCAATAGCACAAATTTTAGTAAACTCAAAGGGGTTAGGGTTAAGTGATCATAAATCTACAAGCTATAATCAAAGATTTAACTCTTTAGTCCCCAAACCCAAAAAGTACACACCTTTCCTGTTCTTAGTTGTATGGTTTGAACAGGCATGGAAACTCAGTTATCCACCCAAATTCTCTGGAAAATTCTCAGAATGCACCTGTGTGACTCTGCTTCAAGCTCACTGTCAAAGGAACTTGGAAAAGAGAAAGCAAATGGAATTGTGGATTAAGAAACTTGCATTGCCTGTGCTGTTACACAACTAGCCAACTTCTGCACTCCTCAAATTCAAAACCCAGATCAGATTTCTCTGGGGTAGGCTGAGGTTCTGCTTCAATCTAATGTACAATTTTTATAAAAAGAAAAAAAAAGACATTCAGAAATAGTCTCTGGGCAGTTATTTAACATAAAATAACTGTTTAGCAACTGTTTAGATTAAGTAGATTAAGAAGAGTAAGAAAACAGTGAAAGTGAAGGCTAGAATTTACTAACTGCTTCACAGGTTTTAGGTTGACCCTGGAGCCACATGCTGGTGTATGCCATCCCAAGTTTACAGAAGAGCACCCAGGGGACTATTAACACTGTAGAAACAACCGTGACTGCAGAACAAACCCTTGCCTCCTGAGCTCCAAATTGTTGTAGGAGCCATTATAGTCACAGGTTTTTGTACCGAAAATAAGCCTTTAAGAAGAAAAGGAAAATCATAGAACAGCCATGCAACCTAAATTTATGACAAGAAAGAGTTAAGAAATTCTGAGCCTCTGACTATCCAAGTTGTCCTAACCTCAGTGTAACTTAAAAGATCTGGTAGCTAAAATGGTAGGATGTGCAGGATTAACCATAAAGCCTGCACTTTCATCAAACAAAGCATCACTTCGCCTTTTCCAGTCAGCATACTGTACCTGACCAGATGATAGCCAAGCACCAGCTATACGTTAATTTAGACATATATACCAAATGAAGAAACATGGAGATGGTTTGCACATGGTGTCCCTCTTCAGCTACCAAGAGAGAAGCTAAAGCCATGGTGATGCTGATAAGCCTACAGAAGTACCAGACATTGAAGAAAATCGTCTTCCATTGCATTTTTTGGTTCAAGCTATTTTTTCTATTGCTTTTTAACTCATCTGAAATTATAACCTCCAATTAACTGCTGAAATACAGTCGCTATCTTTCTCAGTCCCGTGTTGCGGCATCGCTGAAATATTTGGACGTGTTAAGAAATATCTTCTCACAGCTAGACATTGCCTACTGAAAGAGAACTGTAATACTTAAAACAAGGATCCTTTATAGAAATACTCTGTTTTGGTTTTTATCTCTTTTCAGTGATATTCTTTAGAAAGTTTGAAAAAAGTATAGTGGGGTTTCAGGGACCCCTTTTCCTCCCTTTGCCAGAAAGTAAAACCATATGACTCATCCACTTCTCTGAGGGCTGAATTTCAGCTCAAATTCCCTGGAGCCTGGCCTGAAGTTGATGTTGCTTCAGCGAATTCGATTTTCCAGGGTATTAAGAACTGAGAAAGTAAAATAGATGACAGGCACTGAGGGTGGAATTTTAGCTCCACTGAAGGTTAATGGGGCCTTCTGCCACTGACTTCAGATAGGCCGGGATATCATCACAGCTTCGGAGAGCAGAACAGAAAAGTTTTGTACAATATTTAAACCTTTATTGTGTAAGACTATGTTTGGTAGTAAAGTGTGAATAATGCTGTTGACTTTGCTTGTAAAACTCTTCAAAAGGTATGGAAGGAAAACTATCTAAGTGTGGTGTGAGCAATATTCCACTGCAATACTGAAAGAAATCAAGACTATTTCTAAAAATTGCTATTTTCATAGAATCATAGAATCACCAGGTTGGAAAGGACCCACTGGATCATCGAGTCCAACCATTCCTAACCCTCCCTAAACCATGCCCCTAAGCACTTCATCCACCCGTTCCTTAAACACCTCCAGGGAAGGTGACTCGACCACCTCCCTGGGCAGCCTGTTCCAGCACCTGATGACTCTTTCCACGAAAATTTTTTTTCTGATATATGGCCTGAACCTCCCCTGGTGGAGCTTCAGGCCATTCCCTCTTGTCCTGTCCCCTGTCACTTGGGAGAAGAGGCCAGCTCCCTCCTCTCCACAACTTCCTTTCAGGTAGTCGTAGAGAGTAATAAGGTCTCCCCTCAGCCTCCTCTTCTCCAGGCTAAACAACCCCAGCTCTCTCAGCCGCTCCTCATAAGACTTGCTCTCCAGCCCCCTCACCAGCTTCGTTGCTCTTCTCTGGACATGTTCCAGAGGATATAATTTTGAGAATATTAAGGGTTTGAAGTGTTTAGAAAAAAATAAGCCTTCTAAACAAGCTATGGATTTTTATATCCCCTCAGGGGTCCATACTGGGACTGGTCCCGTTTCATATCTTCATCAATGATATAGACAGTGAGATCGAGCGCATCCTCAGCAAGTTTGCAGATGACACCAAACTGAGCAGTGCAGTTGGCACACTGGAAGGACACGATGTCATCCAGGGGGACTTGGACAAGTTGGAAAAGTGGGCCTGTGAGAACCTCATGAGGTTCAACAAGTCCAAGCGCAAGGTCCTACACCTAGTTGGGGGCAATCCCTGATTTCAGTACAAGATGGGGGATGATGTGGTTGAGACCAGCCCCGCGGAGGACTTTGGGGTGCTCACTGATGAGCAGCTTGACATAAGCTGGCAATGCACATTTGCAGCCCAGAAGGCCAATCATATCCTGGGCTGCATCAAAAGAAGCACGGCCAGCAGGTTGAGGGTAGTGATTCTCCCCATCTACTCCACTCCTGTGAGACCCCACGTGGAATATTGTGTCCAGTTCTGGAACCCCCAACATAAGAAGGATATGGAACTATTGGAATGGGTCCAGAGGAGGGCCATGAAGATGATCACAGGGCTGGAACCCCTCTGCTATGAGGACAGGCTGAGAGAGTTGGGGCTGTTCAGCCTGAAGAAGAGAAGTCTCTGAGGAGATCTCATAGCGACCTTCCACTACCTGAAAAGGGGCCTACAAGAAGGCTGGGGAGGGACTGTTCCCAAAGGCTTGTAGTGATAGGACATGGGGGAATGGCTTTAAATTGAAGAGGGGAAAATTTAGACTAGACATAAGGAGGAAATTCTTCACGATGAGGGTGGTGAGGCACTGGCACAGGTTGCCCAGGGAAGTTGTGGGTGCCCCATCCCTGGAGGTGTTCAAGGCCAGGTTGGATGGGGCCTTGAGCAGGCTGGTCTGGTGGGAGGTGTCCCTGCCCATGGTTGAGGAGTTGGAATTAGATGATCTTTAAGGTCCCTTCCAACTCAAACCATTCTATGATTCTATGATAATCCTTTAAAGTTAGAGGAGCAACACATAAGAGTCCTAATCCTTGATAGTCCCAGTTTGTCCCATTCTAAACACACCGTTTTCCTCAGCATGGGTATAGCACCACATTTCCATCTCTGGCCTTCCTGTAGGATCACCATCCTCTTCCTTATAGCTGGAGATTTTTAATAAACATTTGGCTCTAAAAATCTCTGAAAACTTGTCTCCAGATCTTAGATACTAGATCTTGTATCTATACTAGGTAGATAGTAACGTCTAAGGGGATCCTTCTTACTGTGTTTCTTGCCTCTGTTTCAGGGATGTGTTTTATGAGAGTCATATATAATGCTTGTCTCAAACTTCACTGTACATTTTAAGGTGCTAATGTAACAAGCAAGTAAATTATCTAAAACTGATGTAGCTCAAGTTGTATAAAAAATTATTGGAAGAACTTCTAGTCACTTAGTAAGGAATCATCATCTGCTAAAACTCAGTTTGACAAGTAGAAAACCCCTTCAGATGTACCACAGGGTTTTGGTGCTCTATCTTACTCTTAGAAAGGAAAATGAGGAGATTTGTAGAAGAAATCTGCATTTAATCCAAACTCACATATAATTTCATTGGTCTGAATATTTTACCTTGGTCTCAGTGGTATGAAAACACATTAAGACATAGGCAGTCTTAATACTCTCAGATGTAAGAAAGAAAGGAAATTAGGAAAGAAAAATGGCTATAAAGAAAGCAGGCAAAACTGTGTGGCAATGGATCAAAAATCTGGAGCAAAGGAAAGAACAGCAGATAAGGAGGGAAGCAAAAGAGATAAAGTCATCAGAGAGGGCAGCAGAGGATGCAAAAAGAAATAAGCAGAGGAAGGAAGGCATTATCTAAAGCAGAAGTGCAGTGGAGGCAAAAAAATATTTAAATGGAGCGGAGAGATGTCACAGAAATAGAAAACAAAGCTGTAGCGAGAAAACTGATAAATTATGAAAATGGAATACAAAAGAGAGTAAGGAAAGTAAAAGGAGCTGAAGCAGAGAAAGAGAACAGAAAAAGACACCATGTCACCTCAGGGAATACATTTAATTCACGTCAGGAGGTGGCTTGGGGCCTACATTTAGTTGACCAAATTTCCAGGGAATTAAGAAAAAAAAATAATCTTACACCTCTCCAACCCCACAGACTCATAGGTTCTGGATAACACCGTTACAAGCTGCCTTTCAATGTCTTTAGGGTTCATCTGGAATGGCTGCGTTTCTCTGTTCCGTCTTAGTGCTCCAACATTTTTGCCAATCTTACTCTACCTCCCTAGCTGCCTCCTGCAGGTTCCTCCCTTTACACATTTTCTGCTTGCTATTTTTCACCTTGATTTAAAAGGACAACTATAACGAGTGCTTGTTTCTAACCAATAGTAACTGACTGAAAGATGACAGCGTATCCACAAAAACTAGTGTAAAGAAAGGAAAATATGTCAAGAAGAAAGAAGAAGCCAAGAAGTTAGCACAATTCAGTATTTTGTCTTTTACACTGCCAACTCTGGGTAAACAACCTCAACCACACATTAAGTATTACAAGTTTCTCACGGGCAAAAATGTTACACTTTGAAGAGTGTAAATGAACAGCCCTGGTTAACTTCAACTAAAATTGATTTTGAGGCATTTGTATTTTAAAAAAAAAATCCAACTTCTTCAGTAATACTGCCCCAGCTATGCTTTTTCAGCCCCTCAAAAGTCAATTAGCAATTAGGAAACAGCTTCCAACTCCACTACCAGGTCTGCAAAACTGGGTCCCATTTCAGTATTAAAATATTTGGCCAGAATGTAAAAAAGTCTTACAGCCGTGAATACAATGCTTTTGAGGGTGGATTTGATTCTATTGTTCCAACATCATTTATTTTGAACTCCAGCATATCATAACATAAAAAAACCTAAAAACTGAAGCAAGTTCAGCAGGCTGTTTTGGCAGAGTGGGCCCTTAGCAAGAACTCTTCCCATTCCATTCTTTGCTGTGAAGAGAGGAAAGCAATCCAGATTTGGAGCACTAATGAAGCACTTCAAGAATTAATGGTATGCATGTGAATGCAATGCTGTTAAATGTTATTCATTAGAACTCCTAATTAGCAGCCATCTTGCTGAAAAGAGTGACAAGACCTCAACACTTGCCATTCAGGATTTTTATCTAAGCAATACCATACTAACTGGTGTGCTATACTAATGCAGCTTTAATCATCATATTGTATTTAGTATATAATACAGCAAATTTAAGGGGCAGGAGGGTAAGCAATTAAGACTTTCTTTCCTCCTTGTATGCAAGTCTCATTGCAGTGGCTAATGCTGGGACTTCACACAACATGGGTGAGGCTCCCTGTTTCAGTGACATCTGTTATGCATTACTACAGCTATAATTGATGTCTTCCTGTGTGAAAGCAGATTTACAAATCGGATAAAGCCTGTGTCACTCACTAGGCCCACTTCTGAAAGTGTGGGAAGACTCAGCTAGGTTTAGAGTATAGGGGAATTTGCACTATTCTCATGGTAAACCTCCCCGGATCGAGGTAACAATGAAATTTTAAACTCAATTTTTTGTTCTCTGTTTAAGTTCTTAACGTTTCAAAACCAAAACCTTTTGTGGGAATATTAAACTTGCTAGAGTACTTTTTCCAACAGAAAATTTTCTAAGTTTTATGATGGGTTTTCTAGTCAAAAGCAGAGAAAGCACCCCAGGTGATGATCATGCTGAGCCAGAGTGGGAACCAGCAATGCAGCCTTTTATTCTAGGAAACTTTGAAAAGCAAACAAGAAAACAACATTGTTTCAACTTAGTGAAGAAAAATACTTAACATTTTCACATGAAGCAAGCATTTTCTGAAAAGGAAACCAGAAAAGGACTGAAGACCTGATCACTGAACTGAGGTTTAAACAGGAGAAAACTCAGGCAAGTGAAAAATTGCAAGCGTGATCCATAAAATATTCTGACAGCCGGACACAAAGTAAGCCTCACTACTCAAAGACCAAGAAGAGAATCCAACTGTGCAACTACAGCTGCTCATATTGCCTGACAGGGATGATTCAGTGACTGTTTTTTCCCACAAAGAAAATGGGCATCCATCACCCACTCAGACTCATTTCTGCTTGTGCTGCTGCAGTTGTCCAGTTGACCCACACGTGGCCTCTGAGCTAATGCTTCTTAAAATGTAAGCAAACTACAAAAACATTATTACTGTTTCCTAGTTATAATGTACCAGTGAACCATCAAAACAATGACAGAGGAAATTGCCGAGCATGAAAACCAATCATTGCTAAAAACTCCATTCAAAGCAGAGAAGGACAGCCTTAAACACCATGGTTTACAGATTTTAAACTCAAGAAAACTTTTAATAACTACCACATCCTTATAGTCTATGATTTCCCCATAATATGAAAAGGATTATCTACTCGGTATAGGCTGTGTAAGTCCAACCTATCATAGACTGTTCTCAGTGGTTATCAGTAGAAAAAAATATCACCTAGATAGCTGAACACCAGACAAGGTACTCTCCCCTCTGCCAGGTTCACCTAATCTTTAACAAGCTTCTGCTCATCTATCCACATGCAAGTATAATAATTTCAAAGTTAACACTTTCCAAGTTTGGGTAAGCATGGAAACTACACATCAAGATGTTCCCCGTAAAGTGAAATCTGTCGTGTTACCACAATTCTTTTGTGTCTGTCAGTTTTACTTATCTCTACATATAGGCATGTTTGCATGTATTTAAACTGCACGTAGGTTATATCTTGCATATGTTTTTAAAATCCTGATAAAAAGAACTCATTTGGAACTACTGTCCTACAATTAATAGTGCTTTAAGCTTATGTAAAACTTAATTCTTATGAGAGATACAAGGTGAAGCAAAGCGGGCACAGCCTGGTATTGTAGAATGAAACAGATCCCAGAAACAGTCTTGCTATGGTAAAAGTAATCATCAGTGCTTAATAAACAAAGAGGGTACAAGTTCAGGAAAGCACATCAGGGCACACCAGCCCTGCAGTGAACACTAAGGTCAATAGCTTGAACACTTTCCTTATAGTATGCACATCTCAGCTCTTTGCTGAGTAGGGATGAGCTGGTCCCCAATCCAGCAATCCATTATAGTGACAAACTAGCTCTTAGTATGCCCAGTAACATGCATGACAGCAGCAAGTGTTGAACTGCAGCCAAATTCTGTTTCTAAGTGAGATAGAATCAGATCCAAGAGGCTAATAAGATAAGGATCAGTGCTCTGTGTACATCTATTCATTCATCAGAGCACTGATTTAAGTACAGAAAAAAATAAAAGGTATATGGAAAAAATGAAGGCGAACACACACATCCTCCTTAGATATTATTTATGTTTCAGAATTTTTTTGAGAACACTGAATAGTTATTGTCATTGTCAATAATATTTTCCTGAAGGTGTTGACTAGCATGATAAGGAAGAAGCTGTTAAAGCCAAGCTATTAACTGCCTTTCACTCAAGCCCCATTCTTCAAGAGTGCTTTCACAATAGCTGCAAGAAGCAAGTTTATAATTGTCAATAAGACATCCTCAGTCCCATACTGTACATATCTCTACGTTTTTACTGCACATTTCTGAAGGCAGACACTATTATTAATGCTAAATATATTAAAATTCAAATTGAATAGCAGAAAGGAAAATAAGCAACAAGTTAATTAAACTTGCAACCAACACTGCACTGGAAAATATTGCAAATACCCCTAAGGAAAATTCAGAGTACAGAAGAACCTAAAAGAAATTGGTCAAATAGGCAAAAAAAAAGTTTTCAACTTGAAAACAGTACTATATCTTCAAATTATAAGCATGAAATCATGTGCTTACTGAAAAAAAACCTATTTGTGGGGGGTTCAGGCTGTTTTTATACCTCTGGCTGAAGAACTGACCTCTTAGGAAGTACACTGCCAGAACTTCAGTCCTTTGCCTAAGGTGACCGAAATCCTGATTGGATGTAAGCTAGCATGTGTCTTAACTCTTTTTGTCTCAGTTAGCTCTTAGCCTACTGTTTGTTTCCAGCTGACTCACGGGTCTAGTTCCTATCTCACATCCAGAGTATTAGGTATGAGTGCACGCTAGGGAAACAAATGCCACCATATGAATAAATACAAGGACTTCCACACCCTTTAGCATGGGATTTGGAGTCCTCTGCACACCCAGAAATAATCTAGAAAATCACATTCAAGAGAGGAATAGAGGCTGGCAGATGATTACAAGTGATGGGGTTGCCACTAAAACACAGAACATCGGTCCTTCTTACAATAGTACCTTATTAAATCTTCTGTGAAGAATAAATCCCTATTGCCAGGGGAACATCCCTGATGAACTAAAAAGTCTGTCTTGTGGTTCTGACCTTTAGACCTAGTTTTCATAACCAGAATTTTTAAATGAAATTTGACGATATCTATATGTCAGGTAAGTTTTTTTTATATGCTTCAAGCAAGTTTTGAGAACTTATTACTATCATCAGGATCCCCATATCTCCAGCTTCCTTTAAGGGAATTGGTGCATATCTCATGTTACTGCTGTCACTATTAAAAGCAACAGACAAGCATAGTGATGATCGTAGCATCAACAGTCTCCTGCAAACAGTCAGCATGAAAGCTTTGAAGTTCAGTTAACAGAAATCTTCACAGCTATGGTGCCCAGTTAATTAGTTGTGTCTAATTCATTATACAGAGATAGAAACTCTCTAAAATATAACAAATATCATGGATTTTCATTTCTTTGTTAGTTTCAATACAGCTTGAAAGAGATTTCAGGGTTTCCACACATAGTGAGAGTATAAATTGGCCTTGGCACGGAAAAAAAAAAAAAAGGACATATTTTAGGCAAATAGCAAGAAGATTCTTTGAAGTAAATTTATTTTCATGCTAAATAATGAAAATTTGGTATAAAAGTAGTGTAAAATGCTTCTTACTTTACAGAACTTTAGCATTTATAAAGAAAGAGTTAGGTTGGCAGGACAAAAGCTGAAGTGCTTTCAACCTACTAAAGAGGCTGGGTATGGACCACATACACATACTACTGGATGTATATCAATGTATCTTTTATATTGAAAATAAAACTCATTCCAGTGCTGAGGAGAATCTCTTTTTGGAAAGATGGTCTCTATTTTTATTAACCTTTCAGCGTCTGTCATCTCTTTACTGAGATGGCATTTCCAATTCACTTGTAATTCAACTAGTCCTCAAGAAACCATATGGAATGAACTAAGACTACTGAATCATTTTACTGAGGCTACACAAATCCTCCTTGCAGCAAAGTGCTATATCACTTTCAGAAAAAGGCAAATCACATAAGGGTCAAGGGGTTAAAATCCTAAAAAAATCAGCTAGCAGGTGTCATCCAAGACCTAGCACCTAGTGACATTGGACAGAGTCTCAAGAGATTATGGCTCAGCTATTGGATCTACTCTATGAACTTAAAGTCACTTTTTCTGTGCTTCAATTCCACTATTTGTTTATTCCTGAAGATTGTTAATAGTGTGAAAGTTTAAAATTAGAGGAATATACATATTGGGAGGGTGGGGAGAGAGAAGGGGAGGGAGGACCTTAAAGAACTTGACTAGAAAATTCAGTTCAAGTTAATTAGAAGATCAAACACAAACCAAATCATACTGAATAGGGTACCACATTCCTCTGGTAAAGAAACATTTGATATGCTTTAATTCTAAGTAGTAAGTATTTTTAAGAAATAACCCCAAACACTACACCACTTATTTATTATTGCTGTTAATGATTTATAATGTAGAAGCACTGAAATGGCTGTATTCTTTATTTTGTACAACTCCTAGTGTTCTTATCATTACTTTACATGTATTTACTCCTCCTCCACTCAACACACCCAGAAAATTTGTCTCTAGAACTTCTTCCTGCTGCTGAATGTATTCTTTGCCATTTATCACCTATATAATTTTCAGATCCTGTTCACTTTCTCATAAGAAATCTGGTATTGGTGCTTTTAGGTTTTTTCACTCCTCTGCCTCAATTCTTGGGCAACTCTGCATGTTCAGTGAAGTGAAATAGTTCATGCCAAAAAAACCACTCATGTGATGATGAAAGCTCAAGTTAAGAACTTCTGGTTTTAATGAAAACATTGCATAAACAGTGCAGTAACTTCCATGTCCAGCTGTACTCTGATCCCTATATGAAAATGGATGTATTAGAGTGTGTTTGTGTTACAGTCTGTTTGGATATTACAATTTAGAAGACTTCACTGTCAACAGATATGGTTGAGAGAAGGCTCTAACCATACTCCTCTAGGAAAACGTGTATAGAAAGAGCTCTAAAATTGCTTTTTAGATACTTACAGTGGTACCTTAGAAAGAAGTTGAAACTGAAAGTTTGACAACTCAAGAATCAAAACACAAGACCTCTTCTGTACTGGTAAGAAACTGGTTTAAGATGTAGACTGTACTTCCCCAGATGAGTTTGAGAGGATAATATATATTTCTTCCTTATGCAATAATACTGATTTTCTTGCCTTTTAGTTTTCATTTACATCAGTACTTCTTTATTTCCTTCTGAAGAAATAAGATAAGAGTTCATTAAAAACTTCACCACTGTGGAGTATCTGTATTTTAACAGTAGACAAAAGTTTTTAAGGAACAGACTAAAACTCTATGCCTTATCAATAGCATCTGAAATACAAAGTTCAAGCAACTCCTATATCATGTCCCTAGTTTGAGTTATATTGAGTTCTTCATTTTCATGCCAAGCAACCTCAAAGTTCTGCATTTTAATTTGTTTTCACCATCATTTCCTTTTCCCTGTGAAGGGCACGGATATTCTTTACCAACAGTACAGATAAATGCTTAGCCTTTTTAGCCTTCTCATTTAGTCAATTATAATTCTGAATCAGAGCTTGTAACTCCTTTCCAAAGGTTGATATTTGATCCTCTGACATTGGCACAAGATGTTCCTGTGCCTGATATTTCACATTAATCCCTCCTCCTAATTCTATCCTCCTAATTCTAATCATCTCAAATGCCACATGAGAAGGACCCTCAGAAGATAAATTCACTGCTAACATTCCTGCCAGCTTGTGAGTCATCACAAGTTACAGACTAAGAAATTGTAACTGAAAAATGCTTCTCTGCAACTTCTTTCCTTGAAATGTTTTGCCTGGTCAACAAATGATGCTCAGGGGATTTCTGTCTTCTCAACATCACCTTACATGCCTGAAATAATGCATGAAAACATGATGGAAAAAAAAAGTCCCTTCTCTTAAGAGTTTAAAATCTATATAAGCCCAATGCAACAAAAAGTACTCAAGGCAAATGGATTTATATAGGTTTTTTCTGGTCTTGGTTTAGGCAATATAGGTCATTTCTGATGTATCTCAAGACCACCACCACTTTTGCCAATAGTCACAAGTTAGGAAGGAAATCAACATCAAAAGAAAGTGCAAAGATTGCATCAGAAATTACACTCAAGTCAGCAGCAAGGTGAGGGTTGAAAAAAAGACCTCACCAGTTCTATAAACAACACCCCATTATCCATCCCTCCACATGGATTTCTGCCACCTTTGCTCAGAAGAAATGAGGCTGTACTTTGCCATTGCAAAGCTGATTTGTATGGGACTGTTAACACAATGCACTATTGAGCAATGGTGTAAAAGACAGAGGAGTCTGTGTTGCAACACAGCTGTTGTTCTGGGCCTCGTCTTTCACTGTTGTCCCCAGCCTTGATATTCATTCAAACTTTTGATAAAATACCAGCACTGAGACATGAGTGATTTGTCATCTTTATACCCTGTAAATGCAGCATAAAAATAAGTTAGACTGATTGAGATTACACTGTTGAGGCAAAACAAAATAGGGATCAAATCCAAACTGACAACTACATGAATTTTATTAGTTTGAAAAGCAAAATTTATGAAAAAGCTCTAATCCAAAAACCAATAAAGCACATTGCCAAATATGATGTTATCTGAGACTCGTCATATTAAAAAAGTTCTATTAAATCCCTCACTTTCAAGTTCAGCATCAAAACCACTCAGTTTAAATGATATTTCTGTCATTTTTTTCTTAACCTTCATGAAAAATTTACTATACCATGCTTAGAATTATTTGAATAATACATAGCTTGTTTTAAATTCAAGTTATTACATGCACTTGTAAAAATGCTATTTGATTTGATTTTTTCCTCCCACACCTTAAGCAAAATATGTGACAATTTTGTTTTCTCCTGGGTAGCATGTATATGAGCTAACCCATTCCTATGGGATTTCCAATTGCAGCTAATCTAAAGCTGTTTTTTTTAGAATTCCATGCAATGAAGTTCATGGACTCAAGGGGCTTTTTCTCCCGCTCTTCAGTGTGTGTGTGTAGTTTTTTGTGTGTTTTTTTGATTTGGGTGTTTGGGTTTTTTTAAATAAACGGATCAATAACATATTTTCTATTCTGTAGACCTTACACAAAAAAAAATTAAATTACAAGACCATAACAGCATGACAAGTAACCTCCACAATAATGAAGGTTCTGGTCTTGCAATATAAGCCATGCTAATAGGTTTCTCTTCTTTTTCAGAGCCTCTTTGCTTCTATCAGGGTTTCATACAAGTCCAACCAAATTTACTATATATTTTACAGAGGTATTAAACTTACTGTTAAATTAAAAGAAAAAAAATCTTCCAATCACATATGCATCACTGATACTTTACTCCTGCCACCACCTCACTCCTTTTCTCTCACATACACTTGTTCTCAGAATGAAATTCAACTTATCTTTGCCTCTTTCCAAGAATTTTACATCTCATTTCTTCAAACTAAAGTCTAGAATTGATTCTTGTTCCAATATGCTTGATTCTGTGGAGTTTTGAGAAATAATGGCTTTTTCATGCCCATATTGGAGACTTGATATCAGTGATGGCCCAGGTTCTAAAGAGCAAAGCAGTTTTCATCCTTTTGATGCCCAAAATATCACAAGGTCAAAATGATCTGGGGAGAGAGGGAGGGAAAGTTGCTCATCTCCACTTGAAGCAGTTCTGCTCAATTTCTTAACTCTTAATCAACCCCACAGAAAAATGTGAGAGTACAAATGTTTTCTGACTGATGAAAAAGAGGATATCCCAAGAGCAGCTAATTTAATATTAGATCAAATGAACTGAAACTGAAATTACCATGTTTTTGTTGACTATTTTAACATATTCAGGGAAGGCATAGAGATCTTTACATATTTCTAAGTCTCTTTGTAGTATCATGCTTCATGTTGTAGTAGTCAGTGTGGAATACACGGATTTGAGGGGATGAGGTGGTGGGAGTTGAGGACTGGTTACTGATGTACCCCAGAGAAGATTATTAAAGTGATAAAAGAAAAATCCTATCATAATTCATTTTCCTCTTTTTTTTTCCTGCACTCTTAAACTGTGGGAACCTCTAACAATAGGGCTATCTGGAAGGCTTGTTGCTTTCACAGGAATTACTATCTCAGCTTAATAGACAACTGAATTGTCAGAAAAGCCACAGTGGTCTACCCACTCTTCATTCCTTATGTGATCTCTGATGAAAAAAACATGTCCAAGGCTTGCAGGAATGCTTTCTGGCAAATTCATGGCAAATGAGGAAATCATTACAAGAAAACGAAACTCCACTTTTCAACTTGGCTTTGCTTTTTCTTTCAAAGTCATAGCACAGCTTTCTCATGTTAGTTAGGCCCACTGATTTTTTTTGTTCTTTTGTTTTTTGTTACAGCAATATCAGGAGAGATCAGGCACTATTCTACTAAAAATTTGATAGTCAAGAATGCTTGGGATATACTTCAACAGTACAGCTAGCCTGTGTGCTGAGTCACTTGAGTTGATTTCAACCACCTGATTTCCAGTCCAGGTTTAGAGCATCTCATCAAGTGCCTATAGCTTTATACATGAACTAGAAATGTGTGGTTTCAGTTTAATTCTGGCTAGAAACCAATCATTTCACAGAAGGCCACCCTCATTTCTCTTGTATCTCTTCCTAAACTGACAAGCAAAATTCTACATTTTACTAAGACAAAAACCACCTTAAATCCACGTAGTATGGTTTCTAGAGAATAGAAATAGTGTGGACCAAATAGCTAAGTTATTGTTTCACTCTGAGAGCCCTCACAAGTGAGGTCTGTGGATTTACAATGATCCACATAAATAACATTGCAACAGTCATCTGTCAGTTTTCTTTGCTCTGATGGTAACACAGAATCATGGAATGCTTTGGGTCAGAAGAGATCTTAAAAATCATCCAGTTCCAACTGCTCTGCAGTGGAAAGAGACACCTTCCATTAGACCAAGTTGCTCAAAGACTCATCCAACCCGGTCTTGAACACCTCCAGGGTGGGGCCATCCACAACTTCAGTGGGCAACCTGTGCCAATGCCTCGCCACCTTCACAGCAAAAAATTTCATCCTAATAGCTGCTCAGAATCTCTGTTCTTTCAGCTTAAAATCATTACCCTTTGTCCTATCACAGCACTCCCTAATAAATAGCCCCTCTCAGCTTTAATGTAGGCTACCTTTAAATACTGAAAGCTGCTATAAGGTCTCCCTTATAGAGAGCCTTGCCTTCTCTAGGCTGAACAACCCCAACTCTCTCAGCCAGTCCTCATATGGGAGGTGCTCCTCATGGAGCAACATCTCCCACTGTGTGTGCCTTCTCCACATCTCACTGACATCAGAAGATGGATTATTTCACTGTGTTTGGTGTTCAGCTCTATGTAAATCTTAATCCATTCACATTAGTCCAGATGAAAAGTATTACATAAAAACATCGCTTAAAGACATTTTCAGCTCAATATTATTATACATGTTTTAATTTTTATGAGGCATCAGTTATGTACATTCTGATGCTTAGCCCAAGGAAATTGTTCTCTAAGAGGAAGCAGACAAACAATTCTGGAAATTATTTACGGTGCTATTTGATGTACATAATATGCAGCTATTTTTCCAATTGTGGAAGGCAGAACAGACACTTTCAAGCTTTATCAATTCTGCAGCAAAGTGTATACTGTTCTGCAAAGGATACACAGACAGTCTTAGTAAGATCCTCAACAATTCAACTTATGCTACATCTTTGATGTGACATTGTTTTAGTCACAAGGCAAAAGAAACAGATGGAAGTTCACCAGTTTACCTCAACTATTTTCACTATCTTGGTTCCACCTACTGAAGCAGGATTTTACAATACATAGCTGTGGAAGGTCATGCACAGTTGTATTCAAACTCAAAATGTATCAATCGGTATTGCCTAATTTCACCGTCATCTGAAATTTCTACTCAGCTTTGCCACCCACCTCCAGAGTCTTACTGTTTTTCTTAGAGAGCAGTACCCAAAACTATACAGTATTAGTCCTGATGATGCCTCATAATCATTTGGGAGTGAAAAGCAGCAATTACCTCCAGGATGTGACACAGAATTGATATTTATAAATCCCAAATAATGTTTAGGCTTTTTTTTATTATGTTTTTTTTTTGCCTTAACAGTCTACCATTGACCAGTACAATTTGCAATCTACAACAGCCAGATTAGGATTCTGAGGAATGTGGCACAAACAAATATGCCCCTGCCTCCTTCTTGCTCTTGTTCTTGTTTTTATTTTCAAAGTATGCTACTTAGCACTAGTTCTTATCTCCTGGCCCAGATTATTTCTCCTAGATGATTTCTAAAAAATACAAGAACAGTTTGATTTTCATTATGACAATGAAGTATGCTCTCCTATTCTCCTATCTAGATGATCATAGAGAGCTGCCATTCCCACTTAGATCTTTAGAAAGATGACTGAAAGAGTTTCACTTTTTTCATTTCTATGGCTTTATAGAAAACTCTTTCTGCATATGATTTTTTGAATAGTTAAAATCAACTCACCTTTCCAATGGAAATTTCATTGGAACCATATTCTAGTTCTCTGTTCAGAATGACACCCAAGACAGAAGGGTTTTTTTTATTTCACTTTCTTTTCTAAACCATTGAGGTAGAGCTAGGAACTAGGGATTAAGTGTGTTCTGAAAGAACTGCTTGCACTCATGGCTTCTTTCACCCTCACTGAAAGGAAATAAGCAAGGATCTTGGATCAGCTGTTAGTTATGCTCAAACTGGCAGAGGAAAAATTCCAATATAGTAATAAGTATCCAAGGGAAAGTGGACTAAGAATGAAGGCAAACATTTCATGAAGGACCAAGACAGCAAGAGACAGAAACGTAAAGCACTCAGACTAAAAAGCCTGGGGCATGTGAGGCACTTACTGGGTCAATGACCAACTGACTTCTAGATGAAGCAGCCCATCTAGTTAGAATGGTTTGAGTTGGAAGGCACCTTAAAGATCATCTAATTCCAACTCCTCAGCCATGGGCAGGGACAACTTCCACTCGACCAGGCTGCTCAAAGCACCATCCAACCTGGCTTTGAACAATTGCAGGGATGGGGCATCCAAAGCTTCCCTGGGCAACCTGTACAAGTGCCTCACCCTCACTGTGAAGAATTTCTTCCTTATGTCTGATCTAAATCTTCCCCTCTTCAATTTAAAGCCATTCCTCCTAGTCCTATCACTATACACCTTTCTAAAAAGTCCCTCCCCAGCTTTATTTCAGCCCCTTCAGGTACTGGAAGGTCGCTATAAGATCTCCCTGGAGCCTTCTCTTCTCCAGGCTGAACAGCCCCAACTCTCTCAGCCTGTCCTCATAGCAGAGGGGCTCCAGCCCTCTGATCATCCTTGTAGCCCTCCTCTGGACCCGTTCCAGCAGTTCCATATCCTTCATATGTTGGGGATTCCAGAACTGGACACGATACTCCAGGTGAGGTCTCATAAGAGAGGAACAGAGGGGCAGAATCGCCTCCCTCGCCTTGCTGGCCGCGCTTCTTTTGATGCAGCCCAGGATACAGTTGGCCTCTGGGCTACGAGCACACATTGCTGGCTCATGTTAAGCTTCTCATCAAGCAGCACCACCAAGTCCTTCTCCGCAGGGTTGCTCTCAGTCACATCAACCCCCATCCTGTACTTAAACTGTGGATTGCTCCGACCTAGGTGTAGGGTTGTGTAACAAATTAGTTAAGATGCACAGAGGGTACAGGACATACAAACAAAGGGTTACTTTCAATTTCTGCCATCCTTCTGTTTGCTAACACCAAGATGGCAAAGAGAACACATTGGACATAATGAACTAGACAGGCTTAGTAGACTAGCTAGACGGCAACCATCAACCAGTCTGTAGAGCTGTAAAATCCCTGCATTCAGAATAAATGTCATTCGTTTACACAGGGAAAATAACAGCATCAATCAGCTGAAATGCTCATCAATCCACAAAGACTATGCAGTTCAAGACATACACAATAACATGATCTCCGGTGAACGACGAGGAGATCCCAAAAATCTTTTAAGTAACAGCAGCAATGCCTCAATTAAAAAAAAAAAATAAAGATAAAATCAAACAAAGATGATTGCAAACCCACGTAAGAACATGGCCAGGATTTTGATGGATTAAGACTAGGCTATGACTGGGTAAAAATTTTGAGACATAATGTATAAGTCTGATTGCACTAATAAGTAACAGAGACAGAAAACTGAAAGAGTGAATGTGAATGTTACATTTATCCAGATACTACAGGCTCCGGCGACCCTGTTTAGAAATTATATCTGTACTGATAAAATTTATCTCGATATTGCTAGAGATCTAACACACTTCACCTCACCAAGGAAGCACCACATCCGCAATCAGTGATCAGAAAGCTGAACAGAGCTATTCAATTATTATGGCTAACCCCTACCAGCGGGGAAAGCCATGCAGATAGAGGAGAATCAAGAGTTTCTCACACTATATTCAGACAATACATCCAGTGAGGGTGAGAGAAATTATGGAGAAATTACACTCCTGAATAGAGAGAGAATACAGAGGAGGGGGAGGAAAAAAAAAAAAAAAAAAAAAGTCCAAGGTACTTTCTACAATAATCCATTTTAAATCAACAAGCTATTGTGACCCACTGTTTGGTTAAATCAAATTATTATTAATGACAGACTACAGAGATAAGTGTCTCAGCCTCTAGCAACTTTCTTTTTCAGTATTCATTATTAAAAGAGAACATTTTTAGATTTTTTTCAAAAACCTCCTTGTATGGAGATTGTACCCTCCCTCTGTTTCCTTTTGCCAAGGGTGGAACATGATGATTTTAAAACCCCTCAATAAGAGCAAAGGCACACTGCTGTTCTTTATAGAACAGAACTTAGCTTGTAGCCAATATAAATAAACTTCCTTACTGTCCCCAGGAAAACAACTCCCCTATTTTATGAGAATGATAAGTGTACTGATAGGTTAAAAAAAAAAGATTAAATACATCAAGTACCAAAATGCTAGCATTCATTTGGAACAAAGCCAAAACAATTATCACAGTTTTACCATTAATGCTTACAAAGGTTTTAGTTTTGGCAGGTCTTACCTATCACTTTAGGTTTTTATGGCATTCAACAGAAAGTTATAACATGCTAAATTCAGTTGTAAAGATGTAATTCATTTAGGTTTCTCAATGGGAGATTGAGTGTGTTTAGCTGTTTGGAATAGCAGGGCACATAGGCCACATCTGGCAGTGATTCGGGATTCTTTCAGATAGAAAGGCAATGGCTGAACCCAATGTGCTCAACTGTCCTGATATATGTGAGTCCCCTTAAAAGATAATGGATTATAACATTATGCACACTGTGAAAAATGTATTCCCTAGTGTAACTGCACTAAAGCAAAAGAGTTGCATCAGGGATTAATTTGGCATTTACTCTTCACATGTTTTTTCTGTGCTTGTAGCTATTACTGTTCTTTTGGCACAAACCCAGATTAGCCATTAGTGTGTGGATTGCCACTATTCTGCCAGGCTTTCAGAACATAAACAAAAAATAAAAGCCATTTTGCTAAGATGACAATAAACATTTAAAGCCCAATAATATCTACTTGTAACTTTGGTAACACTAAAAATATGGAGCCAGCTTTCATGTACAAACATAGAAAATGGGCTAAAATCATTAGGGCATTAGAGACGTTACATAATTAAAATTGTCATTTTATATTTGCTGCAATAAAAAAAGCTATTTTACTTAGAGTAATTACCATCAGTATCCGGTATTTTTGTATATGCTTATTAAAATGTTTATTTCTGTGAAGAGACAATTAATTGAAAAGTGGCATAAGAAAGCTAAGGATAAAGAGTAGATCTCTAGCAATATTTTACATTATGAGACACGAAAAGGGAGCCTTAAAGTATTTTTAATTTTATCTCTTGAGAAGTGTCTTAATCTAAACTGTGGCTGCCTTGCTGTTGCTTTGATTTAATTAGCCTGAAGAACTACTATGTATTTCCATTTTATCTTCCACTTTGTGGTGGAACAACCTAAATCTTGTTGTTTTCATATAGATCATACAAATCTATTTGATGGAGTAATTAATATTACAACTTCTAAAAAGATTAGTAATTAATTTTCAACCCCGGTGTTTCAAAAGCCAAGAGAATTTCAGAAGTGTAAGGGAGGAAAGGGGAATAGGCAAATTATTTTAGGAATGTGGTAATACTTGCTTTCCTTAAATAAAAAAAGCCCCCTCTTCATAGCAGAAAAAGACTAACATGTTTTGTGGTGCACTGGTGGCTGTAAAGACTGGCATATGAATATCATATGAATATTTGTGGAGTGAGAAAAATCCCTGAGCCTTTAAACAAGACAGACAGCTTCTTGCTAATGACAGGACAGCATTAATCTCCCTTCCCCTCCCCTATCCTCATCCCTTACTTTCCTCCCAAAAACCGTTTCAATGATGTCAGAGTTTCACCCTGCATAAAGTTTCTGTAGCAATGATGTTTTATCTACATTACCAGAACAACCTCTCTTAGGTTTTATTTCCACAAAACGAAGACACAGAGCTCTTCTACTTACACCTTCTTGAGCAGGTTTCTGAAAGCCACCTCCCTTCACTGTCTTTAAAGTCTTCATAGTCTCTAGCTTGGTTTTATGTTCCTGAAATGCGAGTGATCAGAACTGTATGAAGTATTATAGGTGTCTTCTGCAACATGATTCATGTATGGCAACAACTGTCCTGTCTTCATGGAAATAATTTCCTCTATTTCAATTTCAATTTGTATTTTTCTGTCCCACAGACACACCACAGTGGTGGCACCTCAGAAGTACTCTATGCATGGGCACTCCGTCCAAATTTTTCATCTCAGCTTTCCCCAAATGTAGCAGTCTGCACTTTATAATAGAAATGGATGTTTTAATCCTTTAAAAAAAAAAAAAAAAAGACCCAACAATTTGTACTAATGAACCTCATTTTCTTTTTATTACTTCAAGGTCATTAAATTCATATTGCAAAATACTCTGTATCTCAGCTTTCATCCCCCTTTATCCCTTTTTCTTTCCTATCTTTGAGCCCACATTCAGCCTAATCATCCTTACAGACTGTGAAGCACATTATTTATTTTGCCATTTTTATGCTTTATCTTATCCCATCCTACAAAAACTAGAAAGCTTTTTATTCTTCAGTCTCTTTTTATGTATATAGCTGAGAAAACTTTCCCTATTTGCTTTGACTTCCTCCACAAAGTCTAAGTCAGCTTGACTTTTATCAAATCTTATCTGTACATAGCCTGAGCTCTACCATGTAGCCTCCTGTGCTGCTCAGTGTTTCTTTCACTCTCTGAAGGTGTTTTCCCCTTGGAGCTTATTCTTGTAATGCTGGATTCACAACTCTTCCATATCTGCATTTTCCACTGCTTAGTATTCTGTTTTCTGATGTCTTTTGTATCTCTGATGAAGAGAAATGCAAAACCCCTACATATTAAAGTCTCTGAGCTTTTCAGTGCAGGTGACTTCTCTAACCAGATCTTTTTATGTTCTCTTGAGTTTCCCCTTTTGAAGTAAGAACAGAAGCAACAACAAGAGAAGGAAAGTCCAAAGAAACCTTTTCTTTCTATTCTTATGGTTACTATATCCAGATTATTTTCCACCTGACAATATGAACTGAAGAGACTCCTCAAATGGAAAGTGACTCCTAGTTCTTCTTACATGTAATTTTTGACGCTTATGTAAATACTGCATCCATATTTTACAAAGCAAAGTCCTCGACAGACTAAATTATCTCTCTCAAGATCATCCAGGACATATTTCTTAAAGCAAAGAAGGGAAACATCTGTGTTTCTGTGCCAAAATTATCTGAATGAAACCAGTTCTCCTGCTTTGCATTCTGACGCAAGCCCCTTACAGAACCTATCAATGAGCCTGTTTCAATGCTTATTTTTCCAACTCACCTCAACTTAATTTTACTATCTATAAAGCATGGTGAAGGATGAAGGAAGGGTGGGAATGGGAATGAGAAATCACGAGCAGTATAAAGTACTTATTTACCCATGTAGGTCGTCTTCCGGTAAAGCTTTAGTCTTACCCTGTAAAGGATACATAAACCAATAAAATTCAAAGATCGAGGAGAGAAAGTTCCTGCAACAATACTACTCAGTGTGTTGTACCCCAGTTAACTCTAAATAGCTGTTCGGATGCCAGCAGTTATGGGACTGCAGAAGCATCAATTACTACATGAGTTAGACAATCCACCTCACGAACTCCACAATACTTTGGCTCCATAAACAGTGGCACCTAGACCTAGTATGACAAAATAGTGCCATTACAGTACAGCTGTGGCTCAAGTATCTCACAGAAGTGACCTGAAGGCCTTTGAGGAAACAACTATAGTGTAATACCACACTGCCAAGATATGTCTGGATGGTTTGAGGACCAGAAATATATCTGAGACATAGCATCAATATGATTTACTACTTAATAACTTTCTGTTTCCAGAAATAAAGCAAAGTTGTTATTTAATGGCTGAAATACTGCCATTTTCTCCAAATGTTAGTAATAATTTAAATTCATGACTTCTGTATTATTCATGTGGTCCAATTTAATATGAACAGTATTTCTGGTGCTCAGTGTTTATGAAAAGTGTCTCTTTAGGGTATACCTTACTTTATGACAAACAGATGCTAGAAATAACTACCTGGTGTTCTGCTGCTGTGAACTGGGGATTGAAAATAGGGCTCGTAATTTTCTAACCTGAACAGGGGAAAACAAAAGGATCTTTTCTTGACAAGATACTAGGGCAATGTACCATAATCATATTTTTTTTCCTCTACTTCTCTTTCCTCTCTACTGTTTTCTCCCTCTTCACTCAGACAAAGCAGTTACTCCTAAGCATGATCTACAGACTCATAAAAAAACCTCATATATTTTATTTCATTATTTGTTACACCATCCTTTAGGTTCAGAAGTTTCAAAGATAAAAACCAGTCATTTTAATTACAATAAAGGAGACCAGAGGCAGTGGGACAACTGGGACAACCCATGAATTTTCCCCTTCTGAAGACACACCTGCGAATGCAGTGTTGTGGACCAGCACCGCTCCTGATAAGATAAGGCAAAAGCCAAATATGGAATCTTGTAAATGTGAATGTAGTTGACACAAGAAACCCAATGAAAATACATGTTTATTATTTATTTTAAAATGTCATTATTTGAAAAATAAAGAAATAACAAAATCAACCTGAAAAGAAAGCAATTCCTTCACATCTCTCATGATTTTTGCTTGAACAAAGTAGTTTGGGATCATTTTCATGCCTACGTTTTCCTGTGGAGTACTAAGAAGAAAGAGGAGGGACTATTTGATTTTCAGTTAACTGGCAGAAGTCACTAGCTGGAATAAATACCAAAAACACTTAACAAGAGTGCAATGAACAGCAGTTCAAGCTACTTTGCTTTGTCAATGTCACCTTGGAAGAAACAGCACAGACTCAGGAGATCCCACTTCATCCTTCTACCAGTACCTAGCTGCCATGCAACACTCACTTTGCAACTTGTTGAGTTTATCATAATTAACTAATAAATGCTGTTTATAAGGATGCTGCACACAATGCTTCGATTTTACATGAAGTATTAAAATTATAACCAAATATAATTAGAAAAAGTGTTCTTCATTCATTCTTCAAGTAATATCTTAATTTCATCAGACAAATTATCTTTAAATTTTCTCTAATCTTAACTACAAATTTTTTTATCAATACTAGGAGTCCAGAACGGTTCTTCTATCAAAGTGTAATAGATATATTCAAGTTCTGCAGATGAGTTGCTCTCGGAGCATGTGACAAATACTAGTAGCTATCATCTCATTCAGGTTTCAGAGGATAGACTCTTAGTTGGCATGAACTGCCCAGTTCCAGCAGTCCACATTACATCAGTTCACATAAGCTGAAAGCCTCTTAGCAAATAAAATCAGACTAATTTTAGAAATATTTATTTACATTATTATATATTCATACCTTATCAGCCATCTTATGAAGCGCTTAGTATTATCAGTACAGTAAGTACTAATAACTATACAATTAGTGTGGTCGTTGAGGGTTGTGATAATAACATACATTTATTTCATCCATATTAATGTACTGGATCATGCTTTTCTAGTATGTGAAGGTATTGTACAATTGTGTAACTGTAACTGCATACTATAGTTAATATTAATCTTTCTGACCACATCCATTGTATTATTGTGCAAGGTGTTATATCAGTTTGTGTAACGGCAGTGAGGCATATTTCAAGTATACTACAGTTACAACTGTACACAGTTTAACTTGGGAAAACCAATTCACTACAGATATAGTGATGAGAACCAACAGCTAAGCAAGAAGTAGACAGCAGCTTTAGCTTTATCCAATGCAGTCTACAAATCCATAAAGAAGGATAAGGTTTTAACTGTAACATTCATATTTTTTTAGTTATTTGTAATTCAACTGACTCAAATATAGCATACCTGTTGGAGGCGATTCTATAAAATCAAACTGATTATGACACTAATGTTATAAGCAGAAGAAAGCAATTAAAAAACAAAAATTGCCTCTTATCAACAACCCTAACACAGATCACTGCATATTGCTTTTTCTAGTCTTTTTTTTTTTCTTGAGAAAAAGTTAATTGCATTTCTACAGACTGAAAGAGAAACTACTGAAAACACAAATGGAGAAACAGGTTCTAAATTTGCCTAGGATCAAACCCAAGCTAGCATGCCATTAGCCTGCTTCAAACCATCTTGAAACATCTACTTTAGAGACAACCCCAAAGTTAATATTTTATATAATGGATACATATACTAGGAAAAAACAAGATCCACAAACAAGCTATGAATTGACATCACCTCACAAAAATCCATTATGTATGTTTGGACTGAGAATCACTATGCATGACGCATATTACACATCAATTTCGTGGTGATATTTATACTTCAATGCTAGCAGGTACTGCAAGCTTTTCCCCATTCACTCCCAAATTAGGGATCTAAGCTGATCATTAAATAAGAAGGATGGAACTTGAAAACAAAATAAGAAAAAACACACCTATACAAAACCATGAAACCACATCAGACAGACACCTCTGATCTCTTTTTTTTTTCCTATCATTAAGGACAGATTACAGTTTCATTCACTACAACACTGTGAAGTTAATCAAAATCTCTTTCCTGTAGTCAGGTTAGAAAGGAGCAAAGATAAGGAATTTAAAAAACAATTTCAGAACTGCTGATATGATGTACTTAATGGTAGCACCAGAATTCAAGGCAACTTCCATCTTTATATAAAAACATGCTTACATACAAGTAGGTGCACAGTTAATTCTATGTGATAAAATTAACAAAATACCAATATGAAAGGTCACCTATATGATAACATTTTATCTCTGCATTAATAAGGAATTCTTGAGCCCATAGCCATCAAAATAAATTAAGAATTCGTAAGTTACAAAACTTGATTTTATACTTTTCACTTAACAGTATAAAACAATTTTTACCTTATTCTTAACATCTTTGGATAAATCACCATTATTTTCTGTCTCTTTCTGAGTATTATTACACTCTACATGAAACTTTTTCTTGGTTAGATTTCTGCTTTTCCTCTGACAAAGCAGAATTTCTTCCCTAAAGCAAAAATTCTCAAAAAGTCCTTATCAGTCAATTAATCTATTATTACAGCAAAATACTTCACAGCTTTTATCAAAACATCCATGTTTTCATTTACTTAAAACCAGAAGCTAGACTGAGGTTGCAGTGATGGGTGAACAAAAAAAAAGTCCCATTAGAAAAGAAATGGGAAAAAACTATTTCTAGTATCCATTTCTTCATACACAACAGTAAAATGAAACTTAGTACTGCAATCATAAAATTATTTCTTGTACATATTATACAGGCTTTCTAAGAATTTCTTTTATTATAATTTCCCTGCAGTTGGTTTTTGGTTTTTTTTTCTGAAGTTTCAAAAATTAACCCTTGCAATCTACAGCACAAACTTGTGCATCTATGTCAAAACTTTATTTTCTTCGTAAGAACTAAAAAAAACAAAACTGCAGAAAAATAGATAGGCTAAATAAATTTATAAATGCTGAAGTAAAATGTTTTATTCTACACTTAGGATTTTATTTTGCAGATGGAAAAAAAAGGCATTGGAGTTCTAATGCTTTGGGCATGTGTGAGATTTACTGCACTTGAAAAAATAATGCTATTTATTCAACAAACAATTTTAATTAATTATTAAGGTAATTAGTTTATTTAATTATTAAGGTAATGCACTCAAGTTGCCGTTCTTGGTCAAGATGAAGACATCACGTGAACGCACAACAGTTATTCAGGTACCTTAACAATTGAGCTTCCAGTTCAGCAAAATACCAATAAAAGTACACTATCTGTTCACGCATTTACAAAACCTAGAGAAGTAAGATCTGACCAAAGAATTTGAGAGGTGGACTACCATCACAGCAGTTGCTTAAGAAACATACGCTGCTAGGAACCTACCCTGTGACGAGGTTTCTCTAAGGGTTAGGTGGGTGGTTCTTGATGCTCTATAGAGGTGATGGAAGGAGTTTGCTCCACATTAACAGAACTTTTCCCACTGAGCCTTGGCTCTCCTCCCCCAAGATACAGACCACAGCTGCCTCATGCCATTGCCTAACTCACCCTTAGGCTGTGTTTGAAGTGTGGGGTCCCAGAATAGGAGGAATGTCTTGTTACTGCACCGGAGCTGAGAAGCTTGTACTGAGACCCTGCTTTCTGAAGACCTGTGCTAGAGAAAGACTGCCCCTTTATTGCAGCTTTGTCCACCTCATTGCCCAGAAGGGAAAGGCAGCATAAGGCACCAGGTAAAGTGAAATATGAAAATGTGAAATTTGCTGCCATAGATTCCCTGTTACAGTGCAGTTAGAACCTCAGATCAGGTTCATTTTTCAAAAAAGATCTGGGCTGCTTATTTCAACAATGGTGTTTCATTTCTCTATTGAGACATTTGTTTCTTTTTTTTTTGTGTGTATGTGTGTGGGGTTTTTTTTCAGCTACAGCCCAGCCAGACTTAGGTAGTAAGAATGTCAAAGGACAAAGCAAAGGCAAAAAAAACCCAGACCACTAAAAACCCACTTCACAGTTCCAGGAAACCAGTTATTGAGTAAGCAGAACTTGTATCTCACTCAAGACATTCAAATTAAAACAGTTCCTGGAAACAGCAAAGCTATGTACAGCAAATCACTGATATACCCACAACTTTCAAGGAGATGCATACCTCTGCTTTCTATGGAATTCAGATTAGGAAATTTTTTTTGTTATTAAATATCAGATGACTGTGTTCTATACTTAATAACAGACACACACATACACACAAGATTAGAAAAACTAGCACAGCTCTGAACTGGAAGATAGAAGGACCTGAGTGAACAACAGATGTGAGCACTAACATGAGAAGAAGAGGAAGATCAGATAGTTCTGTGTCTGTCTAGTCACCTTCTCTGTTAAAAATCAAGAGTAAAATAATAAAAAAAAAAACAGTAAAAATACCACCATACCTTTTGCCCGGCAGCTATTTCTGGCTACACAATAAGGAAATATAAAAGTGCCTTCCTCAAACTCTGTTGTGAAGTACAGCACATATCCAATGAACAGTGGTAGAAAATATTGATGAGAAGCAAGGGATGAAAATATCTCCTTATTTACTGAGGATCTGAATCTTCAACCTTGATGAGATTGAACAGAAGTCAGCCAAATCCAAATGTACCATGAACTCTGATCTAGCTGAATACTCAGTTGAGAATATAACTTTGATTAAACAAATGGAAACAGGTTTCAGCATGGACAACCTTCCCCCAATTCACAAATAATAGATTTCGGCTCCTCTTAAATTGACTATAAATAGAAAAACCTGTAACCAAAATAACCCCTTGTCTAAACCCAAGTAATCATTTCCCCAGGAATCTGTGTTGTTTAACAACGTCAATTTAGTTAGATGGTATCAGTGGCACCTAAGCCTGGGGCAAAAGCACTAAACTTTTCCTTCTTGTGTTGAATCACTTCACCCTATCCTGTTACTCAGGAGAACGAACACAGGGAAACATCCTGTTTAATTTAGTTTATTGCAATGATGAATATTGCCCTATACATTTCTTGTTTGATAGTCAGTGAAAAATTAATGATCTACACATCACTAATTGTTTACTATGATGTCATGTACTTCATAGTTGGGTTTTTTTTTCTGTGAAAGGTAGGAATGCAACACAAAATAGAAGCAGTTTTTCAAAGATATTTGGATACCTGATACACAACCAGCTATGTATATTTCAGCTATTTACTGTGGAAAACTCCATTCTATCATTGCCTTTATAACACTGTTTGTATTACTTTCAGTCAATAAGTATCAATTATATATTAAATAAATTTTTTTTAGACTAGCTGATGTGGAACAACTACTTAAGTTTTAGAAAGGCTACATCATTAAGAACGTCCTTAATCTAAACCACATCTAAGTGTTTTTTAAATACAAGATCCAATTTGCTAAAATTAATGCTGACATAACTGTGCATCCAGACACTCAGATTGGCAGGGGAAAAGTAAGCTTTAGAGTAAAATGAAACAGACTTTGTACCTGGCCATGGAAAGTTCCACTCCTAAGGTGTCTGAGTTCTTTTGGAATAAAATTAACATTCCATAACATATGATTGATTATTAAATTTATGGTAAGTTAATCTGTGCTTATGAAAAACTAATCCTATACTAAAAACTGAAAATCATTGGGGCTCAAGGAAGGAAGGTCTCACGGGCTTCAAATCAAAACTTCGTTCTTCCTATGTCCAGTCTGAGAACATATAACACACTTAGTTGGAAAAAAAGATCATCTAGGGTATTTTTAAGACCTCAAGCATGGAGGAACGGGCATTTGACTGGGAAACTGTTATTTAGTCCTGCTAAAAGGCAGGCTCCCATCGGGGACTGGCGAAGAACTTTAAAGGTAATAAATCAACAGACCAGGGTTCACAGACAACTCCCGCTGACTGAACCACTAGAAAGACTGAACAAGGTTGAACTTATGTATACTACTGTATCAAATACTCCTGTGCTATTAGGCTGTCAGTCTAAAATTCACAAAACAATTTTTAATATACATTAGAAACTTAGGGTTGTTCACAGCATGATATGGCTATTAATGTCTAAAATAAGATGAATTGATTAGGAGTTATGGCTTCTTTTGGCTACCTTAATAGAGATTGGAACAAAATTAGTTACCAGCTTTTTTTTTTCTTTTTTAAAGATGTAAACATCAGATAAAAATCCTATTATGTCTAAAAATAGCATAAAAGAAAAAATACTAGGTAGAATTTATGTACTGTGAAAGACTGATAGGATTGAGTTGAATAAAACTGCAATCAAAGAAGAAACTACTTAAAGGAAGGTGTGTATTCCCACTGCCGTGCTCTTTAAAAGTTAAATCAGAGCAGTAACCTCTCCTTTCATTCTAGTGGACTTCAGAAGAGTCATGGTATAAATTTCAGAAATTAACTGTGCAGGCCAGCAAGGAAACAAATGCTAGTACCCAAATGGCAAATAAAACTTTCAACAAAGACTTTATTTCCCTGAACACTGCATTTTTAGTCAGCTGATTTTTTAAGTTAGAAATTTATGCATCTTATGCCCATGATGAGCAAGGCTGAAAGATAATATTAGAAAATGTGAAACGTTTACCTTTTATAGTCTTAACATTACTTTACTGCAAATTTCCAAACAACTATTAGGGGTAAAAAGTATCTAAAACTGCACAAGAAGTTTAATTCTAATCGAACAATTTTTGGAAGTGTTGAACAGGGGGAGATTTCAGCTTACAAACATATTTTAACTATACTGGTAGGGAATGGCACCAGCTAGGACAGAAGAAGGTAGCTATTAGACAAGCATTACTGACTTACATTAGTACAAATAGAACTCTTTTCCTTCTGCACTTCAAGGGTCATGGGCATAAGCCTGAAATCTAAGAATCTAAGAATAACTGAGTAGGCTACTATTATTTTCACAAATCTTATAGACAACAATTACTAAATCATTTTTAATGTTTACCAACCGGCATACACAGAGTGATGAAGGGGTCAATTAACTACATCTTTATCTGAAGACAAAAAGTTATCTTCTGGTGCTTAGAGGAATCACATAATGGCAATCAAAAACCTTGTAATGTCACCATACTTACGACTGGGGTGAGAATGTTTCTTTTACAGCAAGAACACTTTTTTCCTTTATAAGTAGTATGATTTTTTATTTACTTTTTATTTGCTTTATGTAATAATACTTCTTTCTTGTTCTGACAGGCAGCAGGTAATATTGTCACATTTTGCTATAAAAAGATGTGCAAGAGAAGGGACCTAGGCAACCTAGAATTGCACTACTGGTAATACAATTCAGACGAGTAATTTTAATGAATTTCCAATAATAAAACTGGAGGGGAATATTTTTAGAAACATTAGTTTGCAATAAAATACTAGTTTGGAGAAATTACTACTCATTTGTTATATAGACTTCACATGGAATTTGACATTCCCATCACTATAACTCATTTTTGTTCGTGGATTGGTTATTTATTTTCAAACTTGCAGCTTATGGCTAATATATGAAAGTATCCTCTTAGTTTGCAGGTGCAGACCCCACTCATCATAAGAGCTGCCCCAAATTTCAGTCACCACCCAATACTTTGCTAAAGCAGCCTTTAGAGGGTTAAAAATCCCTTGTAGGGTTTAATGTAAGGATACCAATAACTTATTGTTTTCATACTTGTTAACTCTGTTCAGTGACCAAGTAAAGGTTTTATACTGTAATCATATGAGCATGAAAGATGTTATTCAGCAGCGTTGCTAAGGGAAGCTGGTACTCTGACACTGGCCAGTGACTTCCTGTATCACTGTTTTTTCCATCTGGCCTTCCCTAGCAAAAAATTTTCCTGTTTGCCTGAAGAAATGTTTTCTGGATATGCAGCCTATACAATAAAGTCATTTTAACTGTATGGATTTGCAAGGCCTCATATGCTCTCAGTCTAATTCTTTTGACTGTCACAGACAAATTCAAAACTTGTAAATTTAATGTAACTTTTTTATGAATACTTAAAAAACATAATCGCATCTCCTTTATGGGTCTTCTGCTAGCTTAGCCTCATTAAAATTCATTCTTATGAATGTGCAGTGCAGAGAAAAGACTGCTAACATGTCACAATAAACCAACTGTCTGAAACCCTGCAGAATAAAAAAAAAAAGGTAACATTTGCCTTGTACCTTGTAGTTTACGAAGAGGATATCTAGAAGCAGCTGTAAAATGGTCATAAAATAAAATTGGAATTTATATCAAAATCACTCTTAATACCTTGGGGCTATTCTATCTCTGCATGGTTTACCCTGAGAGATTTAGTGGTAGAGTTTTATGTTAATGGGCTAAAAGTTATAGTGGAGTTATCAGTAATACTACCTCTTTTTGGTGTGTCTGCCTATATATCACTCTATTTATTTTTAAATAGCAAGATAGTAACCACCAGAAAGTGTATTATGAAAATGCTATTGTCAACAGCTGAACAGTAATAGAGCTGTTAACCATCCTTAATGAAAATAATACTGAATGCAAGTATTTGTAGTTGTTATGGGGTTTAGGGAGGGAGGATAGGGCTTTTTTGTGTGTTTGTTTAATGCCAGAACTTGCATGTAATACTTCCTCCTTATTTCCCACCTCCCTTTTAAATATATTTCTACGGCTAGTTTGTTTTAAGATACAGTCCAATAGCTCTTTTCATATAACAGGCCATGACACCTCATGAAAATTCACTTTTCAGGTGTAAGGCTTCTACTAATGAAAATCACAAGTCATTAAGGAACTATTGATATCTTTTAAGTCTTTCTTGCTGGGGAAGAGAGAAAGAAGTGGAAGAGGGAACAGCAACATCAGCTGGAAGCAGGGTACAAATGTCTGGTGCCAGAAGATCTTTCACCATGAGAATGACTAGAGCTTGAGCTAGCCAACTATACACATAGAGCTTCGGAAAAGAAGTTTAACTTTTATCTTGTTTCATGTATAGCAAAGCAAAATTTCAGTCTTCTTAGATTTGGTTCACCTGCAGCAATACCTAGAGCAGCAGGCATTGCTACTGTACAGAAGACTTAAGAAGCCTGAAGATACAGCAATTAGACTGATATGAGACTATACCAGGGAGAACCATAATCAAATATTTTAATATACTGCCCTTCACTTGGGGTCCTTAAATAGTCTGAAATAATGACAAAGCTACAGGCAGTTTAAGAAGTAAAGCAAGAACAAAACCTGCACAGCTTTCTTTTCAAGAGATTAATTTCCGCTGGGAGTAGAAATGCTGGGTTTCAGTTATCCTAATCCTCTTGAGCCACTACATGCCTTTAATGAAGTGTGGACAAAGCCAGATAGTGCTTAAGAAACAGCAGAAAAAAAACCTCTGTAAAACAGTTCCAAGCCCACAGAGGATGACATTTCTTGTTAGAGTAAATAGGTTTCAAAATTCTGAAAAAATAATCAAATCTAAATAGGATTTACATTTCCCGTGACCGAAAATTATGATGACTTTGGCTTGGCTACAGGGTGAGTAGGGCTAACTTCAACAATAATTTGATGAGGCCTGATAACCTAGGATTTGCAGCTATTTGATTCTCTTAGGACCAAAGCCAGCTAGGTAATATATTCCAAGGGAAACGTGGATGAAAGTGTATTTGGTACCCATTCATGATACCATCTGGAAGCAGGTTGGCAGCTTAAAAAAAAAAAAAAATTAAAATTTTCAATAAAAAAAGAAAAGCTGTTAAGTGGTCTTAGTCAATGCAATAAAGAATGCAAAAGGCTTATTTAAAAAATTCCTGTTTGCTTTACTATAAGCTAAGATTATATGAAAACATATTGGTGGATGAGGCAAAAGTGCTAACTTTTTACAGTAAGATTTTTCATTTGTTTCAGGAGCAAGTAGATTATGTGAGGTAAAAGCAGAATCACACTGGAGAGAAGCAAGATGCCACCAGTCTCAATTTTGGGCTAAATCAGCAAAGCATCACACTCCTATGTTTAATAGTGATGTGCACTGTCACCCACCCAAAATTGTGAGCTGGGACTGGAGTTTCCAGTGTCTCAGAGACACGGAGAACATCAGTCACCTTGGAGCAGGATTCACAGAAGCGTGTGGTGCAGGCGATCTAACAGCCAGTGCAGAGGCCCAACACCAACTTTTATACCTAATGAGTAATTAGGCATCTTAGTGCACACTAATATAGAGGCATGTGTTTACGCTTAAGACTTACAGCCATGATCCCTTCTCCAGAGACAAGATGCTTTCCTCCCTTCTCCGAGTCCACCAGAAAAGTGAGAAAAAGGGTGTCATGTTGAAGCAGAGCTGTACATCAGTTCCCAAGATATCACCGGGACCACTCAAAGATCACCGTGCTACTGAATGTTTGAGAGCACAGCAGAGATCGGCCATAAATCTGAAAATCTTTTTCAGATGCGCTGTTATAAAACAAGTTCATCTGCAAGTAATTTAATTTAGTTATTTGAAAAAAAGCACAGAAGTGCTCTGCACAGCATTAGGTGTCTAAGGCCTATCACAAAAGCAATCAGATCACTCGGGAGACCAGCTGTGCATCAACTAGATTGCTTTTATCTAAGTGATAAAAACCTTGTAGACTGTGAACAATACTGGGCATAAAACGTATAGTTTTTAATGAACAACATAAAAGATGAAAAGAATGAGCACAAGAAATGGCAATTTAGTCAAGAGATGGGGAAAAGGAGCCTCCTTAACATGACATTTTATAGCAAGTGGGTTTTGCGGTAAGCAGAATTCAGAGGGAGAAACAGTATTTTTCTCTTCTAATTAATCCAGTTGGGGTACCCTGCAAATCAACCAGGAATGTTCCAACATCAGCTGCGTGAATCTAGAGAACAAGCATTAACATATTTTGGACTTGTTTCAGATCCACAATGAGTCATTGAAACTCCATTAATTTCAATGAAGATGCAGAATTGGCCTTTTTACTGTAATCTTCTACATCAACACGAAAGAGAAAGCATAAACCGTTAAGCATATAACTGCCTTTATATTTCATTTCTTTTATGAGACTACTAACAGGACATTAACAGCAGATTATATCTTTTGTGAGCCATCTAACAGGACATTAACGATGGAAGGGTGCCCAATAAATAAAATGATTGTTATTACTACTACTTATAGTTGGCCTGCCAGTGCCAAACGATAAAATGTTAATGTTTGGAAAGTCAGGAGCTACTTCAGCTCTCCTCATTTCAAACCATGCTCTTCAAGGGTTACTTTGTTCAGTCCCACTTGAACACAATTAAAACTTTATTTCAGCACCTTTTTACTTCCAGGTGCTGAAGATGCGCAGCAGAGAAGTGCGCACTGCCATGCAGGCCAGTCCAGAATATCTACAAGAGAGCAGAAAATAAGGAGGAGTTTAAACTCTGTCTGAAAGCAGCACAACTGGATGTGCACTTTGAAAACATCTGCACAACATGAAAACATGCCCTTCTCAACACTGGCTTTTCATCTGTGATTCCTTTCTACACTTTGTTCTATATTCTTATCCTCTATTATGCAGTGGTCCATTGCGCCCTTTCAATACATCATGCTTAGAGGCAATTAGAAGCATTTTGTAGTTCATTATAAAAAAACCAAACGCCAACTGAAAATTTGGAATCAAAATTCTTTTTTTCTAGAATATCTCATTCAATACAAAAGGCTGTAGCCATTTTAAAAAAGACAAGTCACTCATTCCCAAAAGCAAAAGTTCCACATCTGAAATTAAACTATATGTGGAAATACACTCATGCAGAGATACACCGCTTTTACAGTTTAACCTTTCTAGGATTCAGCCTACAGCTCTGGGTTGTGAAACAAAAATCTTAGGTTTCATTTTCTCCTTGTTCCTGAGTTTCAGTTTCTTGTATCCTCTAAGGCAGACAAAATCCACAAGCTTGAAATACTCTACAGACAATTACACCTGAGCAGCCTTTCTGAATTCACAGACGCTGCAAGGGAAAAAAGGAAACAAAAAATAATAATAAAAAAAAGTGAATATATTTTGGCTACAGAAACATGCAACATCTGTCTTGGTTTCAAAATTCTGGAAAGCAGATATTGTGATACCAGTATTGTGTCATTAGTCTACTGTTAACACTTGACTTTTCATTAACTTCTTGCTATGAGAACATGCACACTTCTGCTGTAGAAAATCTTGTCATTTAACATAAATGAATTCTAAAGCCTAGAAAAGTGACCCACTTGATCAATGAGGGAAAGGCTGTGGATGTAGTGCACCTGGACTTTAGTAAAACCTTTCATACAGTTTCTCACAGCATTCTGCTTGAGAAGCAGTCAGCCTCTGGCCTGAACAGGCACACCCTATGCTGGGCTAAAACTGCTGGATGGCCGAGTCCAAAGAGTTGTGGTAAATAGAGTTAACTCCAGCTGGAGGCCAGTCACAAGTGGTGTCCCCAGGGCTCAGTGCTGGGCCAGTCCTATTCAATATCTTTATCAATGATGTGGACAAAGGGATTCATTTTACCCTTAGTAAGTTCATGGATAACTCTAAGCTAGGAGGACACGTCAACCTGCTGGAGGGTAGGGAGGCACTACAAAGGGATCTGAACAGGCTGGACCAATGGGCTGGGGCCAATGGCATGAGGTTTAACAAGGCCAAATGCAGAGTCTTGCACTTGGGACACAACCACCCTGCGCAGCACTACAGGCTTGGGAAAGAGTGGCTAGAAAGCTGCCTGGCAGAGAAGGATCTGGGGGTGTTAGTTGACATCTGACTGAACATGAGACAGTAGGGTGCCCAAGTGGCCAAGAAAGTCAACAGCATCTTGGCTTGTACCAGATACAGCATGGCCAGTAGGACCAGAGAAGTCATTCTGCCCCTGTACTTGGCATTGGTGAAGCCACACCTCAAATACTGTGTTCTTACTACAAGAAAGACATTGAGGTCCTGGAGCATGTCCAGAGGAGAGCAATGAAGCTGGTAAAGGGACTGGAGAACAAGTCTTATGAGGAGTAGCTGAGAGAACTGGGATTGTTCAGCCTGGAGAAGAGGAGGCTGAGGAGAGACTTTATCATTATCTACAACTATTTGAAAGGAGGTTGTAGAGGTGTGAGTGTTGGTCTCTTCTCCCAAGTGGTAGGATGAGAAGGAATGGCCTCAAGCTGTGCCAGGGGAGGTTTAGACTGCATATTAGGAGAAACTTTCTCACAGAAAGGGTTATCAAGCAGTGGAACAGGCTGCCCAGGGAGGTGATTGAGTCACCATCCCTGGAGATATTTAAAAGGCGGGTAGATGAAGTGCTTAGGGATATGTTTGGACTTGATTATCTCTAAGGTCTTTTCCAACCTAGGGATTCTATGAACGTATACTAAACTCTGATCTCTCAGAGAGCAAGCGCTAATCATCCATGGTATGACAGGGATACCAGCAATCTGAGCTCCAAAAACTCTCTCATATGAGTTTTCCTGCTGCAGGCAAAACTCTCCTGTTTTTGAGACAATACCTCAGTTTCCATATACAGATGTTTTTTGGCTGCTGAAGACAGATAACCACCTCTTTCTCTCCCAAAACAGAAAAAAAAACAAACACTAATGATAACAACCCTAAGAGTGCTATCAACCAGCAGAAAGAAGCAGAAGAACCAGAGAACAAGGTGTCCTACTACCACCTAGGAGAGAACACTGCCTTTGGAATAGTCAGGCCACCTCACAGCCACCCATGGAAAAGAGAGCATCTTGTGCCTCTTCACTTCAGCTGAAGGCACAAGAGAGACAACCCACTGAATCACTGAGTAATTTTATGACAAGTCTCACAGAGCATCACGCATGTCAGGCGCAGGTCACAAGGACATTGAAAATATAGCCTGATATATCTGACCTTGTAGGAAGTGGTGCGACGTGGCCCAGCCGCAGGACTTAATGAAACAACTTAAGGCCAAGCTTGGCTTTTTGTTTGTTTCTCCACCCCTCCTCTCTCCCCGACCTTTTTTTCCTCCCTCTGCATTTTATTAAAGGGTTCTTCAGTGTATTTGCTTATACAGACACCTTCTAACATAAAGATACAGGGAGCCAACTGTCCTAGCTCATGGTTTAGAATAGCAAAAATATTAGATGACTTTCACAATTTTGTTACTAGAGACATCAGGACTTGCAGCTACTAAATACCTTCTTTTTTTCCTTCTGCCTTATGAGGTTTTGCTTACATTCTGTTCCCCTCTCTCTCCCTCTGAATAAACTAAGCCATAGACAATAGAAGCAGAGGTTTTGATCAGAGTGAATTCTAAGAGACTTCAAAAGGCCTCACCAAACAAAAGAGGTGCCAGATGGGCAATGAAAAGAAAGTACATTTTCAACATAGAATCTCAATCATGTATCTATAGATACATGTCTTCTCTTCTGGTTTCAGTGTGCCAGTGAAGCTGGTCCTGAAGCATGCACAGTCCTGCTAGCAATTTTTATGCTATTAAAACAATGCTGTTTGACACGACCTGCACATACAACATAGTGGGGAACTCTGGAACAGGACAGACTTTTGTGAACTCCTGCCCTTGGGCACAGAATACTAAACCAGGACATTTAGGTAGATGGTTGGGTGATGTGTTTTCATTGGCTTATTAGGAAAGGCAGCCAGCATCTACAAAGGGGCAAGTTTTCAAAGCTTTTTAACTAGATACTGTTCATTGTCATTAATCAGCAATGGACACAAAACTCTGCTATTTGAAAAGCTAAACAGAAGAGGAGTAGTGTCTCAGAGAAGATACAGAAAGATCTCAGAAAACATGAAGGAAAAGGAGGTGGGGGGGAAGATAAACTTTTGAGGCGTGCATGTTAATCACCAATGCTTAGTTGTGCCTGTGGCTGCAAAGGAGCACAAAGGGAACACAGGAGGCAGACATTGATGTATTTGCTCTCTCTGACTCACTACTGGTGGCAAGACCCTAATGTTGCATGCCCATCTACGGCTTCAGCAAAACACTGAGTCTAGAACACAGTGTTGTCCAGGATGTTTTGGATGGCAACAAGCCCAGAGATGAGTGGAGATAGAGCTTCAGAGTCCTCTGTGAGTCAGTGACCTTGGCACACCCAGCAGCACTCAGCTAGAATGCCATGAAGTACTAAACATCACATGTGGATAGCTTCCAGAGCCTAACACAGTCCAGAAACATTTCTGCTGCTTCTCCAGGTCTTTTCAGTTCATAATGCAAATCCCAAAATAGAAAATCTACCATTAACAACTCACGTTCTGGCTGATTTCATGGTCTTGAAGATGCTGCAAATATATGCCAACAAACTGTCAAAGCACTGTGGTGTCAGGTTGATGGTGGTAGACCCCCGTTAGGTAGCTATGCTCTCCAAGTATTAGAAAGCAGCTGAAATACAGTTGTTCCCTTCAATCACAGGATTATAGACTCGGAGATAAACATAGTGAAGCTTTCCCATGCAATCATGGTCTTGCATTCCCTGGTTCTGTCCAGTATGGATGTTCCCACTGTTCTCTTCTCCTGCAAACCTGACAGTCACTAGCTATTGCAACATGTTGGTGCAGGAGAATGACTGTGGAAAGCTGTAGGTCTCTCTCTTTTATATAAGATTTCCATTGTAGGGCTGGGAATATTGCAGGCAAACCATGAAAGAGCTAGAAGGGACTTGCTGGTGAATGATGCAAAGGCTTACAGGTATGATGCCTGACAACTCCAGGAGTGTTCAGTGTGACCAAGACAACACCAATCATATCCTGGGCTGCATCAAAATAAGTATGAAGGTCAAGAGAGGTGATTCCGGCTCTCTTCTCTGTTCCTAATAGACTCCACCCAGAATACTGTGTTCAGTTCTAGAGTCTGCAGCACAGGAAGGACATGGATCTGCTCCAGTGAGTCCACAGCAGGACCACAAAGATGATCAGAGGGCTGGAGCACCTCCCATATGGCTACAGGCTAAATGAGTTAGTCTTGAGAAGAAAAGGCCACAGGAAGATCTTATAGCAGCCTTATAGTTATTAAAGGGGGCCTACAAGAAAGCTGGGGAGGTGCTCTTCATCTGGGAGTGAAGTGATGGGATGAAGGGTGATTGTTTCAATCAAACAAAAAGAGAGGAGATTTAGATTACATGTTAGGAAGAAATTCTTTACTGTGAGGGTGGTGAGGCACTGGAACAGGCTGCCCAAAGAAGTCGTGGATGCCTCATCCCTAGAGGTAGGTGTTCAAGACTAGGTTGGATGAGGCTACAAGCAACCTGATGTAGTGGGAGGTGTTCCTTCCCATGGCAGGCAGGTTGGATCTAGATGACCTTTAAGGTCCCTTCCAACCCAAACCATTCTATGATGATTCTATGAATTATTTTTTTTTTTTTTTTACATTCCTTCATTTTACACACATTGCTGTTGTGAGATACTGCAGGATTCAAAACACTTAACTTAACTTTCTAGATGTTGATTTACTGTGCCCAGTACAGAGAAATTTACAGTTTTGATAACCAAAAAAAAAAAAAAAAAATAATTAGAATTAAAATATGCTGCACATTCAAGGTAACCCAAATGTAAGGAAATCTGCTATATCATTGGGATAGTTACAACTAAAAACCGTCTAGCTATTTACTCCTACTCATCAGCCTGCAATACTGCGTCAGCCTATGCAGAAGGAAGCTTAATATATCCAACAGCACAAAATATTTGTAAGACGGCATGAGAGGTCACATCTTGCAGAGATCTGCAAATAAGTAGAGCAGTAACTTTATACCTCTAAGTCAAGGACTGTTTACAATGCAGGTTCAGTCTATATCAGTTGCCATCTTTATGAAACCAGTTCTCCAAATCTGACTCAGTCACTGGATAAGCACTTATGCAAAAGAGGATGCACAGACAATTCTTATCAGTGCAGATTAATTACTAGTTAAACATACAGTGCTAATAAATAAGCATGAATGCTTACAGTAAAAAGTGCTTACTAGGATTGAGACAGCCAGTAAGCTCCTTCTCCTATCAGTGTTTTTGACTGGCTGTGCTTATTCCCTTTCCATTATTCTTTAGATCCTATTGGATTCCTTTGGCACCAGATGATCTTTAAGGTCCCTTCCAACACAAACCATTGTATGATTCATCACCATTTTTGTTGGTCCTCACTGTTCCGTGGGAATTAGCTTTCCAAAAGAAAATGAACACTCTCAAATAGCAAATTTTAGAATCACAGATGGATACTCTACAGTAAAATGAACCGTTTTACCTGATAACCTGGCTTCTTCCTGATCATTAAATAAATTGTCCCTTTCAGATATTATTACCAATAATTTCTCTCTCTTTTATAGCTTTTAACTGTGGATAGTTTATTTGATAGCCAAAATTCATATTTGTTTTACTGGTTATTGGTCAGGAAAAGTTACCAGGCCCCTGCTTTTACTCGGTATATATGCTGCCAATACATACAATATGCAAAGTCAAGATTGGATTTCTGGAAGAGATTTGTATGAAAATATGAAATTTGTTCCCTGTGAATATTTATCCTATCAAATACCACTCATTCACAGGTTCATGAAAGTCAAATACTGAAAACATATGACTAACGAAACTCAAGTTCACCTTAATGCTTAGGTGATTTTTTTTCCCCCAGCATCAGCTGATATGCCCCAATCTAACTTTTATGTCTGTATTTAAAAAAAAAAACCTAAAAAAAAAATTGTTTCGTACAATAAATTTATAGCTTATTAAATTATACAACTGAAAGAAACTCCAGAACACGATCTAGTCCGTAGCTTGGCCTAGCAATGGATCAATTTATCTCATGCAATTCTAAACAGATATTTGTTTAACCTGTTCTTCCAGGTCTTACTCTTCAAGACATCAGATGAAGCAGCGACAGCTGTGGTTGTTGTTTATGTTTTGGGCTTTTGTGGGTTTATACATATATTTTTAATAAGTTACTGCAAGTTAGAATCATAGAATAGTTTGGGTTGGAAGGGACCTTAAAGATCATCCAGTTCTAACCCCCCTGCCGTGAGCAGGGACACCTCCAACTAGATCAGGCTGCCCAAGGCCCCATCCAAGCTGGCCTTGAACACCTCCAGGGATGGGGCAGCTACAACTTCCCTGGGCAACCTGTGCCAGTGCCTCACCACCTTCAATGTAAAGAATTTCCTCCTAAAGTCTAGTCTAAACCTGCCTCTCTCAAGTTCTCTTAATGCTTATTCTAAGTCATACTTGCTGCAAAAAAATCTATTATCTTCCATTCCATCCAGCACACAGAGTATTCTTGCTCCCTCTGCAACAGCTATTTACATAGATAACCACTGTTGTGTTCTCTTCCTGTAGCCTTCTCAAAGATAACTAGCCTTCTTGAGACCCATTCAGTATTCTGATAGATCTCTGCTCATTTTCAATGTTTTGTCTTTATTTGGTCCTCCTTGAAGTAGAGCACCTATACATAGACTCAGGGATCCCGCTAAAACTTCTACAACACATCACTTGCTTTTCAGCTTATACTCCTATTTACATATCTCAGGATAATATTTTTCACAGCACCAAGATATTGCTCATGTAGGTTCATTGCAAGACCCACTATGACTCCCCAAACTCCTCCACAAGTTTTTGCTCTGTGTGCATGTGTATATTAAGCTGACTTTATAAACATGACTTTACAGAAGTGATTAAATTACACTTAGAACCCCAGGATAAATAGTGAACCACAAAAAAGTTTAAGACAAAGGCCATAATGGCCTTTCATTTTTCTTTTGCCCTTTTTCAATTCCTTTCTCTTTGCTTTTAAGGAAATCTTTTAAAGCCAGGTTCCTCTGAAGAGAGATACTGCTTAGCTGGGCTCACTTATCTATATTTTCATTCCCCATGACTGTTGCCTTTTTTATAAAAAAAAAAAAGCATAGGAACATAAGAAAACTAAAGCAAAGCTGCACAAGAAAAAAAATCTCAAAGAAAATATACCTTAAGAAAAACAAACAAAAAAAAACACTAAAAAAAATGTGTTTGGATTCTGCACTGGGTTTGGGGAGAGAGTAAAGAGAAAGTTTAAATATGTGATATGAAGCAGACGTACACAATCCCTTCTCCCTCTTCTGCGCATAGACAGAAAAGTACTTCTTTAGAGAAGTGTGTTTAACTTGGCATTTTTACTCTGGTACAGAGCTAAGACTGTTAAAAATTCTGATACACTCCAGAGATGGATTTTCTGTTTATGGAAACAGCAACTGAGAAAATGTGTCACATTACGTTTCATCAAAGTCTTGGTACATTAGGCAGAAACATACCGTAAAGTTGAAAAAAGCGTATTATTTTCAAAAATTTTTAAAAGAAAACAAAGAAAACCACTCAGAAATAGAAACCCCGTGTCATCATACAGACACAGAAGACCATCAAGACACTTTTTCACCTTCAACGGTTATCTGGAACAGACTGCCCAGGGAGGTGGTTGAGCCACCATCCCTGAAGGTATTTAAAAGACAGGTAGACGAAGTGCTTGGGCGTATGGTTTAGTGGTGGACATGTACGGTTAGACCTATGACCTCAAAGGTCTTTTCCAACCTGGTGATTCGATAAGAGCCTGGTTACAACTACCACAACAGTCAACAGTTTAGCAAACAGGCTAAAAATTTCTTTTCAGGAAGAAATCTTCCCAGTGGAGATCACAGGAGACACATAATAGCATAGATTACCTCAGCTGGCTTCTGCAGGATGATTAGCAAGCTCAAATTCAGCACAGAATGCAAGTAGATCTTTCATCCAGCTTCAAGACCTAAAGCTAGCCACTTGTTCTGTTTTCTGGTTGTACCAATTCACACATTTTTGGTTAGTCTTTGTATTGCTCTGTATTTTAAAGGAATAGCAGGTGAATTTAAATCTTCTATGGGAAAAAAAATATGTTAAAATTGTAGCTTCTCTACAACAAAAATGAATCTCTTGAAACAGAGAAAGAAGACTGAAGCTAGTGAAGTTATATCATTGTCAGTTTGCCCTACTGGAGAACAATAATCAACTCTGTGTTTTAAAATTGCTCTCATCAAAACCGAAAAATCATTATTTCCAGTGGGAAGCTCTTCTCCTGTTGAAATTATAATGATTTTCTATTATTTTTTCATGGATTTATGGATTTTAATTCTTTATGGGCGAACTGTTTCTCTTGGAATAAAACTAGAAAACCATGCTGTTGTTGAATTTTATTCATGTTCTAAGCAATAAAAGAGACTGTTGGACTAAATATGTGTCTCCATGCCTGGCAAAAACTCCCACCAGTACAATTAGAAAAAGTCAGAAAGGTGCACTGCAGGGAAGAAGAAGAAAAAAGTAGCCCTTTGATATGCTGTCTTAGTGAAGCATTTGAGTGGTGCCTATCTCCTCTGAAGTTTTAGTTGTGCTACAACAAATCAAACTAATAATTCATTTACATTGCTGTAAGTCTTTTTAATCTACAGATTTCAAAGAAGCATCAACAAGGATGCATAGCATAAAGAAGAAGGGTAGCATCGGCCTCCCAGTATCCCAGCTTTGTGTTTTCAGAGATGCAATCACACAACCTTTCTTTTGTTAATGGAAAGAACAAACACTTTAAATATTTACAGGCTGAAAAATTCTTAATCCAAAACCTATGCTGAAAACCAATCACTGTATAAAGAGCAGCAAGACTGAAACATCCAGACAGAAGGGCACTGTTCTTCAATGATCACATTATTCAGGCTTTTTCCAGCAAAAGCTCCTCCCTATGCATCTTTCTGTAGCAAAATGCTCAGCACCATCCCATCCTATAAGAACAGGCTCTTCTGAATGTGATGGTATTTCTTGCTATAAGCTCAACTGCCAAAGCCTCACACTACAAACAGTTACTCATTTGCTTACTTAATGAAAACATCCATGATCACAGGTTTGTCTGTTAAGCTTCTCTGCCTGCAAAAGAAAAAAAAAAAACTCACTAACAGGAGTGAATCCTTATGACAAGTGTGGTAGACCATTCTAATGAAACATTTAAAACAAACATAATACTTAAAAGTGAGGCCTCCAAAATAGTTATCTTAAGTTGAGGGTGAAAAAATAGGACTTAGCTGAGCAAGCTTCAAACAACTACATCCTGGTCTGATCTAGCCATCTAGACTTCCTTCAGTCAAGTGAAAGAAACAGACACTTTAGGATGGGAATCCTGACATGCAAACATAAACATGCTTTGGTGTTCATTGACCACACAGAATCAAACCTCTGCCTCCACTACAGGAAAATAAAAAGCCAAATTCTAAATTCAGGGAAGATCAATCTCCCGCTATCCCTTGGACATGTTTTTGTTTTGGTTTTTTAGTTGTTTTTTGTTGGTTTGGGTTTTTTTTTTCCCAGTTTACACACATTCAATTGAAATGTGCAAGTGTGCTTCAGCTTGGAAATTATCCCAAAATGAAGCACTTTTCACAAATAGCAACTGATTACATATGTGTTAAGTGTTGGCTTAGCTTTACAGTGGACATAAACTGGACCCATCCCAACTTAGGAACACAACAGACTTTTCCCTCTTGAAGTTTAGGCTATTCAAAAGGATGGGTTATTTCATCCATTTTCAACTGTACTATAACTGGCTGATGCTCTCTTGTAGTTAGCTTCCAGCACTTCTTTACAACAATAAGTGGTCAGAAGGAACTCACAACTCAAAGTTACTGTACATCCAATTAACCTCACAGAAGATGTACACAAGACCCAATCTAGAAAATCATGAAGCAACGTGCATCATCTAAATTTTTAAAGTAAAAGTTTATTTCTTTAATGTTTCCTCACAGATGATGTTTATTAAAAAAAACCAAAAAACTTTTCTTACAACTTGTTTTGAAGTTTGAATTTGTTCACCATTGAATGCAGCGAAGGCTAATTCATTTGAATTTATTTCTGTAGATGGTCTCTTTGATGCTCTCTCATTTTTTTTCCATACTGTTTTGCAATTATTTCTATGAGATTTGTAGGTAAGAACTAAGAATGTACACTTTTGATGCTTCCATAATTCCTAAACTTCCCTTAAGTTGTACAAAGAACTGAATTCAAATGTCAGATAAGAATATCTCCTTTGCCTGGCTCTGGAATTTAGTTTTGTCTTTAGAGGATTTGAAGAGTGTAGGTGTTTTTTCTCAACCCAAACTTCTTTTTAAAACCTTTTGAGAAACCCAGCAAAATGCCTTGTAAGTTTTCATTAGAGACATTAATAAGCACAAATAGCCTTTAACATATTAATCTTTGCTATCTTAAACAATATCTATAAGCTACAAAAAAAAAGTATTAAATTCTGTAAGAAATCCACTTGACTGCATAGTGTACATATTATACACACATTTAAAAAATTAATGATTAGGAGAGACTATAGATATGTTCACTTATGCTCTTCAGGGAATGGAATAAGTACTGGTCAGTCATGCTGCTGCTAGCTGCAAACAGAAAAAGATATAATCCTACAAACTAACAGAAAAGAAATATTTCCCTCACTTGATTTTGCTATTCTGTCTTCACAGCACAACAGTGCAGTGAAATATATTTAAGTAATTTCAAAAGTCTCAGAAGTATCAACAACATTCACTGTCCCCACACAATGCAAGACATAACACACGCACCACAAAATTTGTTTATGGAACAGAACATTTTCTTTCCATGACATTCACCTCAAACATCCCATTTTCTGAAAGTATTAGTTCTACAAACTAAAAGCCTCCATTAAAAATATTTTCAAGTTAGACTAGTGTTGACTTCCTCCCTCATTAAAAAAAAAAAAAAAGCCATTGAGAAAGTCTAGTGAACACGGAGCCCAGGACCTGAGCCTGAGAAAGGTCAAGTCTGTTCTAAATGCAGAGCCAGTGATGCTCCAGAGTTCAAAAATCCACATCCTCTGTTCTCCTACTCCCAACATAAATCCTGAATTATTCAGATAAGCTTTGGGGGACAAAGGTTAATGAGTCTTTATGTCAAAAACCAATAGTACTACTGATCACTATTAAAAATTAAAATTAAAAAGTTATTCTTTTCATCGTTGTTCCCCTCAGGAAAAAAAAAAATGTTAATCCAAATAAAAATTTTTAAAAGGCTAAAAAACTTTGCAAAGACTATATTTCCTAAGCATGAATGCTCTTTACACACCCTACAATCACTGTATAATCATATACCTATTTAGCAGATACTATGTTTCTATTTGATTTTTCCAAACTATAATCAAGCTGTTAGTTTGTTCTCTACTTGGTAAAACACAATCTGTCCTGCCTCAAAAGACAGGTTGGCCACTAAAATTAGAAAATAGTGTTTGCAATGGAAGAAAGCAATGTGATAAACACATTCGTTGAAAGTAAATTGAATAGTTACGTCTGTACCCTTGAAATTAATCAGCAAAAGAGTACTTACAAGAGCTCAGGATTCAGGGCAGTAAGTATATGAATGACCATCACAATTAACAGACACATCCTTCACTGAACTTCTGTAATTGCTCACACTGGATGAGATAATTTGTTAAATACTTGCACTATAAACACCACTGTATTTTCTTTTGCATCTCACAATTCTAGAGCATTAAATTACATACTATACGGAAAATTAGACACAAGATTTATTAAGAGGCCAGGGAGTCCTGGGTAACTTTACACTTCCCTGCTCGTACTCAAATCAATGACAAGGAAATGTTGGTTGCTGGTTTGTTGGAGTTTTTTTCCCAGGAAAAGCTTTCTATGGGACTACAAGGGCAATAAGCATAAAATAAATCCTGTCAGATGTTACTGTGTTAGCTAGAACATTATGAATTTGTAACACAGACTGTATTAGGCAAGCTATCTAGTAGCACGGGACACTGGGTCATACTGATATGGAGTTCAAGTGCTCATACTTCATGTCATTTCTTGAGATGAAAATTTGAAACCTTCTGCCTAGGCTCCTCTAGAAGGCAGAAGAAGCAGCGCTACTCCAACTGCTGCTGAGAGGCAGCCTTTAAAGCTCCAGTTAGAAAATCCTGACTTTAGTACTCATAAAGCTTTCCCAGACTATCCATAGTTTCCAGGTATTTGCCTTTTTTTTTTTTTTTAATTAAAAGTGATTTCACAGTTTTGAGTAATAAGATAAGGAGGGAGAAAACAAATCAACCGAAAATACCAAGAGAAAAGATTTTATTCAGAGCTATAAACCTGCCATGCTATTAAACAGGGATTCAAGGGATGTCAGAAAATAGAAAATGCTTCTACTTCAGAAATGCAGAGTTTCTGTAGCTCCCATGAAACTTCCTATAGATCTGACAAAATTACAGTTTCTCCCCTTCCCCTCAAACCTTACATCTGTTCAGTGTAGGATTTGCTCAGATCTCCAACAAGTCACAGCAGTGCATATGTTCAAGACTCTCAGATCCTCATTTGGAGCAGAATAATCCCACACAGCAATAAACATACTTCAGCCAAAAACTGAGCTGGATTTTTACTGCAGTTGGCTCTCTCTCATTTCGTAGGAGAAATAAATAACGAGCATCCAGACCAGTTCTGCTATATTCTCAGTAGTCCTGCTACTGATGCTTCAATATCATGAAGGAACAGGAGCAATGTAAAGGCACTAAAGGAGTGGGAGCAAGAGAAAGGCAGTGCAAAGGTTAAGTGAAGAGACAGGTAGTACACCCTCTGGAGCCATATGGCTGGAGGCCAAGAGACTATATAAGAAAAATGAGACTATATGAGAAAAATACCATGCTTGCATTTGTCCTCCACTGGTCTCCTGGGCAATGTCTCCTGGCCTCCAAGCCAGATGTTCAATTTGACCCTGCAGAGCTTTTTTCATGATTGCATATTTAAGATGGCATTATATTTCATAGAAGAAGATACCTCTATATCCAGCCCTGTAGCAGAGACTATTCTTCCTCTTGTCACTGTTCTATTATGGGATGCTATTACTTTCCAAAATAAAAAATATGTTCAGAGATGCACGAATATCATATTAGCTTATAAATAACACTGGACAAAATGACTGTGCATTGGACACCATATATTGGCTGCTTCTATCAAAGGCAGAACTTGTGCTCTTTTCCTTGTGTGCCAGCAAAAGGTATATAAACGCTCATCATGATACATATGTTAAACGAAGCTACAAAATATTTTTTAAGAAGCTATAGAAACTAATTCTGATTTCACATTAACCACTGTAAATTAGGAGAAACTTTAGCAATGTTATCTCAGTGCCAAAAGTAGCACAGAAGCAGCACCCGGCCCTAAATGTCTCAACTCTTCTAGTGGAGAAGTTCAGGAAGTATCAAACTGCTGGAAATGCACAACAAAGTTTGTTATGTATTTTAATAGCAAGCTTTGGGATTAGAGGCACTGAAGTATCAAACATTAAAATGCTTGCTTTGCCTCCTTTGCATCTTCTGATCAACTCTCAGCCATGAATTGTAAAGTCTCATGGAGTCATTGTAATTAGCATGCTTCCTTCCTTTCTGGAACCACGCTGATTTTTTAAAGGGAAGTGCAAGACATTCTTCCACTTACAATTGAATGTAAATTGTATAATTTATTAATTATTTCAGTAGCACTTGATATTTATTTTAATTAATCTTTCAGTCAGACATGAACACTGGGGAGTAACAGCAGGACATCAGAACCAGCAAAAGGGTTTTTTTTCTTGAGAGCATTTTTAATGAAAAAGTAGATAATGGGTATTTTTTTTTTAAAAAAAAGAGAGTATGATAAATAAAGTTTGACGAAATTAAACTACAAACAATGGATGCTTCCAAGAAAGAGAGAAAGTTTCTGAATGCAATACCTGCATGAGCAGGCCAAGAAATAAAAGCCATCAGCTCCACTTCATCTCAGGAGTCCCTGGAGAGCTGTGCAGGGCACTCTGAGATCAGCAGTCTCTGCTGGGACAGGATTAGGAAGTTTGGTTAGACTCTTGCTTTCTCAGGCTGTGTCTAGAGGTAAAAAAACCTAAAAAACTCTCCACAGCACTCAGCAGAGTTCCTGGGCTGTGTGCTATCCCAGGCAACACACCTTCTTCCCTGTGCCTTTTCCATAGGCAAGGGATAAACCACTCATCACATACACCACAGTCTGTTTTTGGAGCTAATCCTGAATTGAGAGAGTTCAGGCTTCTATGCAGAGCTCTAACTAAAACACCACCCTGGCAAAAGGGGATTCATGCTACAGATCAGTCAGCAAACCTTCCTGTACCCTGGAGCTGACCTGCAGTCTAGGCGAAGGGAGCCACAGCCTCCTCTCTCCATCTCATGTTACACACTACTGCAGCAAGCCACAGCACTAAGACCATCTTTGTCTGTTCCAGGAATATGTAGCTGAATTACAGACCAACTTGTGTCATGACACGAATAACTTGAAGTGGCAATAGGAGCGCATGCTAATTTGTTTGGTTTTGGGTTGTTGCTTTTTTTTTTTTTTAAAAGAAACAAAGAAAACTAAACCCAAAACCTGGGAATCATTCTTCTGGGCCAAGCTGAGCTTCAGCAACCTGAAATTCTGCTTTTATTACGACTGCAAAATAGGAAGAACTTTGGCCCTCAAAATCACCAAGTAGAAGGTTCTTAGTTTTAACTCTATTTTCACCCAGCCATATGAATTATTCCTTACTAAGACAATATAAGTTTTACACGAACATAGGACAATATTATCTGCTTTATTTGTCTGCATGCAGCCTCTACAGACACCAGAAGTATATCAATATAAAGGCCATAGTCTGGGAAAACACAGGCTCTTTTCTCTTAAAGAAATCTCAGATTAAAATAGCAGACAGACTTGTCTAAAAATAGTGTGGTTTTCAGTGTTTTGGTTTTTTTTTAAGATAACCATAAATCTACTTAAATATTTTTAGCTGTCCATGAACCTAAATAAATCACTTGGTGTTCTATTTCATTTTCCTCTATCCATGAAATTGCAGCTGTAATAGGAAGAAGAGAAGAGGAAAAGCAATTTTGGTCCATAATATGAATAGGATCAGCTCTGCCTTTGCCTGCAACACTAACTCACAGAAGGAGTGCACTGTGCACAGCACATCAGTTTCCCACCCTCTGCCACCATTACCTTCCCTGTACCCACACACTGTTATGCCCAGATCTGGAAGCAAGATGGGCATAGAGTCTTTACTCAACTTTACTTCGAGTTGCACAGAGGGTAACTGCTCTCTGGAAGACATCTCTTCTACTTTATGTCTATATACTGATACAAAAATGTGAAAAACACCTCAACATAATCAGAGAAAAAAGTCACAACTCGTACCCTTTGCAGTCTCAGATTGTGCTTTCACTTAAGGAAAAAAAAAACAACAAACTCAAAAAACTATCTTATTCCAGCTATTTTAACTGACTCAAAATAAACTCAGTTAAGAAGATAAGGTCAGGCTGAGTGAGTTGGGCTTGTTTAGCTTAGAGAAGAGAACGCTCTGGGGAGATCTTATAGCAGCCTTTCAGTACTTAAAGGGGCCCTACAGGAAAGCTAGGGAGGGATTCTTTATCAGGCAGTGCAGTGATAGGACAAGGACTAATGGTTTTAAACTGAAAGAGGAGAGATTTAGATTAGATATTAGGAAGAAATTCTTTACTGTGAGGGTCGTGAGGCACCAGAACAAGAGAAGTCATGGATGCCTTAGCCCTGGAGGTGTTCCAAGACCAGGTTAGATGAGTCTTTGAGCAATCTGATGTAGTGGAAGGTGTCCCTGCCAGTGGCAGGGGGATTGCAACTGGATGATCTTTAAGGTCCCTTCCAACCCAAACCATTCTTGAAATTCATGCATGTGAAGTAAAACTCATATTCCTTCCTAATATCCACAAAACATCCCAAAGAAGAAAAGTATCTCATACTATTTATCCTACCAGCTAAAAAAGATCACCTGTCTGAACAGACAAGCTCAGACAGTTGATCTTCCAAATATCTTTTCAGAAGTGACTAACAACAACATGACGCAGACATCTGCAAGTCTCCTCACAGCCTTAGAGCCCTGTATGTCTCTACATATTGCATAGCTTCCTGTTCCTTATTGTTACACCTTGATCAAGGGTAGCAGTTCCTCCAGGCCTTTCACATTTGTGTCCCACTGGAGAAAGACTCAACAATACAGAGTCTAGGGTACTCAAACTATATTATAACTCACGGGTGGTAACCCCTTAGAACATAATGATTGAGGCAACTAGTAGAGAGTCCTCCGTTTCCTGACTCTCATCCCAATAGTTGCATTTGGGTTTTAGCCAGAACTAACTACTTCAACATTTTACACAACTTCACATACTAAATATTTCCACCATTCACTCAGCCCATCTCTCCAAAAGCACCTCTCCACTAAAGGAATACATACCCTAGGAATAACATGAAAATTTTCTCATCTTTTTTTACACTACATGAAAGCATGTAAAGTAAGTGGAGAAACATGTTTAAACTTCACATAAGCTGCCCCACAAATCCTACCTCTTTTTCCAATCAGTACATGGACAAACAGTGGAGAAAGAAGTTGCTTTGCACAAGCAGCTGGCAGAAATGCTACTTTCAAGGTCACAGTCCAGATAAGAAGCTACAAACATAACTTCCCCTTTCATAATTGTTTTTGGAATTTGTCTGGTCACTGTGAGTTCATGTCATCATTTCCCTTTTTTAGACACCTTGCTGCCTTGGACATTTCAGTGAATCTCCATATACAATACCAAATACAGAGAATATAATGGGAATTAATACTCTTCAAACATCTACGCACTGAATTCAATTAGCTGTATCAAGAATCTAGTAGTCAGCAGCAAGCCCTGGAGAGTTTACTGATTTATACAGTCCTATCAAATACTTTCTTTTGTTTCTCTTCCTCTAGGAGTGATTACAATAATGTAGCTTTTCATTTTGAAGTCTAACTTATTTCAGTACATAAAGAGGCATTCAGGTTGGTGCAAAACAGACATGCCAAATGGGTTGTCCACTACCTTCACCTGTCTCATCACAGTGTGGCACTACTTGCACTGAATCTATATTCAGCTCCCACAGGATACACTAGCAATGTTGCCAAAGACAGACACCCTTGGAGTGATCATGTATGTCTGTACTCAGCATATAGAGCCTCTGATACAGACAGGTCCCATCAACACCACACAACATTTGGCTTGGGTCTCCTATGAGTCTTTTCTTGAAATAATGATTGCTGTCACAGCTTTCCACTGCCTGACACCAAGAGCAAGGGAGCTTCATGCTCTGATGAGGTGGGGATATTTCACAATCCAGGGCCTGCAGAGACAGCCCTAGAGTTTTTTTTTATAAAACAGAGTTCACCAAATCTAGTACAGTTTTACACATATTAGTAGCAGAGTCTGCACCTTAAAGTCTCTCCAGAACCATACCTTGGTTAGTCTTGGAAAGATGTATTTCACTCCAAAGAAAGCTCAAGAGCATGGTGACAGACAAGTATCATGAACAGTCAAGGAATTCTGTTCTGTTGTCTGCAGTTTAAAATATACAAAGTTAATGTTGATTAACAGAATTTATAATACTTCTATTTGCTGCCACTTCCATCTCAGGACAAACTCTCTACTCAGAAACATGAAGCAGGGAGGGCAGGAGGGAGGAAAGAAAATTCGATAATCCGCCACTACACAGAGGAGTTCCTTCCAAGCCTGAAATCACGACTCTCTAACTTACAAGTGATCAGTTGCAGACGCAAAACTCCAGAGCCTTGGAGCCAGTCACCAAACTGGAGTCACTCCCAGGAGAAATGCAGAATTGCAGTGTGGAGTGCAGCTTGAGAGAAGCTAGTTTTAAATAACTGTTCCAGGAATCAGCTGGAACAAACTGAACTGCATCCAGCAGAGCCCTGATTTGAGCTACAAGAAAGCCCAGGTCATAAAGAGTCCATACCCAGGCCTATAGCTACCACAGATGAAAAATGACATTATGAAGTTTAGGGAAGTCAATTTTTTTCTCTTCTTTGCAGTGCTCTGGCTTTGGCAAAACTGTTTCAGGGCTCTTTACTGCCTAGCCTATGTTAAGAGATGGGATATGTAGATACTATATTTCCAGAAAATGCTTTTCCTATCTCTAGGAACTTCCCCAGGGGGTGGGGATGCATTATATATGCCTGTTTGGCTGTCATGGTTTAACCTCAGCTGGCAACTAAGCACCACATGGACATTCACTCACTCCCTGCTGGTGGAATAGGAGAGAGAATCTGAAGGGTAAATATAAGAACCTTCATGGGTTGAGATAAAGACAGTTTAATAGGTAAAGCAAAAGCTGTGTATGCAAGCAAAGCAGGAATTAGTTCATCACTTTCTATCAGCAGGCAGGTGTTCCGCCATCTCCAGGAAAGCAAGACTTCATCACGTGTAACTTACTTGGTTTAGCTCCAAATGTCCCTCTCCCTCACTTCTTTTCCTCCCAGCTTTTATTGCTGGGTATGATGTCATATGGTATGGAGTATCCCTTTGTTCAGTAGGGTCATCTGTCCTGGCTGCCTCCCCTCCCAAATTCTCGTGTACCCTCTGCCTACATGCTGGAAAGGCTGTGCGAGAAGCAGAAAAGGCCTTTACATTGTGTAAGCACTGCTCAGCAATAACAAAAACATCCCGGGATTATAAACCCTGTTTCCAGCACAAATACAAAACAGAGCCCTATACCAGCTACTGTGAAGAAAATCCACTCTACGCCAGCCAAAATCAACTCATTGGTAAATAGAAAGTCAGCCTTTTTCTGGTAGAAGTCTTTTAGCTTCGATGCACTGAAGGATAATTGAGCTCTTTGGCTGGAAAGAATTCATATATCTCTGCAGCATTAGCACAGTAGAAGGGGCAAAAAGCTTTGATGTAATTATTACCAGTAGGTGGTATGCATTAACTACTATTTTCAAACCAGCAGGTTATTCAGCAGCTTCAGAAACAAAAAAAACCCCTCAAGACTTGAGGAAAAAAAAAAAGAAAAAAAAAAAGAAAAAAGTTTAAAAAAATCATTAACAAATCTTATGCATTCATGATAAATCGCAGTTACAAGCAGGCATTCATGCTGGGAATAATTAGCAGCATACTTCAACATTATTGAATGTCAACGAAGTCAAGAATACTCTCCATGAAAGAACAATACAGAGGAGGTGGCCAAATTTTAAATAAAAGGAGGCAGGAGCAATTTTGTTAATTGCTGAAAAAATACTAGCTATAAATAGGATAGGCTCACAGTTTGTAGCATTTCTTCTAAACCATGAACCACAAAGACTGAAGTGCAACAAGTTTTCTCTAAAGATTTTTAAAAGATCGTAGGGTGCTTGCTAGCCATTTTTTTTAAAAAAATATTTCTGAGTTCTGTTATTCACAAGAATCTCCTGAGATTGTGTACATTTAAGAGAAATATTAACTTAATGGAAAGCATACATCTAAGAAGTAGTAGTCTGAATAAAAACTAAACACATCTCAATGCTATATGGGCCTGTAAACAAGGTAGTCTGCTCAGTTCCTGCTCAATATAGCAACGATAACAACAAAAACAACCAACCAACCAAACACTGAACACCAGTTGGTTGGTTGGACTGTTGCTACCCTACTTGTAGGAACACCAAATTAAAGTTTTATTTCTTAAGTATGTTCTAGTAAATACAATCCTTTCTTACCAAAGTTACCCTTGACAGTGTTTCAATGGCGTTTTAAACTGGGCGTCATCTCTGTCCCCTCTCATATACTGTTGGTTTTATTTAATAAAAATTGCTGAACATATTCCTTAAACAAAAGTGGAAGAAGTTGAAGCAAAGAAAAATCCATTCAAATATGTTAAAAACCCAAACCTGTAGCAATTTAAATGCCTTTAAAATCCGACTCTGAATAAATTTTCTTGGTCCAACTGGGAGCCTGAGGAGAAGCCAGATTTTAATGCAGACCTCTTAACCTCTAAACTTCTCCTGATATAAGTTGGCTGGGAAATCTAAATGAGAAAAACTAGAATTCTTAACAATAGGCAAATACCTATGTGAAGACAGCAATATTTTTAATGAGTAGAAAAGGCAAAAGGTTCAGAACATTTTTCTCGTATACTTGGAGAGAAGCAGGATGACAAGCTAGTATCGCAGCAAGATGAAGGACTTCCCAGTACATTAGTAACTAAGGAATACTTTTAACAACATCTACAAGGAATAAACACTCTTAAAATTAGTGCACTTAAATAACTCAAAGTAGATATTTGAAATATATTAGCAGATTATTTCTCTGGCCTACCTGCATCCAAATCTGATACGGCCTATACCCTGACTTTACCATTTCTTTACACGACTAGAAGAAATGTAGAGGTCTACTTATATTCTGAAAGGGTAGTCTAGGTGTAAGCATAAAGCCTGCACTGATATATCCACCTTACTTGGCTGAATTTAAGTCCTGAAGAAAGCAATGACAAAAAGTCACTAAGTAAAGCCTTAAATAATTGGCATTAGCTATATTCCTGTCAAAAGAAGACTGTGTTGACCCCAGGAGAGAAGGTAGTCCTGGTTTCACTGTGCTTCATACAACTGCATTTAAACTGAATATCCTTTACTTCCACATCACACTTGAATTAGTACCCCATGATATTCTGGTTAGCACTCTTTAAAAATAATAATATTCTAATTAAAATAAAAAAAAATTAAAATATATTTTAAGAGCTATTTCAAACCTTAAAAAAGGACTTTGAAAAAATGGGAAACTGTCCTCAGAACCATGAACTGGAAAAAGAAACAGAATGCTTCTTTTAGCAGAAGACTTAAGCACTTGAAACTTTTCAGATGATCATCCTCATGCTACAACACCCTATGTAAATAAATTCCCAGATAGAAGTTACTAGGTACCAAGCTGACCTTTAACAAAGGCTTTGTTTACATTACCAGGCAGCACAGCCCCACAAGGAAAGGATCAGTAGGTGCTGAGGGCCTGATGCCCACCCATTAGGAATTTGTGGGGCAGGGCGGAGGAGGTAAAGGAAGAGATATTTCAGACCAGCCATAGCCTGCTTTCCTATTCTTACATGTGTCTCTGCAGCTGGAGCGCATTAGCTACACTCCTGCTCCTGGAATGCATCTGCTGGTGGAAGCTCACTCCGAAGGAATCTGCTCACCAGCTGCATTTCTGATGCCACTGGCAGCACAGGGAATAGGGGGATAGAGCAGAAGATGATTAAAAAAAAAAAATAGTTAGCAAACCTACTACAATACGCATTCCCAATCCGAAGTGACATGCTGATGCAGATGCACAAAAAATCCTCATAAGAATCAGCCTCATGAAGCTGAAGTCAATCAGGTTCAGAATGAAGTGAATGCACAATTTTTATTATCTTTAAGCAGTAATGATTTATTTACTTGAACCAGCTAACCACATAAGAAGTCAAGATTTTCATTTCTGGCTACCCTCAGAACCCACGCAGAAAGCCCTTCTGGAAGATATGAATAGCTTTAACTAAATCTGGGTTAATATAAGTCACAGGACCTAACGGCACAGGTAAACAGTGTCAAACTGAGGGGACTATAGCATGATTTATAAACTATATATGGTTTAGACTGTACAAACCAAAGGGACCTTTCTGGTCTTACATGCTCTGAAGGTATGAAAGCTCTCATAGAACTGATACTAAACAACTGCAAATCCAATTGATTTTGACAGAAATAGAGGCCACTCAACACCACAGAGAGCAAGATGAAAAATATCATTGACTTTGGGCAAATTGAGCTTTATATTGTTTTATATTAAGAAAATGAGATGCTTCCTACTGCTTTATAAAGTGCTAGCTCTAGAAGACAAACTGTACAAGCCACTGAAAAGCAAAAATATGTGAAATTTACAATCTCATAAACTAATACATTTTGACACTGGACTAGTATATTTTAATCCCTAAAAAACTGAAAGCTTAAACAACATATATTAGCACATTTCTTTGAAAAAAAATACAAGAGATATTTAACTATCAGTATTCCAACAGCCGCTTGATATATCAAGACTACTCACTGAATATGCTACATCAACAGGCACTCATAATAGCCATAATATATAACATAATGATATTTATATTGATTCATATTCTAATAAACGTATTGGCGGGAATTACTTTGAAAGATCTCACACACACAAAGGAGATGCACATGGGGAGGGCATAGAACCTTCAAGATGGCAAAATTCAGCTTTTACCTATTTATTTAGGCACCTTTACAAAACAGTGCCAGTTTTGTAGAGATAATCTTTCACAACTTAAAAAGCAGCTCAGCAGAACTACGCATTCTTGATGTTTTGAAGAAATCAAGGGGGCAAGCAGGCCTAAATAAGTATTTGACTTTTTGCACTCTTCATAGTTTTCACTAATGCAGTACAAACCTGTTCAGCTGTTTTCATGTCCCTCACATAACTCCATACACTTATTTGCATACACATTTTCTCAAATTCTACATATCAATGGTATTTGCGTGAGTTTGGAAGATAGCCAACACTTAAATCAGGTGTAAACTAAAAATTGTATAAACTCATTTATTTACTATATAGGAAGAGCATTTTACTGTTAAAATACACAAATTAGAAACAGATAAACACCATTTATCTCCATTTCTGTCTAACATCGGCCACACCACCAACACAAGTTCAAACTCTGTACAGATGTATTATAAGAAACAGAGAGAGAACATTTTTGAAAAGCAAAATAGCACTCATGGCTTAGGTTTAATTCTCTCCCTTGAAGAAAACTTGAGGAGGACTATTTTCATGCCTAAACTTCCACTTTATTGATGTGGTGGTCCCTGCTCATAAACAAATAATTTCAGCAGGAAGCTTATGAGATATTATTGTCCTCATTGTACCTATTTATAAGAGCTTCTTTTCAAACACAATGGAATTGATGGCACACGTAACAGGATGAGTCACTACAAGGTGCTCAAACAAGGCCTTCTTCAAAACAACACAAAGCATAACATTTTCACATCATGTAAAGCAGCTTCTTATGGCTTGTCCACTTCTACAACAGTACATCAGTTTTGATATTAACCTTGAAGTGTATTGTACTTCACTTACATACAACTACACAATATCTCTTATAGAAGTGGAAAAAAAGTAACTCTTGGATGTTCTCCTACTGCACAAACACAGAGCTAAAAAGTTTTGTATGTCCTTGAGTACTTCCATATACTGCTATGGCCTTGTTTATTTGTTTTCCCAGGGTAGGGGATTGTGTTTCTGTTGTGCTGTTTCTTGGTTTTTTATTTATTAAGAGGTGACTATTTCCAGAAAACAAACTTAATTGCTTGTAATACCAATCTGAGCTATGCACACACAGCAGAATGGTAACATGGAACACAGTGGATCAATGGATTAAATTCACACACCTGTATGCATGCATGGTCCAATACTAGTATATGTTTGCACACAGGCTTTTTTACATAAGTGGAAACAGCTCCTGAAAAGACTACACAACTCAACAGAAAGGGAAAGCTGGATCTATATGACTACATGATTATAGTTTATCACCATTTGAAAAGTAAGAGCAAACAATCTAATTTCTTGAAAATGGGAGCACATCAACAGATGCCTAACACTACCAGTTTCTGACACTGGCACTTGAGTGTACCGAAACTAATAAACAAGAAAAAAATAGAAAAACAACCTCAAAAAAAGAAAATTCACATCTGCAGAATAGGACACTAAACAGAAATGTTTGAAACCAACCTGCACCCCGAAGGTGGTATTCTTGAAGGCTGGAACTTTTCCAACAGCCTTTCTTTTTCATTCAGAAAATGAATGCTAGCTAGAACAAACCTCCAGATCTTCAGGAATGTTTCTTTCCACTACCTCCAAACAATGCTGCAGCCCCCTTGCAGGGAAGCTTTCTGTTCCTCCTCAAGTTTCTTATCCACCAGGCTTCCACCTACTCCTCACTTCCTCTATTCTATCCTTGCTAAAGCCCATTGCCTCACTAAAACTTCTCACCTGCACATGCTCATTCATTCTCTGCAGAGGAGCAATCTTCCCCTGCCCTGCAAAAGCTTAGCAGCGATCAAGAATGAAGAACAAGATCAACAGGCAACTGTTCCCCTGTTGAGGCACAGCCTCACCTGAAAAAGAAAACAATTCTCACCTGACATAGATTAACAAGCTCACTAAACAGTTCTGCAATCCACAGGACAATGGAAGAACACTAAAGGTGAAGGCAATCACCAATACTTTTGTGACTTTTCATTGGTTGTAAATGTGATGAAAAATAAAATACCTAGAGAAAGCATGAAAAGATCTCCTACAGTAAAAATCTAACAAGTTTCTGTAGCATCCAAGGAGTTCGGTTAGCATATTCTTACACTCCAGAAGAATCATTAATACTTGACTGCCCTTGAAAATAGCTATATTTTCAGACAGCAGCCTTAAGTTCCACGAAGCACTACCAAACACAGTATGTGTGGTATAAAGCACGGTAGAAATTAGCACGTCTTAAAAATCTGTATTTGTCATAAATGCTTCATCATAAACAAACATGCATACAGACATTCAGGCCCTGGAATAATTACTGTTTTATGTGATAACTGACAAAATAAGGACGGAGAGGAACTTCCAGAACAGCTCATGGGCACTGCAAAACACAGGAGTTGAAGCTACTTCACTTTTTAAACTCTGGAACAGTAGTCCTGGTTATCCCTTTATTAGAAATATGACATTCTGTTCTGGACTGTCTTAATCACTGCAAAACCTTAAACAAATCTGTTTATCCTTGGTGCACTTGTGATGGAAAGGATGAGCTTTGGCTTCAACTTTAGCACTGAGCATACATTTTATCGTAGGTATATTAATCAAGCAAGCAGTTTAAGATCAGATGATGTATGTGTTGCCTGAGGAGCCACATGAAAATTCTGAGGTCAGGGTCAGATTAAGGCCCAGATATGATGGGCCAGCATCTGCTGAATCCCCTCCTGTGATTATATATCATTAAAAGCTTTCAAATAATGAACTAAATTAGTTCTCCGATCCATCTCCCTGTATGACTTTTCGAGCCCTTGAGAGTAAAGAAAGAATTGCATGACCTGGGAGGAGTCAACACTTTCAGATGTGGTTTCTGATGTCTTAACCTTATCTTAAAATCATTACTTTTATGATAAATCTAAGCACTTTTGTAAAACATTTTATTACAGTGAAGACTATTTAGACTCTGTAGTCCCAGTCTAAAGCAATCTGAAAACATTAAATCATTATGATGACAGAAGTTTAGGATTAAAGTAGGTGCAACTAGAAGACAGACATAAAAATGGCCCTTACGTCCAGAGTTTATCTCCTTATCTCTGCAAGTTATGTTTGTTTACTCTCCTGATAAATCTGTACTGTGGCAGCTTTCACGCTCCAGAGATAGGACAGACATAGAAAGGTAGGCTGGATTCAGCCATGCATCAGTGACATCAACCAAGTCCTAAACACAGAATCTTCTATGGAATGAAACAGAAGTAACAGTTTTGAATTTTCACACTGAGGCTAACTTTGCAGTTCTGGAAGTCAATAAAATATGTTTTACTTGAAAACTGAGCAGATTTCGTCTGGAAGTCATTGAGAAAAAATAAATGCAGTGCTCCCAGCATGTCAGCCTGACAGGGTCACTTTGCTTTTCTGACCATGGTTCTACTTTAAAACTAACCTTTCAGCAGCTGCTCAGTTTCAGTCATCAATTGTACTACTGTTGAAAAGCAATAGCAAAAACACCCATTGACTTTAACAGGAATAGGCTCTTGGTAGCACTTATAAATGATAGTCTCATGACACACAAAATGATCATAAGAAATCTCAGTATTATGTAGACAGGCAGAAAATATCCCTGTTGACCCAGCTCAGATCACTAGAGACCGACACCCATTTGTTTTCTGTTCAATGAACACAAAAGGGTTTATGATAAATTTTTTTTTTTATAAACCAAGAGAAAGAAAACAAAACCTGCTCTATCCCAGGTGGAATCTGAACATCAGGTTTGTAATAAGGTAGAAAATCTCTGACTTTTAACCATATCAAGGAGGCAAGCACAGTCCCCAGCCTAAGGCTGCATTTTATAAGCTGCAATAGGTCTATGCTGACCTGCAGGTTCTGGGCAATCAGAATCCAAGGCTGTTCTAGAAGCAATTGCTGAAGCCAATCTGGAAGAGAGTCGCATGCTCAGCATAGCCATGCTGAAGTCTGTTCAGCGATGTAGCAGGGAGATCCCCTTTCATATCACTCCTGTGAAATACTCCTGTCCATCCTCTAAAACGTGAGGTTATATAGTCTTATGATTTCTGACACATTAATGTCATGATATGTGGGCTCCAGGGAGTTTGGCTGTTTCCATGTTAACCAAAATGAGGTTTATCATTATATTTTCATTAAGAAAGAAATCAGATATGTAAAATTGTGAAGATCAGTTATCTATTTTTACTTTGTGAAAATAAAGAAACTTACAGAAGTGTATGTGAAAGTCAGCGGCTGTACTTTTTCTATCGAACAGGTAAAGTTGCATCAACCACTTCGAAACCTAGATGCTCTATGGTATTTTTGGATGAAAATCTACTTTTGCTAGTTGTGATAAATGATAACTAGTAAATTGAAGGGAATGGTCTTGGTTTTCCTCCTGACTTGATAAATTCTGGCAGCATCTTTGTTGGTTTATCAAAGAAAAATCAATGTTCAACTAAATGTGTTAAGATGTGCCATCTGTGTTCCAGGGCTACTCCTCACCAGCCTCAAAGTCACAACACTTTGCTTACCACACTCAAGACTACACTCTTCTGCTCCCCGGTAACACTGAAAACATTTAAGCCCTTTAAATGGAGCACTGACACTGTAATGCAAGTCACCAAGCTGCAGGACCACTAAAACTCTCCTATTTCATTGCCCTCTGGGCAATGACTGGCTCTGAGACAGCAATAGGCTTCCGAAGAGAAACAGAACAAAAAGACAAGCAAAGACACAAATAATTCTTATGCAAGTTTCAAATTCAAAATTTATTATCTTCACTGTAATGTTTTACCACAAAAAGTTGTCCCCAGCATAACATGCTAAATGGATGTCTTTTCATCGATTTGGTTTGACAGCTCTTGCAAATCCATTCCATCTGTTTAGTTCCTGCCTTTTAGTGCATCTTTTTCAAATCATTTAGCTCTATCGGAAACAGAGATTCTTCCCACCCCACACACTGAGCCGTCATCCCTATATCAATGGTTCTGAGCAATTACAATTTTTGTACAGACTAATTAAATTGTACACACTTCTTATAGAACCTCAGCTAATTAAAAACCCTAACAAATTAGGTATGAAACAAACTGGCTGTAACTGGGTATTTGCATGGCGCAGATACCTGCTGATGAATGTGTTACTATTCTTCATTTCCCTCCTATTTGGGGCAGAAGAGTCATCAGCTGTGGGCACATGAAGAATCTACTCAAGAGTCAGAAGTTAAATCCTGACGTCGTTTTTTGTCACAGTCATAAGCCCCATTAGTGTCTCTGCAGTATGTTCTGCAGTGGTATATACCTGGGGCTTGTTTCTATTTCTGAATTCCACAATCCTACAGCTACCTTTCATTTTTATTTTATTTTTTTTTTTTTTACTATCGTTATCCTCACTATAAGCAAGAGAATAAAATAATTTATAAATTTCTCATGAGAGTCTATGTGCAAGAATTTCTCACAGTCAAAGTCCAAAGAATCATTCAGTAATAAATTTACGCATTGCCCTCAAGGAAAATAAACTCACAATCCAAACCAAAAACCTTCTTGTCAACATCCTGTGTTTTCCATTTTTCATTTCTAAGCCAGAAAGATTCAAAATCTCCTATACTGTGCTGAAAAAAAGCAGTTTCCAGTACATTACAGCTCAGTAAGTTTTTAAAAAATAGGTCCATTTCAGACCTTAGCAACAAGATAAACATTTAATGCAGCACTATCAAGTCAGTTTTGAGTCAGACCAGCTCCTACTAAATTTCAGACCAAGAAAAATATTCCATGACTTTTGTTTTCACTCCAACAGATATAATCGCCTAAATTAGTAACTCTAGCCCTGACATGCTGCATTCTCTACTGCACCAAGCAAAACAAAATCCCCAGTGAGAACTTGAAAGTAATGCTGGCCACACTAAACTGTAACAATTTCCATTGCCCAAACCAAGAAAAATTCAAAAGGTATATAAACAATAGAATTATTAATAGTAAGTTGGATCATAAAAAATCACTTCAGGATCTGAGTTTTTATCTATATGCAACACATAACCAAAATAACTACATTTCACCGTTTTTATCTGCAGTAGAACTCTGCATCTGAACCCTTATCTTGGAATATAAGTGTCTTATTAAGATGAAACTACATTTAGTAAAGCATTAAGTAGCATTAAATGAAAATGCAATACATTTAATTATAAAAACTGACCATAAAAATTTAAACCAAATCGTAGGCTTTAGTGTCAGAAGGCTTATTAAAAAAACCTGCAGGTGTTAACTGCGAGTTTTCCAAGGACAATTCTACTGTGAGCTGCTGGAGTGTTCTAGCTTGAATGACACACTATAGTACACTAATAAATAACTCTAATTATACTCTGCTTACAGATTCTCTAGGACTATTTTCAAGACACACAAGCCTATTAGAGAGTGCAAGTAAAATAACATAGCTATATTATCGTCACTATTTAGTCCCAGCACAGCTTGACTGGCAACTAAATACAGGCAGCTGTGGACCCAATTCCCTTCCCACCCTCTAGGGTTGGCTGGAAACTAAAACAGCTTTAATGAAACAAGAATAATGGTAAGAAAAAACTGTTAATAACAAATTAGTAAAATATATACAAATACAATAAATTGCATCCCCTGCTCCCAATGACTACATCACCACTAATGCTGCAGAGCAGGCATGGGGAAAAGATCCCAGGTTGGACTCAGTGACAGGAGGGAGCTGGACACAGGAGATGGATTCAGGTATGCACAGATCCAGGAACAGGGGCAGAAGGATGGATGAGGTCCTTAGATGCCAGCCACCAAAGAAGAGGGCTTGATTCTTGTGTTCCCTCAGTTTTATACCAAGGATGACGTATCTCATAGAATCATCTCCCTGCAGGTGTGACCCTCTTTTGCCCCTTTCACTTTCGGCACTCCACGGACTTGAAGATGGCCTCGGTTTCTACAGGAATAAATACAAGAAGTGGCCTTTCTGCATACCACTGTTACCACTATTAGAGAGAAACATTGCCTGAAAAACATGCAGTTAACTTTCAGAAAATGAAGTTACTTAGATAAGGCTTAGCTGAAATGTTAAAAAACTGATTCTACTTTAGCTCAAACCAGAGCAATTATGACTTGACTATTCCCTCTGACAGATTTTGGAGTGCTCAGCACCTTTCATATGAATTACATCTTGCAATAACAGTACCTTAAAGAATTTCCAAGGTTATTTAAATATGTTTTTTGTGGTTCAAACACAATTGCCACGGGAATTAATTTAAAAGGGCATTTAACTAAGTTTAACATCAAATAAAAAATGTTTCCACAAAACTGGATATATGTACTAATGCAAATATTACCATTTGTCTTTGGATAGTCTTGCAGTTTTAGAATTTCAGGTACCATGATATCACATGAAAAAAGAGAGTGAAACTAGAAACTAGAGTGAAATTGGTCCTGTGGTCCAATTATTATAATTTTTTCTACGGTTTATATTTAAAAGGCAGGAATCTCTCCTATTACATGTCACAGTTCTATACAAAGAAATGACATCACATTACAAAACTAAATTTCCAAAACCAGTCTCAAACTTAAATGTAATCAGGTCAACTGAGTTTGTGTACCATAAGTAACAGAGCACTTCATTTACATTTGTCACTTTTTGTCCCATCAATATACTTTTTCAAAAATCAAATCTTTTAGAACAATAGAATAGATGAAGAAACTGACAGTTCCCAAGAATTCCTAGAAATAGCTAGAAAGAACCTTTGGAGATTGCCTAGTCCAACTCTCCTGCTCAAAGTAGTGTCAGCTATAGCAGGTTGCTCAGGACTGTGTCCAGTTGATTTTTTAATATCTCAAGGATGGAGACTCAACAACCTTTCTGGGTAACTTGTCCCAGTATTCAATCACTCTCATAGTAAAAAAGATTTTTCTTATGTTTAAATATAATTTCTTGTGTTTCGATTTGTGCCCATTGCCTCTTTTCATGTCACTGTATACTATTGAGAATAGTCTGGTTTCATCTTCTTTACATCCTTCCATCAGGTGATGATAAGATCTTTTCTTGATGCAGCCCAAGATGCTGCTGGCTATCTTTGCTGCAAGGATACATTGCTGGTTCATGTTCAACTTGTCCACGAGGACACCAGGACCTCTTCTGAAAAGCAACTTTGCAGCTGGCCAGCTGCCAGTCTGTACTGGTGCATAGGGATATTTCTCTCCAGGTGCAGAACTTAGCTTACCCCTTTGTTGAAATTCATGATATTCCTGATGCAACAATTGTCTATCCTGTCTTCATAGCTGTTATGGTCCTTCTGGAGGGCTGTTAGGTCCTTCTCCTCACAGAGCAAGTACTCCAGGTCCCGTGTGATCTTGGTGGTCTTCTGCTGAACATGTTTCAGTCAGTCACCATTCTTGCACAGAGACAGAGGATCTAAAACAAATGCAGTTTTCTCGGCGTGGTCTGAGGAATACTGAGAAGAGGGGATGAACCTTCACTTCTTGTCAGCTTCTGGGCATGGTCTAAGGAATACTGAGGAGACGGAATGACCCTTCAGTTCTTGTGAGCTACTAGCCATGTACCTGCTGGTATGGCCCTGGAGGCCACTGTCTGTCTCTGCTACCAGGGTGCTGGTGGCTCATGCCCAGCTCACTGCCCACCGTGCACTGGTATCCTTTGGTAGAGCTGCTCCCCAGGCAGGCAGGCTCCAAGCTGCATGGTTTCCAGGGCTCGCCCTCCCTAAGGCAGATGGCTCTGCCTTCAGCCCTGCTGAATTTCAGGAGGTTCTTATGGGCCCATTCCTCCAGCCTGTCTGTGTGCCCCTTAGTGGCAGCTTTGCACTTGAGTGTATCAAGTCATAGATCCAGTGTAGTGTCATCTGAAAATTATACAGAGTGTAACGTCACCTCCTCCAGGTCATGGACAGTCCCCAGCTCCACCACCTGTGGGACTCTACTTGTTACTGGCCTCTAAGTAGATCATGACCTATTAACCAATACCTTCTGAGCCTCACCATCTAACCTGTTTTTTATCCATCTGGCTGCCCACCTGTCCAGATCATCATATCCCAGCATGGATGAAGAATGCTGTGTGATACAGTATTGGAGACCTTGCTAGAGTTGGGGCAATGACATCAACTGCTCTCCCCTTATTCACGTGTCTAGGCATAGAAGGCAGTCAGGCAGGTCAGATGTGAATTAGCTTTGGTAAATCATGGTACCTCTGATATCCATGCTGACTGCTCCCAGTTGCTTTACTCTCTTTCATGTGCACAGAAACAACTTCCAAGAAGACTCTCTCCAAGATTTTCCCAAGAACCAAAGCGAAGTTGACTAAGCTTCAGTTCTCTGGATTGTCCTTTCTGTGTTTTTCTTGAAGATGGGTGCAAGATTTACATTTTTCCACTCATCAAACACTTTACAGTACTAATCCAGCAGAGACTGGGAGTGTAGTAATTGCTTATTTATGCTATGATCTAATAAAAACCTCATCTAAAAGACACTAGCACAAGGTGCCATATACCTTACAGACAAACATTACAACGCATATAACACAGGCAAACATTTACAAATATGTTAAATATATAATAGGAAAACATAAAACCATAAAAAAAAAACAACCTGCGTTCCTCCCTCTGACATTCTATAATGATTCAAGTCGTGGATTTAGAGAGATAAGCCTCACTGGGGAGGGGGGCAATAAATCTATACATCATATACACCGTTCAAACACACGGATTTTGCAGAACATATCTACAATCAAAAAATACAGATGTGATTTTTGAGAGTTTGGAGAATTGCAGATGACAAGGAACATGCTCAGCTGGAGTCTTCCTTCATCTCTAAAATGATGGAAGCAACCTCAAACCTCTCCTGGTTATTGACAGAGCTGACATTAAACTTGAAGAGCCACAAGCAAAGGGCAAGACATTGTAGCTCAACACTAACATCTTAAGTACCATGCAGAAAGACCTTACTTCCATTACAGAGTAACATATTTCACATGTTTACTTGAGATAAGAACCTATGTGTCAGCATATATTACAGAACAATTAAAAAGCTGCAAATTCAAACACTAGTTTATTGCCCTGTAACTTTTTTGAAAACTCTAAGTAGGACTTTCATCACGGTATAGACTGAACAAACATCAGTGACCACTAAAAAGCATTTGTCTTCACAGCAGAAATAGGTTAGGTGTAATTTCCATCCTTAAGTTTAATAGTGACTGTCTCTCCAATCAATTTCGAAGTTCATTACAGTCTATTCTTCCTACCTCATTGTCAGTCAAAAATTGCTATGCAATGTTGTGCTCATATCATTTGTTTCCATGGCCTTATTTCTTTCATGTGTTTTTGGGAAAATAGATCAGTTGAAGTTTCTGCAAGTTTTTTTTTTATGGGACACTTGCTTCTAGATTGCTGGGAAAATAATATAAATACAGGTTGTATTGCTTTTCTAATATGCTACATGTTCTTCACATCACAAAACCCCCATATATTTTTCCTAAGGCATCAAGAGACATTAATTAAAATAGTACTGTCTGCCTTTTTTTGTTCTGTTACTGAACGGAGCTAATTCTTAATTGCTCCTAGGATGTGAGATCACGAATTATTTTTCTCCAGTTGAAGGAAATAATATAAATATTTTTAACTATGCATTTTTCTGACAGGTCACTACTTTGTTTCTTTTTTTAAATGTGAACATTCAAACAGGCAGAACAACAGAAATCATGAAGGTCCATGATTCTAATCTTGTATGTTATTCTAGCTAGAACAGCCCAATGTCTGTTATTTGAATTGCCCTTTGAAAATCAACAGTGGTCCCCCTGAGGGTTTTTTTAAATAAGTTTCTGACCCTTAGGTTCAGACTCATTAGAAAAACCAAGACAGATTTGTTGTGAGTTTGGCTGTGAATGAAAATTTGAATGAAATATTTCCACTGCTGAATATTGTTTCACATTTTCTCCATACAAACAACAAAACTCAAATGCTTCTCTTTTACTTTAGTCTGTAAGCGCAACCAATAGTAACTATTTTACAATCTCAATCAGAGCATTAAAACCAGAGATGGTTCAAAAATTACTTTCTTTGGTCAAAATTCTTTTCAAAACAGAGACGGAAATTTAGGTGAGGAAAAAAAATAAATGTACCCAATGATCTGGTGGCAAAGGTTATTCTTTCCTGGAATGTCAGGGCTCCTTAGAATATTTTTTACTATCTTTTTTTTTTTTAGCTTCTTGTATAAATAGATCAATCACAGTATAAATACTGCTTTCATCTCCTAAGAGCATTGTAGTCACTTGGGATATAGCAGATAGAATTCTAAATCCTTGTTCTTATTAGAGACAGGGACTTTCGCTTCAGTTTTTAAAATCTTAAACAAATACTCCTTGATGACAAGATTATTTAATTACTCTAGGATGATACTCCCTGTCTTATTTTAAAACTCTTGCAAAGGATATCTGGAAAGTAACTATTTTTCCTCCAATGCCAAAAGAGGGGAAATGTCTTCAACACTTTGAATTATTTCAAAAAAGCAAAATTGCAGTCTGACCAATTCTATTAAAGAAACAGATTTCAATTTTTTTAACTTCTTCTGAGATTATTAATAACTTTGTATACTGTGTTTAATTTGTTAATGTAAATTACATAAAATAAATTCTAGTACAGACCATGGTTAAAGATATGTTTTGTATTTTTGTTACAAATAGATCTGCATAATTTTCTGCTAACATTCCTCTAAGCGCTAAAAATAAAAAAAGTGCAATCTTAATATTGGAATTAGAGTATAAGCATTCTCTGCAAGCATTTAGCCTTGTAACTCAGACTTTGCTGAACTTGAATTAAGTTACACGTTTAATTATACAGAAAAAGATTCCTGTTTTCTGGGAAAAGTCTCTTATGTGAGACACAAGCAGAGCAGAATTCTGTCTAAAATTAGAATGTACAACAACTATATAAGGAACATGTACACCATATAAAATTTCTTGCCCTTGCCCTTAACACCTTAATTATTCAAGAAATAATTTTTTAAGCTTCCATATGGGAGTCTGAGCCATACCATTGAGATCAGATTTATGCTTTAATATTTGCATTACAGTGAATGTAGAGGTCTTCATCATATGCTGGTCATATGCATTCAAAAGACAATCTGTGTCCTAAAGTTTGTGTAGAACAGATGTTAAAAGAATAGTTGGTGTATGCACTTAATTGCTTAAAGTAAGAAGCTGAAAACCAACTTGACAGTTTACCTTGCAGTAATGTAACATGTGGCACTTCCCGAAGTACACTGTTTACCCAAGAATCACACAACTCAGCTTATTTTAAAGATTCTCAGCATGTTTTCCATGCTAAGAAGAAAAGGCATGCATTTACATCAAGAATAGACATCATGCTGTAAATGTTGCGGTCTAGATGCCTCAGATTTCATTACCACAACAATGTTCACAAACTATTCTCACTAGACTACGTGTTGTCCAAATTTATTTGGAAGCAGAGTCCTGTAAGAGCTTGAGTTCTTGCATGCACTGCTGTGGATAGGTGTAAGGTCACGGCAGCCGCAACAGAACTAACCCTGTCATACTGTCCTCACTCCTAAAGGGTTATCAGCCAGGAGGCATATAATGAGACTACAAAGTCCTTTCATGGTACCATGGGGAACACACTTTCAGAGTTGTGAAATGTGAGAAGATACAAAGTTTTGTTTTTCACATCCAATGTGACTTTTCTTGAGTACTAACTGTACTTTATCAGAGATCAAATTCGTAATTTCTGGAAAAAGAACACACTTTCTCATGTCCAGCAAGATAAAATTTCAGTCATTGAATATAACAACTTGACTCCAAGAGGAGTTCATAATTTTCAAGGGGAAAATGGCAATTTTCATCTTTTCCACTACACCATGTAAAGAGAACACAAAGTAACTGGGATTATACTGTATCATATCTTCTTTTTGTCATTAATACCTTTGAGTATCCCACTGAAGAATGTATCCAAATCTATAGATTATGAACACATCACATATCACTGAAAATGTTGTGTTTTAGTTTTGTTAGTTTTGTTGTGGTTTTATACGTCTAGTTGGCCAGTTCACATGCTATGGCAGCAGTTAGCGGAGCAGGTGTAAAATTTACAGTGCTATACCTGAAAATTTCCTGGTGGAAAGTGGGCTTTGAAAGACATATCTTCACCAGAAAACATTACTCCATAAGCCAAATGGGGACTAATTCTGTAGGGATGCAAACCTCAGCAAACTTTAGAAATCCTAAGCCATACAGAGCGAACATCTGTCACTTGCTTCAGCCAGCGTTTTCTAACTGTGCTTTTCGAGTTGAAGCATTATGGTTGTACACAGAGTACAGATTGTCATATACTCCCAATTCCACCTTATTTCCAGCAGCTAAGCTGCATGAAAAAGTAGCTAAAAAGGAAAGTAAGTGTTTTCTGATGTTGTCCATAAGTAGTTTTGCCTCCCAGAGGTTTGGCACGAAGCCATACAAATCCTAATCTCCAGAACTGGGAATGGAATGCAAAGGGACCTCACCTGCACAGTGATCTGCAGACTTGTGAAAACTTTTAGCTTAAACAGATCCAAATCAATCCTCTATCAGCTTCACTGCAAAAGACGTTACCTAGTTAATAATTATACCTGTCAGAAGCCTACTATCATAGCAGAGTTTTACATATGTAAAGACAGTTAACTCACTTGTAATTTGAGCAGCACAGTCAACTGATTTTTGACCACTAGACTGGAAACAAACACATAAGCCTCTGCTCACTAGAGACATGAACTGAATATTTATACAGACATTTATATCCATGGGTAATGAAATCGAGCCCACTCCAGTACAGAGGGATGGCCACCATGGATGTAGTACTGGAAGGAACGGAAAGAGAGAAGTATGCAAGTTGCAGGTAAGGACAGTCACACTGAAAGAAAGCGGCTGAGGCAATTTAAAGAGGCATTACTACTGCACCTCCTACACTGTTCAACCACAACCACAAGCTTTTATACAAAAGGCCAAATCTAGGCAAATAATTCATATGAAATGTACATCTCCTTTGCAACATTTATTCTAAAAGACAACACTTTCCTTCGAGTTCACTGTTATTCAAAGTGTTTCAATGAGCTGATCACCAAGAGAGTACATTGCAACTTGAAATGTCAAAAATGGCATCGTTTAGATGAGTGGGAAACTTCAGTAGCTGAGTTTTGTGGGGGTGTTCATGTAAAAGAAATTTGAGATTTGCCCTCCTTATGTGAAGGAATTAAAAACAAAACTACATATATACACTTTTAAAATGCAATTGCAGCAGCAATTACAGAAAAAGGATAGAAAAGTTTATAAGCAATATCAAAATTAAGTATTTTAGAGGGGATATCCAGGAATTTCTTCCATTACAAATTTTCTCAATTCTGTTTAGTTCTGCAAAGTAATGGCAAAAGAGAGTCTATCCAAAAAGAAATGTCTGCATTGTTTAATCTTCAATTAAAACCTGATTTCTGTAATGCTTTAAGGAATATGCATAAGTAATATACACAACAAACTGTCTCAGTCTTGTTAAGAAACTTTTTTCTATTACCAAAATAAATAAAGGCTCTATGCAATATATTCTTTACCAAGGGGAATACCCTAACTTGATTATCACATCTGCTGTTTAAGTGAGAGAAGTTTTCATGTAGTTGTCCCAGCAAAAGGACCAGGAGAGCAGGATTCTGTTTTTAACTTGGGCAAGGGTGTACAATAAGAATCTGGACAATTTACATCCCAAGCAGAACATTCAGTACTGCAGCATTTGATTTGGAACAAGCTGTTATATCCTTAACATGGATGCCCAAGTTTCCTGTAGAGTGAAGTCTCTCACTAGCACTCACTTGGCTGCAAGAGCATCTGAAACACAATTTGAGTCCTTCCTTAGTTACTGGGAAATCTCCACTATGGCTATATCTCCACGATGGGAGATGATGTAATTGAGAGCAGCCCTGCAGAGAAGGACCTGGGGGTGATGGTTGATGAGAAGCTCGACATGAGCCAGCAATGTGCGCTCACAACCCAGAAGGCCAACTGTATCCGGGGCTGCATCAAAAGAAGCGTGGCCAGCAGGTCAAGGGAACTGATTCTGGCCCTCTGTTCCTCTCTTGTGAGACCTCATCTGGAATACTGTGTCCACTTCTGGACTCCTCAACGTAAGGATGTGGAACTGTTGGAACGGGCCCAGAGGAGGGCTACAAAGGTGGTCAGAGGGCTGGAGCACCTTCCATACAAGGACAGGCTGAGAGAGTTGGGGTCGTTCAGCCTGGAGAAGAGTAGGCTCCAAGGAGATTGTATAGAGACTTGCCAGTACTTGAAGGGGCTACAGGAAAGCTGGAGAGGGCCTATTCATAAAGGCTTGTGGTGACAGAACGAGGGGAAATGGGTATAAACTGGAGAGGGGCAGATTTAGGCTAGACATTAGGAAGAATTTCTTCACTATAAAAGTGAAGACGCTGGCACAGGTTGCCCAGGGGGGTTGTGGATGCCCCATCCCTGGAGGTGTTCAAGGCCAGGTTGGATGGGGCCTTGGGCACCCTGATCTAGTGGGACGTGTCCCTGCCCATGGCACGGAGGTTGGAACTGGATGATCTTTAAGGTCCCTTCCAACCCTAACTATTCTATGATTCTATATCACTGAATTTATTGAGATGAAACAATGGCATTGTTTTCCTGTTCAGTTTTGCAACATACCTTTGCAAAGAGCTGTGCCAGCCCACCATGCCACAAAGGCAGGAATGACAGGACTATAATAAGCCAACATGGCCATGAATGTAAAAAAAAAAAGAAATCAGGGAGGAGAAAAAGCCAACCTGAAGAATGCATCTTAAGCACACTCCTTTTTAGGAGTTTACCATTGTTCTTCTGTAACATGGACTATTTATAGGGGTTAAAACTGCATTAATCAGCTTTTCCATGGCATAGTGATAATCTGCATACTTCAACAGAAACTAAAGTACATTCTCAAGCTGTGAGAATGCCAGGTTCAAACCTCACACTTCTGCTTAAAAGGAATATCAGAACCATTTATTTAAGTTGCTTGCAAAAGTCACAACTTTGATAATGGATGCAAACGTATAAGCAGTTTTAGACTTCCCTGTGCAGTGGTTTAAATGTACATTAAATAGTTAGATACCAAGTTGTGCCAGCTAGGGACTTTGGAGTCAAGTTGTAGCTGCATGGTTACTCTTAAATGTATTTTCCTGCATTAAACATTTTCTTCAGCTGTAACAAACATATGTTCAAATGCCTTGTCTGCCTTTTTTTTTTGAGCTCGCATAAATGTGGTATCAGTAACATGCACTAGCAAACATACTGAAGCAGTGCTTTATTGAAGCATTTATACAACGTAGAACAGTTTTATCAGAAGACAGCAAAAATATCAGAATACATATATTCAGGTTATGTAAATCAAATAAATTAAACATGACAGAATAAGTATACAAGTGCCTGGAAACAGCAAAACAGCGGTTTCCTGTTCACCAGTGAACTAACTAAAAGTAACTAAACCTAGAACCCAAGCATTTCGTGCACTTTCAGAGCTAAATAGCCATTAAAGTGCACTTGAAGAGTGCCTGAATAACGAAGTCAGGCATAGAGCAAACACAGGGCGCCTTTTCTGCGGCTTTAGCCCTTTGTGCCTCACCTTCCACATCTGTCACTTTTCCCAGCTTCAGAGGAGCGCTCTGAGCCTCAGCTAAGCACCACCCACCGCGGAATTTTACATTTAAATGCAATAAAAAACATTCATCCACGCAAGAAGGCGCGCCCACCTTAAGTTTTCGCAGGACCAGAGGTTTAGTGAGTGATGAGAGTTTTGAAACCTGAGGCGGAGAACACCAAAGTGGCGCACAACACTTATTTTTTGCAAGTTACCTCCGAAGCATTTAAAAGAATCACAAGTTTCTTCACTTTCACGTTCGCGGGACAGCAGCCTGCAAACAAACTTACAGCAAAAATAAAGAAACAACCCCCGCTAGCAGGAGAATGTCTTTTCCTTCTCTCCTTTCCCTCTCCCTCCCCCTTCCTTCTTTTCCCTTTTCCCCCTAGTTTGGCGACCGGCGGGGCCCGGGAAGGGGAGGAGAAGGCTGCGAGGGAGCCGCCACCCGGTATCGCCGCGGAACGAAGGCGCCGGGAACGCAGCCGGAGACGATGACACCTCCCGACCCCTCGGCTAGACGCCGGGGCGGGGAAAGCCGCTGGGGAGCGGGGAGGGGGTGAGGCTGCGGGGCGGGAAAGCCGGAGGGGTTGGGACTATAAAGCGATGGGGGCGGCGGGGCGCAGCCCGCGGGCGGCATGGCCGAGGTGAAGCTCGCTGTGCTGGGCGGCAGCGGGGCCGGCAAGTCGGGTAAGAGGCGGCTCCGGTAACGCTTTTACCCCCGTCCCGTTTGAATCTAAAGAGTGGGGCGGTGGGGACACCGCTAAACTCGGCGTCTGCTTCTTTCCTGCAGCGCTGGCCGTGCGGTTCCTGACCCGGCGGTTCATCGGGGAGTACGCGTCCAGCGCCGGTGAGAGCGGCGGGTGTGGGAACCGGGATGGAGAGGGGCGTGGGAAAAGGATCCGCAGGGGCGATGGACGGGGGGGGGGAAGGGCGCTGGGAAGGGGGTGCGAGGGTGGGAGAGGCGATGGGGAAGAGGGCGCAGGGGTTGGGGAGGGCGCTGGGGAAGGAGCGCTGAGAGGGGACGGGGAGATGGGCGCGGGGGATGTGGGGGGAGCGCTGGCGGTGGGGCGCAGAGATGGGGAAGGGGGCTCAGGGGATGGGAGTGGGACTGGGGAGGGGGCGCAGGTGGTGGGAACGGGGCTGGGAAAGAGGGCGCGGAGGATGGGGAAGGGACGCTGGGAGTACGAGCGGCGCTGGGAAGGGGTGCAGGCCATGGGACTGGCGCTGAGGAGGGGGCACAGGCGCTGGGAAGGGGCGCTGGGGGTGGGGAGGGGTCGCAGGCGATGGGAGCGGCGCTAGGGAGGGGGCACGGGCGCTGGGGCACACGGTGTGGGATCCGGTCTGTGAAGGGGGCGCTGGGGCTCGGGAACGGATCCGCAGCGGCGATGGGGAAGGGGGCGCTGGGGCTTAGAGCGGAGCTGGGGAGGGACGCAGGGGGTGGGGAGGGGGCGCAGGCGGTGGGAGCGGGTCCAAACGGGAATAAGGGGGTTGAGGGGGTGATGTAGTGTCACGTGTGGAGCCTCCTCGGGGCTGTGTGATGTTGGAGCGCGGGATGCGACGTTTCAGACATTTATTTGAGCAAGAAATTGGGTAGGAACGCAGTTTCGGAGAACTTGTTGGGAAAGATTTAAGTTTTTGCTTGCTTATCAGCGAGGGCTTGTGATTTAAGTATAAGCTTTGAAGACGAGGAAAGTCAAACCAGGTATCTGTGGAGAGATCGCTTGGAACTGGAGTAGCACACCCGGGCACCGGGGCTGGCAAAGAGCTCCTCACAAAGCAGCTGTGAAGGGACTTAGGAAGGGAAGATAACCGGGCAGCATGTGCAAAACATGGGTAGATGATAGTAAGATCAATCAGAGAGGAGATAAAGAGAGTAAAGGAATAGACTGGGGTGGGTGGTGGGGGGGAAAGAACAAACTCTCAACACCTGTTCTATTGAGTATCTCCTTCTCGGCTCTAGAGAAGAGGTGAAACAGATTGTTTTATCAGGCACTGCTGGTTAATCAAAGCATAATGCAAAGCCCTCTGCTTTTGCAGGGATGCTCTGGGTTGATAGCTTTGTGGAAAGCTTTGCCATCCTGAGGACAGAATTTCTTATCCGTGTCAGAACAAACACACTGATCCTTAAGACGCTTCTAAGATCTTGGAAGATGGCAAAGCAGGACTTGAACTTTCACATGCAGGGTAGAAGCATGCTATTTAACTGATAGGAACCTTTGGAAGTGTTTGCCACTCCAGCTGATGGAGCATGAGAAGTTCCCAAAACATGAAAAGGAAAGGAGTTTACTATCTACCTCAGTTTATGAAAATCAGTATAGCTTTCCATGATCCAGAAATAAAAAAGAGAGTAGCAGTACTAAGCTGTATTGTATTGAGTATATCCAAATGAACTTAGTCTGAAAGTAGAGTTAGTTGTACATAAATCCTCTACCAATACTTTTTACTGTACAAATACAAACTGAAAAGACACTTGGTGTCCTACATGGCTTGCATAGGTCTAAGCTGTCACCTGTAAAGCTGTGTTGTGCTCTCCATATATTCTAAGCTACCTACAACTAAGGACAGTTTTCCCTGTTCTGAGCCTCTTTAGTGCAAGTCTTGGAAAAGGTGTGACAAACCCATGAAATATTTTCATTTGTTAATGAATGCTTGTTAAATAAAGTTTAACAAGAAGCAGCAAAAGCCTAGCCCTGTTTTGGGAGTGAAGGAAGGAGGAAGAAAGTGGGAATATCTGTGATAAAATGCAGATCATCCCACTGTTAGTGGAGTCAAAATTTAATTAAAAAATATTTAATTATGTAAACCACTGGCTGCAGATTTTATACCCTTGAGATCATGGAATCATAGAATAGTTTGGGTTGGAAGGGGCCTTAAAGATCATCTAGTTCAAACCCCCCTCACGTGGGCAGGGACACCTCCCACTAGATCAGGCTGCCCAAGGCCTCATCCAACCTGGCCTTGAACACCTCCAGGGATGGGGCATCCACAGCTTCCCAGGGCAATCTGTGAAGAAATTTGTCCTTACGTTTAGTCTAGATTCGCACCTCTCCAATCCTGAAATGCTTAGGATGGGTCATCATCATCAGATGAACTCTTAAGGTGCTTGTGGACGATGCTGATGGACGATGCTGAAGTTGAATGTGGTGCTGACCTGAAGATGCTGAGTTTTGGAGACAATAACCTTTATCTATACCATCATTACAGTTTCAATTGTATTTTCAGTAGTGCCGACAGTTGGGTCTGTTCAGTCACTGAGTAATTATACTGTAGACTGTTGGTGATTATGAACACAAGTTGATTATAATTGGCTAAAGAAGACCAACTGCTTAAACCCATAATGTTGGTCTGCCCACAGGAGATTTGCCAGAGTTGCTAGTGCTGGTGGAGAGTTCTAAATCTGAGAACTCATGCCTCAGATATCTCAGGACCTAGTCTAGGGGTATGATGTTGTGAATACTATTGGTCTAATGCTGCCTAGTATAAGAACTTTTAAAGCACCAGATTATTTGGTTAAAAATGTTTGATTTTGCACAGAAGTCATTTTATCGTAAATAGAATTTACAAAAAAAAAAAAACCAACCCTGAACTGCTCCCCCCAAACCCAACCCATAAAAAAAGGCTACAAAAAAAACCCTACAAAGTAAAACACCAAATTAAGAACCCCTGAAAACCTGAACAAAACAAACAATAGTCCTCAAAACACGAACAAAAACCCCAAACCCCTTGAAAAATCAAGCAATAAAGAAAATAAAGATTCCCTCAGCATTATTAAATCTCACCTTTGCTGCCTTTTCTATCACTGCCGTCCCCTGCCACTGATGCTGGTTTTCTTTGTATACCATGTATCTTTTAGAATGCATCTACACTAAACACTTATGCCTGGATGGGAGGCAGATACACTTGGAAATGTATGACCCTTGTTCGCAGGTAAGAATTTTAGGGGGCAAAGAAAGGCCGTTTTTCATTGTACCTGTTTAATGGTAAAAAGATTCCAAAGGGTCCAGGGGTCACAAGCTTTTTGACAGACAAATTCCAAGCACTTTATAAGCTAATTCCAAGCACTTGGAATTTGTGTTTGCTGTTTTCTTTTTTTAAAGACTGAAGTCTTGCTATTGCTGCTGCTCAGAACTATTGAGTCATTTCCCACTTAATGGAAGAAACCCTTCGTTTCTTAAATGATCTGTAAATGCTTTTACATTTTGGAATGTTATTGGCAAACAACATTTCCCGCTCTGCATTATATAGATAAATACAGAGAAGTTATAGGATTATGTGCAGTTTATTCAGATACCTGAAGCTGATGAAATTTAGTTTATAAAGCAAGCAGTTTGATTGTTGGCAGAAATAGTTACAGTAGATAGGTCTGGAATTAAGATTTATATTCCCAAAGGCGTATCCAAGGAAAGCCATGGAATACAGAACCTCCATACCCCATGTTAGCTGGGGGAGAAAAGCAGGTCCTAAGGGGAGATTAGATAGAGAAAGGAAAAGTTTTGTTTCTGCTTCCTGAAATCTTTTGGATCTCTGAGGCTTTCCTCTTAGTAGCTGGATCCTTGTTTTCAAAGCTCCCTGTCCCTTTATCCATCTGGGAAAACAGCTGTGACGCACACAAGTCACCTTCCCTGCCTCTGTACCTCCTGCACAGTCACCACAACATTAAGAAAAACTTTTGCATTAAAGATACTGAAATCTTCAGAGAGTTATGGAAGCTTGTTTCATCTTTCCTTTCTCGGGGGCCCCCCCCTTTCACTGCCAGCATTCGGTTACCATCCCTCATGGTAAATTACTGCCTTTCTGCTCCGGCTGTTTATGGTGCGGCAGTGCTGCCCTGATGCTGAGGTAATCAAGGCAGCCAGAGTGGGATGTCAGTGGAGGTTATACATTGCAAGGAGCAAAATACTGAACTAGTGAGGGAATTACTTGAGCAGTCCTCAAGTTACTATTCAAAATGGCTTTTCTACAGAGCAAAAGTCAATTTTATTTTTTTGTCCTAGTCGGCTTCCAGTATTTTACCAGTCTTGGGTCACATGGTCTTGTTAGCTGTGGCTAAATGATCTCCAGAGATAAGCTAATTTAAAATAGTTTTGAAATTACATTCCTTGGCTTAATGGGACAACTAGTTTACAGCTGTTGCTTTCTGGAACACGTAAGCGTCACAGTTTCTTTGGGTGAAGGGGCTCAAGGATTGATATAACCCCGTTATCGCTTGAGTGACTTCTGTCACTTCTTTCATTAAAGTCAACTCGGATTGAAGGACAATTGGATTTTTTTGTAGCCCTGTAGAAATTTATCCTGTGGGTAAATACCGTTTCTGACTTGAAACAGAAGTGAGTGGGAGCAAAGAATTTTTAACAGATTAGGCTTACTGTGGTCAGAATATTAGAAACTTGCAAAACGGCTCTAAAGAAAAGCTACGCAAATACTGATGGTTCCTGTACGCTTCATTCTCATGAAACTTTGCAGAATATTCAGCATAAACAATGGCTGTACAGGTTATGCAATTTTACCGCTTAAAGTGTAAATGTTTCATAATATATTTCAGTGATCCATAATGCCATCTGTAGTAATGGTTATTTATTAGGCTTTTAGAGTAGAGCTCACCTGAATTCAGTGCCAGAACCTAGACTTATTAATATATTTTTCAATTAAAGATACAATATTCTTACATTCACAGTGACAAAGAAAAGTCTCTGAAGTGACAACAGTAACATTCTTTTTGCATGTGAATTTGAACTTCTTTCAGCCACAGCGGGGGAAGCTCTCCCTCACAGATGAGCTCCACTGGGCTGATGGATTTATCGTTGTTTACGACATCAGTGACAGAGCATCATTTGCATTTGCAAAAGCATTGTTGTACAGGATCCGAGAATCTCACATAGGAGCTTGTAAAAAGTAAGTGGCATTATTTTTGTTTCTTTCAGCAAACATATGAAACAGCTGAGAACATTTCTGTGAGCTGTAGGCATCCTAGTAGCAATCCAGCAGCATCCTAGTGGCATGACACAATACCAACAATAAGGTACCTGAAGGTAAACTGTGTTGCAAATCGCAAACTCTTTCACTGTATTCAGAGTCACGTGCATCAGGATTTTTGTTTGCATTTCTTACAGCACTGCTGTTTAAATAATTATCATTACTGGGATTTTCATGGGTAAAAGACTGTTGTTATCAATCTAGGCTTCTACTCTCTCATTCTGTTGCCAATGGAGATGGACCAGTGTGGAGACTGGAGAAAACATTTCCTACTATAAATGAATTAAATACATGGATGTCTCCTAAACTGACTTTAGCAGTGACCTTGACATTAATTTTGCATGTGGGTCACCATATAGTAAGAAAAAACAACCAGAACTGCCAGTCTGGGTATGTGTGGTGGTGCGTACCCCTGCTTCAGTCAGCTGAGGTGCTTTCCAAATCAGTGAGTGTGAAATCTTTTCTTTGTATCAGAAGCTGAGTTAAAAAAAAATAATACTTTTCTGTCTGTTTTACTGCTGACCTTTCTTAATTAAGATTTCTCTGGAAAGAGTAATTTTAGCAAAAGGTTCGAATTAAGATGATTATTCTGAATTGTGCCATTGACACTTGTGTATCTCTTAGACTATTCTGTTATCTGCAAACTGAGATATTGATCAGCTTGCTTCTTCATGAAGTCCAGGAGGTGACAATATGCTTAGCAGTACAGAGTATAGAAACTGCAGTGGATGAAAACTACATGACCTCACTGAGTAGAGAAATTAAAATTAAAACTTACTGATAGACAGTAGCTTGTCTGGAAAATCCTTTGATGTTTGACTATGGCCAGTGGAAAACTATGACTCTGCCTGGTGGTTTCAGGGGTTGGTTTGTTCTTTGAATTTTTTGCGAGGTCTGTTATCCCGAACATACATTTTTTTCAGACACACTGTACATAGCACAGTATGTAGCACAGCATTGTGACATAGCTTTTTTTTCTAATGAGAATCTTCTTAATTTCAGAATGGTCGAATCATCAGTATTTTTGGTTGGTAATAAACGAGATTTATGCCACATTAGAGAAGTTGGTTGGGATGAAGGACAGAAGCTTGCAATGGATAACAAGTGCCAATTCTGTGAACTGTCTGCAGCAGAACATTATCAGGAGGTTGTGGCAATGTTCACAAAAGTTCTGAGGAATATCACCTCAAATTTCAAAGTAAAGGAAAAGAGAAGACCAAGTGGATCAAAGTCAATGGCCAAGTTAATCAACAATGTGTTTGGGAAGAGGAGGAAATCTGTGTAAAAGATGGTTTGTCTTGAAGCAGGAGCAAGCTGAAATAATGGAGCACAGGCAGCTCTTGGATTCAGGCAATTTCCTCCAAAGATCAATGTCTGGAGGAGTAAGACGGGCACCAAAGGCAGGAGACAGTATGGTCAAGTGGACAGTGTCTAGACCTCAACCTGACCTTCTATTTCTAGTTCATATTTACTGTATTAGGGCTATGCCACTTAAACTCTTCAGATGTTCCTTTCACCCTTTGTCTCTTACACTCTTCAGGGGAGAGTTCTGGTTTTGGATAGAGCTTGTAGGTGTGACTGAAGTAAAAACATTTTTTCCAATAAACCTGCCTTGCTGATCAAGAACTTACTTCAGAATGCTGAGTAGTAATTGTTTTTCTTTTGTGCAAGAACACTTGCCCTAGAGAAAAGCAAAATACTTCTGCTCTAAGTGCTAATGTATTTGTATTTAAATGCAGGATGGCTCAGATCCTCTTGTACCAATAGGTGCTTAGCATCTGCTGAAATTCACTTCTAGACACCAAATCTACAAAAGGTATTTACCTGCAAAGCTGTTTTGCAAAGGCACCAGAATTAGGGAAACAGATAAACAAAGCAGTATTCTCTGTTTCAGTATCTTTTCTGAGTGATTAAAGAAAGTAGAGTGGGTTGAGGAGGGTGGGAACTGAAATGTTAGTGGAGTGTTAGTGAGTGTTGGACAGTTGTGACACCGTCCTGACTTTGCCAAATCTTGGGCTGATCCCTTTCACAGAGCAGTTTTTGTGGGCTGTGACAAAGTTTCCTTACCTGTAGCATGGGGGGGGGTGGTGGTGTGTGCGTGCGTGTGTGTGTGTGTGTGTGTGTGTGTGTTCAGCTCTAGATGGGAGGGGAAGACTGGTAAAAAACACAAGTTCTTTAGGAAGTCTGCCTGGATTTAAAGGTCAGCCTGCTGGCAAGATCTGCGCTCCTAACTTGCATAGAATGTATTTCCTAAGGACTAGTGTTTTTACAACTGTTTATCACTATGGTCTTGAAATACCACTTGAGAGAGCACTAAGGAATATGCTAGCTAGGCTTCTCAAATGTGGATATTAAACATCAGTTGGGTCTAAATATGTCATCAATTGACATTCAGAGCTCTTATTGTAGACATAACTAAATAAGGGCTTAGCCTAGTGTGTTTGAAAGTGCTGTGCTCATACAGAAAGTATGAAAGGAAGAGAGAAATGATTTGAAGGTGAATTACTGCCTCTTACCCATTTCAGAGGTCAACTGGGATTCAGTCTTTAAGTTGCTAAGGTGAAGCCTGCCTCCACTCTGAAATTTTACCTGTATTGATACTAGTAAGATTGCTTTTCAGCCACAGCAGAATACTGATTTTTCAAGTGTCCACCCTCATCGGATAACATGACAAAGTTATATAGCCTTAGCATTAGCTGTGTAAAATAGAGCTAAAGCACATTTTAATAAGCAATGACCAAAGATCACTTCCTTTTTTAAGGAAAAAATGCTGTTTATTTCACTTGTTTTAAGACTACAAATATTGGAATATAGTTCTCAATGTTGATGGGCACAGTGTTGCTTTACCTCTATGCAGATGCCACTCTACTGTATCAGGAGTAGTGTATTTAACTGTATTGTTGATACCTGTGAGGCTGAACTTGAAGACTACTCATGTATACCCTTCAGCTTTCCAGCACACATGGAATTTCAGAACTACAACTAGTGTATTGGATATATATTTCAGGTAGCTGCATCTCACCAGCTCTGGCATTGCCAGATTTGACAACTTTTATCTGTATTTATTGCTATAGTATTAAATAAACTGGATATGGTATAAGATGGATGTAGTAATGCTTTTCTTTACTGTGTTATAAAGCTGCAGACTTGTTTAACTTATAAAAGTGAATTCAAATTAGAAAAAGTAAACCTGGGAATCAGACACTTGCACAAGAGAGCCTCTGGCTGTTTCTGTGCAGAATAAAGAAGCCGTCATATACTGTTATACAGGGAACTCTAAAGAACATTCTTTAAAAATTCTTCATCCTTTAAAAATTTGTCAAGACAGTCACAGAGAATCTAATTAGCTTTTATTTGCTCATATTAATGGGAATGTGGACTTCAAATAGGGGGAATCTGTATTATACCCCCCAGTTTTCCTTCCCTTTTTGCCCAGATAATGTGTTAGATTACAGAGTGGCTGTCTCTTGGCCCATGCGCTCGCTTGCACTCATCTGAAAAAGGCCTGCAAGAACTGAAGGATGCATTTGGATATAAGCGTACTAAAGCACCCAGAATAGACATAATCTGATGTTCATTGAATCAGGATTTCTCTTGTCTTTTATGGCTGGTAAGTGTAGATGAACAAGAGTGCAGAATCTGGGAGGGAATTTAGTGCAGTAAAGCAGAGATACATTCTCCTTTTTGAAGTGTGTCTTATTTGTATTTGTTATTTTAAAAGTCAAGGCCTTTTTAAGAAAAATAAGATACTTAAAAGACTGATGTATACATATTACTAAGTGTTCTTGGAATTTTAGCAGCAAAAGTAATGTGTTACTGACTTAGGTGTGTTTGAAAATGCAAGCAAGAGGCCTGCTTGCATAACAAAGTAAATGATGTAACTGATGTTTGATGCCCATCCTTGATGGTGACATCACCTAGAGCATATTGAACTCATTGAAGAGAGTGGAAACAGCTATTTGTGTTTGCTGTGGATTGCTTCAGCATGCAACCTCATCCTTTCTCACCAAAAGAATATGAAATTGCCACGAGTTAAAAGTTTGATGCTGTCATGCCTGTGAGTCCTTGTGTATACAAATACTCTAGTTTCAGTAAAATTTTGCCTGAAAAGGCACTCAGAATTTGTATTCTTTTTCCCCTCTCATTTTTTTTCCCCCTTTCATTTTTTTTTTTTTTTTTTAACTTTTGAAATAGTCACATAAAAGCAAAGAAGCAAAGAGATTCTACTGATGTGTAAAGGTTATAGCCCCTGGCTCCCAAATGCTGTATCTCAGAGAGCTTTCAGGTGGTTTTTGAAGCTCTTTCTCAGTGTAGTTTTGAAATAAACAATCAAGACAAACACAACCTCAGCTCCTTTTTCTGCTGTCATGTCTGTATGCATTAAACTCTGTTTTTTTTTTTTTGTAAATTCCACTATAGTCACATTCACAATAGGGCAGAGAAGAAATGTCACAGGAAAAACTTAAAGCACAATAATCCTGGAAGATGGAATAGTTTAAATACAGTGTTGAGTGGTTTAACAAAACATGCTGTTTCTTTATAATATATTTAAATCCGGATAGCAATAACAAGGTAGATCAGAAGTTTTGATGCTGCACTATACTCTGAAGGCAAAAGTAGCTACCATAGAGGGGTTTTTTTTAGCTCACTGGTAGAAGCTGATTTCTGAAGTGATTATGAAGGGCGAACATTGAAGCGCAAAGGCGTGTGAGCCACGTGGAGATCTGTCCAGCCAGGAAGCAGAGAGTGCTATTGCACTGAACAGGTACGATGCTCTCACTGACAGCTGAGTTGAGATCATTCAATGATATTTTAAAGAGGGTACACTGTAAAGAAGAGGGTATTATGAATACCACTCAAAGCAAAACTAAGATGCAGTAAAGTTCCAAGTACATACTAACTTTCCATCAGAATGCCTGTTGGGTTGGGGCTTTAGGTTGATGAGGTTTTTCTATAGATCTACTATGCTTATGTATATAGGAACAAACTCCTACTCTGATTAATATGCTTGAAAGGAACCCATGTCTACCTTCTCTGAAGCTAGAAATACATTTAAAATAATAATAAAAAAAGAGACAGACTACTAGAACAATCCAGAGCAATAATTAACTGTACTCTATATTAAAAAAACAAGAACCACTACCTCCTTAAGCCTGTCCACAGGAACACAAGCCTCTTTCATTGCCTTAACCTGCCCATGGAGAATAACCTCAAGCAGCAGCTGACTTTCAATGTGTTCTCCAGCCAATTCGAAAAGCAAGTCATTTGTTTGTATGCTTAAATATGGATCTGAGCACCCGAGTTACAACTTCTATTAAACCTGTTTGTTTTTCCATAAAGAAGGAGTGCTGTAAATGCCGGTTTTGTCCTGTCCTCCACGCAACTGATAAAGAATCATAGAATGGTTTGAGTTGGGAGGGACCTTAAAGATCATCAAATTCCACCCCCTCTGCCATGGACATCTCCCATACTACGTTCTAGGTCAGAAGTTGTTTTTAACAGACATTACTCTCTTCAAGAAACAGACTAAGATTCTGCCTCCTTTACAAAATGCTTTGCAAAGTAAATTGAGTATTTCTGGTTATATAATTAATATGCACATTTAGCCCCATATATTGGGCATGACTTGAGTCATTTACTGCCACGTTAATTTTTTAAGACTGGCTAGTAGTTCAGATATGCATTTAATTCCTGCTGAACTCTCTAAAACATCCCGATTTTTGTGAATAGAGGACAGAGAGTGCAGAGAAATAATGTTTTACAAATGAGGCAAGTGGAGAACAGAGCTGTTATCACGGGGCTTGAACCAAATGATCCAGGCAGGTCTGTCCCCTCGTATGCTTCCATGTTCATGTTCAGCACAAAAATGGCATTATATCTGTACTATATAATGTATCTTACTACTTGAAATAAATAAAAATGAAGCAGAAATTAAAACATTCGACATTAAAATTATAGGCATTGTGCCATCTAGTGAAGTTTTCATTTTTAGTAGACACAACTTCTTAAATAAGCTTCACACAGGTTTTTGTTGTGGGATTTTGGGGGCTTTTTTTCTGTTGTTGTTGGTTTTTTTTTTCAGTAGCATTTTCTAACTTTTTAGGCGAGTTCCCTCTCAGAAGAAACTTTATTTTAAGATGCCGTGAGCCTCTAAAATTTAATAATCTTTTGGCGAGTGCTTTTTAAAAGTAACGTGCTGCTTAATGAGGAGAAACACGACAGCCTTCTTTCTTCCAACAGCTCCCTCTCGTGGCTTCTTGCTCACACTTCATCCTCCTCGGTGAGCAAGGATGCCTTTTACCTCCTCCTCAGGTTGTAACATCAATGCTAGTAAAACCAAGAAAGCTAATCACGAAATACAGGGAAAACCTCTCCTTCCTTCCAATATTATTAAATTGTGCTATCGATTATGCTGAGCTTCACAATATGACATTTCATAGGCTTCATTTGACAGCATCCTTACTAATAAAACTGCAAGTGTTGATAAGGTTTTTCTCACAACTGACACTTCTGAGCTCAGCTGTTTCAGTGAAATAAAGTTCAGCTATCTCATCTAAGATGCCAAAAGGTTTCCTGTTAACATATCATACATACATATTAATATCCTCAGGAAGGGCTTGAAAGCTTCTATCTTTTTCCCAGCTACACCTATAGGTCTGATAAGAGGTCTGACCTCCACCTTGTCTTTCTGCAGCTCCCTGAAGGTGTTATCCCCTGAACATGACAGGGAGACATGGCAGGGAGCTAAGGCAGAGTTAGAGAAGTGTGTTTCTTTTATCTGTAAGCTGTAGTAAAGATATGCTAATTCAATCTTTAAATGAGCAAGGTCACTTACTGGAAAGACTCTAAGGTTGGATTCACCTGGTCCAATACAGTGGTCTTCTAGACTCCCATCTCAGCTAGATGGCTTTCTGTTGAGCCGTTTACTTCATCTACATAACGTTTCAAATAACATAAATGAATCACATTCCAAAGGGCATTAAACTCTCCACCAATTATAAAAGGAGTTAAGGTTGGGGATCTCTAAAGTTAGGTGAGATGAATCATGTTCCAAATATGGCCCCTCAGGGCTCTTTGCTACCATTTTTGCCCTTCATCCCTACAGAGCCCATCTGTCCTAATTTACAAAGTCAATTGAGTCCCTATGGTTAGATAATTAACATCTAACTGGAGCTGACCATTGAGTTATTTAATGCTAAATTTATTTTATATGATTGATCAGGATGCTGGATTATATTTGATCCCTGCTGAACTCTATGAAACACCTTGAAATCCAGTTGTCACATGTTAAATTAATGGATGAACAGGAAATGAAGTTGAGGATAAGTTAACTGAGTACTGCCGCAGATTGTATCCAAGCTAGCATATTAAAAACTAGCAGACCTCAATGCCTCACTGCAATCTGCAGCAAAGCTGTGTTTTAAATGCTTGCCCATAGTAACTCCAAAGCCTAAGGTGGAGTAGAAAATTAAATCAGGTCTACTGACTCCCAAGCTAGTGATTCAACTAATTGGTGGATTTCTGACATGGAAAATACGTTTCAACAATTTGTGTATGAGCAAATATACCAGCTCACTTTGTGACTTATTCTGATAGCAATTACCAACCATATAGAATCAACCAAACTCATTATTTGGAAATGGACAGCATAAAATCTGCATCATCTATGCATTGATTTGCCATTGATTGTCTTCTTTGCATCTGGAGGATTTTCCACGATATGGCTCTAATCTTAAAATATTTAATTAAATGGGAAATTTAACTAAATATCAAAGTTCATTACTGAGCTATTTCCTTTGGGCCACTTAAGCGTCACACCATTCACACCAGTTTCTCATCAAATTTCCAGCTATTACAGCACGATAGCATCTAATCAACAGGATAAGAAGCCCAGAACTACACAGGTTGTATGTGGACCAGATGGCTGCTGTTATAGAGTATATGGTAAAATATAACAGAAACTGCTTCATAGTTTCTTCCATGTGAGATATCAGCAGAGTAGTGACAAGATGGCTGCAAGCAAAAGAACTAGTTTAAACCAATCCTCATCTACAATAACGGATTAGTGGAAATGTGTCTTGCTGGCATACAGCTAGGCCTCATTCTTCAAACTCTCTGCATGAGAATGCCCTCTAAGTGAGCTTTCCTACTTACTAAAACGAAGAGTCACATAGGTAAAGCTACTTGTGTATAAGGGTTCTTATGATTGCTGGGCTGATCTAAATGAATGCACAATTATATGATTAAATACAACAACATTTTTTACTAACTGCATATAATTTTGACTGTCACTCAGAATTCAATTACATTAGATGATTTAATAAATGACTGAGGTAGTCTGGGACATGTCCTATACAGACCTTAGGGAATACTGCAAATACTGAGCTGAATCACATAACTTATCTTAGATGCCATTGGAAAAGCTTTACAAAGGAGCTAATCTATATTCATCTTTTACAATATTTGAAATGTCCCTCTCCTTGCTTGCATTGCATTTTTGATCATTAATACAGATTTACTATTGATGTATAGGAACTCCTGCATTTCCACTTTGGGCACAGGTTGTGTACCCCTACTTGCAGTATGGGAGAGAGATGGAAGATGGTCTAAGAGAAGTTCTGAAGATTCTTCATAAGAGGACTCCACAGCTATGAACACTCTCCCCTGCTAGTAACCAGCATTTTTAATTCCAGTTACCCCAAATGAAAGGATTGTTCTTGCACCAAATCTGTTTTGTCACTGATTGCTTACTAGATAATGGTTGGGACCAAAATTACCATCCAAGTAAGACAGACATATTCTTCATGGGTCCTGTTGAGATTCACATGAAAACTGATCTAAGCTGAAATTGAATCAGCGGGTTAGGAATTGGAAGCAGTCAGCCCAATCTCAGCTGCACTCTTCACAGCAGGTATGCGGTCAAGGGATTGGGAAGGAGTGCTGATAAATAAAGCACCTGTCTCACTGGTTATGCCATGCTTTTCTGAAATTGCCATTTCTCCAGATCCACAGAGCTACCCTGCAGCTTTGGAAGGAATATGTATAGAGCCTTTAGTTCAAATCCTCTTTTTCTCCAGTTATCTCCCTTCCTCTGCCCAGCTGAGTAGAGGAGATGCAAGCCTTTGTTTTTAATTTGACTAAACCCAGGGTCATATCCTGCTTGCTGTTATTTTGGAACAAACCCAGAATTACTCCCAATTTACAGTGGTACAAGTGAGAACTAAATTATGCCCTGAAAATTCATTTGAAAAATCTTTCAGACACCTAAACAGATGGATAAATCGAGCACAGATTCTCAGGTCAACCTCTACCAGAAGGAATCTCTCATCTGACTTACGGTAGAAGTAAGATGCTATGATAGCAGCTAACAATAGAAAGGGAGATACAGTAAGGGAGGGGAATATTTTTCCTTATCAAATTCACTTGATTTAATATAAGGCATGCAAAATTAATTATGGCTTTGAGTGATACCTGTATATTTTACGGGTTTATAATTCGGTTGTAGCAAAGTCTTATACATCCTATACGATGAGGTATTGTTTCAGCCTATTATGGGAGATATCTATCTAGAGTTGACTGAATTGTATTAATCTGATCCTAGTTTAATGATGCCTTAACATTTTTATGGGAGAATTTAATGTTTGCAATATCCATGTTCCTTATTTGAAAGTGTGACTTATAGGTTCTCATCTTCCTTAAATTATGAAATCCTTCAGCTAATAAAGGAAAATGATTATGGTTTGCAAAAAAGGCAAAGTCATTTAACAATCCATATAACTGTCTATTGTAGGCCTTTGCATAATAATTGTAATTTAGCTATTAGGAGCTTTAAAGGCAGTTATCAGTCATATGCCACGATTCTGAGGAATAAGGGAAAACTCAAATTATTTAAGGGCTTTGTACTTTCCAAAGGGTGAAGAAAATACAGCAGAAATCAATAGTACTTTTAGCAACGAAAAAAATAAATTATAGCAAAATAACCAGTTGTTGATGGCAATTTTTCTAACTATCCAATATTAAAATTTCCAGCTTTTCCCCACTTCACTCTCAAAATGATCTTCATTTTGTACAGAAGGCCAAGTCAGTAATTGAACCTGCAATTCTTGATGCCCAAGATTTCCGTTTTCACTCTAGGTACATAAAAAGACGTGATCAAAGAAATCAGATGGACTGTAAACCTGGAGAATAGTTCTTTTTTCACTTTGAAATGACTATCTAAAGTTAACTTCACATCTAGGATCCATCTTAATATTTCTTTCACCAATGAGGAAACTGCACACTTGAATTCAGGTTAGCTAACTGCATGTGCTTTCACACTTCTTGCACAAGCCTCTGGAAATGTAAGATTATCTTCTTATGGTCCCAACCCTCCTTCCTCCAACTCCCTGCTCTCCTTAGTAAGAACTGTAGCAGGGAGGTGGACACCTGACTGAGGTGGCCACTCTCACTTTAATCCACACAAAGATTACATAGCAAGTCTCCCTAGAAGACATTTCCAGACATATAAAGGACAAGAACATGACTAGGAACAGTCAGTATGTATTTACCAAGGAAAAATGTGTTCTGGACCAACCTGATCACTTTCTATGAAATTAGTGTCTATGTGGACACAGGCAGAGCAGTGGATGTAATTCACCTTGAATTCTGCCAGGCTTTTGACACAGTAAAAAACACATTGGACAGGAGGACTATGGAAAACCAGCTGGATGGCCAGGCTCAAAGTAGTTCAATGTCTAGCTAAGGCTGATTTCTGCGGGCATCTGTCAGAGACTCATAGTGGAACTAACACTATGTGGTATCTTCATTGACCACCCTAGCAACAAAAGAGAACCTACCCTCAGCAAGTTTGTGAACCACATGGATTGAGGGATGATAGCTGAGACATTGTCTCACTTCAGAGAGACCCCTTGGAAAGAGACAAAGACAGCCTGAAGGACTGGGCAAACAAGGAGCCTCACAAAGTTCAGCAAAACAAATGTGAAATCCTACATCTAGGGTGCAATAGCTCCATACAACTGTACAGGCTAGGGACTGAGCATGTGAGAGGACAACTCTGCAAAAAAAAAAAGGGAGCTGGTGGTCCTAGCAGACAAGATGGACATGACTCAGCAATGTGCTCTTGTCACTATGAAGGCCACCTGCAGTCTGGATTGTGTTAATAAGAATACAGTCAGCAGATTAAGAAAAGAACAGGTTGCCCTCCACCTGGCACTTGTGTGGCCACTTCTGAAAGACTGTGCAGTTTCTGGCCCTTCAGTGCAAGAGGAACGGGTTGGAGATTGTTCAGCACAGGGCTGTGAAGATGGCTAAGGGGCTACAGCACACAATGCATGAGCAGAGACTGAGAGAAATGGGTTTATCTAGCCTGGAGAAGAGAAAGTTGAGATTGGATTTAATTGCCCATTTCAGCTACCTATTAAGGGGCTTTAGAGAAAACAGAACCAGTCTCTTCTGAGAAGAATAAATAAAACCTCCAAAAGGAGATGGTCAACAGATACAAGTAGCAGTAAGGGAAATTCTAACTGGATATAAGGAACAAATTATCCATAAGAGTGATTAAGGATTGAAACAAGTTTCCCAGAAAGTCTGTGGAACCTCTGTTCTTGTAAATATTCAAAACTTAACTGTAAAATGCTCTGAGCAACTTAATCTAATTCTAAAGTTAGCCTTGACTGGAGCAGGGATTGGACTAGCTGATTTCCAACTATCCTGTCCAACACTATGGTTCTCTCAGAGCTGTGGTAGGGACTTCATAGCATCTAAGCTCCAAAGGTGCGGGAAATTTCTGCCTGTCTAAAAGAAAGCCAGTGAGCTTAAATGACACTTTCTGTGGACCACTTGGTTGGACAATATTAACAATCACTGGCAAGTCCTTAAGAATAGTCCTGGAGACGTGTGGTCATACGACAGGTACACACTTCTGCCTCTTTCTTGCTATATCCTGTTGCAAGGATATTTATAAAGAATTTCACTGTACTGTGTTAATGAAAGCTAAGATGATGAGATGAAAATTATCTAAATGACTATGTATTAACAACAAAATAAAAATAGCCAGAATATACAGTATTGCATCATATTAAAAAAACCATTGTTATAAGATAACTTTGCCTTCGCTTCAGCTCTGACATTTGTTTTCCAAACAAAGTCTTGTCCCACTCCACTTACATTTGGAATATGGCATATTTTTTGCAGGAGACCCAGAGGTCAAGACACAAAAAAATTGACAGATGTTCCAGGTACACAGACACTAACAGGCATTGTACTATTCAGTATCTAGAATGAGTGTAAATATTCTCATTCACCAACTGCCTATAACACAAAGCCACATTTGTCAGACTAAATCATAGATTAAAAAAAACATATTTTCAGTACCTCCTTTACACTCCATATTTACTATTGTTCTAACTATCTGTTGTCGGTAAATGCTGACCACCTTGCACATCAATTGATTTTTGCAATGACAGGATCCATTCTTTAGATAGATCTGCAGAACATGTTGCAAAAACAAGCAGTAATGGCCTGACGGAAAATGCATTACTTCTGTGAATTGCCTGTTTTTAATTCACTTCAAAAGGTGCAAAATGCACACACAAGTTAGAAAGAGGAAAGTGCCAGGTTAGTAAAGGTGAAGAAAATAATCAGCTGTTTTAATACATCCTGTGGATGTTAACTCCTTTGAGAAAACTGGCTTTGAAGAGTCAATTAGTTTCTTACCTATTAAGAATTATTTCACTTACTGCTACAAAAGGTTCTGATCTGTCTCTTTTAATGGGGATGTTCTCTGCTTACATCAAATCCAGAAAATGCTTTAGAGAAAGTGCTCTGGATGTTGCATGTCCTCTAAAAACTCCAAACATCAACCACAAACCCCTCAAAGAATGGAAAACTTTTGACTTTTAAGTTAACATTTTAACTACTTAAAGACACCAGCTAATGCTGTCTGTGGGCATTAAGAAATAGAAGTTTCTAAGGAAAGCCTTTGATTAAAGCATGATTTCATTTTAAAATAAATTTTAAAAATTGCTCGTAAAGTAATACCTTTCCATTCAGAATAATTGTTTTCTGTATCTCCCTAAAGTGTATCAGCTCTTGCTGCCTCAAGAGAGCATTTGTAGGATTCTCAGACAATTGAGGATCCTCAGACAATTGAAAACTACACAAAGTTCTCTAGTCCCCAGCAGGCAGACAGCCACTTCCACCCACTACTTGTTTCTGAGAGGAGTCTTCCAAATTGTCCTTTGCTGTACTCATTTTTCATAATCCTCTGTTCAGCTGCATTATTCTTGTTGCTTTGAATCTCATTTATTTTCTCTCAGATGACTAGCAGCGGTCTTCTCAGCAAAGATGTCAGCCCTAAAAAAATTAAGAATAAGTACAACACACCCTCTTGGTGGCACAACATTTAGAGAATACAAGATTTAGGTGGTCTTGATCCCAAGATGCTGGAATCTGGAATCACTGAAAATCTGACTGGTGTCAAGGTGCTGTGCATCAGCTCACATAATTTCAGGTTCAATGAAGGGTCACGAACAGCCCTGGTCTTTCCTTCTAATTTATGGAAAACTGTATCTGGGTTTCAGCAGGCTTTCCATTACTGATCTCTGAGTAATTTAGAGTAAATAGTGTTGGGAGGTTTTTTATCTTATTTATAACATAGTAAGTAGTTACAGAGAGCTACTGAATGCACATCTTAAAACTCAACTGTTCTATGATTTAGGCTAATATAATACACCATTGGAAGCTGATTACTTTAGTTAGTTAAGCCGTAAAGCTCCATTTAAATATGACTAGTAAGAAACTGGGCTATTAATAATAATTATTGCAAATGTCACTGATTTCAGATTATAAAACTTAATAGACTATCACCATTAAAACATGTGCTCTCCGTAATTACACTGTGTACCAACTTGTGCTTGATTCTATCTCTGTGAATTACTTCAATATTCTTTTCAAAGCTCTTCTTCCAAGAAGAAAACAGAAGCTTTTCAGGCAGTCAGGGAGAGGTTTAATGGAAGAATCCTTTTTCTGTTCAGGTCTTTGGGACAGAAACAGAAGAGAAGTCTTAACAATTTCCCCATTGTAAACACCTGCATAAAGCCTTGGCTTGTGTATGTTCCTGACGGAATCTTTGTATAGCAAAGTATAAAGCATTTTATGAATGTCATCTTGACCAGTACTTGTGTTTCTATAGTCTGAGTTTAAGAGACAGGCTTCTGATGTTGGATAGCCCGAGAATGCAGGACAGATCTGGCATTTGTGCTACATTTCTTTTCAAATCATAGCAAGGGTGTGAGCAATTGGCCTGCTCAGGTCTGTCCGTTGACTGTCTCTTCTCCCTCGTTCTTTCATCCAGTTTCCTCTGAGCGTCACAGGTGGGTAGGTAAAGTGACCTAAAATACAAAACAAGAATGCTAAATTGTGGATTTGGGGATTATCCTAATCTCAAACACAGAGAGCCCTTGCAGAACAAAGCACTAAAACAGGAAGAAATTTTTCTGCTTTCTGACTATTCTACGGAAGAAGTACTTAGTTGATTGTAGATTCAGGTTCTGGAAAGCAGGAAACACTGATTATATATAGAAATACATGCTTCAGAACACCCAAGTACATGGAGGAACAGCACCTCACTTTTCAAGTGACTACAGTCTGAAGGCTTTTATGAAAAGAGATTACCTGCATATCACAGTGAATCTCTTACAGCTGTGTGCCTCAATTTCCTAGTTTGCAAAATCCGTGTGCAACTTCAAATGTGTTTTTAAATAAGGCTTGGACTTGTTCAGCTTAAAACATGTCTCGTGTATCAACACTTGTCATATTATTACTCACAAAATTGGCAAGTTGTTAATATAAAATAAATGATGCTCAAAATTATGCTATAAAGCCAGAAATACCTAAAACTAAAGTGACATTTTAACAGGGAACAGTTGTATTTACAATGAGCAAAGCATCTAGAAATCAATCCAAGGGGCCTCTAAGTAAATAGCTGAGTTTGTCAATTTAGAACATTACTGCACCTACCAAATCATAGCTGCTAATGTCAACATATCATTCTAGTGCAGGGGACATACAACAATAAATGAGATGGTAAATATTTTCTGAGGAGAGGTCAATATTTGCTATGCTTGATGCTGTTTAATTCCTCAAATCCATTAATGCTTAAATGGCCAGAATTCAGAGGTGCTCTAAAGCCCTTGCAGCCTCCTACTGACTTTGGGTGGAGCTTGGGTACAGAGCACCTCGCAGAAGGAAGGTGCACAGCCTGTCTCTTAATGCGTGCCATTTGTGAATCCCAAATTATTAATATTAGAATTAGCCCCTTGTAGAAACTAACAAGACATGACCTAGGGACCATTTCAGATCTCATTTGGGAGTTTACATATAGTCACCATTTCCACAGATTTTGTGCTGGGCCATCTCCATTCACAGGGAAGAATTTTATTTCAGCATAAGAGATGAATTACATATGCTGACATAGATACTAGATAAGAACATTTTGTTTGTTTGTTTGTTTGTGTGGTTGGTTGGTTTTGTTTGAGAGAGGTTATCTTTAAAGTTCCTGCCTTTAGAAATCTATCTGTTATTGAAACAGAAACTATGACTAGATTATATGAATAGGATCATGTGGCACCTTGCTTTTAAGGCTCAGGGAGACTATTATCTCCAGTATTGAATGAACAGAGCATCTAGGACACTGGCATCACTTAGTTAATAAGAAAGGACAGGTTTTCCCAAGCCACATTTCCCAATCCATATCTAAATGTCAATCACCTCAAATTATCAGTATGTTAATATTTACAAGTGTAAGCCCATGTCTATTTTACAGTTTGCTGCAATCTGTTATACTAGCAAAAAAATCTACATTTACACCTTTTTTTTTTCAGGTAGCTTTTTTTCTCCCATCCCAAATACAGTTATCAATCATAAAACAAAAGACAAAAAAGTCCCTGGTTATACCTAGTTTGTAACTCAGATCTTCAGAAAGCTGGTAATACAACTTCCATGTGTTTGGGTTTTTGGAGAGGGTGGGGCAGAGTGGAAGCAGAGAAGGAAGGCTGATATACAGCTTGCTACACCTTTCAGGAGACTTGATTTGCCAAAGTACCAAACACCTGTCCTCTGAAAATCTGTCTCAAACTGCATGATCATTATCTCTAGTAACTTTAGAAAAATATAGCTCGGTGTCACATAAGAAATTCTAATCCAAAACTTGTCATGTTTTAATAAGTTCAGTTGCCAACTACCCACACAGTCTCACTATTTTATTCTGAGTTATTCTGTTTGCCAGTGAAGAACACCAGTTGTGTCATATAATGCAGCAGGATATTTTCCTGACTGATTAAGAGCAGATATGACTCTTAGGGGAAGGAAGATGAGAGGACTCGTGTGGATTGGTACAATGTGCCAGCTTTGTCACTTCTAGTTGCCAGTGTGTAACAACTTAGACTTCCCATGAGAACTCGGAAAATGTTAATACTCAGACCAACAGCTCAACACAGTAATCTCCTCAGAGAAGTAAACAAATTAAACTGAAACAGAGAGAGAGTGACCTTGGATAAGTTGCTTCAGTGAGTGGTGCCACTTTGTACTCCCAGCTTCAACTGCCTTGCCCATTATTTTGCAGGCAGCCCAGGACAAGGCAGTTAATCTATTTACACGGCTTTAGCTTTGAGCTTCCTGCAGTAAGGCCAATGCAAGAAGTAACAACCAGCGTAAGGTCCTGCACCTGAAGAGTTTCACACACTTTATCTACCTTTTCCATATAGCTTTATCAAAGCAGTAGCGAATCGCTAACAGAGCGTAAGCACACTAATATAAAGGAACTGAATTTACAAATGCATCTAGAAATGGAAATAGGATTTGGGACCACGGAAATGAAGCTGCCTAAACTGAAAAGAGCCAAAACATAATGGTTTAGATGGTTACCTTTGTCAAATTATCCCTTTTGCCTTAATGTCCACAGAAATGTCTGCAGAATTTTTTGCTTCAGTGTGCAAGCAGGATTGTTTATGCTTCCCCCCAACATCATTTTACCATTTTACCATTTACATGCTAAATATTTTCCCTCTGCCTAGTCATTAGAACAATTAAGAAAAACTTTTTTTTAAAAAAATACAAATCTGACTGATCAGATTAAATAGTTTTCAAACAAAATACATTTACTGTCTGCTGTCAGCAATCATCGCATACATGCTACTCCTAATTAGTCATTACCTTCTACATTCAGTTATATATAACTAGATATCCACAAACTTTTTTCCCCCCCATAACAAACTGTTCCTGGGAAATAGATCCTACAGTTAGAATATTTTTCTCTCTCTTTTTGACAGGGCTATACATGAAGATAAGAACCCTGTTGGGATGCTGAATAGACTATCTGTGTATGGTGTTACTCTAAACATATGGCTCTAAAATTCAGAACAGATATATCATTGGTGAAGTCCAGATAATTGATTCATAAGTCAGCTGCATCAGGCAGGTTTTTTGATGGTATCTTTATAAATAGGTTGGTGCTTTCAAAGTGCCTGATGGTATCTCTCATGTTGACATGAAAGGCATTTGGAGGTTGGAATATGCTAGTTATACAACTTGTATTCCTGGTGCAGTTCATGGGGGCTGTCAGCTTCTCAGAGCACTAATCCAAATATTTGGGTAAGTATCTTCTGTGTATTTATGCTTTTTAGTATTTAGATTTTTCAGACATTTTAGTATTTTGCTGAATTTTATTAAATAATTTTGAGTTCCTTGTTACAAAGAAAAAGCGTAGTTATTTTTCAAAATACAAACACTTTATGACTTAAAATCAAAAAAACCAAAATTCAATTCAACCAAAGACTTTTGGATTTTCCTGTAATATTTTACGCTCTTCTATCTGTCTTTCAGTCTCTTGTTTTCAAAACCCACAAAACTCAGTTTGCATAACCCAGTAGAAAGCAGATCATTAAGTCCTTTAGAAAGAAAAATTTAACGGACCTACACATTCCCTATTCAGTGAAATTTCAGACCAAACTGCAGAGACAACAATCTGACAACACACAAACACTTGATGTGGTTCAGTCTAAGCACACAAAAGCATTGGGCAACACAAACAACTTGGTTTACAGCCTTTAGAAGTGAAAATAAGAGCAGCAGATGACAGAATCCCCTTAATTTACAGGAGGAATTACCTTCCAGGAGTTGCATGTGCAATGTCCATAGGATGCTTTGAAAACCTGTATCTATATTTTTCATTTTGATAGAGGGGAAGCATTGGTAAAACTGATAAGGATTTTTTTCCTCTTTCTTAAATATAGGTACTTAAATATTGACCACTTTTATACACACTCTCTCTCTGTTGTATATACATTTGTCTGTGTTTAAGTCATAAGTATATTGAAGCTCTTCTGACAGGAAAAAAGGTATTGTAACAGAAAAAAATAATTAAAGAGAAAGCAATCTAATAAAAAGTAGGTATATCGACATCTCCTAGGTTGATTAACTGAAAACAATGCACATCTTTAAAAAAAAAAGATGTTATTCGCTGAGATATTTCACTAATTAAGTTCAGTGTTATAGTTTGCACAATAAATGTCTGGCAACTTCACTGAAGATGACTTACAGTGAGGTTCAGCCACTATGTCTGTACTTAGGTGTGTTTTGGTTTGCACCACACAGCGCTCCTCGATGGTCCTGGGACACAATGCAAGGGACTCCATAAGCCAGGAACTGTTCTCTGTAAACAGCGTGAATGAAACTCTGAGTGGTCTGGGACTTTTTTGGAGGGGTTGGGGGCAAATGAGAGTAGGTAAAAAATTATCCCTGGAGGTGTTCAAGTCCAGGCTGGATGAGACTTTGAGCAACTTGATCCTAGTGGAAGGTGTCCCTGCCCATGGCACTGGGGTTAGAACTCGATGATCTTTAAGGTCCCTTCTAACTCAAACCATTCTATAATTCTATGATATGATTTTATGATTATGGATGTATCATTCTGCATAGTTTTTAACCTGTTAGGTTGGGCTGTTGGGGGAGATAAATTTTCCTTGACTCCAGGGGCTGAGGTGTCTGATTCAAATGCAAGCTCAAAGGAACTGCTGAAATCCAAAATTCAATGCAAATCAGTGTTTGTGTAAAAATACCAACACAAACAATTTTGTGGACCACACCACTGGGAAAGTTATAGTTAGTTCAGGAGTACATTTTGGACTGGAGGAGGAAACCTGGGAAAATGGGGTGTCATGGACAGGAACGGAAAGCTTAACCCTGTTGGCATCCTGGCCTGGGAGCATGGCACCACTGCTGGCTCAGGTACGGCTGTCCCCAGCATGAAGGCAGCTCTTCCCAACCAGTTCTGCCTTCCTTCCCACACTTGTCTCAGGTGCCATTTTCCCCACAAACCACAGCTGTTGTAGTACTGGAACCCTGAGCGCATCCTCACATGGACCTTCCATTAAAACCCTTGGTGGAAGCTGTTTTTCCCTCCTTGCTCCAGCACGCATCACCTCACGAGAGCTTCCAAACAATCATCAAGAAAAAGCAAGGAAATTTTGACAAGAGGGAAAATATCTGATGGTCTCCTTTCTTTTACTTTTTTTTCTTCTTATGTTCACACAGCAATCAGAAAACTCAGAAGGTGGCATGAAAACAGTCTTTGAGCCCACTTGACAGCATCTCTTAAAAACTTGTGGGGTTTAATTTGAATGAAATCTCCCATCTTTGGTGTTACAATAAGGGCAAAGAGTTTCTTCGCTGCTGATAGAATGAAAATATTGGTTTTAAATGAACAAACGTGTCCATGGGTACCAATTCTTACACTCCAGAGTTAATATTTCACCTCATTAATCTGTCTTTTTTTCTAATTTAGAGTTGCAGAGAGTATGCTTTAGCAGGATAAAAGACAGTTTTTCAGCGAACTGATAAATGTAGACTAGAAAGCAAACATCAAATCTACAGGGGCTAAAACATCTTCTGGTTTCATAGATTTCTATTTTCAGTATACACAGTGATGTCCAATCACAGAAACATATATAAGAACACACATGTGTAAACATCTTTCTAAACAGCCTCTATCTTGCTGTACTAGCTAGCACTTACAATAAGCATAGAAAAACACATATCTGAAGGGTATCAATGTAATTATTGAAAACTATTTGCAGTAAGCTGAAATGAAACCATTTCTGATGTGTAGAGCAAACTGCTTAAAGCTTAAATTCACATTTCTACACAAGCTTAGGAGTGGTAAGGGAGGCCATATGCTCTGGCCAGTTGCACTGCTGAGCGTCCTGGTGAACTCTCACAACAAGCTCCCAAAGGCTTCCAAAGTGACAGTCTGGGAACTATTTTACTGTGCAATTATCTGAATTGAATCTTTCTGGTTGAACATCCCAGCAGTGAAAAACTTAAGGACCAGAACCTCTGTATAGAATAGAAAGACTGTTGCCATGTTGTCTGCTGCTGCAGAGGAGTGGAGACCAATGTAAAACTCCTCTTCTGTTCCAAATAACAAGCAGGTCCCTTTGTTTGGAGTCTGAAATACCTTCACCTCTGTTGCCAACACTTTAGAAGTAAGTCTATCCCTTCAAACCTCCATTTAAAGGGATTATCTGCTGAGCTGAAGGCCAGCAGGAGTGCTGAGCCCTAGCATTCAGCTTCCCCAGTGGGGGGTGAGATCCAGCATAGCAGTGAATTAAAATGGACTTTCTATTTTCATAGAAACAATAAAGAGAAATAAGCCAGAGAGAGAAAATTTATTTACACAGATAGGAACTAGATGAGAAGTTTTCTAAATAGGGATAGGCAGTCAAAGAAAATAAGACCTGAAGTATAGACCAGAAGATTGTAAAGGTTTAGGCCTCCTCTGCAGTGAGTTTACATCTCTTTCTCCATTGAGACCGCTGAACAGAGCAAAGGACAGCTTATTTATATTCTCCTATTTTGTCAGTGCCTCATAGATTTTTCTTTTCTCTAATAGCTCTTCCTCATAATTTTAAACTATTTTAAACCAAATTCAAACACTACACCTTCAACCACGCCAAAATCTTAGAACAAGGGGAAAGTCTCAAATCTAGATGAAGTATCATCTAGTGACACCAGCAGAGAAGAGCAGGCTGTTAAAATTGCAAGTGCTACTGCTCTCTCATCTGTCTCTAATAATCCCATTTTCAGGTGTACCTAAGATTATGACTGTGCACTCATTTTTTACAGAGGGCACATCCTCCTGGTAGCTAGGATTTACACCTTTTAAACAAATCTTTTTTGCACCTATTGTTATAAGTGAGCTCCTGGAGTACATACCCTAATTTGGCAGCACAACGTCCCTGTCACATGATCCTTCATCCTGCAGCATCAGGGCAGAATAGAAAAAACATTTCCCCAAAATCATTGCCCATCAGCCAACATTTTGGCAGCTCATCTGACCCATCTCCAAACTCCAAGCTGAGTTTTCAAACTCAGGCTTCCTGGAGGGAGGGGGAAAATTTGGGGTAAATGAGTTGTGTTATCGCAGTGTGGTATTTGCATATAAAACCAAACTCTACTTTCTTTTGGGGAACTCAGCATAAGAGGTTAGTTTTCTGGCCTCCTCTGTCTATTCTGCAGTCAAGTTTTTTTCCCCTCCTTCCAGCCTTGCCTCCTTCCTTTGCCTGGTCCCTCAGATCCTGAGGTCCTGAGCTGTTGTCTCAACTCATCAAAAGATGACAAAATCTTTTTTTCCCTTTCTTTCAATGTTGCTACTATCTGAATGGAGGCATTCACTATCTTTTGGATCAGTTTGTAAGTGGCCTGCTCAGCCAGGGCCCCTAGGGATACACACTTATTTCTGTAGGCTACGCTATCTGTTCTGAATTTCTGCATCTCAAATTATCAGAGTTCTTGTGTGAAACTTTTCATTATGCGTCCAAAGAAATGGAAATCCTTTCAGTCACTCAGACTTAAATTTGTCCTTAGAACATTCTTCTGTTTGGTCAGTTTTTTTTACATGTCCTTACAGTTCACCTGGTCACCCATCTAACAGTGAACTCATACTCCCTCCATTACCCTTTTTAAGAATTAAAGTCAAAGCATCAGGTATAAGTAGAAGCCAATTCCAACTTTGTTTCTGCCCTGTGCACTCACTCTCTGAACTCTGGAGGAGGATTCAAAGTTGGAAAAGGTCTCATGCAAAGATCTGAGAAAAGCTGGACCACTACTGACCAAGGCTCGATCCAAGCCCAACTGGTTGCATTCCATGACTTTGACATGGCACTGCACAGAGTTATGATTTACAGAGGCACACATATTTTCTCCTTTGCACCTTATCGGTCTTCTAGGACTACATTATAATACCTGAGTGCTTCACAGTCTATAATGCATTTAATCCTAATGACATCTCTGTGAGGGATGGAGGTGCCATAATTTTCATTTCATAGATGGGTGACTGGGTCACATTACAGATTATGGTCTTGTCCAGGAGTTATATCAGCAGGTAAGGTTCCAGGTGGAGACAGCTGAAGCAGAATAAGAATATCAACAGAGAGGATTATATCAGCATAAGAATAGTAGAAAATTCCTCAGTGCAGCCACTACCCTCAATCACATCCAGTTTTCCAATGGAAGCAAAAGAGAAGCACCTCCTGTGCTCAGGCTTGGCACTTCTCCAGTGGCAGACTCCTAAGCCATCCTTCCTATTGTATATCACAACATCCACAAAGCCAGTGTCACGGGATCTATTCTAAGCATACCTGCCACAACACAGTAGAAAACTGGCTGTCTCAGTACTATCAATGCAACGGGGATCCTTTCATCTCTGCTTCATTTCCTGTCTCTGCTCCAGTGTCTGGGGCAGCAGTGTTCACTGCTCTCCTCTCTGAAGAAGAGGGGTTGGGCTACTGCACTCTGAGGTTTATTATTGTTATTCTACCTGATTGAAAGGGCCTAAACACTCATGGTTCCTGTTTTGGGGAGTTTTAATACCTATATACAGTGGCAAACGAATCCTCAAAAATCTAAGAGGATCAGAATTTGGGATTTATTTTTTTGTTTTGCAACAAATAAATATAACAGTGTTAAATTTACAAAATTTGAACAGTTTTCCAAAATACCTAAATAACAAAGCCTTATCATATCTTAATGACTGGTGGCCCTAACTTTTTCAGATTCCAACTCCCTGAAAAGGAGCTGGGTCTTAGACACATCCTCCAATTTTGAAGGATGATCCCTTTCGCCCCATTAGGGTCTACTGTTCTTCTCTGCTGGCAGGCTTTTTCCTATTCTGATCCAAAGCAGATTTATAGTTTGGCTAGAGATTGGGAAAATCTTCAAAGCTAATAATGCTGGCATTATCCTTTCATAATCCTTCCCAGTATGAATATTACATTTGCTGTTTTCCAGTCAGATGGTACCACTGATGGCTCAAATGGTTTATTAAAACTGTTTTCTACTGGACTTACTTTGTCATGCACCATTTCCTGTACAAATCTGGGATGTAGTTCTCAAGTCCCACTAACCTGATATTATCTTGTTTACTTCCAACGTGGATGAATACTTTTCTGTTTCAACCCCTCATTCTCGGTATTTATTTTGCTTTTGCCTCCACATTTTTATAGCAGCACCTTCCCTAAAAAATGGTACAAATTATTCATAGAGTTTTTGAGATTTACCCAGAGCAGCTTCTGAATTTTCTGAAAGATGCATGATTTGAAACAATTTTAGTAATTTCCTACCAGTTTTTCCAGACAGCGTCCCACAGAATATATCGATAGTAAGTACCCCAATAAGCACAACATCATGTGGTTGACATAAACCATTACAGCTCCAAACTAATCAGAAACACTAGGCTATCTCAATGCTTTCTTTGAAGCAGTGCTTGAGAAAGAAAGACACAAACACTAAGCTTTTTTGCACTGAAAAGACTGTAAGTCAGGAATACTATCGTTATCATCATCATCACTCGCTTGGTCATTTAGGATTTGGTTATGTATTTGTTCTCTTTTCAGATTTAAAAAAGTCACTAAATAAAATCAGAATGTGTTGAATAGCAGATTATAACCATCTGAAACAGAAATCTGTCAAGGAACCAAAATTCATCCTGGGTTGCTATAAACAGCCTTACTAAGACTGTCAGCTCAGTACTTTCAAACGTTTTGCAGAAAACAGCAGTATCCTAGATTCCCAATTTCTAAAGGCTAAACATCTTTTATTGAACAAGTATATGAACACATACTTTGTTGATGTTCCCTGGAAGATTTAATTCAGTTACTTATTCTAAATATCTGATTCAGGTAAGATCAAATATTTATACTTAGGAATGTGCTCTAGCTTGAGAAGTATAGTTGAAATAGGAACATTTTAATAGGAATTAGAGGTATGGTATCATTCAAAGCAAATATCTGTAAAAACATGCTCAATTCTTATTAAAACTCCCAAACAAAAGAACAAAAAGCCTGTGAGCCCAAAGCAATATTTGCCTCCCTTTTTGTGCATTAGATACTAATTGCTACACTTATATAAATGCCCTTCTTATTGCTTTTTCTTTTATCTTTAAAAAAAGGTATCAATAACAAAAAATCAAGCCACCTGACACCAGATTTCCTTGAGAGATTCATGAACATTTTGTCAGACTTGATGTGAATTTCACGTTAGAGATGAAAAAGAAAACCTAGTTATGTTTCATATAGCCTCTTTTTCCCTTACAAACATTTCTCATAGCTTCAGCAGACAAGCAAGAACCCCTTTAGAATTAGCTTTTCTTAATCAGACTCCTACACATATACAGGAATTTCTTTTTCTACACAAATCTCGTAGATTCTCCCCTCCATGTATCTATGAGAAAACTAAGTTTTGACACTTATACCAATTCCGCAAATGAATCCCTTGGGTAAATAAAAGTGACTCGCTGTTCCAGAAGGAAAAAAAAAAAAAAAAAAAGAATCATGATGCACTGGGAAATTTTGGATAAAATATACAGGCTTTTATGAATAAAGCTTTACTCCATGTTGCGGATTGTCTTTATTTTTAGGTGCTGCAATGTGTCTCTTAGACTGTTAAGCAGGGAGCTCTGGAGGGATACAATAAAAGTCTAGTATTTGCTAGCTTAATATAAGTATACCCAGGATGTTTCTAAACCCTGAAGTCAGAGGGAGTAGGCTGCAAAATTCAGTATGTCTACAAACAGAATCCAAGCACAATCCAAAAGTGTGCAGTCAAATCAGATCTTTAAGTTATAGAGATAACAAGGTTGCGTGAATTGCTTCAGTTAGGAAGCAAAGAAGTTTTGTAACTCTGGAGGAGTGAAGGGGAAGCATCCTTTATAGCCACCATGAGATGCAGTCAGTAGTTCAAGTGAAGCCTTTGAAGTCTAAAACCTTGCGGCTATAACAGCAACTAGATTTTTTTTTGTGGGCATGCTATCTATCACGTATATTACCCAATTCAGCGATGTTTACCCTAGAATACATTCAGCCTCTGTTCAAAAGCATTGTCGTTTGTTAGAGAAATTGGGCTTCCAAACCTTGGATGTCCGTGCCTGACAGGCATTCTACATGTAGATCCAATCTTCATCAAAGTCTTGCAGGTTCTTCTGGAACAAACTAAAACTTCAAGCAAGATTGGACCCAGCTCCTAACTAATCCAAGATGCACGGTTGAGGGAGAAAAACACAATAATAATTAAAAAGTATGAAGGTAGTGCTATACCAAGTCAGTTTCCTTGCAGCCCATTTAGACATTTTCAACCTAACAAGGCTACTACCAATCCAGTTTTGTTACCTTGGAGATTGTGACAAATCAGAAGAACAAAAACAAAAGCGGCACTTCTATGCTTCGTCTTTTTTTATGTAAACACCATGTCAAAACTGAAATTTTCTGGGGTAAACAATATAAACGAACTCAAAGAAGTTTGGAAAAGGAACTCAGATGGGATTAAAGCTATATATATAATTACAGAAATCAGGTCAATCTGACCAACATTCTGTGTTTGCAGCAGAACCCGTCATACAGTTTTAAAGAGAAAATTTAAAGAGAGACAACATATTTATTTGACCTAATAGCACAGATGGAAAAAAACTAGATCAACTTTTGGTCACTCAGCCCCTCTTCGAGACTGATGCATAACAACTGTCTATTCTTGCTTCATCTAAAAAGGAGAGAAGACTTGCAGAGATTCATTTAAACACCTTTACAAAACTTGACCCTATGCCAGTCTCAATTTCCCTTATTCGAGTTATTTTCTGGGAGACTGGAGAGCTTGGCTGCCTCTTGAACCCTTTTATTGGGTCTTCAGTGGCACTAGACTCTGCCTTCTTGGGAAGGAAGAACATGCTTGTAGTGTGTGAGCTGTATGCATGTACCCTTGCAAAGCACAGAGGGTGGCCGCCCGTGTGTCTTAGTGAATGGCTTTACGTGAAAGCAAAGGTATTTTCTTTTATTAAGACAAAAATATGGAAGTTTTAATCTTTGTCTGGTTTTGCATCCCAACCATCAAAATAGAGGAGGGATTTAGAGTTAAAATAGTAAGTACATTAAGAGCACAAAACCCATTAAATGGAGTTTCTAATAAAAATCCCTCCTAACTGGTTAATTGCAGTTGCTAAATGATTTCTTTTTATAGCAAAAGCTTTATAATTAACAAGCCAGACATTGATTTCTAGTCATTATCAATTTCTCTATGATTATTATTGCTTCTATAATAATCTTCACTGTATTAACATAGATTAAGAAGCTCTTTAAAATAGAGCAGCTTCATTAGCTCCTGCTATCACAAGAGGACCTGCAGAACTCAACAGTTTGGTTAACCACCATACAGAAGCTGAAAATAGGTGCTGCAAGACTATTCCTAGAGGCTGATGAACACGAAAAAGTGTGAGAAACCTCGGTGCTCAACTCTGAGTACTTGACTCTCAGTCAGTAAAGCTTCTAAAATCATTAGATTGAACAGCCATGTTAACCATATTTCTGTGTTAATCATTATTGCTACATGAATGAAACTTTTTTTTGTCCTGTGAACCTGTCACATTTGAAAAAATTATGAATCCAACTGTAAACCTGAAATAATTTCAGCTGGGTAAATTAAAGTGTGATAAAACAGCCTTTGAAAACACTGAAATATAATGAAACACAGTAGCATGGGGCAGAGCATGAAAAGCTCATCTGGTGTAAACCTCCTGGCTTTCAGGCTTTAGAGTACACTGACTCAAGCAGTAATTGGGATGGGACCTGTGACACTATTTTGCTTTTGTGAAATGTTCCAAGGAATATTTGCAGACTAAGTAGCTTTTTGTTGTAAGCATTATATGAGGTGGGGGGGCGGGAAATGAGGACAAAATAAAATGGAAAAGGAAGCCTTCTTAAATAAAGCCTTCTAAAGCCTTCAGGAGGGAAGAGGGCAGGACCGGTCATTCATATTTCCAGAAATTTTGATTTTGTGCTCAACAGTTAGAAATAAAAAGATAATAATTAAAAAAATCAAACATGGTATTTCACAAAGATTTGCTTGTCTTAAAATACACTTTTCAGGTTCTGCTTATTGAGTTAAGAGCCCAAATCCTTATGAGAGAATGTTAACTGTACCCATAGCATGCCGTGGAGGGCTGTGCAGAAACAAGAGGTGATATCCAAGAGAAATTTGAACTAACGAACTCTGGAACTGACAGCACTAACTAGAAGAGTAGCATGCTGTTTTGCTTTTGCAAGGTTAATTTGACTAAGCACAGTTTCATGTTAACCTGCATACAAGCAGATCTAGACATTATGCCAACAGATGTAATCGGTTTGTGGCCATGCAGTTGGCACACAATTTGCTATTTCTTGAATAGCAATCAGTACACGAGACAGTGCTAAGGGGTCAAAGAAAGCACAACACCCTTAATTCCTCTCCTTGTAAATTTGGTCTTGATACTAATCCAAATAGATAGCATGTAGTAATGTATTTTCTGATACAGGCAGACCAGCCCATTCAGACCTAGCCTGGAATTTCTAATATATATATATAGGGTGGTGCAAATATACTCTAAGATCCATTGTCACCTGCCTGCTTATAAAAATATTAAAATAAGCCTTACTTCTGTATCATAAGACGTGGAAATTCATATTTCATGGTCTTTATTCATGACACTGAACTGAAACTCAATTTAGGAAAAGTGAAACTTTACTATGTAACAGTACAAAACTATTAAAATTAATTGATCTGACCATAATCATCAGTGAACAACTGAAGATGTAACCAAGGAGTCATCATGCCTTTTGAAAACTGTCTAGATAAATTTAATGTATCCATCCAGTAACATGATCTAAGGGAATACATGCATTCATTTCCTTTTCCATTCACCTAAGAGGGTATTGAAACTTTTATCTGATGCCACATTAAGGTATAATATGCAACAGATAAGGAATTCCCAAAACTTTCTTTGATGTCTCTCAGTCATATTTCAATCAAATAATTCACTATAGAAAGAATACACACAGAAATTACTAAGTACTTTGTAACCAAGCAATTGTTTTAGACAAAACCCATGCTACTTCCTTTGTATCTTCAATCCAAATCTTCTCTTTTACCCTTGTTTTATCTATCTGATCCAGAGGGGAAAATTGCAGACATCCATCTGAAATACTTATGGACTGAGAAATCAAACCTGAGAACAAAGTCCAAGTCTTTCATCCTATAATACAGAGAACATCAAAGGGCCACACCTGTGAAAATATTATTTCTCCTCTAAACTTTTTGTCCCAAGGCTATCACAAGTCTCTCTGTTCTTGTCTGATTAATGTCTCAACAGTGTTTTCAATAACCTCTACCACTGAATGTCTATTGAGCAAATACTCCGGGAACATTGCAGAGAATTGTTATGTCCTAATACAGCATATATAGAATAATAAATATATTAAAACCAATCTATTTTCTCAGATATGAAAGTATATGAATGTAATTGGTATTCTGATTTATGACAAATATCCCGTGGCTACAGTAACTAGGGCCCCGAGCTGTAACATAAAGAAAAGCTTTCTTTCTTCAACATCTCGTTGGTTAGGGCTGTGTGCTGCCTTCTCTAGATTCAGTGCACAGCTGGTTTGGATTCACACTACAGTACTGAGTATGTTGAGCATTTCTTACAAATGTTTCCAAGCAAATTCTTCTCAGTCAACTGCATTAACTTCTTGCGAGACATCTATGTTCCAACAGAAAGTAAATTAAAACAATTAAAAGCTCCAGGTGTGTAACGACATAGGTGTCTTCTGTTATGCTATGGTCCTACCCCATCCTCACTGGAAAGTAAACAGTCAGGCTGTGATTCTCCAGTCGCCACAAGTGAAAACTCCAATGGTAGTAACTCTGCTTGTATTTCTTAGTCAAAAAGTTAGCAGTCCATTACAATGACTTTTACTTAGAAGAATCAGGCCATTCTTGTGACACACTTAGAAGGATTTCTTCACAACTACCAATAGTTGGAAGATGAATTGAGGTGAACACCACCTGTGTTGAGATCAATGATAGTTGATGGCTTCAGGTAGCTAATGATTTAAAAATCCCACACACCCAAGTTGCACTAAGGTTCTGATCTGAACACCATACCCCACCCGATTTGAAGAGATAGAGACACACAGTATCTATACCTTAACCTAACCATGTTTTATTTCTGCATATTCACTAGCACATTTTTCACCTTTCTTCATTCCTTATTTATTCTAGAAATAATTTTTAAAGGAAACCCAGATAGCAGAGTGAAAGAGACCATTTCCAAATCCGTTTCTGAATTTCCTAACTAGATTTGCTTTGCTCATATAGAATTCAAATCTAAAGACCATGAGCTTTGGAGAAGCTAGCACTACAGTCAGCTGTGGCTACAGGATTGCCCATGCTTCATGAAAGTCTTTATAAGATGTAAATGGGAAATAATTTGCAAGATCAGAAAATTAGGCTCTATGCATTAGGCAATCTATGTCTCTAGATATTTATTTATCTAAGCATAGTATGGTTTGACAGTTATTAGCAGAAGTGACAACAAACAGTAGATTAGTTTAGTCTTACAAGTCATGAAAGTTGTATTAAATGAAGCTAATAAAAGTATTCTGACAGTATTTTAAAACTCATTTTGAACGTACATCTTGAAGTAAGATTAAAAGATGGATTTAAGAGTAAAAAATTGTAAAGGAATCACTAGTAAGAGAGACTAATCCAAATGACAGGGATTCCTAAAATTTCATCCATGGGTTGCAAGTTAGCATGTCAGACTTTGAAACAGGAGATCTATAAAAAACTAATTCTACCAAGAAATACTTCTGTGTCCTGTGCTTGTTAGATGAGTTGCCTTGAGATGACTAGCCCTATCAACTGAGTGCCTCTCAAACAGATCTTGCAGCAGCTTCTGGGGTGAGCTAATAGCAAGAAATAAAATAGCAGGCATGTTACTGTGCTTTAGACCAGAGAACCTATAGAAGCTCTTACAATTCCTTGGTGTCAGGCCCTTTTGGGCTCTTATTCTTAGATATAGCCTAGTAATTCTTTTTTGTCTCTCTTCCTTTCTCCACCCAGCCACACTGGTTATTCATACCAGATCTGTTTCAGCTGAAAGAGATCCTGGTGGTGCCTTGAAGGATGAGTTGGGATAACTGTATAAAAAAGTCTCTTTGTAAAATGCATTCAGATGCTCTGGGAACTGCTACTCTACAATATCCCCCGGCTGCAAAGACACAGATGTATGGTGTAATATCTCCCTGACATTATTTATTCTGATGGAAGGAAATTAATTTAAACTGCATGAAGCTAAAGTAACTGAATTTTGCATGAGAGGGAGAATGAATTGGGAAAGCGAAATCCATATTCCAGTCTGATAACAAGAACTTTGTTTTGCATTCCTGAGAGTACCATGGGTGCTCCAAGTACTGGCCTGGAGGAGTGCCTGGCTATTTGCAGAGTGTCATGATGAGGAAACCAACATGGATGAGGTCTTGTGTTCTCTTCTCCAGGTCATTACAGCAATACGTAGGCCTGACCACACAATGGTTATGTGTGTTGCTTGTTTAGACCCTGATTCCAGAATCAGAAAGGCCCTGTTTGGACAGTAATAATGTCCTACCTATTCTCCCTATCCATGTCTTATTCACAAAAGATCATCTTGTATCTGGTGTTCTGTTCTTTTGATACAAAGATGTATTTAAGCTAAGAATTATGTGAATCTAAGCCAGAATCCACTTTATTTGGTGTTTAGATATCAACACCTCTTCTAATGTTGAAAATGCTAGGAAATTATATTCAGTCAGCAAAATTTTGATGTGTGTATTTAATGGAAGACACAAGTACAAACATGGATTATCAATGATTATCAATGATACAGATATTTTCATAAAAATAGTACAGAATCATCTGACATCTTTCATGTACTTTTTGGAGACATGGACAGTGGGATTTAGGGCACCTTCAACAAGTTTGCTAGTGACACCAAGCTATGTGGCATGGTTTGACGTGTGGCTATCACAGAGCCTTTGACAAGTCCTTCACTTGGTTATATATAAAATATACTAATTGAAAGTTGACCTTCCAAAAAAAAAAACCCCCAGTAATTAATAAGTTTTAACACGTTATAGTTTTTAATACAGAGCTCTTCTAACTGATAGAAAGTGTAAGAAAACAGTCCTTGTATTCTTGCTTCCAGAAAAGTCCCTTATGCTCACTAGCTGCTAGGGAAGATGAACAGCTTGCAGTCGGCTTCCGTTTGTGGTGGAGAGTTGATACCAGTGGAGGGTGACTGCAGGATCAGAAAAGGGGGTAGAAACCTGCCAGAGACTCTCAGCAGATCCACGCCTCTGCACAATGAATTCTGATAAATATCAAATAAAACATACATATTTTCACAGAATCACAGAATGGGAGGGGCTGGAGGTCACCTCTGGCCATCATCTAGTCCAACCCCTTCTGCTAAAGCAGGTTCACCTAGAGAAAGTCACACAGGAACTTGTCCAGGCAGATTTTTACTATCTCCAGATAAGGAAGCTCCACAACCACCTTGGGCAGCCTGTTTCAGTGCTCAGTCACCCCCACAGTAAATAAGTTTTCCTCATCTTTCTGTGTTCCGGTTTGCACCCATGTCCCCTTGTCTTGTCACGGGACATTTTAACGCAAAATAGCTAGAAGATGAGAGGACAATTAAAAGAAAATGCAAGAATACATATTTATTCTCAAGTATGTAGAAATATTTAACCTAAGATTTGCAGATTGTTCGAAATTTTTCTTCTCTTGCCCTGTTATATTAATCTGAAGTAGATTTTACTGGCACAACAGAACTAATGTCATTATTTCACTAATTAGTCCCATTTCTGCTGTTACCACTGAAGACACTGGCCTTTTTCCCCAGTTCACTTCCTTCAAAAACATGCCAGATGAGTTCAGCCTCTCTTTTGAGACTGTAAACTAATAGCAGTATTTTGATCAAGGTGCATTTAAAATGACTGTGATTGCTTAAAAAGCATGTTAATTCCAAGACATTGAAATTAATAGCTGATGCTCATCAACTTCTGTTTCCAGTGGACAGTCACAGATACACGAGATGATAAACAAAAACCAGAGTGACATCCATGGTAGTGTCAAGCAACAAATAATTTGATTTCCGTAATATAATTTTGTTTTTCTAGAATAAACACAGAAACCAACAGTCTGATTTGCTTTCCATTTCTTTTCCCCATCAGTTGTAAAAACCACTTATTGTGCTTGGATATCATATAATGTATGTGGCACGTAGGATCACATATTATTCTTATAACTCTGCCCATACCTCAGTGTAACAAGATGACTTACGGATAGAGCAACAATTTTGCAGGAACTTAATTTTCTTTGCTTTTGCAGTCCTCAGACAGGCTTTTAAAAGCACATCATCTTAATACAGTTTGGAAGAGGCATACACATGATGGGCAAAGAGAAGGTACAGTATAGGTAATCTTTAGCCATTATTTTAACTATTAAAAGCTGGGAAAAGACGAGAACAAATATCTACCACAGCGGAAGTTATCTATGGTAGCAGAGCTCCATGTTCAGTCATAAACACATTGCTAAGCTTTTTTTTTTTTTTTTTTTTTTTTTTTTTAAGGAAAACTACAGAAGGAAATGTCAACTCCTGAAGAAACATTTGAGACTTTTCTGGTGATTTTGTTTTTTCTTTTTAAACAAGTGATTTTTTTTTTCTCCATATGAAATGTGTTTTCTTCTTGCTTCTAATTTTTTTATTTATTTTCTATTTTCAAACACAAATTATGAAAGTACTGGTTTCCAGTTTTGCTAGACAATGCAGAATTCCTCCTGACACCTTTGGACCATTTGATGTTGGTAACAGCTAAGTAGCATTGTACTTGTGAATACGTGCCGTAAGATACCATATTGGAGTCGTGAGACTTTCAGGATGTAAATATCTGCATACGTAAGGTGTAGAAAAGAGACTGTTTCTATAGTGTAGACTGCAATGACCTGATAACATGCTTGAGTTCAACATAAACCCCACTTCAGGGTTCCAGTAAGAGTGTTTGTGAAGCACTATCTAAGCTATCTTTTTGCTCTTTCTCCTCGTAAACTTCACTATAAAATTGGCTGAATCCCTCCCTGGGGTCATAAATCAAAGGAAATGCTTACCTTTAAGAGACAAACTAATGATGAGGTCCTGTGTACCTGTCAGCTTGCTCAGAGTTAGAAATTGTTCAGCCTGTTTATTGCAGTGCTATATTATGGCTTTTTCTTGATGTCCGAACCCAATGTTTCTGCAAGAGTGCTGAAGTGTATACATGCCTGAGCAATGCTGATGCACTCCTAGTTTTGTATCTCTGAGCGGTAGTGCCCACCCTTCTTGCCAGGTCCTCTCTCTCTGTGGGAGGAATTGGTAGTGCACAGTCTGGATGACCACATTCAGTATTCTGGTTCCAAAGTAGCTAGATACATTACAGTGACATTTCTTCTGTTTGCAGTCCCAGCACAACACTAATGCCAATCAGGAATTCATTCCAGTCAGAGACCAAGGCAAAAAAAAAACTTTGTTCAGTTTCCCTCTTTTTCAAAGCTGTCACTGCACAGAACCTCACACAACTACAACAAACAGCACGTTGTACAACAAAAATGAGAAATATCCTAATCTCTCTAAAGGTAAAAGCCAAGCTCCCATAAACCTCAGCAGGTCCAGGGTTTCATCTACATTTCTCTGATAGTTAGAATTCGTAAAAAGAGAATATAACTTTGAGAAACAGGTGCGATTGTATCATAGACCATATCTCAACCACCATTTAGCTGTAAACACATCCAATTGCTGACAGAGATGGCATAAACAATGTTGGCTCTGATGTGATTCAGTGAGAGTTTCCACTCAGACTGGGCTTAACCTTGCTTCTGGTTCACATCTGAGACAGCAGACATGGCCAAGCCCAGCAATGCATAGACCAAAGAGCATATCTCAAATCATTCCTCTCACCTACCACATAGCCTTAAGCACAAAACCAGGCAAAAAATTTTTCACTTTACGTCCCTGAGTTTGTGAAAAACTTTATGGTGTTTTCTACAAATATGAATGCTTGCCTGTTACTTCATCAGTATTTCACAGAATCAAAGAATTATTAAGGTTGGAAAAGACCTTTTTTAAGATCATCCAGTCCAACTGTCAGCCCAACACCATCATGCCTACTAAACCATGTCATGAAGTACCACGTCTTTTGAACACCTCCAGGGAAGGAGACTCCACCACTTCCCTGGGCAGCTTCTTCCACACACACTTAAAGCCACTAGTGTCAGAAATTGCCAGCACTTGTTCCAGAACAGTCAAACCGAATAGAGTGTTGTGACTGCAACAGGGTTTATTTCAGCCTATCAAACAAACTACTGAAAGTCTTCATATCCACAGCTCAGCGATAGTGCTAGGAGCAGAAAGAATCCAGAAAATTTTTTAAATGGAAAAAGTTTAATATGTGAAAAGACAAGATTGGGAGTGATTTACTAGGTCAGCAAGCCTATTTTCTCTTATTTAGAAAAAAATCCCCAAAATCCTCTATGTAATCAGACTACCATAACACTAATTCGTTCAGAGATTTTTTTGCCTACTACACGGTTGAAGTCTGTTCTACAGCTCCATTCCTTTGTTTTCAAGCAAGTTTTATTCAGAGGTAGTTTGTATATGTTTCTTAACAAAGTCAATCAACCCTGCTTATCAGGTGAAATCATTCTTTTTCTCTTATACAAGTATCTGAGCATTGATGATCTAAGTTAAATCCACCAGAATGTATTTTGGATCTAAATCCACATTAATTTGAAGTCACCTAATTATGCCACTGTGCCCTTCTGGGGCTGCCAGTCAGCACGGGAACACAGCTAACTGAGATAACTGTTCACAGCATTGGAATCATAGAATAGTTTGGACTGGAAGGGACCTTAAAGATCATCTAATTCCAACCCCCCATTGCCATTACAAGTATGTTTCTCTAATTGGACACCTCCTCCTCAGCTGGTGAGAAAGCCCACTCATCCTCACATAGGCCATGAGATAAAGAAAATAAGAAAATAATGCACTAGTTAGGAGCTTAATAACCAAGATGAAACTTTCAATACAGATAAAGGGAAGACCTTAAAATCCATGAAACCTAGTGTAAATAAACAAGGCTAAAAGCCACACTGTTGCAAGAAGTCCACCAGGACAACTTAGCAAACATAAACCAGTCACTAACAAAATAATTGCAATTTAGTGATGCCTGGCAACGCGCAGGAGCCAGGGTGGAGAGCAACACATGCAGAGAGGCAGCTGAATTTTGGCCTCCAGTGGAATAGGAGCTGGCCAAAATAAAGGGGTGAGGGAGAGATGATCTTTTCTATCTCTTTCTGGAGTCTCTATTCCCGAGGTCTGAAGTTTGGCTGGTTCCCGTCGTCCGCCCTTTATAACATCCTGCAAACCCCAGTTGTCACAGGAGGCCTTTATAGGAGGCAAAGAGACAAATTTCAGCTGCTGAAAATGCATGTATTCCTCCTGAAGTAAACTGAGCCACACCAGTTTGCAGTCACCTCATACGAGAATGTAATAGCCATTAAGCTATTATTATAGTATGTGTAGCTTGTGTATAGTCTCCTAAAGAAATTGTCACCTTTCTCCCTTTGTAAATGCTAGGCCTCTTTAAGAACCCTGAAATGTATTGTTTTTCTTTTTCCTTCCTCAAATTGTCCTTAAGTTTAACAGCAGTACCACATTTCTAATTAAATGGACAGATGGAGGCTGATAACATCTGCTTTCTGTAATAAAAACTATTGATATTGTTGACGTGACAGATTACGTGCAATAGACAGAGCACAATGGTCAAATCTAAAAAGCAAAAGAGGAAGAGCAGCTTAGCACAAGAATACATATTATTATCTGTTCTTCTTCCTTTTGGAATTATTAAGAATGATTATAGAAATTATCAGTCATCTCTCCTTTCTCTGGCATATGAAATGGAAACTGATTGAATGTCATGAAGAACTTTGATAATATTTTTCTTGACAAAACGACTTTTTAAGGTGAGCTTCTTATTTTTTTATGGTAACATTTCTTCCAGGAATCCTGAAGATTCATGACAGCAGGTGGTATTTTTCAATTTTTTTTTTTTTCTGACATTTTATGGAGCAAAACTTCAAAGAATAAATAAATATTCCAATAATAATTAGCATGTCTTAGAAAGTTTTTATTAAAAAACCTTAGCAATCCTATCATAGCCCAGTCCTGATTCCTGCTCCAAGTTGTTGTTTTTCTGTGTTTTGCAACAAAAAAACTTGTCCTCTGTGAATTAAGGTCGTACAACTGCCTAGTAAGTAGTTCGCAGCAGTTTTACTACTGTGCTTAAAACCTCAGCATTCAGAAGTATCATATATTTCTCTTAATTACAGCATCTATATAATGGTGGAATCGCCGATTATGTTTTGATGTCTCAGAAAAAAATTAGGCTGAACTTTTTACTTGGCCCTTCATGCAGGACTTAAGAAATACTAGGAACTAAATTTTTCCATATGACAATGGATTTGTAATTGAAGTAAACTGGCTGGCTGCTCTAATTCCAGGGCATTTATACCATAAAGATGGCCTCATGTCAACCTCGGCTTTCCTCTTCAGAGCTGGAACATTGGCCATTTACCCATGGAAACCCTGTAAGCTGCCTGTGCCACTCAATTTTGTGCACCTCTGGATGCTTGGAGGTCATGGTAAAGACACCAGCCATCCCTTTATCCCTAGCTACTGAATTTCCAGAGGTAAACAAACAAGCAAACAAAATGCTACTGTAGTAGATTTAATCTTTTCCGTTTGCTCCCAGTGCCAAACACTAGAATCTTATTTTCAGAAGCCGGCCCACATCATTTGCCAAGTATTAAATGTTCAGGAGTTAGTTAAATACTTTAGCCTGAAAGGTATCCAGTTTTTATTTTAAAAAGGCTTAATGAAGGGTTTATCTGCATTTGCCAGTAATCACATAAGTTGAGGAACATGGGGTTTAAGAAAAAAAACCAACCAAATATCTTGATGGCTGATTATGTAGAACCCTTATCTTTGGGTTAGAGTTTGATTTTCTTTGGGCAGTTTTTCTATGCACAAAAATATTACTGCAGATAGAGAAATCAAAACAAAATGCTAAGAAAGCCTAGAAAAGCACCACATATATTTCAAATTACTAAGCCATAAAAAATCGTGGCAGAAATTTAATGGGAATATATTTAACTTTTACCAACTTTTCATTAAATCTTCCTTAAAAAAAATCTCCATTCAAAATATGAACATAGAAAGTTCATTTTAAATCAGATGAGGTTTCCCAACAGCCATTTTGTGTTAATTATCTACAGATAATCTACAGATCTCTCTCATACTTCACAATAGATTGTCCTGCCACCTAATATGTATATTAATATTTAAATTAAGCAGAACACTGGTAAGATATCTTGCTTGCTCATGGTATTCAGTAAGCAAGGTTTAGTTTTATCGTAGCTATTTTTAGTTTATATGATGCCATTTCTCCTAAATTTTACCTAAAGAATACTTTCTGCCCATTTCAAGACTAAAACATGTCTCTCTATGCTCTTCTCCCATTTCAATGAGCTAAAACTCCATTAACCTACCTCACAATTTTCTGAGCATCCGGAGTTTTGCATATCTGGTCTTCTTCCTCAATTCTGACTGGCTGTTCTAAGGTTAAAATATGCTGCCCACCCAAAATAGTGTCTGGATCAAGTTCCATTTTTTTTGCTTCTAGTGATCCAAAACCACTAATGCACTTATAAAAAAACATTACAATGTCTTCTGCTGTTACTCAAATTACTCAAAACTTCCCTGTTATTTACATGAAAGAATCTATCAGTTGTGTAAGTTCTCAATCCTTACTTGTATTAAACAATTTTCATTTCCCAAACATGAGGTTTCATATACAACATCATCTGTAGTTAAAGCCGAAATTAATAGAATGATAACCTTTTGATGACTTGTGGCTGAAATGTCATATTTTATTTTCCTTCCTGTTACCAGCCATGTAAAATGAATTGTAGATTGGACATTCAGGTAATATTTTTTTTTTTAAAGGCACTTGTTTCAAGTTAGGAGCTCAATGGACAATTTTAAGAGTTAGTCTGTGAAAACAAGGACCTCTATGTGACTTCTGATGAAAATGAGTTAAATTTCCTGATACTCTGCAGCACCCAAAAATATATTGTATCTTGCAATTTTGACACTGTGAACATGGCAATTAAATGCCATTTTTGAAAATATTCTGTCATTAATACTATTTACTTTTCTTACCATCATTCATGCATTGAATTGAGGTACATTTGATCATTCATATAAATGTATTTTTCTTGACAGACCTATGTAAAAAAACTTTTGCAAGGTCAACCAAAATTATATGTAAATTTGCATTAACTCAAAAGTTGGAATCTTTCCACTAAATAACCAGGGATGAAGTCGATCCCTGGCATACAGAGGACTAATATCAATTAGCTACTGTCAGCACATAAAAATATTAGTAGCTGTGAATTTCACAGATATGAAACACTGTGAAGCCAAAATCATAGTTTTGATGCTAAGGGATGCTTATGAAAAGAATAAGCAACAGCTACCAGGTGAATTTTTTAATTTGTATTTCTCTGTAACTAGATATTATGTTTATATAGAAGTGATTATATATACAGACTTCATATGGCATTTAAAATATGAATTAGGGTCAGACACATCAAAACTTCCTTAAGTGTTACATTATTTACTAAATAATAGTAAATAGATACGCTATAGGAAAATTACTCCTCCCTCCATTCTGTGGTAATTTTAATCCTTCATTCTTTTAGATTTCATTTGAAATGTAATCTTGTAATTCTAAACATTACCCATCATCCAGTAATGACTACAAAGTTTTTCCCAAAATTATTTGAAATTCTCGTTGATGGCTGCATTATTGACAAGGAATTTGCTTCAGGAAGATCTCACACACATTACTACTATGGGCAAAATTCAGCTTTGGGAAATGTAACATTACTATTATTAATAGTAAAATAGAAACATTCTACATCTTGGACTCAATGGAGAAAGAAACTGGACTGATATCTCCTTGAATAGAGCAGTTCTTTGTTTCTCAACAGGTACCAAAGAACAAAGCATCAGACCTGAAAGGTACAGTACATCACTAAAAAAAAAAAAGTGGCACATGTCAGTAATGAGAATATGGTATATATCACATTTTTAAGTGTCCTTGTAGAATTATGTTCTCAGTAACAACGGCTTTACAGATGGAGATACTAGTTCTGATGAAAAATACGTATTTCATAATATAACTTTGAAACAGTGCTCTCCTGACTTCTAAAGACATATAAACTGATTCTCAAAGAACAACCATCAATCTAATTGTACCTATGTAATCAAGATAAACTGTAATAAAAAAAGATCCAAAGTAAAATTTTCTCCATTGACCACATCCTTCCAGTTTATTACGCTGCTGTAACAGTGATAAAAACAACCAGCTCTGCCAAGGCTATGCAAAACTTTTATGTTGCTTAGGTTATTCAATTGCAGATCTGTTGCCACTTTTCAGCAAAAAAAAAAAAAAGCCATCTGCTTCTTCAGTGTGTCAACATACTGATCTTTTAAGTGAACAGGAGCCATCCTGCTGACTTTGGATGAGGGACCACCTCTCACACAGTCTCTAAAAATGCTTTCCATCACAGAACCAGCAAAACAGCAGCTGAGAGTCCTGCCACCAGGGAGGAGCTCACTGAACCTCCACTTTGCTCTTCCACTGCCAACAACCACACTGTAACCAAGGATGATTCATTGCTCATCTGGGAAGTGAATTACCATTTACTTTGTTATATCTGCTCAGCTCCTGTGGAAATATTACCACATTTTGCATACATGCGCCCATTTTGTTTAAGATATTAAACCCACTTCTTTAGCTGAAAAATTCTGTAACTGGATTGCTGCAGAGAGTTTATAGAATTCTGCTCTTCTTGCCAAATTGAAGTCTTGAAAATATGGCCTTGCCTTAAAAAGGGGAAAGTTATCGGAGTTCAGTACAAAGACTTTGCACAGCCTAACTGTCTAAACTTGAACTTTTTCCATTCCACTAAAAAGAAAAACTCCCTCATGCTTCTCTGTTTGACCAGGCAATTTTTTCTGAGGACCATTCACAGCTCTTTAAGTCTTATTTTTCTTAATGCAGGGAATGTTCTATTAGCAGCACCTTCATCTCTGCCAACTTTCTTATTACAGCTTTTGCTTTCTATTCCAAAACCTCTGGAATATGCCTAATAGCTAAACTCATGTTATACCTTTCCATCTAAATAGTTATGACTTCCATTAAGGACCTCTGACAAGCTTCAAAATCCTTCTAACGGAATTTTTATCCGACTAAATTTTTTAAACTTTTTTATGCACTCAAAAAGCTTTTTCTGTAAATTTATTTTTCATTTGTTATTTTTAAGTTACAAACCAAGTTGGCACCATGAATACAGTCCAACACCCAAATGGATGTAAAGCTATTACAACAATAAAAAATACAAATGTTTAGAAACATTTCAGATAGAGAAACCTAGATTAGTTTCTTACAGTTGAATGCATAGGCTATCAAGGTTTCGTCTAGCTCTGAGCATATGAAAAAAAAAAAAGGAAGATAATCCAATATTCTTGGTTATCTAGAAGCAGAAAGAAAGGGAATACACAAATCAAGAGTGAATCAAGAATTAAAAACTACCAGTTTATTCTCCCCCTCCAAGCCCTGTATGCTTTGCCTTAGGTCAAGAGGCTCACTCGTGGGGACAGCAGTGTGGATAAGGCTATGGAATAAACTTGAAGATTATTATCCTCACAATTTAGAACATGAAACAGCAGATTTAGTTGAAGTTTGTAAGTTGTCTGCCAAGTAGATCCAACCTCTGAGGTACCACTGAAGAACAAGCAGTAGGAACATTTTTCTACATTGCATTGAGATACACTGCTGTTATGTTTTGTGGAGACAAAGTGCTCTTTCTTAAAAGCACACTAGTTGGAAAACTGCCTTTTGAATTCTCAATTATTAATCTTTTTTTAAAAGAAACATCTGAGGCTTGACAACTATTTATGTAATACAAAGAAAGGCCCTTAGGAGCTCTACATGGATTTTTTGATGGGTTTTAATTTAAGGTCCAGGATAACAGCAATTTTACCATCTGCTTGTCTACATATGATTCACAGTCAAGGAGGTGGAAGCCTTTCTGTCACCCACCTAGTCTACACATGTTCCTGCCATTACATCATCAGGAAAAAACTCACAAATATAACCTCAGCAAAAAGCCCCATGGGTTTTAAAAAAATTGAAAAAAATGGATTTTTTCGGTTTCTTTCTTTAGATTAACAAAATATAAACTTTTTTTTTTTCATAGTGAAGCTCAAAGAAATAAAGAAGGAAGGGTTTATGGCTGTTGGCAGCCGTGGACTTAAAGTTTAACTTCATGCTCAGTCTTAGTATCTTGGAGATGCGGTCCTAACAATGTAATAGTTACTGACTGGAAATAACTCTCATCTCTGAAAAGAGAACTCTCTGTTCTGTCTTTCAGTAATCCATAATGGCTTGACAGAGTGATGTGGAGGCTGTTCTCTTGTGTTATGGTCAGACCAGAAGCAAAATTGAAAACTCTTTCTATCTCTCACACATATATGTATGCACTCACTCACTCATGTTCTCTGTTTTTACGTCCTCATCATATGTGCTGAAAAATGAAACTGAGAATGAACCTCACTGTGATATCACCTTGGATATTCCTTGTTAAAGTGCTGAACACAGTGGGTTGCCCATCATCCAGTTTCAGCAGAAAGTGTTGTTTGTAAGTTAGTGCTGTTCCACTAAGAAAGTTAACATGTCAACTCCGTTGCTTCTAGTAGTATCTGAAAGAATTCCTAATGCTGCCATACTAGCAGCAACTTCAGCAGCGCTGGTAACCAATAAACCCAAATGGGCAGCAGCCAGTGTTTTGTGTGCTGTCATTTGCACCTTGCCCCAGGCTCCCTATAACTGTAGACTTTGTAGACTTGGTAGGACTCATGTGACTTTACTTAATAGTTTTCCTCAGCTTTTCTGCTGGCAAAAGCAGATATTGTATCAGGGGTAAGGTTTGTTTTGGCCCCCTTGGCTTTCAAAATTCAGCTCTCCACAACATCTGCCTGTGGCACTCTCAGTTGCACAGGATTGCATTAGTAGAGAAACCAAAGCTAACTATGGATCATTGAAAGGTGGGTTTGCTATAATCCCTAAGAAAGTAGAAGATGTCAATACCATCCATCTTAATGGCTTGTGCGTTTCTTGCAGCACATCTGTCAAGCAATTAGCTTAGGGGAATGAAGATGAATTTAATGGGACAAAAAGATCTTATAGAATAGACAGACTGTGCTCCTGAAGATATTATCAGAAGAGAAGCCAGCATGGGACAGAAAGGGCAGACCTTGGTGTGGCATAAGACCAGAGGAAACGTTCATTGACAGCGAAAAGAAATATTGTTTATTTGTGCAGGGAGAGGTGAAAAATCCACTTCCCAAGGAAGACAAACAGCTAATAGAAAGAGAAGAGCAGAAGAGGAGAAAACAAGGCCTAGAGGACAATTAAGAACTAATTCTGTGTTTGGAAATCTATTCTTCACAAAGTAATGTAATTGCTGGAAAATGTATTCCCTTACCTCTGCCACCATGACTGTTAAATAAAGAAATGAGTAGGAGAATAGCTTTTTTTTCATCCCACAAATGTAATTTTCATTAAGCGCAAACCTACTCATTAAAATACACAAAACCTCAGACACAATTAAACAAACCGAACTTTGCAGGGTTGAGATGAAGGATCATACCAGGTATCTGTGGATGGACATAGAAACAGAATGGATGTTTGTCAACGTAATGATGCTTCCAAGCTACTGTTATTGAGTGGGATAATTACGTGCCAGGAACATTATACTTGATGTATTAAAATGAGAAATAAGCCAGGAAGCAATGTAGTCAAGCCAAATTCATGGTGGTGAAACTTTTATAGTATAAGTAAACTGTCGTGTATACATACACTAGTCCTGATTAAGCCACAGTAAACTTGGGCCTATGCTTCCTGAAGGGTTCTGAATCTCAGCATAGCTATATATTATTATTATTTTACTATATCTATACACACCCACACTGAGCCTTTCTGGCCACTGAAGAGAACTTTTAAAACAACATATCGTACAAGTCTTAAACATTCCCACACGAATGCCACAATTTAGCCCTGACCTGGCTAATTTTGGCAGCTAAAACTGTATCGTTGAACTCCCAATTCCCTCCTGCCCATCCATGCCCAGGGAAAGGAAAATCAGAGGAAAAAGACCTGCGGGTTGGAAGCTAGAACTACAGCTTTAATGAAATAGTAATAATAAGAATAATGAAAATAATTAGAAAGTAATACAATGTATACAAATACATGAGATTGCACCTCCACCTCACCCCTTGATGACTCTACTTCACCACAAATGCTGTAGGGCAGACACAAGGGAATGGGTCTGCAGCTAGGAGGGAGCTGGACTCAGTAACAGGATGCAAGAACACACGGGTCCAGGATTAGGAGCAAACAGACAGGCGAGGTCCTCACTGCAGGTTGAATCCCCACAGATGAGGCCTTTTTTAGGCAGTTCAAGGATGGCCTTGGCTACTATAGGAATAGGTATAAGCTATGGCCTTTCTGCATACCGATGTCTCGTGTTATCATTTCCAGAGAGAAACTGTCTGAAAAAGATGCAGTTAGCTTTCAGAAAATGAATTTACTTAGACGAGACTGAGTTAGAGTCACAAAACTGACTCTAATCCAGCTCAAACCACAACAATGAGCCAATGACCCTGAGGACCAGTTTTTGGTCTCCTGACCAACAACACATGAATAGCAGAAGTCATTATGACAAGACCAGAACAATTCAGATGGCACAGTTCATCCACACAGGTTGTTAGGAACTGCTAACAAGCAACCCTTCGTTGCCGTGACCACATGGGTGCTTTGAATAAAAGGACTGTTGTCCTTCTGCCATTTCTGCATGGGAGAGAAACAACACTACAGGAATAAACAGATAGTGATGACATGGCACGAGACCAATGGCATGAGGTTTAACAAGGCCAAATGCCGGGTCCTGCACTTGGGGCACAACAACCCTATGCAGCGCTACAGACTGGGGGAAGAATGGCTGGGGAGCTGCACAGAAGAGAAGGACCTGGGGGTGCTGGTTGACAGCCGACTGAACATGAGCCAGCAGTGTGCCCAGGTGGCCAAGAAGGCCAACGGCATCTTGGCTTGTATCAGAAATGGGGTCACCAGCAGGTCCAGGGAGGTTATTCTCCCTCTGTACTCGGCACTGTTGAGACTGCACCTCGAGTACTGTGTTCAGTTCTGGACCCCTCACCACAAGAAGGATGTTGAGGCTCTGGAGTGTGTCCAGAGAAGAGCAACGAAGCTGGTGAGGGGGCTGGAGAACAAGTCTTACGAGGAGCGGCTGAGAGAGCTGGGGTTGTTTAGCCTGGAGAAGAGGAGGCTGAGGGGAGACCTTATTACTCTCTACAACTACCTGAAAGGAGGTTGTGGAGAAGAGGGAGCTGGCCTCTTCTCCCAAGTGACAGGGGACAGGACAAGAGGGAATGGCCTGAAGCTCCGTCAGGGGAGGTTCAGGTTGGATATCAGAAAAAAATTCTTCACAGTAAGAGTCATTGGGTACTGGAACAGGCTGCCCAGGGAGGTGGTCGAGGCCTTTGGTAAGATATGGAATTTTACATCCTAAATAAATGTGTTATTGTGGCTAAGAGAAATGTTAAGAAATTTTAGAACTGGAATTACTCTTTCACTAAGAGTACAGATTAAGTTCTAAGTTACAATGAAAACTAAAATAAATCAAAATGTTGATTAAAATTTCTCAAAAATATTTAAGCCAGTTACAGTATTTCCTTTCAACTGAAGTAATCTCACCTTAGATTTTTACTTCAGAAGAAAATAAGATTTGGAAATAAAAATTAATCTCAAAATGAAAAAAAAAGAGTGGAATTTAATGTAATATATATGAATTTTCTGAATGCTGAGCTGTTACTGAAAAACAGTTCCCTTTGGATGAGACATCATTTTCCAACAATTACTGTTTGGTGGAATATTTTCTAGCCCCTTTCTAATTATTAACATCATAGCCTTTTTACCTCTGAGAAATTTTCTTCTCCTTAATCCCACTTAACTCCAAAGTTGAAGAATAAGTTTCAATTCATAATTCTATTGATGCATATAAGATTTTCAGCTCATGCTTCCCAACAAGCAAGGTAAAACAGAGCGTGCTTAAATATTGTAATAAAGAGATTTTGTACTGAATGACAGTTATTCCCTTTATGATCCCAGTACTGGAGAAAAAGCACTGAACTGATTATATTTCTTGTTTTAAATATTCATGTGACAATGTTGAAGAGAGAAATGAATATCAGAATGAAAAAATGACAAGAAAAAAATGACTACAAGAAATCCCTAGACATTTATCACAGGCCTAGAGGATACAAACCAATCAACTTCTAAAATCTACTCTTTGATCGAGATGCCCAGTTAAAGCCTACATTATTAATATATGACTCTGTTTAAAAAGTCTATTAATCAAGGAGGGATGAATGATTAAGTGGATAAAGCACTAGCCTTTGACCTGACAGGCAACTTTCACAAATCCCCTGTGAATTCAATTCATAAAAAAGAAAAAGAATGCTTCGATATCAGTATAAATTATCTGGAAACACTGGTTCTAATTGTTTTTCTCTGTGTAATTTTCATTTGCATGCAAGACCTTCTCCATTACACAATTGCTAGGCTGATAGCTTGCTACGGGATGGGGTATGATCAATAAAGCGTGTGCTGTTTGTGTTTTATCGAATAATAACAGTAACAAAACCAATCTTCTTTGACTACTCCTTTATCTTCCAAGACTTCTCTAGGCCTTTAGAGAGATTAATGGAAAAGGACCCCACTCTGAAAACACCTCAGTACACAGGAATTCTTGTTTCAGTGTGTTGTGGTGGGATCCGAGATGGGACAACAAAGAACAGCCTGAACATGTGTGTGTTTTAAGGTCTGAGGATCCTGAAGAGTCCAATGCTAAACTCTGTCATGCACTGCTACTCTCCAGGAGCACTGGAAAACCAATGATTTCAATGAAGTGACTATTAAAAATATTAATGAACCAAATACGTGGCTCTTTTAATAGCTAGCAAATTCAAGGTATTTCAATACTCAAATAATATTCCCATTTTCAGTGGGTTTCTTTAGTTTGTTTTTTTTTCTGAAACATATATCAGATTTTCTGCTGAAAATCAGTGCTCCCAGTACTTATTTGCACTGGCAGTAGACATAAGAAGGAGATTTCAAATTCTGGTGGTCTAAAGGCAAGATCTCTCTGTCATAGGCTTGGGTTGGAAGGGACCCTAAAGACCACCTAGTTTCAACCCCCTTGTCATGGGCAGGGACACTTCCTACCAGACCAGACTGCTCAAGGCCCCATCCAACCTGGCCTTGAACACTTTCATAGGTGACTCCCTTCTGAAAGGAACAGAAGGACCAGACAGAACCCATTACAAAGGGAAGTTTGCTGCCTTCCTGGGGCCTTGGTTAGAGATGTAGTGAGAAAATTACTGACTTTGGTCAGGTTCACGGATTATTATCCATTGCTGATCTTCCAATTATGTAGTAATGAAATCTCAAGAAAAATTTTGAGAGCAATTAAAATGGATTTCAGGGCCCTGGGAAGTATGGTGAAGGGTTCAGGGTACAAGTTATTTCCTCCCCTGTCCTTCCTACTAATGGCATTGAAAAGGGAAAGATTAGGAAGAACTGGGAAATAAATAACTGGCTCCAAACCTGGCGTGAGGAGCAAAACTTTGAGTTCTTTGATCATGGGTTGATGGGCAAATGACCAGGTTTGCTATCCAAGGATAGATAGAGCTTTAAACTAGATTTGAAGGTGGAGGAAGACATAACCAGGCTTGATCAAAAAAAGCCTGCGAATGGCACTGCAGTTTCTGAGGGAATGGTATGCTGGCAAGGACCCTTGGTCTGCCATCTCACAGGGATTGAGGAATAGCACTTCAAATGGCTTCACAAAAGGATTAGATATTTCAGTGAGTAGCTATTTAGGAATTAAGACTGCTCCCCTTAGGAGCATAGCGGGATCAACAGCCCAGCTGAAGTGCATCTACACCAATGCACACAGCATGGGCAATAAACTAGAGCTAGAATTTATTGTAAGGCAGGAGGGCTATGATATAGTTGCTCTCACAGAAACGTGGTAGGATGACTCACATAATTGGAGTGCTGCTATGGAAGGCTACAGACTCTTCAGGTGGGATAGGAGAGGTAGGATTGGTGGTGGAGTAGCCCTCTATGTTAGACAGAGTTTTGACAGACTCAAACTCATTGATGATGTTGATAGGGTTGAATGTCTATGGGTGAAAATTAGAGGTTCACCTAATAAGGCAGATATTGTGGTGGGAGTCTGCTATAGACCACCCACCCAGGATGAGAAGGCTGATGAGTTTTTCTATAAGCAACTGGGAAAAGCCTCACAATCACTAGCCTTTTTCTTTGTGGGAGACTTCAACTTACCAGATATCTGTTGGAAGTATGACACAGCAGAGAGGAAACAGTTTAGGAGGTTTCTATAGTGTGTGTAAGACAACTTCCCAACATAGCTGGTGAGCAAGCCAACTAGAGAAGGTGCCCCGCTGGACCTGGTGGTCTCTTCCCTTCCCTGCCTGATTTCCTACATCTGGAGACTGAGTGCTCCTGCGCTTTAAACATCCTTAAATATTTGATAGCTCTGTCCTGCTCCCATGTCCCTGAGGACCATGTCCCAGGGGTCCTACTGGCTAACTCCTTGAAGAGTGGGAAATTTGCTTTTCTAAAATTTAGTGTCCTGACTATATTCCTCACCTGTCCCATATCCCTCAGGACTTTGAACTCCACCAGTGCATGATCACTGCAGCCCAGGCTGCCTCAGGTCTTGACATCACTGATGAGCTCACTTGCATTGGTGACAATCATGTCCAGTGTTGCATTCCCTTGGTTTGGGATTTCTTTTACGTGGCTCAAGAAGTTCTCTTTGATGCACTCTAGGAATCTCCTGGATTGCCTATATCTTGTCATGCTGCTTTTCCACCATATGTCAGGGTGGTTGAAGTCCCCCAGTAAGACGAGAACTTGCGAGCATGATGCCTCCTGTAGCTGGAGGAAGAAGGCTTCACCAGCAGGCTCCCCTTGATCATGTGGCCTGTAGAATACACCAACCACAAGGTTCCTTTTGTTGCCTCGGTCTTTTACTCTCACTCACAAGCTTTCAGCCTGTTCGTGGTTACTCTTAAGGGACAGCTCTTCACACTCGTTCAATTTCCTGATATAGAGGGCAACACCTATACGGCTCATACATTTAACATCATAGGGAAGATCCGATTGAATCTGAAGATTCCTTGAGTACCCAGAACGCTGCAAAGTCTGCTCTTTTTCTCCTTGTTGAGGAAAGGAAAGTGAGATACTTCTTTCCCTATTAAGTTATACGATAGCTCTAGCTCTACCTGTTCTCTTGTTGAGCATTTAATTTGTGATAATGCAGTGCTTATTAAATCATACTGTAAAATATTTCTTAAACTTTTCATATGCCACTGGAGGGTTCTCCTCAAAAGTGGGAAGAGCTGACTTTATATAGATATGCAACAATTATGGGCTTAAGGTAGAAATTCCTGAATTGTGCTCTGTATCTTTGCTTACAGAGTGGTGGTTATATTGGATATCATACAATGATCCTCCTGTTTTGAAATCAGGCAAGGTATTAGTGCTGTCTATAATCAACACCCCTGGCAATTGTTGGTCTGACAAAGTACAGTTAAGAAACAGCAGAATTTGCCAAATACATCTCTCAACTCAAGTCAGTGTAGTATACCTTGATGGTTTGCACACACACTTGTCCTTTAACATAACAGTTTGTCTGGTGGACATGCAAAGTCCTACTTAATTTATAAAGTAAATTCCTAAACATTAGGAATTACTGTTCCTAAATATTAATAGTGACAAGTAGCAGCATAAGTACTAAAAGTTCTGCAGACAAAAATAGTCTCTTGTGTAACATTTTTGTAAATATATTACTGTAACCAGTTTTCTAGATGACAATTGATTGGAAACTAATAACTAATTTTGTTATTGACAATGAGTAAAAAGAAAAGATACTGTCTGCCTCATTCTCTCTCCCTGGGTGAATGGATCCTGAAGGGAAAATAGTATGATATATTTATTTATGTTATTAAAATTAGGAACAATATCTGGATACATAGAGGAAGAATTGTGTTAGATGCTTGTGGCCTTTTTGCAAAACAAAAATGTATGGATAACTTGATGACTTTTAAAAGCTGGAAAATAATATATTCATTTGAAAGTGATATATTTTTTCTGATGACAGTACTGGTATAGGTTTTTACTCACTTTAGCATCAGAATGTGGTATTTGCCCAATGCACAAAACCATTTGATTTTTCCATCTGTGAGGTAACTGTAAAAAGTAACTGTATTGATTCCTGATCCTAGTGTTGTGGTTTTCATGTAGTCCAAGACCCATTCAAATATCCCATAAACTCTAGAAGGGGTGACTAGAAACATTCCAGAGGAAATTTAGAAATTGAAGTATAATTGGCCTTCTGACAATTCATTTCACAGAAGTACATAGAAGTGTCCCTTCTTCTTGTGAATGTTCGAAGTGCAGGATAAAACAGAGATACTCTACTAACTCTCTTCCTTTTGCACAAAAAGAAAGAATGAGAAAGTCCAGCTTACAGCAGAAACTGAATTCAGACATTAGACTATTTAAAAATTAATATAGTCGTTCTTATTCTTAACTTCAATACAGCCTTAGTGGAGGTCTGGTGCCTGGATTTGTTACATGTTTAAACCATAGTTCACATGGGAAGTTTTGCAAGTCTCATCTGCAGATGCTGCACAGATACTGCACCATTCTTAGCAAGTACTCCATAGGATTGACTTGATTGGAATTAGGTGGGCACAGGGAATGCCAGAATATTCAAGCTTTGATATGAACAACTGTTGGAAGCTATCCCACTCATGTTGCATCCTCAAGCAGATTTTAGCTGTCTGTAGGTTCCCTTCAGTTCAGTAAGAGAAAATGAGGCACTTGATACAAAATCAACGATTTCATTAGAGATACTCAGCTGGGATTCAGCACTGATTACACCGAGTGTTGCTGTGACAAACAATTCACTGCTGACATTAGATACATGGTGGCAGAAGTAGTTAGTTATGCTGATGAGTGAATACTGCTTAATTCTATCATGTCATGTATGATAATCTGCTATAAATAATGTCTGGTACTTGGATATGTTATTGTCAGATGGGCTGAAACTGAATGCTACATCTGTCATTGAGTTGGGGGATTTTAATGGTGTCAGAGGAAGTATGAGGATGGTAGCTGTCCCCAGGTGAGTAATATACTCATCCCAGAGATCTCAGCTAAGGTGCTGAGATAGAGAAGATAAATTGGCATGATGGGTTAGAGACCTTACATACATTTGGGCTCATGGAAACATTTTGATTCAGATATGAAGAAAAAAGAAGTGGAGTTCCCACCCCCATCACCTAATGAGGTTGGTCACAGGGAACCAAATTCACATGAAGAGGAAGAAGAACAAAAACATCAGTCATGAAGATTCCAGATTAGCAGAGGCTAAACCAATTTTCTATGCATTCTTTACATCATGAGCTAGAACCAAATTGCTAATTCAACGGATAATATTTTTAAAGTGTCACAGGTTAGGTATTAGGAAGAACTAACAACTGAGAAGCAGAGGAGGTACGAAGAGGTCTGGTGTTGTCAGATGACCAGGTGCAAAGGGAGAAAATTAAACAATATCTAATTACTGACCTACTTTTGCTGAGAATCTTGGCTGAGGTTCTGTGCTGAATCCCTCTGCCTCTGCGTGCACTTTTGAGCAAGCTTTCATTACATTAAAAATATAATGATTGATCTTTTTAAAAAAAAAATAATTGAAAGATAAAAATCTACTAGGAAGGGTGTTGCAAAACAGCTATGTTTGGAAAAACAGGACTGAAACTTTCATTAATCCTTAATCAGCTATTTTTCATTTTTCACAACATGATGCCTATAGAATCAGAGGATTTCTGCTAATCTGTAGCTAACAAAACAAACCCTCCCTAATTTCTTGAGAAGAAGTACCCTATACCTCACTGGAAATAGTTTATGCACCAATATCAGAGGACATCCTTTCTTATTGTCCATCACAACATTTGGAAATTGTATGTCCTCACAAACAGTAGAACTTCCTAACTGGATGTTGTCTATCTAAAAAGTCAAATTAAATTCTTGCTTATATATGGTTTAGGGAGTGTTAGGAATGGTTGGACTCGATGATCCAGTGGGTCCTTTCCAACCTGGTGATTCTGTGATTCTGTGAACTTCATGTCTGTCTTCATCTTTGACCTTTACAGATTGGGATTACCTTTGTTGTATATCCAGGTGCATTTCTATATTGCATTGCTTAACAATAACAACATTGTCACAATGATTAGGAACATCTGCAATACCTGTGAAATGTATCTGTTGTGGTCACACCTGCAGACAGAGTCAATAGTTGGAACTGCAGTGTCAATAGGCTTCACTCCCACTAGCAGAGAGAGCAGTCAGTTCATTTAAAGACTGGATGTAAAATTACAAACTTTAGTCCAAACCTGTTGTTATAGATAGAAAAAAAGTCCTCTTCTCACTCCACTAATTCCTAACAGAGCTCAGACTGATCTTTGAACTAGTTTATATACTAGAAGTTGTTGTTCTTCACTTCGTAAGAGAGATGAGTCGTCATCACTCTTTAATATAGAGGGAGGATAACTGCTTTTGGTACTGAAGGAAGTCTGGAGGGAAAAATGACATTTAAAGCAAGTACAGAAAAGCCCCTGCTGTTTTAGAGAAAGGATGAAAAAATTTTTGAAACACACGGGTTTGGGGATATACTGACTGGACTTCCTTCATGTTCTGGCTATTTATAGAACATATTCAAGGTATGTGATCCTTTTCTGGGTTAGGTGAAGGTGGCTCATCCTCCTACCGCTAAATCCAGTGATCGCGTCATGTATTGTGAATGGCTATAAATTGGAGAGAGGCAGATTTAGATTAGGAATTTCTGCATGATGAGAGTAATGAGGCAGTGGAACAGATTGCCCAGGGAAGTTGTGGATGTCCCATCCCTGGAAGTGTTCAAGGCCAGGTTGGATGGGGCCTTGGGCAGCCTGATCTAGTGGGAATGTCCCTGCCCATGGCAGGGGGGCTTGGAACTAGAGGATTTTAAGGTCCTTCCAACCCAAACTATTCTATGATTCTAAGATATGGACTGACATAAATAATGCTTTATTCAACAAACATCATGCAATTCTTTCTTGTCAGGAACAAGACAGTCTTATTTTCAGTAGTATTACAAAAGTGCCTGTCTGCCATTTCCTATGTGCACCAAGGGGGAAAACCTACAAATTTACCTAGAGAAGCATTTGTTAATTCTAGGATTTGGTCTTTCAGATGTTCATATTTTTTAACTTTCTCAGTTGGTGTGTCCTTTAAAGATGTTAATTTACTTTCATATCTTATCGTTATGTCTACCACACTCACAACATTTGCCTTAACAAATAACAGATCCAGTTTGTATAATTTGTTATTTTGACCTCTCAACAGTGTTTCCTCGAATGCCATCCAATCCTTCTTTTTTTGCTTCAGTCATTAAGATTCCACAAAGTTGTTTATGACACTTGATCCTTGTATCTTGTATGGCTGGACATTACCTTAATATATGCACACGTTTCATTTTCGGCTTGTCAATATCTACATGATTTTATTTGGGTTTCTTGCCTGCTCCTTGATAGGAATTCCCTTGTGTATACATTTGCCTGTAGCTGTAATGCTGTTATAGGTTTCCTGTGAGAGATGCCTCTGTAATACATAATCCAGCTGTTACTAACTTATTCATTCAATAATGATAATTCAACAATGCAGTACTGAAGCTCTTGTACAATACCTTGGTCCAGTTTATAAATTACCTTTTTCTCCAGTTGCAAGACCTTGGATAAATGGTTTTAGATGAAGACTAGTTCATCTCCACACAACTCATCCGCTGTTACTGTTACTGATCCCAGATAAATGTATTTTTCTATTTATCTCCACCTGCTGCAGTCCACAGTTTTTCATAATCCTTCTCCATACCTTCCTTTTATAGTCTCTTTTATAGTATCATCTAAAGACTGTACTATTCTGTGGAGTCTTTGGGCTCGTACACTGAGAATTAACACTGAGAGTCTAGCAATGACCAGACTGCCATCCCCTGTGTCAGAACATAAGATGGAATCACAGGTACATGTGAGATGTTGAAGCCAATCCTTGATGGCAGATCTTATTTTCAAGTCAAGGGATCTGTGGTATGCAGGTTTCACATCAACTTGTTCTGCTAATTAAATCAGGGTGGCATATACTTTCACAATATCTACTTTCTCTAATGGTTTTAATAGTGCATTCTCTATCTGATGTAGCCAATCTAAGTTTTACCTGCAGCTCTGGTTTTGATATTCTTGTCCATGTGTCAATATGTAAAGCCAGGTATTTCTCAGAGTCACTGGGATCAATTATGTTCAGGGATGTGCTTTTGATTATCCAAGAAGAGCAATTCTTGATAGTACATGAGGCTTTTGTTGGCTTGATGTGAAAGCCATGGCACTTTCAAGCCTGTGTTTTGAGGCCTGTGAGATCACAAAAGGTCTCTAACATTTCTACAGTTCTTTGTATTCCTTCCCATGATTCACTCAACAAAAGCAAGGCCAGTATTGTAATATTTTTTGAACAATATCTGACACTGCAGCCTTCTTCCTCAAACTTACAGAGTAGAGGGTCCACACATAAATTAAATAAGATGGAGGGCATTGGATTACCTTGCTTAACTCCTATCCAAATCTCAGTGGGATCTGATTGTTCATTTTTCAGATCAATACAAGTGATAAAGTTATATTTTGTTAATGAGACAGACAGTATGATCATCTACACCCTTTTGGTTTAGAGTCATAACAATGTGTGGGTGACTCACAGTGTCAAATGTCTTTGAGGTCAATGAAGAGTATTCCCAGGGGATGATGTTCCCTTTGTCATTTCTCATTAATAGTTGTAACAATTTCAGGTTTTCCAAGCAACTTGAAGATCTTTAAAACTCCTCTAACATGGATTTATGGGGCATGCCTTCATCAGTCTAGCCATTATAATCGTTGTAAGCAACCTCAAAATATTTGAGCCGATGGTGATGGGTTGCTAGTCATTGATGTCTCTCTGGCATTCTTATAAAGCTGATTTTAGTATTAAAACAGTCTGACATTCCTTTACTACATCCGGTATATTGCCAGTGACCAACCATAGATTGTACATTTCCTTTAACTGGATGTACTGAGAGTCATATCTAAGAATTTCCCTCAGGCTCAGTTGTTATTCATCTCTTTGATGTTCTTAAAAATTTCCTTCACCATGATAACGGTATTGAATGCCGAGTTGTCTGCTACACCAGAGGACCTGAAAATGCAAAGGCCCTTGAATATTCCAGGGGGCTTACACTTCAGGGATTCCACATTGTCCAGGATAATATTGTGAAGTTTTCCTCTGTCAAGGCAAAACAACTACTGGAACCACAGGATTTTCCACCTTTTCACAGCCCTCTTTCTCATCTACTCTTCCAGTGGTTCTGAAAGATATGTCTGTTCATGGGCTGTCTATGACTTTCAACATTGGCTAGTTTTCAACTCAGTGGACTTCATCACCAGGCATGACAAGGAGTGAGTCATTGCCTCTTCAGCTAATGCAAAGAGATGTTCCATTCCTTCAATCACCTTTTCATATGTATCATGAAAGATGGGCAGCTAGTTAGTTGTTATCTATCCAGAAATAACCTTTCAATAATGTGACCTAATTCCTCCATGCCCATATTGCCCAATACCCACAAGATGTTGTAGCAACGCCAAGTATGTGGAAGTTTAATTGGGACTAAGATAAAGCATGAAGCTGGTACCAAGCATTTTACAATAAACACTATTGAAAATGCCAGGTGTTCCGAGCTTCAACACACAGGATGATAAGGCCAGGCTGGGAAAAAACACCTGTGAATAAGTGAATTAGAGACACACCTGAAAACAGTAAAGAGAGTGTGGAATAGACAAAATAAAAACCATCATGTTTGTTTGAAGGTTGGAAAACCAAGGAACTGTATGGGAGAAGCCAGTGGTAAGGACTGAGTACTAACTACTAAATACTAAGAGAAACAATATTAGTACTTTCTTAATTTGACTCCTGTATGCCGTGCTGGTTAAAAAGAATATACTTATAATAAATTTGTGAGGTCTGCGTCTCCTTCATTGCCCCAAAAGTCTTCCAGCAGGACCGCTTGGAGGTGTGACCTCTGCAGCTAAGCCCAGCTAGTAACCATGGTCCCATTTTAAGAGTGTCATAGTTAACCAACAGAAGGTTATTTTCTTTCTCTCTTGATTTAAGAGAGGCATTTCTTGGTAAACATTTTGTAAAAAAGGGCACACAATATTACGAATTCACAAATGCCAAGAGAGGCTAGAAGACAAAATCCTATATCCATAACCATCAAAATTTCTGACTATATTCATAAGCCTCTAGCTTATCTTGAAAGGTCAACAAACTTGGAATTTTTTCAGCCTGAAGGAAACCTAAGTTCCAGGAGGTAGGTTTGTCTGCTTCTTGACCACTGCTAGCTGTTTAAAAATGCTGGAACTGCAAACATGTATATCAAATCAGGAAAATGATTTCTGTTAAATGAAATTTAAATTCCTTATACCTACAAAGTGAGCAACAACCCTTAAAAAATGTAAATTGGTTATGTGAAAGACTTAAACCAAAGAAGTTTGGCTCAGGATCCAAACTTTAAGCAACTCAAGAGCAAAGAAACTGCAAAAAATTATTTGAGCCTCTTTTGCTGTTAAGTTTTCAAGATTACCATTCCCATTGAGTATCATGTCTGAGTATTGAATATCAGTGAGGGCAACCATACTGTACATGGGTGAAGCGAGGAAGAAAGCTAAATTTAGTTTGTGATCTGTTCTCGACACCCTGAAGATAAACTTTAAAAAAATGTCACTTGGTATTAGAAAAATTGATTATACTTTGAGAAGACATAATATTAAATAAGTTTACTAAGCTGTTTTACAGTCCTTGCACAAGACCTACAAAGGTCATTTCACTGTTAAGTGTGATACTGAGGCTACTTCAGGACACACAGAAACAATTCCAAACAATTTAGAACAGGTTAGGAATTACTATGTCAGATCTAGTTGAGAGTAGACTGGGGATTAAACAGAATTGCACCATATTGCTTTGGAAAATTTAAAATCCCTATTCTGTGAACATTAAGAAATTTGACAAAAGCAACAGGCAGGATTTTAGATTTTTGTTTACTAGAAACAAACCCATTAAGCTATTTTACACATTCAATGCCTGGGTTTAACCCTGGTTCCAAAAAGTCTAACACCCGTTATGTCCCAATCCCTTTTTGTATTGCCATCTAGTCCAGAGCTCCAGCATCCCTGGGATTCTGGGGGGCATTATCCTCTAAAATCTGCTCCTCTCTACAAAAAGCCCAACCAGTATCCATCATTGCTGTGAGGATATTTTTTCTACCAAATCGGGGTGGGGGTAGTGCCAGATTATCAGGAGCTGCATGAAATATCTCATGTTGTATCTCATGAATGTATTTGTTTTATTGTCTGCTGTGGGAAATCACCATTCCTTTTTTCTTTTACTCAACCTTTAAGAGCTAGACATCCCTGGTCATATTTGACCTATTGATCTGGCAAATATATTTTTGATTAATTTGCTCTACTTTCACAATGGTAAAGAACTATTCTCTAAGGTAGTTTGGTAGCCAGCATCACCTTAGCTTTCATTTCAAACAATATTTCATTATTCATTAAAAAACTCTTTTTTTTTAAAGTATTTTAAAAATCTCCTGACAAGATGGTTAAAATTTAAAAGCCCTACCTCTCAATTCCAGATTAATTCCTATTTGAATTTTAAGTAAGAATCTGGCTTGTCAACTTTTACACATTTGACGTTTTGACTTTCTGCTGAGCATCTTTACTTCTCTGTCACTCAGAAAACTCTGAACTGCTTTTCTTATTTTAAATCTACTTAAACTCCTTGATACATTTGTGTATTGCTCTCATATTCTGGTTCCACTTTGCTCAGTAAGCCTTTTATCTGCTCAGGATGGAATATCCTCATTGTCTATGCAGTATTTCTGTACATCTGGTTGTTTCAGATACATTGCAACAACAAATTATTCATGTTACAAAGAAAGCTTAATATAGATACTGTTTATAAATATTATTGGGTATCGTTTCTATTTACATGCCTGGTTTCTATCTAGTTCTGTTGAAAAGAATGAATAGAAACCATATTTAACACTTCTCTGTGACATAAGCCTGGAGACTATATGGTAAAAAATATCTGCCGTTTGCAGCAGTGTGTTTGTCCTCACTGTGAGCAGTGGTCTGATAACGCAGGTTTAAATAATCACTTCTCCTTGTCTGGTTTTAATTAAAGTGACACTAAGTAAACACTGACTAGAAATCGATCAGAATCAATGGCCTTATGGCAAACTGGTGGAGAAAAATCTAGTGTGCCAGTCAAGATCAGCCCAAAGAGCCAGTTTTCAGGCTGTAGCATGGCCTGTGCAGGAAGGGAAGAATTTATATCCTATAATATTAACAACACAGGGAAAAGACTCTGACTTAGCACATGAATGTGAACAACATACAAGAGAGAAAAAGCAATTCTAACAGTCCACCTGTTTTTACCATTGTAGCCTTTCAAAGGCAGAAAAAGTTCTGAAATGTTTAGATATCTGCTGTCTGATTTGCAGCTTTTACAGCCACTGGAACAAGGTTGTAGGCTTTTGGGTTTTTTTCAGTATACACTTAATAAACAGAGCAGATGTGTACCAGCATCTGTATGTATGTACCAACATCTGTATCTGGATGTACCAGTATATCCAGTCAGTTTGCTGCCTAGTCATTTTGCAAAAAAACATTTCCACTGTATCTGTGGTCAAAGTTGTGCCTTAAATGTGCACTTGCATATTCCTTTTTTCCAATAAGTGTCCGAATATTACCAAATAATAAAAAATATCCTAGAACAGTGTCATGAATGTCTCCCATTCTTACCTGTCTGGGTGAAATAAGCCTGGCCTTAGAAAAGTTGAGGTGATTTGGTCAGGGAAAGCCAAAGCTCTGCCATTTGAATCTCTTTCTTTGCTCCAGCCCTACGACTTTGATTCCTTTGTAGTGCTACTTAAACATTTCTTCCTTTCTCTTTCTCTGCCCAGACATGAGGCAGCCTATCAGTTTCTGAGGTAGAATATCATGTTTGTCTTAAAGATAAATTAAGGTACATTTAAAGTCTAGTGACCGGATTTTACTCCTTATCAAGGTACTCCTTATTTTCTAAGAAAAAGTTGGATTTTAATTTTATTTTTAATGCTTGTAATGCTAAGGAAATTACACTTCCGAGTAACTAGTTTATAATTTGTGATCATGCATGATTCTGATAGTGAAGGAATTTCATTACAGGTGCGGTAAAAAGAGAAGAATGCATGTACATTTGCATGTCCATGTGCAGGTAAATAAATAGTAAACCACATTGATAACAGAGGCCATTATAATTTGAATAAGATTATATTCTCTCTAGGTGAGATAAAGGGTAATGAAAGACAATTCAAAGCTAGTTTGTTATTACTTCATCAAATACCTCAGGCTCAAGCTGATAAAATTCCCTTGTATAGCTCCCATGAGACATTAACTGCAATGATGCTGCCAACCATTTGTAGTGAACTCTAAAAACATTAATATCACTATTTAAATGAGTTTGTGATGTAGTATAACAGAGGGTAAAGCTAGAGGTGAAACTGCAACATAAGCTTTCATAAAACAACTACAAGTGTGTTACCGGGCATGACAAAATGAATTATTTTCACAACAGACAGGTGCTCCGAAGAGACTTCAGTAGACTTTTGTAGAAGACAAGTTGGAAAGTGTTCTGCAAAGTAACATTTGCTGTCTTCATCATCCTCAATGAAAGCCAAAATTTCTGTTTTCTTTTCTTTTCAAGCAAGCAAAGAGTATTAGACTCCAAACTGTTAAGGAGTTTGACTCAGCTGTATTTGTTCTTGTCTTTCACTGGCATTCCATCATGTTTCCTCATCCTTAATTGTTTTAAGAATCTTTCCTTTTGTGACCCAATGCCTGTGGAGGTTTGAGCAAGTATCCCCATAGTTGCCATAACACTGTGCATGGTGCAAATTTAAGCATATATTTTGGTTTCTGCCACATAGTGACTTCAGTAACTTTCTTCTCAAATACGGAGTGTTATCACAAGGGGCTCAGCATTCATTCAGGAAACACAAATTGGAAGCATGCCTTGGTTGCATCAAGGGCTACAGAAGGAAATGTGTTTAGATCCGTTACATTACATAGATACACATTTTTACTGTGTTAATCCCTCCCCCAGATCCTGAAACAGCCAGTTTCATATAGAATTAGGATGTTGGCACTGTTGACTTGCAAAATAACTAGTAAATACGAAACGCAATTAATTCATATTTTCTGAACCAAGGAAATGATGGGGAAAATAAGACAAGTAGGACAGCTGTCTGTCTTATTTTAGATCAAAATGTTTGCATACTGAAAAAAAAATTCATGCTTAACTATAGACTTGCATTAAAATCTTTTCGTTGTAAGCCTGTTAAATGAGACTTTCTCATGGGAAGTATTTCATTAACACTTGGAAAGAAGAGGGAGAGAAGCAAAAAGTACTGTTGTCAGAGGATGTAATTTGAAAGGCTGTGAAGGAATTTAACATTCTTTGGTAGAAGTTCAGTCCCTTCCAGGAATACTCTGGAAACACAAAGTAATTTTTTAAGGGATAAAAATCAGGCTGGGCTGAGAGATTGCCTAAGGCATGCACATCTTCCCCATAATGTTTAGGGTTTTTTTTCCTTAAAAAAACAATACCCAAAACAAGGCTCAGAAGATTCTTTTGGAAGATAAACCCATCAGTTACACACTTGTACAACACCATGACAACCCTTCACCCACATAAATAATGAGTTATTAAAATAACCTGTTCTCCACAAAGACTAATAATGTTGCTGTTGATTTAGCAATTGGTCATTGACTTCAGTTATGAAATCTGTGGAAACCTAAGTTAATATTAGAATATTTTGACTTGAAATTTGATGTAGGAGATATGTTTTTCTTAAAAATAATAATTATAAAATCCATAAAGAAACAAAGTAATAAGTAAGAGAAATTATTCAGTCCTTTGCTAATTTAAAAGGAATCAAAGAAATTATTTATTTACATATCTTACTGTAATAGTTCAGGACAAACTTTTGGAGACCTGGTACTGTTTGGTTTACCAGATAATTTCTTTATTGCAATTTCTGAAATAAAGTGCACATTGTACACATGAATGCTAGAAAACACTACTGAGTTTTATTTGTAGCCAGACAATTTTTCCTCTCTTCTTCTGCCTATCTACAATACCTAAGACCTGATCAGTAAAATTATTCATACTGTGCTTGAATTGCCTTCCAAATAATGATTCTTACCGGAATCAAGAAGGTTCTGCCAGAATAAGGTCAAGGAGAATGTCAGTTAATATGGGTGGTAACATGATTATTCATTGTTAATATTAACACAATAAGTTATTTTCTATACAAGAAGGGACACTACAAATGTTTAAGACTATTTTGTAGGTTTTATTTTCAATATCCATTTTACAGACTTCCTTTTGGAATAATGAGTAATCTCTCTTGAGTTTTTTTTCCCTTAGTTGGGATCTTTATTTTCTTAAAAGGCACAAAAAGATTCTTATTTTTAAAAGATATAGTCTATTTCTCACATTCAAAATTCACACAGTCACTAAAAATATCTATTTGTAGTGAAATGACATTTTCCACTTCCAATCTGTCCTTTGTTTGTCCTTTTACAATTAACAAGTGACTAAGAGTCTTTCAAACTGTACTGTGAGTACACTATGATTCTGCATTGAAAGCTGCCCCTTGTTCATAGCTTACAAAATAATGAAGGTAAGAGCAAAGTTGCAGGGTACAGTTTTCAGTAAAAAAGACTTTTTTTCAAAGTTCTAAAAGGCATTGTACATGTGGTTGTTTCTCCCCTTCCCAGTTAAAAGCAGTTCTAACATGTAACAATAAGCACTGGGCAAATAAAATACGTGTCCGTCTCTTCAAGGACTGATATTTCACTCCCTGTCATACACACAGACAGACTTAAGAGCTTAATTGTCAAGATTGTTTCTGTCAGTAACTGAATTGCAACCTTCTGCTGAATACACATTGCGCCAGGACTCCGGCAGCACCGACTGTTCATTTGCAACAGAGAGGTGACACTTGCTCTGCTTTTGCTTTGCTTCCAGGCTGTTCAGATGAGGAGTGACTGCTAAGTTGTGGTGCTCTTCAATGCAATATTTTTAAGGGTATGGACCTAAGGAACTTCCCTATTGTCCAGATGGGACAAACCCCAAAATGCTCTGAAACCAGGCCCAATTTCATCCCGTGTGAGTACCTCAAGGTGCATTATATAGACAAGAAGCATCTCTTCTAGAGGAAATTTATCAGTTCACTACGACATATACTATAGATTTAAAATTTGTACTATGATAATTAGCAAAATCATTATGTTACAGTAGGACATATCAGGAAGCCACAATCCCACACAGAACTGTCCTCACTAAAAAAATAATTACTAAAATATTTCCATTCACATTAGTGAAAGCTGAACTGATCACATAGTTAATATCAAAAGCCAGAAGGAAGAATTAACAAAAATACAAGAATTGTATTCATAAAGATTAGACTAGAGCCAGAAATTAACGGTTTGTAATTTCAGCCAAAGACAGATCTAGAAATTTATCACTATGACGAGTCAATTTCTAATTTTTAAATAATGTTTCTTAGTGTATTTTCTCTGCAGAAATAGTTTCCTTTGGTATCAGAAACAATTTGCATGGTAAATCACCTTCCCGTGACAAAATATTCTTGAGGCTAGGGCAAAACAAGTGATCCACGCTTAATTCATTGAGATATTGTTGTGATATTACTCTTCAGAAAACTGTGTTGTGATGCAAATGGAGTGAGAAATGAAACTTTTTTGTTTTCAACAGAGGACCATGTCCTAACATCTTTGGACTTGACATCTTTGGGTAGCTCAGTGACAACTTTGGAGAGCAAGGCTGATATCAGCCTCAAATCCTAACCAAACTCTAAAATCCCTGAGTGTCCCAGGGTAGTTTTTAGGAGTCCCTCATCCCTTAGTTGAGGGCCATTCCTTTTTCTTGCTTGCTTGCTTTTGCTTCAGCCTCCTTCCCAGAGGCACAGCTCTGAGGAGAGGGAGCAGAAGTGCCTGTGGCCAGCAGCTTAGGGTAGTTTGAAGGATAAGAGCAGCAGCAAATCTGCCCCTCTCTATAACGAAGACTCTCTGAGTTCCCTAAATATGAGTCTCCTTGACACGTATGCCAGTTCTGCTTTAAAAGAAAAATATGAACGTGCCATCCACATGTGAAGAGACAATTTCAAGAGCTGAATGCAGAGGCGGGTTCGTGAATCCGTGAATATATTGGTGAATATATATTCTTCCTATATACCTGTAGCTGCTAACTTCAGGTTTTAGAGAAGCATTTAAGTTTCAGGAAAGTGAGCTTGGATTTCAGCGTTTCTTTTCACTAGCCTTTCCCTCTGTGGTGCAACTAAGCAGCTGTGACGGTCCAGGTGCTACCCAAGACCCTCCTCTGTGACCGTAAGGATCTGACCAAGGTCTGTCCATCTCATTCCCAAAGGTGAACAGCACAGGTAGGTGCTGTTACGCATATTGACCTTAACTGACGGTGCACTGCAAGTGTGTCACAGCAGGTTTTAATAAGGCTATTAATGGAAACTTTGGAAAATGCTTATAAATCTTATCCCCACTTGGTGATGGGGCTTTCACAATAAGAGATGGATCTGAAAAATCAGCATAGATCCACATTTTCATCAAACAGTTCAGATGTTTTTTTATGTTCAGCTTTTTCTTTCACATCGACCTGCAAAGCTAGATTGCAGACTTAACTTCCCATATTTGGTAGGATTCAGTTCCAGCACCTCACTCTCACCCTTGAAGTCTTCACAGGGGTAGTACTACACGTTTTCCACAACGTGGAGATAAAAAAGCTAAACATGTATTTTAATGCAATAAATAAGTTGTATTGCATTTTTCTTTTGAGGACTTTGTTCCCAGAGGAACAGGCTGGGTGAAGATTTTCCAGTCATATCCCAAACCTTCTTAAAATCACAGCAGATATAATCAGTTTGGTTTTTTTTAAATGCCCTTTATAACTGTCAAACCAAATAAGATTACAGATTTGTCTGCTCACAAAAGTTTGATGTCATATAGTCCCATTTGCTGCAGTTCAAGTCATTATCTATCTTGTCTGACAGTGCAGTGTGCATGATCTGCAAGATCAATGTCGGCTTTGTTAAAGGAGAAAAACCAAGTATGACGGCTGCTGAATTCTCATTTGGAAAAGCAGAAGTCAAAATGCCACAAAATAATGGCTGCCTCTGTATAAGTTAACGAGAGACAGGTAATTTTCTAATCTGCAAGAGGCAACTAGTTTTAGGCATGTACCAGGAAACACAATAGGAGAGGAGAGCATCGGAGGAACTTAACTACATATCCTTCTTTAGCAGAGTGATAAGCAAGATCAAAACAGGGACAGTTAGTGAAAATAGCATACCATTTTTGCACAGATAACTGGAGCTGATCTTAACCCATCTCTTCAAGCATCCCTGGGGGGACCGTGCTTTAGAGTACCAACATTTTCCTCCATGCCACTAGATACACTTAGCTGCAGGAAACAACTGACTGGTATATAGCATCTCTGCCAGCCATAAAGCTGCAGGCCTATAATTTGGCCTGTGGAAGACAACTGGAAAGACTAAATTCAAAGATTATAGGAGATTGAAATGCTTTGAGGCAGAAGCTCTAAGGGACGAACGAGTTTTTCAAGCACAGAAGAAATTAGGGGGTCCTGCAGCTCATTGCTTTCAGATGAAAAGTCCTCTATGGATGTGCCTGAATGGAAACTCTCAGCCTGAATTTCACTTAAGTGTGAAACAACTCATATGAACCTAGCTGCCAAACTTGTTCATCAGTTAGACCCTGTTCCAACCTCTAAAATCTAATATTTTCAATTGTTGCTAATCATGTCTTATTCTACTCCCACACGAAAAGCTCTCTTTTTTGTTGCTGTTGTTACTTTGTCCCAGATATATCAATAATGTTTTACCAACTGACCTGATCTAAAGCAAATGGCATTACAAAGGTCACTGCCAGTTTCTTCTCTTTCAGTCTCCTGTGTTCTTCCCATATTTGTGTTTGACACAAGCACCTTCAAGGATTGCAATATTATGGTCATTTATTGCCATAGATTTATAACGGGTGAGAAAAAGTTTGGTTAAATAACTCAGAAGAAAATACTGGGGAAGGATTTTTTTTTTTTTAACTTTTTTTTTTTTTTTTAATGCAGAGAGCACTGTGTCTGCTTTGGGGGAGAATTCTGCCTGTGTTGTTGATTAGCAGAACTCTAACTGAGGATGCCCTGCTTTGAACTGGGATGCTCTTCACTTATTTTCTTAGAGACCATAGTATTCTTAAACCAGTTTGGCTCATCTGTTCCTACAAATGACACTTTATGAGCACTCAGATGCACTTGACTGGGCTGAAGGGAATGTCTCAATTCCTGGTATTCAGTATGGACTTGGCTGTTTTACAGTGCATTAACCATACAAAATGTTTTATTTATTTTGCTGTCAAAAAAGGGTATGGCCTGCCAACTTTATTTCAACTTCACTTCAAACTGGCTTCACCCTTGCATGTGACTTTCTGACAGTATTAATCTCACGGCTGTATGTATATTCTTCCTATATACCTATAAATGTTTCACCTGAAATCACCCATGAGCTATAAGCTTATCTACCATATTTTTAATGAAATTCTATACTAAGTCACATTGTTTACCAAGATATCTATATTTCGTTCTATGAAATAATTAAATTTATGTATAAAGTATATAATATTGTACATTTATATATATAAAGACCCCTAAATTACCATTTTACCATTGACACTTAATTTAATAAAAGTCAAAGCTGATACATATCTCCTTGCCTGTTCCATCTTAGGAGGTAGAATGGGAACAGGGAAGGAATTCCTTCACTGTTAAGTTGTAGCATTTTTCTTTGTGCTTGAATATTTAGCAGTTACCTTCAGGAACTGGTGATCTCGGTATTCCAGTCCTATAAATGGGACAGTATGAGGAATCTCTACAATGTAAAGTTAGAAAACTGTATTTGAAAACCTCCTTCTTCATTGAAATAATGCATAGAGAAGTTTCTGAGCAAATATGTCCTTCATACAAACTTGGTATTGAAGCTTCTAGTATTTCTGTGCCAAAATGATTATGACAGCAGAAATTTCAAACATAAACCAAAAGTTTTGTTTTCCCTGCCCCAGTTGCCATTACTAGTTTAAGGGTAATTTTTTTGGAGAGTGCCAAAAAAGGGTGGGAGAATCTATGTTATTTCATCATCTAACAATATTCATTGACGCTTTGTGATATTTTCAGTTGTTTTTAAGCAAGTAAAGGGACATAATATTGAATTTTGGTGAGATTGTGGGCCTCATGATCAAGCTCCACAGAAAACAATGGCGTTTAATTGCACCTAAGAATCAAAGCCATAGGTTCCCGATGGATCAGGCAGCTATACTCCTGTTGAGATTAAGACATTATTTTTCCCTAAATCTGCCACTTACGACATTTTGGTGATTACTCCCCTAACAAAGTGAGAAACACAAAATCCAGAAGTGGCTCTTCTTCAACACAAAGTGATTTGGCTTAGCTACAACTCATCTTTCTCAGCTGTTCTTACGTGTCCTTTCATGCCTCACCTTCATGACTGTATTTGGGGTGAGGTAGCTAACTCAGCTACAGACCAATAAAACAGTGCTGGACACAAGGAGTCAGAAGAGGGATAACGTTGTTATTTAATGTGTATCTTGTTTTTACAGCTATTTTTTTTTCCTGAGATTGCACACTTTATTGTTTCTAATTTTGAAAGAAAAAATAATTTAGCTTGCAAGTTAAAAGCACACAAAAAAAGCTCACTAAGTACTAAAAAAAAGGAAAATTCAGCTTCCCTTTACTGGAGTGACTCCAAAATGTACTCATGTTGGGGGAGGTGGGGTGGAGTGTATTCATTAACAATTTTGTCAGGTGCACATATTTTAGAATAGGTGTTCTACTGATGTAAACACTTAAGTCAATGAAGTTTCATGTTCATGAAATAAAGCTATAATTAATGAAAGTTCAAATTCAAATGTGCAATTGCAAGAGATTACTGAAAAAAGGGCTAGCAAAATGCAAGCCACCTCTAACTCTATGATCAACAGGATTGCGTTAAGTCACTCAGTCATGCTAATTCATCCAGTTTTATTACTAGCTCTTCATTAACACTCACACTCTGTGTAATTATGCAAATATCTCTGAAGAAAAAAAAATGTTCATTTCAAATCTGTATTTTGATTCTGGAGAAAGTGTAACAACGTATTTTTTCTGGTACTGAAAGGTAATGTCTATGAATGTACACCATTAATACCGTTTCATTAACTTAAACCGAACAGTTTCCTAGCATCAGCATGGCCCAAACTTTTTTTATATCTGTATCCAGTCTTGACCTAATGCTGAAGTTCATTCTGCCCTGAAGAAGAGGATGGACTTGGTGAAATTCCTTCTGTCCTTAATTATTTAAAGATATCTCATTGATTAGGAGATACTCTGTTACATTTGAATCTCCTGTTTTGGAACTATTGGCTTTCTGGTTGTAAATATCTGACCTTTCCTCACGTACCAGGCATGTTTGGGTTATGAAGCCAAATAATGAGCAGTGGTGTTGCCTTATTTTGGAGAAAAAAGAAGATGCTATGCGAAGGGACACTTCATTGTAGGACTGGAAACCTTCCATACCAAATGCCTTAATACAACAGACTTGTCCTCTTCCATGCAGTTGGATATAGTGCCTCCTCATGTATGAGAGAAGAAAGCACTTGAGAGTTTTTGAGAATGGTAGACCAGGGATGTATATTAATTTTCAGAATAGTTAGTTCAGAGGCGTTTTGGTACTGAGTCCAAAGACTTCAAGTCTGCAGAGATTTGCTGTCTCTGCTCCGTGATGCCCGGTGTCAGCAATCAATACAAAACCCAAAAGATGCAAACAAGAGAGACAACACTGAGCATTTGGGAGCCCAGGCTGGATCCATCCAAGATGGATCTCTTGGATCCATCCAAGAGAGTCTGCTCAAAGATCAACATTTGTCTCACTGCTGACTAGGGGAAGCAAAAGAAGACGTGAAGATACTTTACTGCCAACTGGTTATCCCTAAAGCAATCACAGCCATGTGCCCTACAAGAACACCCATCCTTCTGCAACCCTCTTTGATCCTATGTGAGATCACAAATCACAAGAGCCAGTGAACAAATCGTGCACGTGTGGTTCTGCTTCAACACAAAGTCATCCTTGACATTCAAAGACGTTTCTGAAGTTGGTATGTTAAAGCATTGATCCTAAAAATGCAGCTTCTTATTCTCCTCAGAACAGTCTGTGTCCATTACTTGGCAAATTCAAAACTGAATCTCAGAAACAACAGAGCAGTAACAACTGAAGTAAGTCCAATCAGTACCAAGACTGAAAATAAATATTCCTCTGCATTCTCCCTTTCTTATAAAAAATGCAAGAGAGCTTAACATTATGATTAACTGCTCTGCTCACTGAACAGCTATAGGATTATGTTCAAGTTTGACTTCATTTTTTAAGGAAGGCTGGAGTGTGTGCGGTTTTCTTTTACTGCAACAAAGAAGATAGACTGAAATCTTGATCACAATGAATGGAGGAAAAATCTTTCTGTAGTTTTGTGGAAGTTTCAAGTGGGGTGGAACTTCTTTTAAGAGAGGATGTCTAAATCATAGATGGAACAAATATCAAGTGAAAAATCTAAGATGGGGCACTACCTGCACACTTCCCCCTTGTGTGAATCTGAGAAATCTCTTCCCAACTCTGCATCCAGTTCTGTATATATTCATCTGGATACCCAACTGCCAAATGTTGTGTGACAAATCTTCGAAGTTATTTGCCTTCTGAATTTGGCTGATAACTTTAATTAGGATATATATTTTTCATCTTATAAAGCACTAAGCAAAGAAGCTCATTCTACTTAGATCAGGCTATTTCAGCTTCTTAGGACATCATCAAGCATAAAATACACACTCAAGCCACCTGCCCCCTGGGAGAAGAAACAGTGCATAGCAGTAAATTCAGAAATAAGTGATCATATTATTATTATACAGACAAGATTAACATGAAATGCTTTATCCTTGGGCACGTGCACAAATATATTTCATTGCTCCATGATCTCACTCCTAGCAAAAAACAAACTGTTTAATTCTGATTTTTAAAGAGCAAAATCATTTGCTATATTGAAACAGCCCATTCATCACATAAAGCATTTGATTCTGTCACCTCAAGTACTTGTTAAATCACTTCCAGCTGCTACAATCAAGGGCTAGGTACTTCCAAGGTCTGACACTTTCTGAGCTCTATTACACCTTTAAGTATGATTCTTCAATCCAATTCTAGCCTTCATAATAATCAAGTGCCCACTCCACTTAACTTCAAGGCAACTGGGGAACCTGGAATTCTCCGTATATGCCTGTATCTGATTTTCAATCAGATCTCTTCAACCCAAGACTGAAGGCTCCTGAATATCAGCTAAGTATTAAAATGGCATCATTTGCAACTGCAACAGTGTTGTCAGTAGCGCTGCCCTTGTTCAGCTTCTGTTTTCCCAAGGTCCAAAGCAGTATGTTTAGACTGAGGCTGAAATTAAATACACGTGGCAGAATTTAACTGCAAGCATGTACAGTGCTTGCTATAAACTGTCTGCTCACAGTTTGGTTATGTTATGTAGGTCTTAACTAAGCTGCTACATGTTGCTAAATAATGCTTTGTGTGCTTACAAATGGGAGGGTGTCACACACTGTAAACACTGAAGTGTGGAGGTTAGCAAGAAAGTATAACTTTAGCTCTATCTTGTTCCTAGAATTAACCTCATAGGTGCAAACACTAACATGAGCCATTCTAAAAGGATTGTTATACTTAGGAATTATTCCTCACTAGTATTACACAAGCTGGAAGGACAGTTATTGTTTTTCCTTTTCTTTCTCTTGAAGCACCAGGTCTTGCCCGCTTAAAAGCAAGGCACTTCGATACATTATTCCACAGTGATTTCTGAGACCCTACAGCTAATAGTACAATGGAAGATACACACAGATTACTTGAATATCCCTGTCCCTTGCATTCTCAATCAGTGTCATCTGTATTTGCCTGCTTGTGCAATTCTGCAGAAAAATAGCCCTGGCTATGCTTACTTTTTTTTTTCCAAAGAAAGAGAAGATTTCTGTTATGACAACGTGTAGAAGGAGATAGCAAGAAGGTGAGTAATACAGTTTTCCAGACACTGACTAAGGAATCCCACAGAACTTCAGCTTTCTTTTCTTCTGACAGAAGACAAAAAACCCCACAACCCTAGAGAACAGATAACATTTGGCCTCCCTTTCTCTAGTGCCAGCTAGTAAGCTGCTGAAATATTTATTCCTTAGAAAAAAATATACAAAAAAAAAAAAATCAATTTGAAATAATAAAAAAAAAAACTCACAAGACCGGCAGCACAGGTCAGATCTTGTGTAGCTCCTTTTCATGTGATTTCATGTACTGTGTTTGGATTCCTCCTGCTAGTAAGATACGAAGAGAAGTTCAATCTTTTTCTTCTGGTTGACTCATTCCTCCAACAATTTCAGGTATTAATTCTCTAGGGGCTAATAAAACTGAAGTTACCACTGCAGTCTTCCCAGGAGAGAGATGCTTGTGGGACTCTGTCCACTTTCTTGAAACTTGTAAGGACAAAAAATGTCCTTAGTACTGTTTCCCTCTGTAACATTGTTAAAATTAGACAATATATTCAATAGTTATTAGCAGAGGCAGACAGATTGGAATTTAGACACCTTAGGTTTTCAGAAGGTCAACTTAAAAATGGTCAAAATGTATTGGCTTGCAGAAGTCTTTTTATTTGTTTATGACTAACAGTGCAAAAGGTTATTTGTTTACTGTGCCATTTACACTATTCAGAAGATTTGGAAAGGTTTCTGCTGTTTTCCCTGAAAGTTTCATATTTTTTTCCCAAGATATGGCAAAAATCTTCAAATTCTTCCAACACAATTAGCTTAGTAGCCTAGCGACCTGAGTATTCTTGAGCATACTTGATTAAAAATATTTCATTCAATCAGTACTGATATTTAAAGAAAGAGGACCGTTTCCTTTATTTTAAAAAAAAAACACAAATAATTCCTAATCTCTGTTCTGAATGTTACAGGCAATCTTATTTCGTTTTACACACAAAGCTGCATACACAAAGCAAGTGCACATCTGCTAAAATTCAAGGCGTCGAAGAACAACATCAATATTATTAGAATTAAAGGCTTCCTGTATTATGTCAGGGAAGCACAAAAAAAATACTCTTAATACAAACATATAATATAAGGCACTTAAAATTAAGTTGAGTAATTTTTCCTAGACCATATTGAGTTGGTGCTCAGTTGGATTCTGCTTCTTCTCAAAGGGTCTGTGCTACTGACAGAAGCCCCCTCTGGATCCCTTCAATCCTTTCAGGCTGGGAGTTGGAATTTCCAGACATGGCACTCCTTGCTGTAAATGGGCATACAAAAGCTGTTTGGTGACAGGAAAGAGAAAGAGAAAGCCAGGGATATGGATACAATGAAGGATAGATGAGAAGAGCTAAGTTTTGATACAGTGCATTAACTGCTGCCCTAAAAGAAAAGGAAAAAACAAAACACTATAGCTTTTTCTTGTCTAGTGAATGAATAAATAGAAGATGACAGAAAGTCTTTTGGATACTTATGAATGTCAAATACTTTTAAGTGACTGTCTTTCCTTGTCACTTAACATTAAAGAGCCATATAAAAGTACAGTTATGCTCAGTCATTTGGCTGGGGACATAAGGCATAGCTGACTTATAACTTCAATATCGATTAGATACAAATGTTATAAAGTTGCACTTCCTTTTAAAATGGCCCCTCTCCCATCTAGTGCATGCAGTGTCTTTGTATAGTTCTCCCACCATTGGTGTGTGTTAAAGAGATTAAGAAGTAGAATTGTAAATAAGTTCCAAAAGAAACCCTCTCAAATTCAAGAACTGTTTGGGTTTTTTAATTATTATTATTTTTTCCTTCCCCCAGAAATGTGCTTCTAATGGATATATACACAAACACATTCCTCCTGAAGGTTTTGCAAATCAAGCATTATAGCATTTTGCTGGTGCATGAAAACAAAACAGCCTAACAAGAAGTGAAAGGAACTAATCCTTCCTAACTAGAAATGTAAATTTTGCTTTCTAAGCACAAGAAGTAACTGCTCAGAAAAAGAAAATCATTATGTTTCCCATTCTCCCACTAGAAATTTCCATTCTTTCATTTGTCAAGGTACGAATTAACTCTTTGGTGACTATTCACAGACTGAGTGAACAGAAATAGGTGGTCCTAATGAAAACAGGAGTAAGCAAAGGCCAGAAATCTGTAATGACAGCTAGACCAGCTGTTGTCTGTGAAAGCTTGTTGACTGGTTCTATTTCTAACAAAACAGATGAGAAAACCTAGAAAGAAACCAAACAACACAATTTGTACCAGTAAGGAGTTAAAGTTTTCCTGCTTGTAACAGTGAACTGTGTTATTGCTAATTAGGGAAAGGAATTATTTTTATCTCCTTCCCCTATGCCAAGCTGGCACAGTTCAGCTGCACCATTCAAATCTTTATCTGCCACTGATTGCATTTTTCCCCTCCCTTCCAGTTAGCTCATCTGCATGAGCAGATCCTTTTTCTTTTAGCACTCAAACTCATCTCTGCAGTATGTCTATATGAATATTTTTATACTAAAATTAAATACCAAGAGTTAGGTGTTTTCGTAGCTGTAGCTATTTCAAAGCCAGTTAAAAAAAAAAACAACAAACCAAAAACAGAAAGAAAAGAAACAACCAACCAACAAAGAAACCAAGCCTCACTACTCCTGCAAACCTCATATTACTGAGTCTTGGACTAAGAGAACATGTTCATACTGTTAAGGAGATAGAAACAAAGTCCAAGCCCAACTGGGGTCCTGTGCAGATTAAGCTGTTTCAGAGCACTATAGCATTACAAGGAGTATTAAATGCACAGTAGGATGATAGGATGAACTCCCATAGTCATCTTACTCTTCTCTCTTTCCACTAAATTCTTGTTAAAAAGAGTTACCTTAAACTAATTTTCTTTGTTGCATATTTCCGTGATAAAGAGTTCAACTGAATTGCATTCTTAAGGTGGTTCTTTTCTTTTCTTTTCTTTTCTTTTCTTTTCTTTTCTTTTCTTTTCTTTTCTTTTCTTTTCTTTTCTTTTCTTTTCTTTTCTTTTCTTTTCTTTTCTTTTCTTTTCTTTTCTTTTCTTTCCTTTCCTTTCCTTTCCTTTCCTTTCCTTTCCTTTCCTTTCCTTTCCTTTCCTTTCCTTTCCTTTCCTTTCCTTTCCTTTCCTTTCACCACTGTAGGTTGATGTTCAGTTACAATAGAGAGAAGGCAAATCAGGAGCTCACAACTGACATGGCAGGTCTGGCTGTTTGCCACATTCATAACAGAGTTGTAGGTAGGATTAAATAGTGAGGACAAAGTGTTCATCACAAACACAACTTGCTGGCAGGACTGAATTACTGAGAAGTAGGAAACTGAAAATTCAGTTGTAAAGATTTATGAAAGAATTTCATAATGCTAATGTACAAACATAATAAAATAGCAAATTAAATTGAGTGCACATGGCGAAAAATAAGCCATCCCCTTCTCTCACAGTGACTTTATGCTAAATGTTACCACTAAGGAACAGGATCTGGGAGATATTTGAAGTAGCTCTATGACTATGCCTCCTTAAAAGCTTATTAGTGATCAAACAAGCAGACAGCGTTAAGAATGGGTTGGGATGGAGCAGCAAACAAAACCGAAAACCTTGTCATGAGACTGTATAGATCTACTGTGCATTCATGTCTCAAATACTGTGTGCAGATCTGGTCTCCTCTCTCAACAAAGATATTACAGAACTAGAAAAAAGTCATGGCAGGAAGGCAACAAGGTGTCACAAATGTTGTATGGTTTCTGTTCAAGGAAGGATTCAATAGGATTCTTCATAAAGGAAGAGGTGGTAGAGACAAGGCAATAAACACCATGAAAGGCACTGAAAAAGTGACTAGGCAATGCTTGTTCATAGTCCTCAGTTTGAATTGAAAGCGATTGAATGAAGTTGTTGTAAACAAGCTGCTCATTGGCACAAGACTTTCTCTTCTTACGTTGTTTTGTCTAAGTCTTCTAAACCTTTTTTTTTTTCATTGTCAGTCAGTGGCTATTAAAACAAAGGTGCACAACCTCAAGCTCATGAAGACTCGAATCAGCTGGGAGTGCAAGATGGGGAGGACATCAATAAATGCTTTGCAACTCATGGCCACTGGCAGGGGATAAATAGTAGAGCAATGGGAGCTTCTGTTTTTCACCAAGAATGAGAATCCCAAATAATCATGTACATTTTCTGAAAGTCGCTAAATATGTGCATTGTATCAAAATAGGCATGTGTGAGCAAGACTGCCCAACTGCCAAATGATATGAAGTCTTAAAGTTTCTTGGGAGTTGGGAGAGGGAGGATAGGAAGAGAGAAATTGTCATCTTGACCAAGTTTTCTTTAATAACATAGAGATTGTAAAATGATGGACTCCCTCACTCCCACACAGAAGAATATTAAGTACTTAAGACCTTCCACTGCACAAACTGGTGGGACATGCCATGTGAAAACCACACAGCAGGTCTCTTGTCCCATCCTGTAAAAGATGTTCATATTTGGTTATATGTTGCAGTGCTGTAAGTTACAGTAGAATGTGCAAAACGATATACAGAAGCAGTCACTTGAGTTCAGAAATATTAATAAAAGTCTTGAACAATGCAATGAAGTGTGGCCTTTCTTGGAGATGGAACAATCAAGTATTAAGGACAGTTAAAAAACAGTTTTGATCTTTTGATGAGTGGAGAATGGATATTGTGTATTCATTACATTAATTCTTTCCTGTGTTCACTATGCATCATAGTTTTTAACATAAATGGTATTAACTATATCATCAGCTAAAGAGAATTAATCCCATTAAGAGACAATGACTTTAGTAATACTCTGCCCCTCTCTCTTGAGGGATCCAGATCTACTCGTCCTACTACATAGCTGGGGGAGCAAGCACAAGCCACCTCCCCTAGGATATTTCTTTCTGCCTTGGATTCTGTTCTGCATAATAAAGTTAAACTGTTCTCCTCCCTGTTTTTACAGAACCCTTTGAATTGAGCTGTGAAAAGCCATTGAACAGGAAGGTATTAGAGATCAGAAACAGATCAGAACTGCAAACACAGATCCATCATCCACAAAAGTTTTGATTTGACCCTCAACTTCAAACTTGGCTCCTTTCTATTAGTTGTGCTGGCTAAGGATATAAATATCCCACAGGCTTCATGAAGGTTCAGATGTAAAATTAAAGGTGAACTTCTTGGTTCCTGCCCTTCTTTTGAACATAAAGCTCACCTCAACAGCAGTCTTCTATATATGGTACATTCTCAATGAAGTGCATATTTTCCCATGTAGTATCAAGCACTTCAAAGCACACTCTTCTGTTTCCTCTTCTGCTCATCTGCTCTAGTGGTGAACAGCAACTAAGTTGCTAGTGTTATGTCTGGCTTCTACTGCAATTCAACATCAAAGAGACTTATGTATATTTTAAAGAATTACAACCAGAGCTGTGCAAAACTTGCTTTACAAGTCCCAAACCTTAGTAGTATGTTTGTATCTTCACCTTTCTTTACAGTATCTTTTCATGCTCTGTGTTAGGATCACAGAAAAACTATTGGTAGAACAACCCCAATTATGCCAAATAAAACCAAGGTACTTTAGAGGTTCAAATAATGAAGAATGCCCTTGGTGTTCATAGGCATGGGGAGACTAGCTCGTTTCAGTTAAGAAGGAATGCCAAGTAGTCACACAAATATTAGATGGCTATTACATGCTTGGTCTACTTCCTTCTTATTCTGATGTGTATTCCCCCAAGTTCTCTCATTCTTTGCAGATAGTTTGCATGACAACTCTGCCTCCCTGAAATAGCAACGGGAAAGAGTGCCTTCACCTCACAAAAAAACCCCAATACATAAACTGTTTGAGAGGTTTTTAAGCACAAACTTGACACCTTTTAATTTAGGGATGCAAGTGGATGTTTTTGTTGAAGTTGTTTACCTAAAGGTAGTTTAGGTACCCCCATCACTGGGTCACCATAGAGTAGCTACAGTTCTCTCAATCTTTCATGCACTCATCTTCTCAAGATCCCATGGGAAGATAAGAAGTGCTATTATCTCTGGTTTATAATCAGGAAAATGAAGAGAAGTGTATTAAATAGCATGGTTTCCAAAAGTACTTCAGATCCTAAATTACTTAACCCTCATTACAAGCAGTATTGTGCTGTGCTCCAGTAACAGCAGGGATAAGCTGGCAGGCTTTTCTATACTGATCACTGAAACACAGAAAAGTGCTCCTCTGGGAAGCAGCCTACACACCATTTTCCAAAAATATAAATGTTAAATGCATTTACATATCACTACACATAAACCAGAGAGGCCAGACTCTGTCCAGGCCTCAATCAGAAACATTTGCAGAATGTCACACTGCATTACAGTGTTCCTACCAACTCATGATCCTTGCACCGTTCTGTTTTTCTGCTGAAGACAAGTCCTGTGAAGTGATGCTTTGAGACTGTAAATGCCATTTAGGTATCTGCAATGCAGATGTTCTGGTAAGTTTTACCCTGGCACAAGTTGGTTTCAATGAAGGTTATTTAAATCTTCAGAAGCTTAAAGCCCTCTCCTAACTGAAGAACCATCCTTTGACCCTGTTCATGTGTGCACGTGTGTGTATGCATGCATATCTATATAGTGTTGCCAATTACTTCTGCTTCAGTTTATTGCTCAGAAATACAGAAGAAAGTTAGTGATGTAAACCCATGGCTTGATTGGTGCACTTTAAAGCACTGACCATTAACCAATACCAAAATTAACAAATAAAAGTATAAGCTTCCACTGAACTCATCCATTTGCACTCATGAAATACACAAAGTTGATTAAAACAGTGTAAGTTAAATCAATTTTTTTGCCTTCTTCCTAATAAACAGGAAGATACTCTGATAAAAAAATCAAGAAAAGCAATAGAACATATTTTTTTTTCTCTCTTACTGGTATTTATAGATGGCAAGACATGAAATGATTGATCATACACTGTAATGATGGATAATGACAATTGGCAGAAAGGTCAAAACTATTAAGTAAATAGTAAAAAAAAAAAGAGAAGACTGTGCCCTTCTCTAAGGCATAGTGAGTTTAAATGGCAGAAAACCTTCTGAAACTGAAATATCAGCAACTAGTTAACCATTTTTGGTTGTTTTTTGACGAGTAAAATTTGGGCAGATTTGAAGGTACATGGATTGCCTCCAATGTTTGATCGTGTTTTCAAATTTATACTTGCTCATTCAAAGTTTTTCTTTAAAATAAATGTATAATAGCCTGATATCCTGACTAAATCCTTCTGCTACATTGACAAGTGTTCATCTACTTGGTCAAGCACAAGTGAAAAAGGAAAAAAAATAAATTGTTGAGTACAAGCTTGAATTCATCCTTATTTCAGGAGTTACATACCCCTATTTTAGTATAGTTATTTCAAGGCTGGATTTAACCAAATCTATATACCCTACTGCTAATGTGCAGAGAGGCTTCCAGTGATAACCACTCTTTACTCTGTAGGCTAAACTCATCTAACTCTGGTACTGAAAGCTCAGGGAACTCTGTGCAGCACCAGTCAACTGAGCACATAGGAGAACCCTATTGAACTAGTGGCTGCACTCAGTGATAGTGACTGGATTCTCCTGAGCATGATGCTACAGACAGACAAGCTCTTTTAAGATTCTCAGTACCCTCTCACATAGCAACACTGCTTTCAGAAGACAGTTTCTCACTCTAACAGCTGTTGAAGGGATTTATCTCAATTTTCTAAAACCCTAAGAATTTTTTATTAATTCTCAAATGATCGGTGATGATACTTTTTTTTATAAATAGTAGTTACAGTTGTTTTTTTTTCCGTTTCATGTCTTCCTAAAGAAGCCTTTGCAAAAATATCTCTATTATTACACCCACAAATCACTGAATCTACTTAGCTTTTCTTGAAGAGGTGTAATTTTTAATTTTTTTAAATGTGACTTTTTTGTGCTAGTGCATTTGTCAACATTAGGGTAATTAGCTCAAGTTTCATCAGCTAGCTGGCGCAATCTGTTCAGAAAGCAACTTGGAATGTTAAAAATCATAATAAGCTGCTTCTACTTCACAGTTAAAGCCTGAGGGATTTCATTTCAGTTCTGTCTAAAATCAGAGGAAGTCTTTCAGAACATAAGTCAATAATACTAAAAACATAAACAAAAAATCACTAAATAGGAATGATGCTACTAGGCAAAGTTATTTTTTTCAGATATTTTAGGTTGTTTCATACTTTTGAAAGTTAAGCTGTATTTTACACAGAAAAAACTGAACAAAAGCAAAGCTGGAGCACCAAACCTACAAAAGCTCCCATGCCTCGCTAACCTCACATTTGTGAGTAATGCAACTGGATTGAAAAATATTTGAATCACAAATAGAAAGTTACCTAATACCTACTGCTAGTGAAATAGATATGCAGTAATTTCTGTACTGTTCTCAATTCTTGTTTTTCTTAGGTCTGTTTGTGTCCACACATGCATGCATTTGTGTAAGTACAGATAAACTCACTTAAGGCAGAAGCAAGCAGAAACATGCTTTTCAATGCATAAAAGACACTTATTGACAGGGATTTGTCTCCACCAAAAGGCAGCACAAAAATGAAGCCTCTGGAAACATCTAAAACAGCTGCCTGATCAAAAGCAAAACATCATTTTTAAAATACTAAAGCAATCTTTCTTCCTTAGCAGCCATTTACTAACACAGTTCAGGAAGACAAGAGGCTTGAAAGACTTTCAGATATAGAAGTAATTCAAAAAAGCTACATTAGGAGCACCAGACTGTACAGTAAGAATGACATGGTGATATACATTAATGTACACAAATGTATATATTGGGTAGACAGAGACTTTACTGAAGCAGTTGTAGGGGAAACCTAGCATGGGAATGAGACAAGGATCAGTAGCAACTTGGCTGACTTGATTCAACAAAGTCACACAAACCGTGAGACAAAAAAAATGCACCCAAATACAAACTCAGTAGGGAGGGAAGGCGAGAGAGGGAAGCTTCATGACTGGTGCTGCATGACAAAACTTGGAGTAACAACTTACAGGGTGGCTCAAAACTTCTGCTCTCCCTGGTATACTATTCATTGCATATTCTGATACATTAAATTTAATAGGTTTCTACATGTGCTATTTGCACAGTAGTAGGATCAAAAGTTGAGAGGCAGAGAACAATTTTTTCTGAAAGGAAGTGTAACGGGTTAAGGAAAGTCCAGTAACAGATGCCACAGGCATATAATAAGAGCTCTGTTCTTTAGCAGCAAAAGTAAGGGCCCCTCCCCCTGAAAATAGCCTCCTGCTTGTTTGATGACTTCACAGAAAATATGTTTCTTTAAAGGTGCCTTCTATGAGAGATCAAATTAGGATGTAATACATTTACTAATTAGCAGTAATGTACCACAAATTACAGCTTGCAGGGTTTTAGCTAGTACCGATTATTTCGCTTGAAAACAAAATTAAACACACTTTTACAATCTGTTCCCTGACAATTTTCCTTGCTTTCCTTCTGTTTTACCTCACACCAACTAGAATAGATGACCATGTTTTGATCTTTAGGCAATACACCTGTGCACCCATCTTCTGAGCACTGCTGGGCTCCAGAGCTGAGAAAGCAGGGAGGATATACTCCTTTGTTGTAACACTGGATAAACTCAGATATAAATTCTGAATTAGATTTTGCTCCATGCTATGTTTGCGTGAGACCATAAATCCAGTCCTCAGTAGCTAGCTCATAAAGATGAAACCACAGCCTCTTCTTCCCAAGCATGGCATGGGTGTGCCAGAACCACGCTGTTCTGCAGGCTGCACAGCAGCAGTGTCTTGCAGGCAACCAAACTGCTCTAAAAGAGATTTAAGGCTGCTTTGGTGTAGACCAAGAACTTGGGCTACAGCCAGGGAGTCTCAGAAATCCAAAGGTGGAAAATGGCAGCTTAAATTCCGTATCTACCTGTGCAGTATGTAATGAGTTGGACCATTGCTCACGGAACTTCCACAGGGCCTTAAAGCTGTACACAAGTGAGATAGTTTCTCACTCCTTTGCTGCTGTCACACTGATCAGCAACCCCAATTAGTGGATGTGCACTGTAACTGGGGACAAAGCTAAAGTCCGGTTGCTGAAGACCACCTTAGCAGGAAGAATTGCAGGAGACACCAATATCCCCTGGAGGATCAAAGTGCCTGGTTAGTATTATCCGTATCTCACATCCCTCTGATCGAAGTTTGGGGAGAAGAAGGGATGTTTTCTTTTTCAGAGCATAACAGTAGATGCTGTGGAAAGGTTGTTTTGTCATTGTTTTGTTGTTTTTTTTTTTTTCCTGGTTAGGTTTTGTTTGGTTGTTTTTTTTTTAGCATGGTACAGAGAACCTATTCACTGTGATATTGATAATGACCTTTATCTTTCCTATTATCTTTCCTGCTTCAATAACACAATTGTAGCCTTTGCCACATTTTTTTTTTCCTGGGGTATGTTTTTTCTGACTAGCACCCGCTTCTTGCTCATTCCTTTTGAAAACATGAATTATATTTTATGTGTCTCTCATTTCTTTCCCTTTCACATAGTTTATGATGAGTTCAACAACTTCTTCCCCTTAAGAGGGGAGGAACGTGCAATTCAATCATGCAAGTGGGCCTTGACAACCAGTCTCAGGACTGTCGCTTTTTGTCCAGTCAAGCATAATAACAAAAGATATGATATGAGTAAGACATACAATTGTACGATATACAATTGAGAGGAAGCGACACTTGTAAGTTCTCTTTGGAGTTTTTTGCTGTTTGATTTTTCTAGGTCTACATAAGTGGCTATGAATCATACATTACTTATCACACAAACATTGATAAATAAATGTTGATTTCCTAAATTATATTTATTGTTTGAGCTATGCATTTTTCAGTCTGTTGCTGGGTTTTAATATGCACCGCAATTCTTAGTATTGCTTGTACTGCTCTGGTTAGCTGGTTTTCCTTCCAAATATGGCAGTTAAACAACTAACCTCTTTTTCTCCAGACTAGTAAGCATAAATGTTATAACAAATACTTCAATGCAGAGCTCTGCAAGACTGAACGCATTAAATATCCTCACAGCTCAATCTGAATTTTTTTTTCATTATTTTAATTTATTTCTTATTTCAGCCCTTCATGGTTGAATTAAGCCTGTTACGGAGTACCTTGAGTGAAGGTTTATTTGGTCCACTGTGTGGAGTAATTTAAAGATGGCCACAACATGAGAAGAGAGATGTATCTAATAAAGAAATTAAAAAAAATGTTAAGAGGCTGGTATTCAGCAGGTAGATTCAGTCTCATGGAAGCATGGCTATTCCAGCCTTTCTTGCTGGGATGTGGCAAATGACAGTCAATATTCATCTGGTCCAGTCTCAGGTCAGTATATTGACCAGACTTCCAAGTCACCTCCAGGCCTATTTTCATTATTAGATAAAGGCTGTCCTAAATGGCCATTCAGATATTTTCCTCATGCAGGGGTAGTCTGACATGATGTAAAAACTCTCGTCTAATATTTTACCTTGCTGGTGCTACAGAACATGCAGCTAAGCAAAATGATGTACGGAGGGAAGATCTTGATGGTTAGTAACCCCTGATTACAAGAGTAGCATGCTGGCAGCAGTTGCAATAAGACAGAATAGCCTTTAGAATGCTCTAATTTATGCTTCTTCCAATAACCAGAGAAGCCCTGTGGGAAAAGGGCAGATCATGAAGTGGCTTAAAATCCCTGTACACACTTTGGCAGCATACGCGAATCTAAAGAACAGAGTTGCAGGTACAGTTACACATACTGAACAGCAAAAAGAAACAGCGGGTGACAGTCTTAATGTTCCATCCGTTCCAATATGGTCAATTGCGACAGTAATCATCCATTTGTAGTGTTTTAGTGCTACTGTAAACTGTATTTCAAACCAAACTGAACTGTTGACCAAACAAGTCTTCCTGTGGTCTGCATGTTTCATTAAAATGTTATAGCTTCTAAGTTACCACAAAGTGTGGGATTTTTCCATCTAAGCTAAAATCTTTTTGAATACCACTTGATCTGTCAGAAGGTAGATGAGAAGATTGGATATTCATTTGCAACTAATTTAATAATTCCACTGCAGTTGGTTACTATAATCATAAACCAATTATTCAATAATTCAGCAGTGGTCCTAAGTCAATGGCTTTTCTGCTGTTGATGTATTTAGAGGATAGATCTGTATCACAAGTTCAGCAGTGTAACCAGTAAAGAGCATACATATTTTTTAGCTGCTGTTCAATCAGAAATAAAACAGAAAGCATAGACAGACTCTTTCAAATTTTATTTTGCAAGCTGAGGGTACCCTTGAAATACAAATGGGTCCTCATTGAGGTGTAAAGGACTAATTCAACGAACAAAATTCTGAGAAGAATATGGTGTGTTATCAGGCATATCTAGTGATTCTCTAATTAAAGTGACTAGTAAAACAGTACAGCTGGCTGTTACATGTTTTTCTGCTTAACTGCCTGGAAACAATGTTGAACAGAGAATTTTTCTTGAAGTACTGCTTGGCATGCTTACTTCAAGAGCATTAGTCTCCAAGTGCCCGGAGTGTTACCCTTTATTTATGTTATTGCACCCATGCTGTCTGTGGGCCTCACGGATTCTAAGTGCTGCCAGGGTCTACCTTGATCCTGATATAAATCAGAGCAGCCTTAGAGAGTAACTGTTTCCCAGGCTGCTTTAAGAAGGGGAAGAAATCAACTCTCAGCTGTATCATGGGCTCTATGCCAGTGGAAGACACCCTATAGATATTTGAAATCAACAACTTACATCCCTAAAGCAGTATAAAATGTCTAGGGTGAAAAAAGAATCGGGCCCTTTGGTTGCTTGTCTTTAGAGATACAGAAGTGCATCCATGCCTGTTTATTGGCTCCAAATACACCATCATTTTAGAGAAAGTTTGGATCTATAGCTGCATTTCATAACATGAGCCCATCCGTACTTCTGACATATCTTGCTGTGCCTGTGATTAGGAAAGGTTATGGCTGTGAATCATGGCTTGAGGAAATGTGTAGTACACCTGTGTACAAGAGTAAACTAAATTCAGTTTGCTATTTATCTACTGTATTTATCTCAGTTAAGTAAACTTTGAGTTTGTCAAGATTTCCTGCTGGAAATTCTCATGATAATATGAGTATAATTGCCTTTTTATTGCCACAGACATCTGCTACAGTTTTCAAACAAAGAAAATACTTTTCTCTTTTTTTTCTCCCTTGACTTTCTCTATAACAAGAGAAATATCCTCTTTTATTTTGTGTGTAATAGATTACAAAGCCAACCGAGGGGCACTAGAAACCAACCAGTAAATCTTACTTCCTCCAGACCCTCTTACCCTCCAGTACGGAAAGAAATAAGAAGTTGTAAAATAAAAGTCATATTTCCTTAAATGAGAAGTCCACACACTAGAATCAGGGATCAGACAGTTCTATCCTGATCCTCTGTTTTACTGCTAAGGATCTTGGGTACAATCAAAAAGCCTGTGTCAAAAGCAATATGACCAAGAAGGAATTTACCTTAATCCAGCGGCCCTTCTTAAATCTGCGGAGAAATCCTGAATTTCAGTTGACTTTAAAGTGTCCTCCTGTCATATGAGCAGACTGACATGAAAGTATACAAACACTTCAGGTGAAGTCAAAAGTGTCATATGCCACCCAGACCACTGGGTCCTACAGGCAGAATTGTGCCCTCATCCTCAATGAAGGAAAATGTGGAGATCATAGTTTTGCATGTATCGGCCTTGATACATTTTGGTATAAGAACGAAACTATAGAAACTTAAACAGTATCAAGGAAAGAGCAGTATCAAGGAAAGAAAACCAGTCCTTCAGCTAAAAGACACTCCAGAAAAGTTTTGGGAAAAAGGATAATGCCCGTGCAGAATCTCTCTTTACTGAATAGACTTCATTACACTGTAAGAGGAAGAGGAGAGAGATTCTTGAACTTTCATTCACAGAGATATTTCTAGAGAGGCTTGCAGTGAAGGCACTCAGAAAAGCCTCCCTCCTGCTGCAGGCTAAGGTAAACCACCATCTATCTTAGCTCATCATGACAGTGCTGTGCGTTAACTTGTCAAGCCTCCTGCTCCATGACTGTTTCAGAGATATTGGAGCAATCAGCCACCATATGGGGATGAGCAGGAGCTGAGTGCTGATGAGTAGTCTTTTACATCTTGGAAGCAGAAAACTTGGTGAGGAGTAAGATTGTAAACTATAGAGGAGACTGAGGCACAGACACAGATTAGAGGCATTCATTACTGTGGGAGGTATCATTTAAATCAGTTTTTGATTCCAGTCTTGCATTAGCAGCTGGACCTCTTCAGAGGAATGGCTGCCACACAGCATTGACCTCCCAAATGCAGATATCAATTGACAGGTAGTTGCATCCCCAGCAGTCACTTGCCCTGCATAACATGAGCTGATAACAGCCGGTTAGGTTGAACAACAGCATCTCACGGTTTGTTCAGTCACTGCAGGGAGCAGCAATATCAAGATACTTCTGCAGTTTGGCAGGAGTGCTATCACCCTATTTCAACAGTCCAGGCTACAAAGAATTGACTCAGAAATGTTTAAGTCCTTCAGTTTTAGGAGGACTTCCATCCATGGTCAGAGGGAGGAGAAACTCACAGCAGCAGTTCCACACCAGCTGTAAGTATCTAGTCGGTCAGCATAACAGGGGAACTTTGAGTTGGCAGCAAAAGGCGTGGCACTACTATAACCACGGACTCAGCTGCTAGCTGCCTATGTTATAAAGAGTCCATATTTCACATTTTAAAAATAAGAACAAACAGACAAACCACAACACCCGCAGATCAATGAAGTAGGAGACAATATCCCAAGGACTGTTAAGTATGTTTACTTTCAGGGCTCAGGTTTTGTCAAAAATCACTAAGACACACTTTTTATCTTCTTATGGAAAAGATAACATGCTAAAACACTCTTCTAGGAAAAAATGACAGGTTGTATGGAAGACCAGTAGGACCTACATCAAGTGAGCCAGTGGTGGAGTAGGGAGTTAGAAATGTGTGCCCTGCATCCTCCTGGTATGACTCAGAATTTGACATGGGTTGTTGCTTATTTTGCCTGATGGCAAATGCTGATCAGAGTTGCAGTGTCTTCCGCTTCCCTGCCATAGCAGCAAGACTGCTGAACAACAATTGTGTAGCAGAGGATGTGTGTGTATGATCCTTCAAAAGGCTTTTGAACCTTTGATTTCTATACTGGTGCTGCCAAATGTAGTATTCTCACCAGCAGAAAGGTATTTAGAATGACACTGCCTGACACAGTCTGGATAAAAGTGAAGCCATCAGTCTCTCTGTTATCTGAGGTCAAATAGCAAGGAGGCTAGTAGCAAGGAGAATGCTATGTCTGTATCCAAGTGATTTCTGAAGGTGACAAAGAATTAGAAACCAAGCTGATCTTTCCTAGTCAGCTTGCTGTGTGTTCTTAGGCAACAGAAGGGTTTGTGTGCAGAGTAAATGGAAAAGGAGACTGGCAAAAGACAAATGGGGAGATCTTTGAGCTCTTTCAGGCTTCATTCTCAAATTCCAAATTCATTGTACTCGCTGGAAAGTTGGTATACATGATATACATACAACATTCTCACCTGCCAGTCAAGCTTGTTAAGTGATACTCTGTCTTTTTTCTCGGATGTTTTAGGCCCCAAGAGGTATACCACAGGATAGAACATCTTGGGGTAGATGGGCTGTCCAGTGTCCTCATACAGAGGATACTAAACAGCAGTACATTGTCAGCCATTCTTATCCTGATACTCATCCAGTTCTTTTGGCTGGTATTGAGCTACTCCTGTAATGAGAAACAACAGACCTCAAGATACTGAAATATATGCCTAAAATACACTTAAAACCTTCTTCAGGGACTATGATTGTTGATGTAGGGCTACAAAGACAATGACTTTAAAGGAACAGCTGTGATATTTTTACAATGGTGTGAGTGATGAGGAGAGTGGCAGTTACCTACTAAGTTTCAAAAGATGCCATTTAGATGCACATAGGTAGTATGGTGACAGTGGTGTAATTGAAGTAAACACAGCCCCTAGAATATGATGGATTACAGGATTACATGGAGCCCTTATTGAACAGAATACTTGTGAGTGATTCCCATGAAGGGTTTCAAACTGTTGGAACATAAGAAAAGTCTAGAAATCTTTTTGAAACATACATGGAAGTTTGCTCTATGTATTTCAGTGTATAGTTAGAATTATGCTTTAGAAAATTATAATTTCACCTTCTCCCCACCACTGGCCTCTTCCACTTCATGAGTAACTTCACTGGCAATAGTATTCATTTGGAGTCTGATATGCAGTAAATAAAAACTCTGATCCTGTAGTCAGAAAAAATCAGACACATAGGTAAAAAAATGTGACAACTTGTATTCTTTCCTATTTTTGTATCTCAAACTTTGTTCTCATCTTTATGACCCCTGATGAAAAATTAGTCATTAAAGATACTTTTTATAGATTATTCAATTTATTTCCTTTAGCGTGTAGGCTATTTAAAATGAGTCTGTCAAAGACAGCAAAAGGGAGAGCTCTTTGAAAGACACTGTGGTGCCTAAACCCCTATAAATTCATCACTATTTTTAAGGCAAGCCTCAGAATACAGAATGCATTAGCACAGATGATGATTATCTTTTATTATGGTAGATATCACAGATTAAGTCTGTATAGGTGAATTATTTCACTGTTCAGTTCATATTATATGTATTAATTGGATTATTGTATATAAAAAGACCAGAGTTCAGCACTTAACACTTAGCTTTCCTGAAAGGTTAAGTTTTTCCCCTAACTTTTCATTTAAAGTAAGGGTTAAATAAAAACATTATTTAGTGATTCAATATGGACTAATGATCGGATGAACAAGCATTAAAAATCTAGAAATAGCACCGATTCTGTTAAATTTCACAGAGCAAGAACACTTAAATGAAGTTTTCAAATATTCTGGGTTTTAATCAAATATACTCCCGATGATAGGAATCATTCTTACAGTCATCTACCAGCGGCAGCAAGATAAGTTAGACAGCTAGATGGTAGCCATAATTATACTCTGATATTAAAATATAACAAATCTGTTTGCTTTCTTAATAGCTCTGAAAATTTGAAACAATGCACTGAACAGCAAAAAAGGTATATGGCTGTCTAAAAGTCATCATACAGCACTTGCATGCACAATGCTCGTTTTAAATAAAAGGTTGACACTGCGTTATAATATTACGTACTAGCTACAATTTTTCAAGTGATGGAAGTGATTGTTAAATCAGGAGTGAATGTATACTTGAAGTCACTTTTCAAGACATTCATCACTGCTGTCGCTATGAGTAGCATCACTGTTCAAAAGCCACTGCAGCCTCATTAGAGACATGACCTTTGGACGATTTCACCAAATTAAAAACTGAAATCCAGAGGGTGCCCAACGGTCTCTGAACAACACAGCTGCTAAACAAGACACTTAAAAAAAAATATAAAGATGCTTTAAAAAAACCCAAAACAGACAATCAAGACAGCTATGAGAGGATCCTGTTACACCTTTCCACTTTGCTTTTATCATGTGGCCTGAATAAGAGAACATGTATCCCCACAACATTAAACATATCAGAAACTGTGACCTTAATTTTACAGTGTCCTTAAGAATATAGTTGTATAAAGGGAGTAAAATCCATCAGTGTGAGGAACCTACTTCTTGTGTGTTGCCCTGTGCATCTTTGGATTTATTCCCCTTGAATTGAAGAATAACTTCTACCCTTCAGATTTAAGAGTTGCTTAGTAGAATGGGAAAATAAGCTGCAGAATTAAAGGAAATTGAACGTACCCCTTAAATTTTACTTTTCTTTGAGATTAGAAGACACCGTCACTACCACACACTCCTGCTCACTGTTCCAGAAAAATACTGTGGGAGTACACTGAAAAATGTCTGATCAGTTACGTTTGCACTTAACATGCTGGGGTATAAGACGTACAGATTGATGAAGATCTTAATGAGAGACAGAGTCATTTTTGGACTGACATACTGCAGGCCCTACCTGCTTATTCCCCCACACCCTGTTCCCGTATTTTCCACTCCCTCATATCTGTCAATGCTACTCTGTAGATCTACAGTCTAAACTACCCTCACAGCAAAACCAAACAACTCCCTCCCAAACCACATATCTTTTGAATTTTACTTATAGTTTAACAGCAATTGTATCCAAGCTTATCTTCCTCTCCTAGTCCCTCAGTGCAGTCAAATTTAGAGGAAATAAAATTGAGATGATCCCTCACTCCTTCCCACTAAAAATATGATAAATCCTCATCAGAATAAAATCACATACAAAAGCAATTAAAGAACATAGACTTGAACACAAACCCAACTGCTTCTCTCTCCCTTTTTCCAGTAGTCAATTCTTCATAAACAGCTTTAAACAGTCATTGCTTCCCTCTGCTACTCCCTCTGCTTCCTCCAGTAACAAAATTCAACATCTCCGTGTTTATATAGACTTAAGCTCTTCTTAGTACTATTAATATTAGGGGACTGGGATGAGGGTGGTTGTGTAATTTCTAGCACAGTGAAGTCCTGAACTAGGACTGGAATTACTAATATCACTGAAATTCTCCTGCTCCTAATAATAATAATAATAAATTGAAAATGACTGCTTGGATTATCTCTGTAAGTAATGGAATCACATTAAGACAAGTGCACTGAAGATAAATATTGAATAAAAACTCCTGACAGCTAGACATCTTCGAATGAGAGATGGGAAGAAGTTCTTTTTCCTGAATTATATTGATTTAGAATGGTAAAATAAAGAGTAGAGTTGTAACACTAGAAAAATATCCAAAAGCACAAGGTGAATGGAAAGAAGGAGAGAATAGAATGATCTGACTAACTTACGCTATAAGCCTGCAGTATTTGTCTAAAATCTTTTGTGTGGTCATGAATAGACCATCACTACTGAATTTGGGAGTGGGGAGTGAACATGGACACAGAACACACAGGGATGGACATAGGACAAATGCGACTGGAAGAGACAGGATCAGGAAAGGAAAAAACGTCAGACCAATTAATATTTAGCAATCCATTTACTTTAGACTATTTTTATGGTTGAATTTAGACCATCATAAATATGATCTGACTCTGAGATGAACTTTAAATATTCTGTTGGGTGTATCTATAGGTACTGATACAGGAATTCTTGAATGAAAGGAAAAAGGAGAGGTCAGTTTGTTCATCAGTTTCTAACACAGAACCAAAGAGTTGAAAGGAAAAGTCCCTTGCTTGTATGGAGATGTAAGTTAAAAAAAGAATTCTCTGGCAAGGCAAGGGTCGTTTTGTCTTGGAATTGAATGTTAGCCTGGTATCAACCTGTGTATTCTTTTTCTGAATAAGAAATAGATCAGCTTTTAGCATCCCAGTGTGGATGAAAATTCAGTCTTTCTTATCGGTCAGTATTTACTACTACATACTGTGGGACAGTAACCACACCTTTTCCAAATAAGAAAAATAGAACATTTGCCAGTTATGTCATGATTTTACAAGTAACTGCTGACTTATAAGTGAAAATTTATATTCAGGTTTATTGGTAATTACTGAAAAAGTACCTAAAACAGAAATGCAATATCTACGTCTTTATCTAGTAGTTATCCCACATAGCAATCCTGAAAAAGCTTGATGGTGGTTAAGTTATTCTTACTATAGATAAAGCAGGAGTAATTCCTGCAGAACCATGGAGAGAAATCAAGGTTTCATTTATTACCCAGGCACTTTAAATTCTTGTCTTCTGTACAGTCTTGTACAGTCATAATAATTTACAAGTTGTGTGGGGTTTTTTTTTTTGGTGTTGTTTTTGTCCAACTTTGGCCAAGGGAAGTGTAAGGAGAGATGGGAGGTGGAGAGATGGAGAGCAGGACCAAATGGCACGATAAGAAAGCAAAGACTGCTCCACAGGCTGGTGTTACCCCATAAGGTAATGAATGGTAAAATTATATCAGTCACCAGTCAAGTGACCCAACGACCCTGTCAACCCCAATGCAGTAAGCAACATGAGAAAGAGGAGAATTATGGCAAGGATTCAACTGCATGATCCAAATCACCTGTAAAATACCCTCTGTGTATTGTAGAGATGTTCTTGAGGACTTACTTCTACTGGCATTTCCCAGCCCAAAGAAACACAACAAATCTCTGTCACTAGTGAAGTTAATATGGATATCTATGAATTATTTTGTGGGTATTTCCTCACTACCACCAGGGCTCTGCTACAGGAGTGGCTTCCTGCTCCAGGAGACCAGCAAGCCAAATTTATTCCATTTTCATGGCTACAGCAGGGTGGGGAGAATTTCACTGTTACACTGCTTTTCTCTTTTAATGATGGCTCCTAGTGACCATTGCCACTCTAACTCCCCCCCCTTTTTTTTTTTGTAAAGCAATTGATAGTTTTAATGTCGCATTGTGTTTCACATAGCTGTGGGCAGAGCTAATTTGAAGCTATCTGCTAACAACAAATAATTTAGAACTCTACAGAAGCTTTGTGATTTTTCTAGTGCTTGATCAGTCATCTGACAACACTTGAAGTGAGAGCTGGCTACTGCTGAGGCCAGAATTGCCCCAGCAGCAGCAAGGTGATCAGAAAATTCAGAAGCAGTAGTGACCCAAGATGTAAGCTATCGCAGGCTGAGCAAGGATAAACCTTGCATTTCAAGTATATTTACACTGTGTATAGGCATCTCACTGTGCTGACCCTTGAGGGCACAGCAATTTTCAGTACATTGCAGAGCAGAGGAGGGCACAAATCTGGTTTTAAACAAAATCAACAGGAAGCAGTTCAGGCCTCAAACCTGGGGATCATCTGGGCTTCATTTCCAGTGTAAACATGCCCTCCGTTGGACACAGAGGAGTCTGGAGAAACTAGCTGATTATCCTTCTGGTGGGTGAGGTAAGCATGCTCTTAAGCCACACCCGTTATTTATTATGGCCTTGAACTTCTGAGGTGCTAGGCTTTATTTGGCTTCCAGTTGGGTCAAAGCAAGACTACTGAGAATGTTTTGCCCTCCTGGGGTGTACAATCACAGTTGAGGTGCAAAAGACATAGGTACCTATGAACACCTCCTCAGTGTTTCATACCTGCTAACTTGCCTGGTCCCAAGCCCCAAGAACCCACCTTGCTGGTACACCTCCAGTGAAACCTTTCGGTTCTTGGTACCTTTTGTCTGAGCCTGCCAGCAGGAGAGTTGATAACAGCCTGCTGTGGTGGTCTTTTTATTCCCCTTCCACTAGGGTCAAATTTAGGATCACTTAAATTTAGTTTATTCCAGACTTACAAATAAATGCCTGCCATTGTTTAGTGGCTATAATATTGCTATCACCAACCACTTAGGTCATAGATAAATACATAGAAATGGAATATATATGCAGACATAGACTATCTTCCAGCGCCATAAATAAAATCATTGCCAATATTATCTATGAAGTGACGAGAGCAAATCTGCAGCAAGAGTTATTCATACGGTAATCAGACAAAAACAATGCAACAAATCTATATTTCTGACTTGAGCCTGCTCAGAATAGAATAATGCCACCGAAAGAAGATGCAGGCAACATGGCTCTGTCCATTACCTATAGATAAAACACCTCTTTGGCAGAGGGAATGTTTACAATGGCTGTAATCAGATACTTCTCACACATTTTATTCTACCCTGAACCTTCTGTTGTAAATCAGACTTTGAAAAGCAGATAGCAGCACTGTGATCTTACATCAAGAAAGAGAGGTTTGTTTCATGGGTATTTAAATTGTTTGTTTTAGAAAATATGTATACCACTGCCAACATAATAACTTACTACCCTATTTTTTAACTTGATTTACCTTCAGACAATGAAAAAAAAAAAAAGACAGGATAAGAATCAATATAAATAACAATAAAGCTCTGCTTGTTTGCATTTCACTAAACCACTCCCTCTTAGTTTCTCTGTAGTCAGCTTGTGGTTGCAATCACTTTTTGGGATATACCCTTTTCAACAACTCAAGAATAAGAAAAAAAACGTCATTATATTGCTCTGAGCTGCCTGAATGCTCTGTTTCACTTAGGAGTGTTAGTGCAGCTTTGAGGTTAAAATGAAAACTCAGAGGTCATAGAAAACATACAGGTGTTAAGGCTCTGAATCTAGAACATGCTTAAGAGACAGGCACTTGGGTTTTGCAATTCAATGTCTCCAATTCTCTCAGCGCTCCTTTGAGAAACTGAGCTTTGTTTGGGTTTAAGTTACTTGACATATGGTGTTCAAAGCATGACAAATTATTCTTCTGAGCTATGTTAAATGTGTGATGAACACTTCTTGTAATCTGATGAAATATAGTTTATTATGTACATGTATCACTTTTCAGAGGTCTTCTTTCTGTGTTTCCACGTTGACTGCCACAAATATCAGAATTCACTCAACTTCTTTCCTTACAAGGTCACAACATATATGAAAACAGTTTTCAGCTTTTCAACAGGTTTGCACATTTTTCCCCCCTTCAAGTCTACTTTGCAGGCCTTTAAAACCCATGAAGATTTAAATATCATTTGTTCTTAATGGAAGAACAACTTTGTGAAATTTATTTTTAAATCACATCTGAATGCATCTCTGCAAATTTGTTGCAGTAATAGCCAAGCATTTCAACTCACAAAACCACCCTGGATAGGGGTAGGAAAAAAATCATGGGGCTGATGCATCTCTTAATATTCCCTAAAAATTCCTTAAAAAATTATTGTGCTGATTAAGCTAATAAACTACACTAATTATAGAAAGTTCCAGAAGATATTGAGTAGCTAGGAATTCCCTAAAACTAACAGCAGGTGATGCTATTTATACTTTGTTTTTATAAATTACAAAACATTTCAGAAAATAAGTGTGGCTTGGGTGATAATAAGCTGATTAACCCTAAACTGAATTGAAGAAGCTTCAAACATCCCTCCTTCCCTGATCTGTAACTAAGGTTTCTGATTTCAAAAAACTGAGAAGTTTGATGAACTAGTTAGCAAAATCAGTTGTACTGAAAAGGTAAGAAATTACACAGAGCCTAAACTTTCTCTACTTGTAGCCTCCAAAGCACACTAATTGAAAACAATTTGTATTTTGCACAAGAGATGAATTACAGAGAACGGCTCCGAGTGCACCAGGATTAGTAACAGTATTTTAAAGAGTATTAGAAAGAAAAAGAAAGCTTTCAAGGAGTGGAAGAAGGTATTTATAGGAAAGAAAGCTGTGTTCATAGCTGCCAGTAGGGATTAAGTGAGAATGACCAGAGTTAGGCTTGGTAAAACGATGAAAATAAATGCTAAATGATTCTTCATCCATATGAAATCAGAAAGAAGAAGGGGGGAAAAGAAAAGGTGCTAAATTTAGATAATTTAGATAGCTAAACTTTGGCTTTTAATAGAAGCCTTGCTAAATCTGTCAAGGGCAAGATAACTAAAACAAAAAAAAAAAACCAAAAAAAAAAGTGTTAAGCTTATATAGATCTGAAGCAGGAGAAAAACAAAAAAGCTTGATGTATTTGTGTCAAAACATCAGCTAATGTCTGCTCAACTGCCATGACAAGAATAAGGACATGAAATAGTAAGTTATTTCATGAGAGTTTAAAAAAGTATCTAAGTTCAGGCAGCATGATACACTATTAGCAACTGTAGTATAATACCTGTACTTAAGGACTGGGGAAGAAGTGGGCAAATCTTTCCCTTGCTGAACTCTGACCTTACTAATACATAATGCTTCACGAAAGAAATCTGAAGTAAAGAAGTTTGACAAGAGAAATGCAGAATAAGAAAATAGTGACATAAATATAGAGCAAGATAAAATGCAACACAGATTCACTAAAGGTAGGAATTGACAGACTTGACATCCTTCTTTGATACCATTTTCTAGACAAGGACAACACAGCAGATTTAATCTATTTGGTATTAAGAAAAGCACTGGATTTTGTGTTACACTTGGCATTTCTATTTAAAAAAGAGAGGATGGAGAAATAGAATTGCATACTTAGTAGCTATACAGCTAGTATCAGACAGCTAAAATACAAGAGTTAGCAGGGCTCACAGGAGTTACAGACAATCCAGAGGGTTGTCTAAAAATATTTTCTTAATGGCTGACCCTACAACAACCTTTATTTTCATTCAATATCCTGACTAACGATGAAGAGGATAGTTAAAATTTCCTGATAAGTATGTAATTCAGAAAATATTATCAATGTACAGGAGGATCAAAGTGCTGGTCAGGAGGTGGAGCTGTATGTGCATTAGCGTTTTCGTTTGGAGCAGTTACTACCCTCTTGAAGTGAGCATTTTAAGAGGCAGTCCACTTGTTAGTAGTACTTTGCTTCACAGGACTAGGCTAAGGAAAGTGTAAGTTCTCTGCCTGCACATCCCAAAAGCTCAGAGCATGAGGGCCCTCAAGCAGAAGCTATTTCATCCAGCAAACCTACTCCCGTTTCATGGTGCTACTTGCTAATGCAGGCAGAGCACTGGTATCCTTGAGGACTTTAGTCACAGAAAGGGTATGTAATGTACACAGTTCCAGGTCATACATCTAAGATTAAGAAAAAGCCCTCATATTTGGAAATGCCAGAGGGGAAGAGAGGTTACTGTTTCATCAGAAAATGATTTTGAAACATAAAAATTACACAGTAAGTGTGCCTGTGAGGAGAGGAAACACCAGAGCAGACTACGACAGAGAAAGCCCACACCTGCATTTTCTATTGCCTACACTTAACTCCTAAGTTTGGACCACCACATCCTCTGTTTCCAGGCCTCTCTGTCCCTCTTCAGCCCTCAGCCACTGCTTCCAAGCAGGACTGAAAGAGCAATTGTGTCTCCTCTTCTCAGTTCTTGGCTGGATGCACGAGGCAGCTCTAGTCCAACAGAAAACAGTATTTACCCCCTTGAAAGGGAGAGAAGAGAGACACTGTCACTGCTCTGGCACAGTGCTGGCTGCTCTGGACTTCTGGGAGGCTCAGCTCTTCCTATAGACAGCTCAGGTGCAGAGAATGGCAGCTCTACTTTGCACACAAGAGAAAGCAGCCACCGTTGCTCAAGAACATGGTACAAGCATGGGCTGCCCATCACTTCACTCCACTGGTAGTTAACTTCATGACTGCCAATGCCTGCTCCAGCTGTTGCTGAGAAGAGCAAACACTTTGTTTTGAGGATATTTTCCTTGAACAGAGCAGTCCAGGACTACCTCTACCCCTCAATGGAAAGGTGCTTGTGAAATTTTCTGGTTTGCAGAAGTTAGTACCTGCTGCCTTCCACCTGAGACCCAGCCTGGGCACCTGAGGACAGGTGATAGTCTGTGATAAAGATCAGTAATAAAGGCTGAGTTCAAAAGCAAACAAACAAAAAAACAACATAGAGAATACAACACAGATGTAGCCACAAGTTGAAAAAAACACGGCTGTGCCCTTATTCCGTTAGAGAGCTGGAGAGAAAAGCCTGAATATATGAGAAATGAAAGGCAGTTAAAAGTGGTGTAAAACTAAAAGAGGTCTGCATAGGCAGCTTCCCCAACCTTCCTTCTCTGCCTTTGTCTCTAATCTAGTGGTCCTGCTCCACTAGCAGCAGTGGTAGTAGAAAGCTTGTGTTTATATGGAGCCCTGGAGTCAGTCTGCAAAAAGGAATCCATCTAGAGCCAGTATTATGAACTATTCACATTTTCCTGGAAGGTATTTTGGTTTTTCAGGTATGCTTGAAAGATATTTTGGAAGGGATCATTTTAATTCTACCATCTTGGCTAAGAATTCATCAGGGTGGAAACCTCTCTGAAAACAGCCTGTAATCATGGGATGTTAACCTACTTAAGTTACATTATGCTCAAAAGCTATGGTGCTGGATGACATGGAAAATCCAGAGGGAGCTAGATCAATCAGAAATTAAGATTTCCAGATGCCATTTTATAAATTAATGATTTGATTTCCCATTTGTACAAGTGCTGATGTAAACAGCTATTCTCAGAAACTTCCTAGTACAGAAGAAACCAAAGGACTAGCAGCATATTTTAGTGTTATATTCGTTCAATAAGTGTATTTATTGAGGTTCCTTGGGGGGTTGTGTAGTATATATCATAGACATAGAACTATGGTTTTATGGGCCAAATTCTGCTCTGAAACTTCATTACAGGCTTTAAACTGGTGTAATGGAAAACGAGCATGCTTCCTCCAAGATCATTAAATCTCTTTAGAAATAAAGACACAAACAAGAAGTAAAAATATTTGCTTTCTCAAAGGCACATACAGTCTATAAAAGAAAAAAGATGCAAAATAGCCACCTCCTCATTTGAGTTGGTTACCTCTTCCATATCTAATGAATCATTCAGCTAAGTTTTCTTCTTTTGGCAAGCTCTCCCACAAGTTGGAACCATGTTTGACAATGATCAGATATGACTCTTATTTTCACTGAAATCTTCCTACTTCTCCTCCCTCCTCCTTGTCCCTTAAAAACCAAGCTTTCACAAATCTCATACAAGTTTCAGATCTCTTCCCTCTCTTCCGCAGTACTTTTCCACCTTTGTAGTTGCCAAGATGAGCTTTAAGACTGCTAACCTTGATGATGGTGATGAGAAAAGTAGCATCTGCTGTTGGTTAGTTTAATCTCCATAGTTTTTAAGCCAGTGTTGTGATTTCATGGCAGTGGAGTTCTAATTGATAGAAATTGTTTTGCTTTTTGGTATAAAAGATGTACCATTCTTCTTTCAAATAATGGCTGGACAGCAGCAGGGCTTCTTCATGTGTCTTGTTCTAGCGTTGGATGGAACATTAGTTTTGGAGAAAAGAGAAGTTACCTCTTTCAGTAGCAGCCAAAGGAGACACTTTGAGCCCATAGGATGAGGTAAGCAGAAGGATATTTGGAAGAGTAGGAGAACTCAGAAATGGGGCAATAATGTAGATGTTGAGAGGTTGCTGAAAAGTATCAAACTGCCATGTTGGTAAAAGGAGATACTTTTCCCTGGACTCTAAAGAAGAGTGTGAAGCGCATAAAGTACGCTGAAATCCTGATCATCTATGAAAAAGAGACTGAATGAAGAGACACCTGCAAGATAAGTGGATAGGAGATTTGGTTATAAGCCTTTTCATCTCTGTTTTGACTTACCTAGGTGATAGGATCTATCTTCACTAAAAAGGAAAGACTTATTTGTACTATGTGCAGTTAAAGTAAATTTTTCACTTGTTTGGCAGATCATTCTAAGGAAAGGTGCAGATACCACCCTATCTGAACTTTGGCTGTTCTAGGTCCTGATAGAGTGTCCCTTGTTTTGGCGACATAAGGGCTAGCAATGGTGATACTGGTTACAGCCATAATTAAAAATAAAATACAAGGAAGTGTTTTCAGTTCCTCCTGTATTTTGGTATATGAAACTTGCTGAGGAAAGTAGAACAGGGACAGGAATCTCTGGAAAGCAAACTTCTGAATGGTGCCTGTGTCAAGCAGTTCTAGATCCTAAGCATCATCTTAGAATCATAGAATCATAGAATGACTAGGTTGGAAGAGACGCACTGGGTCATCGAGTTCAACCATTCCTAACATTTCCTAAACCATGCCCCTCACCACCTCCTACACCCATCCCTTAAACAACTCCAGAGAAGGTGATCTTGCCACCTATACTGTAATTTCTTATCCACTCAAATGTGTGCATGCAGTGTATTGCCCTGAAGAGATCTAGTTGGAAAAAAAGTTGAAAAAAAAAAAAAAAATTAGGGGGGAAGAGGGGTAAAGTGTTCCCAATTTTTGAGTCAGCACCGTAGGATCAGCCAACAGAATTGCTGAAATAGCAGTGAGCAGTGGTGGGGGCTGGGTAGGAAGGAGGAAATTTTCAAACCAAGTTCATGGCTAAAACTATTTCTTATCTCCATGTGTGTTCAACATCTAAATAAAAGAATTCAATTGAAGTTTTATAAACCAAACAGTGTCTTCCTCTCAAGTTTCTTCCTACTTTGGTGTTAGTTTAGTGAAAGTTAAAACTAAAGACCTAGGCAGAAAACATCCTCAAATTTCCAGAGGTAAGAAGAGGAAGAAGTCTATCATTTGTTTTTCCAACATAACAGCTCTATAACAATATTATGGGAGCATACAGTTACTCCCTATGCTTGAAGTCTAACAAACAATCTGGAAATATGAATGCTTCATCATTCAAACAGCTTTAAAAATACAAGTTTCATTTTGCTTAATATGTTTAAGGCCACAGTTAAGGAAAAAAAAAAAAAAGATTATTCTCCTTTCCCAGACACAAAATTACCAAAGCTGATGGGTCCCTTTCTTCCCCTCCAGGCCTGCAAGAAATCAGAGGCATTTCCTGAGATATGGCTATAGAAATAACTAGGAAATGACTAAGAAGCTATTTTATTAAGTCTAAAACAATCCATATATAAATCAATTAAAAAAAAGAAGGTATCTGTTGCTGCACCCTACAATTTAGCTGTCTATTCACTATTTTTAATAAATTGGGGTAATCTTAGAGTAAAGGAACAATGTATTACCACTTCCACAACAGGGACTCAAACATGGCAATAGTGAATTCTGATAAATCTAACCATGAGCCAATCCTTACATCTTGTTGTCCAAGGGTAAAGTAACAGAGCCAAAATACTGTGCTGTTTTTCTCCTACTCTACTTGAAACACAAATTGTCTGGTGGAAAGGGACTTTTATGCTCTCTCTGCTGGAGGGAATACAGGAGATGGAAGACTGATTAACAAGGTTAGAAACAACGCAAGTCTACCAAATCACAGAATTACAAATTGGTTGGGGTTGGAAGTGTCCTCTGGAGATCATCCAGTCCAACCTACTGTGCTAAGGCAGGTTCACCTAGACAAGGTTGCACAGGTGTACAGGTGGGTTATGAATATCTCCAGAGAAGGAGACTTCACAACATCTCTGGGCAGCCTGTTCCAATCCTCTGTCACACCTGCAGTAAAGAAGTCATCTTTCCTCAAGTTCAGATGGAACTTCCTGTGTTTCAATTTTGCCCATTGCCCCGTTGGACATGGTCGTCCTATGGTTAAGGCTCACATGCTACTTACAGTTCCCCTGAAATCAAATGATTGCTCCTCTAGGCTCACTTCCATAGGAACTGCTTGCAGCACTGTACACAGAGATTTATCAGATTAATCATAAGCAATCTGGAGGAAAGAAACCCAGTAAAACAGACATGCTGATGGTAGCTCCAATGGGCTTGTTATGGGCTGCAAATATTGCTGCTTGGGGCAGCAGTTAAAATCAAGCAAAAGTCAACAGGAGTTTTTACTTTATGACATTTACCCAGTGCCTGGGAAAAAATACACACAATAATTTCAGCACATAGAAAGTATGTCCACACAAGCACATATGTATAGCAATTGTGTACTGGCAAATAATGTAACACATGGCAGGAAGAAGGTTTCTACAGAGGTAATGAGATGAAAAGAAACAGAGCACTAAATACTGCTGATGGCTCTTCAAGCAGGTATGTCTGGGTTACATTAGAGGATAATATGGAAATGGGTTTGAAGAAGCAAGCTGTCAGATAGGGGTACACCTTAACTCTAAGTCACCTAATAGACAGTTACTCTATTTTTACTAAGTTCCAATGGGTATTTTTACAACGGTCAGCAATGAGTTGGGTCAGTAATAAGCTTTTTACTGTTGCCTTCTCATACAAAATAACGCAACATCCCCTCTTCCCAAGGAGATGGGAACAACTAATCAAGAACAAGCGATTTAAGGTATATCGCCTGTTTAGTATCTTACCAAGATTAAGGCAGTATTGGTTTATGGTCTGGATATAGTCTGGAATCTACCCCTAAAATTGCACTGAGCAAAAGGTAACCAATTGTGTTTCAATACAATATGCGTTTGTTCTATTCTGTAGACAGACAGAATCTTCAATTTATAATCTGCAAACTTTCATCTTCTTACACTTTGCAATAAAAAACTAATAACATAATCCAAAGACAAAAATAGTCCACCTCCTGACCCCCCACCCTTCAAGTGTTTATTACTTTGGTTTCATGTAAGCTTTGCTATCACAATTTCTATAGCTAAACCTTAAGGACTACAGCAGAGTTAGACTGGAACACCATTTTTATCCCTGAATCCAAAATCTCATGCTCACAAAATAACCAGAGCACTTCGGCTAGAACTTTTTAGCTCCACATGAAGGCAGTAAATGAATTGCAGTATACAGTGTATTCAGTAACAGTGAATACTTCAAAGCTTCCTAATAACTAGGGCATGAATGCAAAATGTGTTGCTCTGCACATCTAAGAGTTTTCCCCTTTCTCATCGTGTTCTTTGAAAAGGTGGCTTTATTCAGATTTTTGTGACTGTTCTTGTTCTACAAAAGCACTTTTAGGATTTTATTGAGGTTTACATATACCAGTGTTCAAAACGAAAGGCTTTCATGTCAATTATTAATAACAAAATCTTTCATCTGTCTATTTAAAAAAAATAAAAACATGATCTTTTTCTTCCTCATTTTGATGTTTAATTTAGAATGAAAATCAAACTCTTTAAAAAAGTTTTTCTCACTATCACAAGGGAAACTACGATGTTTTTAAGAATTCTCTCTATGAAGATAATGCCAGCTAAAAATAAAATAAAAAATAATAAAATAAAAGGCTTAATCCTGAAAAATGTTGAGCATACTTAATGATTTCAGCAAGAGTGGATAGTGTTTAGGATCTCATTGAATCAGAACACAAAATACTGTTTTTACTAATGTATTAGGGACAGTCAGCTCATTGGCTTAGAAAGTGACTTAACAGGGACTTCAAAAGCGATAAGAATAGACTTATTTCTGACTTAAGGAAAACTCTATTTGGTTTGATATCTATTCAAGAGTTCACACTATCCCTTTTCCTCTAAAACATCTTAGCAAGACCTCAGACCATCCTTGTGTTACAAACTGAGCATGATCTGGAAGCCCCAGTGCCCTCACTTATCTTGCAGTGGAATTGCTCATTGACAGACCTCTAAACCTGCAGCACATACAGACGGAGTCACTGGTGCTCTGCAAGAGTAATTTTACCGTTCTTATTGTAGCATTGCTGCCCACATGCTTTCTCAGGTTGAGGAACTCAGCTTGCCAGATTTTATAGAATCCTTATAAAATTCTAAATTTTAATGACATTTCATTAGTTTTATTTATGGAAAACTACCACAGAAAAATCCTCCACCAAAACAATGTCAGATGCCACTTCATATAGCCTCCCTTACAAAATTTCCAATAGTTCTACCAAATTTCATAGTTAGAGTTTGAAATGAAATTATTTCTTTTGAGACAGCAATGCTTGCAGATTTTATTTTAAAAAGTTCTTGTCCTTGTAATTATATTTATGTTTCAATTAAGATATGATGTTTCTAGTGTGATTTAATGTTTCTAATGCATACTTCGTCATTTGATTTGGAGCTACAGAGGCACCTTTAAGGACTCTCACAAAGCTTCAAGAAATATGAGTACGAGAACAAGCTACATAACAAAAGTCAGGCTCTCACACACTTTGTCTTGTTGTGGACTTTCGGAGCCATACTCTGCTTCTGCCATATACCCTGACTTCAGTTTTCTTTTGCTTCTTATTGCCTTCAGAAGCACAGCATCTATTTGTGAAGCAAAAGTAAACAAAAAGAGAATAATATGCCTGTGACCAGTGATCTCAAATGGATGTTAGCTGAGTTCAGAGTACAGGAGCTTTGCTCTTGGGACAGTGAAAAACCCGAACTAAATTAAAAAACACCAAATCAAATAGGTAAGCCTCTAAAAAGCCAGGGACTTACTCTAAAACACTCCTTAAAAATCCTTGAGAACTAGTCCATATTGTGCATTTGACAATGGAGAGAGAAAAAAAAAGATATAAAAGCAACAATAACTAGAGTAAAGTATTTGAATTCCTGTTTCAACTTCAAAGCGTATTAATCATATAAACTCTGACTGGTTATAGTCACTCTATGCCTCAGCTTTCCCCTCTTATATTCAGGGCAACAACACATCCACATTTCTGAGAAGCACTGAAAGTTTTGTACAAAAAGTACCAGGTAAGTATAAATAATAATCATGATCAATCTGGATTATTAGAGAGCTTAGGGGGCACACTTCTCACATGACTGATGGTTGCTTTGGGAAGAAAATTAAGTCTTTGGGCAGAATTCTGCCTTTTGTTACCTCTTCTGCCTACACACTCAGCTGCTCCTTACTTTTCATCCACTGATTAAGCCAATGCAGTGCTAGAAATCTTAACCAAACTCTTAAGTGATATAAACCACTCACCTTTTTATTTGACAGCATTTAAATTCTTTCTTTGTATATGGAGGTACATTAATTCCCTGTTCTTAGTTTGCTTCCTTCTCCCCCCGTACCCAAATGAAGAGGCTAATTCTGTTTTACTCTTCCTGAATGACAGCAAAGGTGTGATTCCTCTCCTCTGATTTAGACACCATCTGCCCAAGGTCTGAGGCAGGTACTCTCAGTTCCCTTTATTATAAGCAGAAAGAAAGAGGCATCTCCAGAGAGCAATTTATCTTATCCTGAGATGGGGTGTCTAAAATAGGTCAGAAAAATCATACCCTGGAGATATCTATTGCATTTCTGTGACTATTAAGGGAGCCTTAGGTGACTTGCTGAAACTTGGGCACATAACTTTTAAACATCCCACCCAGAATATCCACGAGGGCTGTTAAAATGATCGCATGGTAGTTGATCACCTTAGTATAATTCTCACTGCAGGCTAATACAATCTAAATGTGACCCACAGTGCTTCCTGCATCTCACAGAACAGTTAAAATCTGGCATAGATGGTCATAGTTAGCAACTGTGATTTTGATGCCTGACATTAATCAGGAGATAATAGTTCGATTGTAAGCTTGGAGAGTCATCAGATGAACTCGACCTAGTCATCATCAATCAAACATGTTTGCTTTTATATGCCATACACTTAGGCCTCCACACACGAGGCAGCAATGCTAAAATGTGCCACTGAGCATCTCTTTTCCTGCAAAGACAAGTTTCTTATTTCTAATAGTGGTAAATTAGTTACTATTGATTCTCAAACTCTCTGCTTGTCCTGGATTAATCATTAACCTTCCTGCAAGGTAAGAAGGTTCCCTATTAAGTGGAATCAATTTTAGATTTGGGGCCTCACATAAGTAAAATAGAAACAAGCATATGTTTAGGGTTTCTCACGGTGGCTCAGAAACTTGATTTGGGCTCTTTTTGACAAAGTGGTAAAGATGCAGGAAAATTTGTTTTGTCAAGTAACTCTGAAACACAATACACAGATCTTCCCAATATATAGATAAACATCACTGTAACAATCACTGAAATGTGTTCGTCTCACAGGAGACTGCGGTACATGTTTCACAGAGTATTACAACAGCACTTAACAGTTTAGGACAAGAATTAGCTAAATGTATTGAGCTGCTGACACTCCTTCCCAAGGAACATTCATTTACATGTTATTAGTGGAGAGGCCTTAAGTGAGAAAACAAATTAACAAGGAAGCTGGCAACAAATTAAAAAAAAAGAAAGAAAAGGAAAAAAAAGCCAAAGATTCTATATGCAACAGCTTATTGGCATTTCTGGAAAGATGTTTGAATCTGTCCTTCCTCTGAGCTTTCCTTGTCTGCAGTCCTGTTGCTATACTAATCACTTCATATCTTGAATATTACAGTTGTTCCTTTTAAAATCTTAGTAAATCCCAACTCTTGAAACTTCAGGTGTTGAAGGTACTGAAGATAAATTCAATTATATACCATCCTGGGAATTATCTATATTCTCAGCAGCACTAATTCTCCTTATTTAGAAAGCAGTCTTAATTTAATTCAGTGTGACACCCCACCCCACTGCCCCCAAACTTTCCACAGAAATTCCTTTCAAGAGGCTTTACACTTCTAAGTAAATTCAGTTCTTGACAATTTGACTTTATATCTTCTCCCTATTGAGAAGGCTTATTTCCCCTTTAGATATAAAAAGCGGGAAATTTAAATATTTGGAGCATTCACCAGAATGAAGAAAGAAAGAACAGCAACTAGCACTGTAGCTGCCTGTTTCTTCTGAATTTAAAGGGTTACCCTGACAGCAGATGGGGGAAAGGAGAGAATTACTTCTCTCTAGGAAAGGTGAATATGAAATATACAGACTTAAAAAAAAATATATCCGTCTGAATTAAGTGATAGAAACTGTTGAGCTCTTCCACTGACAGCCTTGTTCTTTGTTTTTTACAATTTCATAGTCAACAACATTTTGCAGTAACACAATAAGGACCCTGTATAGAAGTATACAGATTCAAAGTCTTTGTATTTTCACTGGAAGTGAGTATTGATTATGTTTTTTAAGTCAGCATTTTATTCAAAGAGTCACAAACATGCAGGACATCTTGCATCCAACTAACAGCACTAGGAGCCTATTCTTGTTTACAAGAAACAAAATAATAGACTTACAGTAAAAAATATGCCTGCAAATAAATCTCAACATTCACAAATTTAAATGGGCATTTGAGCATAGATATTTGGTAAACAGTTGTACAAATGCCTCACTTGCACATCCACATCTTAATTTATTGTGCTTATTAAGTTTAGATCAGGAGGCACATCCTTGTCTCAGAGTCAACAATAATCTCCAATTTACATTTTAAATGAGTAAAATTGGACTGGAAAGATGGTACCAAGGAATAAAATGACTTCTATAGATCTACTACTCAGGCCAATAATGGAACTGGGAATTACACCAGATTGTCGTGATCCCTAGTCTAGTGTCCTTATCACAGACCCAACTTTCTTTTTAATCAAGGTTCCTGGAAAACAGAGCAGTACTTTGAGCACACAGCCTAAAATGCAGTCAAATTTGAGTCTTTGTATAAATGTCATATTTATCTGCAGAGGTTTGTAAGCTTGTAATATATAAATGATAATTGTGATGACTGGGAAAAGCTAATCTCTTATCTGAATCTTATGGAACAAAACTAAGCTGGGTGCAGAAGCACATGGGTTGTATCAAACGTACAATCATCCTGGCTACTGCGGTAAAAACTATTCAGGTCAAACCACAGAAGTACTCAAAAATCAACACTGCCCTGAATGTAAAATGAGACTGAAACCAATAGCTTACCTGAACTTTGTTCACAAATTCAAATTGCCAGCCATAGCAGTGCCAGCTCTCACTGTTTTCTTTGGGACTGTTTTGGTATTTGTTGTTCTTCTTAAAGTCCCAGCACCTGTGGTCAAGGGATTAGGTGATGATCTCTGTTTTCTTCTAAAATAAAAGTAACTTTCTCAGCTCTGAGGAAGTGCTTGTAAATGTTGGCTGTACATGGCAGGCTACAGACTAGCTACTCCTGTGTTCTGGATTAGTCAGATGCAAGCCAGATCTGAACTAGAAGGCACACAACACAGAGTGCTTCTTGATAGCCTATTCTATCAATTCCTGCTGAGGTGTGAGAGTTTGAGATGTCCACTACTAAGATTTCTGGACAGCAGCTTTCTTGTGACCTGCCTAAAGCACAGACAGAGCAAATTCATGTCTGTCAAGACAAAAAGACAGAGGAAGTGAAGAAAAAGGACCTCAAACCCATGTTTTCTCCAATATTTGCTCTAATCTTATTACTTTTCTGCCAGGTGAGATATATACTAGATGCAGGATGTTTCTGGAGTCTGAGAGGCTGTGAAAACGCATTTGATACTGCTTATGAGGAGAGTTTTCCCGTGCTGTTCTTCACATGTTCTGCTCTAAGAGTTGTGTACAAATACTGTACAGGACAGAGTTGAATTTTTGGTCTTTCAATTTCAATTTCAATCCACTAACACCTTTATGTGGACTGCAGTACAGTCACTTTTCTGAACCTAAGTAATTGAGAAGAAGGGGAGGAAAAAGATAAATGATAAGGGACTACTTTTTTTAACTTTGGTGCCTTTGGCTATAATTGGATATACACTCCAAACAGATGCTGTTCATAAGATACATAGGCAATATAAATTAAAGACAATAAAAGAGGAAACATCCTAAAAATATTCTTTGTGAACAGCCACATGTGCAAAACCTGCTGTTATTGTTAATTTTGCGAGAACTGGCTAGTAAAAGAGAACCTTGCAGAACTCAAAGATTGCAGGTGACCAACAGAAAGAACAAAGAATATCTTCATATATTTTTGATTTTGCATAGTGTTCTCCTGGAAGGACCACTCTGAATACAAAGTTCTGTTTCTCATGCTTCTGGAGTTAAGAAGAGAGCATCTTCCTGTTCAGTGTATATAAACCTGTCTTCCCCTTGCCCATGCAACAAGTTTTGTTTCTGCAGTTGTTTGAATGTGTCTTTAAAACAAGAATAGTTTTTTACCTGCTGCTCTGAGGCCAGATGTAAATAAAACCAACACCACGAAAGTACGTTTCTGAATTGTTGAATCACAAGATTAGAAATTAAATGAGAATCCCCATTCAGAGAGCTCAAACTTCCTTTCAGGAAATGAAGGGAAGATGTATGAGATAAGAAATGTATATTTGAGTGTTGTCTACCTAGATTTTACCATGTCTTTTAATTTCTCTAAGGAATAGCGAACTATCTAGATTGAATTCTCAGCAAGTTAACCTCACTAATGTTACTGAAGTGTAATAGCTCCCCCTGCCAGGTTTAGGTTACAAACTGCATTTCACACACGTGTACACACACACACATACAGTCTCAATAAATAAATTAACACCTATGTTAACATTTGCTCTTACTGCTTCACTCTTCAAGGATTATTGCGGCAAGAGGAGAACTGTCTGCAGTTGATACATAATGTGTATTAAGGTCATTTCATAAAACTTACAAAGAAAAAGATGTTAATATTAATTTGCAGTCACTGTGGGTGGGAGAAATACAAAATTATTCCAAGCAGAAAGGGAGAACTAAACTAAGTATAAAAGCTTAATTTTGCTTTAATCTACGGTTTACTTTCCAGTCTTCTGAACTCTTTTACTTTTCAGTCTTCATACTAAACTATTTTTTTTCTTACATTCTTAATTTAATGAACGACAGTTGTCATCTGTAAAACTGTTGTTTGCTGGCAACCTAAAACCAAATCTTGTCTGTGTTGCGCCATATTTGGTCCATTTTTGCATTCAGTAAAACTGATGGCAGAAGTTGGAAGCTAACAGCCTTAGCCTGCAAAAACCTATGCATATGATGCCAGGAAATCCTACAGGATGAGTTGTAAAAGTCAAACTATACAATAAAACTGTATCTGAAAGGGTAGAATTCAAATCTGTCACAAAACACCCAGTCTTAAAAAAAATATTCAACTACTACTATGGATGTACAAAAATGTCCAGAGTCAGAAAACCATGAATATCAAATCTGCCTTTCCAATAACACTCCAATAACACATTAATGTGATCTTACACAGAATTAATTATACCACACTGTTTCACTAATGCAATGCTGATTTGCTGCTGAGTCCACCCACTTTGATTCTCTTTCACAAAAGTCTTGGAAGAAAGGTAAGTAAAAACATGCATTTAGTAGTAGTTCAATTAAGAAAAGCTATTCATTTAAAAGTATAGGATAACCTAATCTGATGTATTTTGTACTGCATCTCTGATACAAAGTGGAACTCCAGAAGCATGATCTGAAGCACATTAAAGTCAGTCTTTGCAGTAAGCTTTATATTAATTTCAATAGTCTTAGTCTCAAGGAGCATAACCTGTATAGGACAGAGTAGAACACAATAAATAAAACATCTGTCTTAAACTCAAGAACATGGGATATTTTTCCAATTCTGGATCAAACATATTGGATTATTTTACATCTCTGGGTTTCTTCTCCAATAAAAGAGACATGATATTAATGGTATTAATGACTACACTGAAGCCTTAAAATCTTCTGTTGAAAATATCTGATAACAATAATACTTATTCGTGAATAGAAACATATTATTTTGCCATACTCTGCTCCTCCACCCACCAGCCACGTGGTTTATGCATGAATTTAGACCCAGAAAAATGTTTTATAAACTTGCATTTAATCTAGAGTGAGTCAGTCAAGCATCTTTCACCTTTAAGTCAAATTACCAGTGTACATGATGAATGATTTTTTTATTGCTGATTGTTCATACTATTGCCAGTTCGAAGTATTCAAAAAAATATAAAATAGATCCAATGGAAATCACATTTTTTTTTCAGGAAATCCTGACTATAATTTCATTTAAAAAACAGGTTCTTCAGTTTTTGCTTTTTCAGGTCTTGCAAAGTCCTGGGATGCTTTTCACAATTATGAAAAGACATAAGATTTTCCAGTGAGTTCACCGAGTCCTTAAATTCAAAACTATACTGCCGAAGGAGTCGGATCTTGTGGTAAATATGAAAGGGGAGGGTGTACCATGGCAGTTTTGTAATCGGGTAGATGTGGGAGTGGAAAAGTGTTTACCAAAGCAGAAAAGTCCTTCCAGGAAACGTCAGTTATGATTTTAATAGGGGAGGCACTGAGAGAGCCAAGTATAGCTGGTGCTGGAGTCTCTTTTATGATCTCTGTAAAATATAATAGAATGATAAGTGTTTATATGAAACTAAAAGACCACTTTGGTCTCACAGTGGTGATGGAGGGGACAACAGCAGTAAAAAGCTGCAGAGAGTCCATCTGTCAAGATTTTAGATGTTGAATCTTAAGAATACACAAGAATAGCAATTTTAAATTGAGATGAAGGTAAATGTGCTTAATTCCTCATGGTTATTCCACATCACTCTCATTAGCGTGGAATTCCCAGCCACAAACAGCACCATATTCAGAAAAATCAATTCAACAGGCAAGTATTTTTCAATGCTGTCCATTCGTAAACAGTGAAGACAAGTCTATATTTTGAATTTCCAACACATTGTTTCACCATTATTGCTATCACTACTTTTAAAGAGAAAAATATGGAAGAAATTCCTTTCATTTAGTCCTTGATATTAAACCATTAAACACATCTTCTGAGGCTCTGATAAGCTCCAATGTCGTATCTTGTGCTGCTGACAACTGTAATAGTATGAGTATGGATCCCAGAAAAAGCTGCAGTAAATTGAAGATAAGGAATTTTGGCAGCTTGAAGTTTGTGTCCTTTAGTAGCGAAATGTGGTTTTGATGCCTCTTTCTATGAAAATCAAAAGCAAAGATCCTGATCAACACTGTTTTGTAAACAGTGATGTTTTATACATTCAACCAGAAGTTAGAAAGTGAATACTGACTTTGACTGTCACCAGGTAAATAAAGGAGCCTGATTGTCACTAAATAAATAAAGGAGTGGAACAGAGCTAGCAAATATTTCAGGATGATTTCCATCAAGTGCAAGAGCACTCAGCCCCCAGATGTAGGAAGTCAGGAAAGGAAGGGAAGAGACCACCGTGCCTGAGTCAAGATCTGCTGGTCAAACAGAAGAGCAAGAGGGAACTGCACAGGCAGTGCAAGCAGGGACAGGGAATGTGGCGGGGGTGTGGGGACACTGCCTGGTTGTGTAGGGATGGGGTCAGGAAGGCCAAGGCACAGCTGGAGCTGAACTCAGCAAGAGAAGCAAAGACTGACAAGAAGGGCTTCTACAGGTACGTCAACCAGAAAAGGAGAGTTAACGAAAGTGTACACTCCCGATAAATGAAAATAGTGACCTCATATCGACAGGTAAGGAGAAGGCTGAGGTACTCAACAACTTTTTTTGCCTCAGTCTTCACTGGCAACTGCTCTCCTCACCCGTCCTGTGTCAATGAACAGCAAGATGGAGACCAGGGGAGTAAAGGCCCTCCTGCTGTAGGGGAAGATGAGGTTCATGACCACCTGAGGAACCTGTACATACATAAGTCTATGGGACTTCATGAGATGCATCTCAGAGCCCTGAGGGAATTGGCAGATATAGTGACCAAGCCACTCTCCATGATATTCTAAAAGTCATGACAGCCAGGGGAAGTCCCTGCAGACTGGAAGAAGGGTGCCATTATCCCCCATTTTTAAAATGAGTAGAAAAGACGATCCTGGGAACTACTGTCAGCCTCACCTCTGTGCCGGGGAAGATCATGGAACAGATCCTCCTAGAAGTTATGCTAAAGCACATGGAGGACAAGGTGGTGATTTGAGACAGCCAGCATGACTTCATCAAGGGCAAGACCGGCCTGACCAACCCAGTGGCTTTCTATGATGGGGTAACCACATCAGTGGACAGGGGAAAAGCAATAGACTTAATCTGTCTGGATTTCTGTAAAGCCTTTGACATTGTCCTCCACATCTCCTTTTCTCTCAATTGGAGAGATTTGGATTTGATGAGTGGACTGTTTGGTGCATAAGGAATTGATTGGATGGTCTCATTCAGAGAGCAGTGGTCAACAGCTCCATGTCCAGATGGAAATCTGTGACAAGTCCAGGTTGGATGGGGCCTTGAGCAACCTGCTCCAGCAGTAGGTGTCCCTGCCCATGGCAGTACGGCTGAAACTAGGTGCTCTTTAAGGTTCCTTCCAAACCAAACCATTCTATGATTTTATACTATGATCCTATGACTTCAGGGAAATACTGGAAACATAAATCTGACAGCTAAAATTCCAGACTACACAGATCATTATTAATTTCCCAACATCTTACATTTCCCTTCTAGCAGCTGGTTTAGGGATCCATCTGGTATGGAGGAATCTGTATAAAAAGCAAATGAAATTACCAAATCAAACAAGCACCAAAGAACCTTGCCTATTACGTGCTTCACTTTTCATAATAACATTACAAAGAGAATAAAACTGTTCATGTTGATTTTGGAAGAGGAAAGGAAGCCAAGAATAAAACAAGCTACAAGGTAATTGAATGCATAACAATTTGCATTTTATAATACCTGCTTTCATCATGAAAAGTCTTTAAGTATCTTTTGGATGATTGACCTATGCAGATCTTAAAATATAAAGAGGTGAAATGGTCATCTGATTAACAGGAAGAATGAGTACAGAGGTAGACGACGAATCACTGCTGTCCATGTCCAGAATAGATTGTGGTACAGTTTCATTTGAGTTTATATCTGTTACTAAGCACAGAAAATTTTTGTAAATGGATAATGAATATGTCCATTTGACAGCCTACATGATTTGCCAGTACATCTGAAGAGAAAGATCAAAGCAAAAGATTGAGACTTAAGTATGCAACTATGAAGTTATTGTATGATGTTTTTCAGTTTAACTACAAATTCCACTTGTATGTGAAAATGTCATTTACATTTTTTTGCAGAACTTCCTCTGAATTAACTTTCATTATTTATTCATTTTATCTGATGATGTCTTATAATTAGAACTGCTGAGGGATTGACTATAGTATGACAATATCCTATAATTAGAACTGCATCGTTCATGATTGTAAAAGTTTTTAATATACTCACTCACAGCTCTGGTTGCTTCAGCAAGGATGAAAAGGGCTAAAGACACTGAAAATATGATCACATGTAAGTACACATAACTAAAATTGTTCTTCCTAAAACCTGAAGGTGCTGACAAGTTCCATTTGAGGGAAAGAGGGGAGAAAAGAAGAATAAAAGAAAGGGATAATTATCTTCAAGTTGAGAAATCTTGAGAGGCATCTGAACTTTGGTAATGTGTCCACGTCCATACATGTACCATATGGACAAGCGCATTTTCATAAGCAAATGTTTGTATTTGTGTTCTGTACTATGTTACTACTTGTTCACTGGCTTCTGTCCCATCCCAGGCCCATTTACATACTGAGCATGGAGGCTATTTTAATATTGTACATGGCATCTGCAACAGATGTGGAACCAGCCACATAGACACAAAGCCAGGTGTCACTGCTCTTCATACAAACGGTGACTTATTTCCTTGCGAATTTTAATCTTTGTCTTTAAACAATCTTCCCCATTGGTTTTTAGACCTATTGGTCATACCTCATTTTAAAAGGAGAACTAGACAGCTACTTCTCTCTTGACTTAATGATTCGAACAAAATCCACAAGTTTCCATTGACATATTTTTGGCTGTCACCACAAGTATTAAAAGAAATCTACTTTAAACTTCTCACATGGAAAATTAAGAAATTATGTTTGTTGCTGGCTAGGAGCTTGTCAATAGTTAGTTATCACAAGTGGTAAATCATTAGTATGTGTTAACTTGATTATGTACGAAAGAAGGGTTAATTTGTAAACTTGGTGAAACAGACTGTACGTCAGAATTTACCCCGTGGTTATGGAGACTGCGACTTTGTGCCCTTAAGAGGTAATAATGGTTACAAATATAGGCCAAGAATAGTTTATTTAAGTGATTTAAATGCCAAAAAGTTATTCTGACATGACTAGAAATGGTAGTAAAGTGAACGGTAACTCAGACCTTGTTAAATTATATATACACACACTCCTTAGAGGTCTGTTTATGTAGCTGTGCATTTCAACATAGGAATAATAACAAATTATAATTTCATACTGTAATAATAATTGCTTTTTATTTATAGTGGTATGAATTACCACAATTGTATATTCGGATAACAAAGGCATAGAGCTGGTCACTGACTTTCTCTAATAACTCTTTCAGCCAAAGTATGGCAGAATGAGAAATGACTCCACTCTTTTTAAAAGGAAAAGAAATGGAGTAAAGAATTTGTCAAGCTATATCTCTGACTTGGTTCCTTTTATTACATATTTGACACATTACTTCGTGTGTCTGAGTTTTTAATGAGACCAGCAAAGACAAAAGAAAGATGTTCTGTTCACACTGACTTCCCAGGCTGTGGCAAATTCCCGAGGTGAGACGTAGGGAAACAGGGAGAGTACCAAAGTTTTTCAAGAAAGTTAACATGCTAGGATTGCAAAGCAGCAAAACCTTCCACTTTCCAGATGGAGCATTGTTAATATTCTGGATTTGTGGCACTGCGCTATTTTGAAGCAAATAAAACCTTGTAATAAAAGATGAAGTTCATTTGCCATATGGCTGTTTATTTCTCTGTGATACAGCTCAGAAATAAGTAATGTATGGTTTCTCAATATGGAATATCCCTCCCCACTGCCAGGTGCATACAATATAGAACACCTAGATTAACACAAGCCAAACTGCTTTTGATTGCATTGAAAATGTGGCATTGTGGCTTAAGGGATTTTCTTCTTTAGCTGAAGTATAATATACAGTTGACAGGCAGGACAGTATGAAGAAAAGACATATTTAGGACTGAATACAAGAGTAAACGGGGAAGAAGCAGGGTGATGTAACGACACAGAAGATAACCCAAGTGGCTGACTGTTCAACATATTTCTATCTAAAATCAGTGCTCAGGACCAATAGGGTTCTGACAACCCAGATGAACAAAGATTTGTCTAAAGGAAAAGTGAAATATAATCAACAGCATCCTTGGCCCACCACCACTGAGTTTTGACTGGATGCAAATTTCTGGTACGAATGACCAGAGAAGGGCAATAATTCCACTATTCCTCTAAACACTTATGGTTGTGTTTGGTAATGGAATGAAGGGTGACACATACTCCCCCAGGCTATTCTATGTTTGTAGTACAAAGAAATACCTGTATTCTAGGCATTTCGTGGCATTTGAAAGTCACAAATATAAAAGGAAGTATCTAGCTAATGTTAAATTTATCTGCAGAAATTTCTTGTTTAGCATGGAGCAGCCACAGTCTGTTGGTCTTTCTGTCTTCTCCTCTGTTTTCTCAGCAAATGTATCGTTACCTGCTAAAAACCAAAAAACATAAAGAAGCTGGATGAGGATTTTAAGATTGTGAATTACACCATTTTCCTGAATTTTTCAAAGCACCCCTACCAACCAAATGCCAACCTGGACACCACTGCAAGCACCTCACAAGTCTGGAACTTTGGGTCTATCTGTGTGTTTTAGAGAGAGCATAAATGTGCATTCTTGCACACTGCTACGTGAGTGTAAATGAGTGGTTAAGGATGCCAGTATTACATTATAGATCATTTCATCTTTGCACTTGAACAGTTAAAATCCAGAGCAGGTAACTTAAAGCAGCTACTCAACCTCAACTCCCTTTATCTTCTTTAGTTCAGATTAAAGGGTATTTTTGTCTTATTACTAAGGTATGACTGAAGATCTCATTAGGAGCATAGTATCATAGTATAGTTAGGGTTGGAAGGGACCTTAATGATCACCTAGTGCCAACCCCCTGCCACGTTAGCAGTAACACTATGCCATCGTTCGTAGACACAGAAGTATTCTAGAGGATAGTTCCACTTCCGTTCTCACAGATCAGTGGTGTAAAATTCTGTCAACGTTATATGATTGACACTCACCTTGTGCTGACCGTGAAATGCTCATGCAAAAAAAAAAAAAATGTACTGAGAAGCTGACTCGCAGAGCAATTATTGGCACAATTTCTCAGTGCTGTTTATTTAGAATAGCCATTAAAGAAAATAAGTAATAATATATAATAACCTTTAAATGCCTTTGCAATCAAGGAAATCCCAACCATAGGCCAAAATTAAGGAAATAAAGATGAGGTGCTCACAGAAAAATGAAATACTGTTCTTGTTTTTGAGATAAGACCTCAGAGAACCTTTGGGTTTCACTGTGCAGAAAGTTCTAAATAGGCACCAAGAGTAGTTTGAGGGGAAAAAACATTGTAGCTCATCCAGTTTAACCCTGGACAACAAGGCAAATCTTATTAGCTCTCTAGTTCTTCTGTTGATATGAACCTCAGTACAAAACATTTGCGCCTGCACTTAGTTTTAAACCCATCAGTAATCCTGATTGAATCAAGACATTTACCTTTGTGCTTAAAGTAAAGCATGTGCTTAAGTACCTTTTTGTATAGGGGCCTTAATTACACTATATGTGTGAGAGCACATGATAATTTTAGTTGGCGTTCCCAAGAGAGCCTTTAGTTAATAAAATAACAAGGTTTAATACTCCACAGAATTGTATGGGAAGAGAATTCTCCTCTCCCTATAGCCCAGAACAGGGTAGACTCTAATTTGATTGTTGGGGGCACAGAAAATGTTGAAATGCTGTATGTCTTAACATTGTACTGCCAGAGCTTGTTTGTTTCTATTACAGAATACCTTGGGAAATCCACTGTGCAATGCTATCACTAGTTATTCATAACAGCTTTTGAATTTACTGACATTCAGTACTAGACTTTAGCTGTTTTACTGGATCAGATAAGAAAGAAAAAGATCCAATCGACACATTTTTTTTTTTTTTTAAGAAAGTGAAAGAATTAAAACAAAATGAAAATTCACATTCTTTCCCACCAGAACCATTTGCTCGAGTGAGGAAAATTCAGAATAACAGAGAATAGACCAGAATAAAAGTAAGGCAGGTTACTGTATCTGTTTGCAAATAATTCCTTCAAATTCCTTTACTATGATTGTTCTATTTTATCTGTTTATGTATGCAAAACAGTGCGTAAATTCAACCCATGAAGTGCCTGACAATGAGAGACAGTAATGGGTACAGGGAGAAGTGATAAACTCATTGCAGATCATCAGACATAATTCCCCCAAAAAAGTACAGATATCAAGGTGTCCATTTCACCCTTTTGAACCCAAAATGTTTCCTACAGAATCAGCTGCTCCCAAAGATGATTAAAAGCAACCCGTCAAGGTTATAGTTTGGGCTTGGGCTACTGCAGGCAGGTTTTTACCTGGAAATAACACTGCACAATTTACACCAACATCTGTGGGGTCTGATAGAGACTTTTTCTATTTAGTAGGTATATTTTGAGTGGTTTTATGCGTATAATGAGTCTTTACATAGCATTACATTAAGTATCACAGACCAGAGCTTCTTAAAAGTAGTTTCCCATAGGGGTAACTGAAAATATTCCACTGACTTCAGAAGGTATAAGTTCCACTAGCTGTTCTGAGAGAAAACTGCTCTGAAACAAAGCTGATTCCTATCAGATGATGACTTGACCTTAATTTTTCATCACTGTATTTGTTCTCAGCAGCAAAGATGATTATTCCTAAATGGCAAAGAGCAACAAATTCTACTACTTAATTAATACATAATTTGGTTTTATGTCACAAACAGGTTTCACGCTGTATTAGTTTGACTATATCACAGTGTGTTTTTGCTTAAAAAAACATTCTCAGCTGGAAAAAAAATTAATTAAAATATTTTGAATAGCCATTAGAATGACATTAAAATATAAAAATACCCATAACAAGTAAATAAGCATGTAACACTATAATATTTTTTTACAGAAATTTTTAGTAGAAAAATGATCTTTTGCTTCAAGGTGGAGAATGAGTTTCTATCCCACTATTGTAATTTAGGATATGTTGCAATTTAGCATTAAAGTCCAGGCTGCAGTCACTTCCTGGGCTGCAGAGTAACAGAGAAATTACTGTTTTAATAGCTACATGTTCAAAACTATCCTTCCAAAAATATTGGCAAAACTGACTGATTTTCCAGCAATGTGTTAATATTTGTGTGGGTGCACAAGCCCTTACACAAGGTTTTAGGGGAGAGGTTGGTCAGGAAATTGCAGTTAAAAAAATGATTTTCAATAATGTTACTATTTACAGGCTTAACCTTGTTTCCATCTGAGTCAGCGACAGACATCCGATGATTTCAATACTGGAGGCTAAAACACTCAATACCTTTCAAACTATAAGGTCAGGACACAAATTCTTGATGTATAGACCCCCTGCCAGTGAGGGAAAGAGGGGAAGAGATGAAGGTCTATAACGTACACGTTCAGAAGTTTGAGGCCTCAGTTAATCAGCATCAATTTTCTATTTACATGTGTATAAATTCCTAAGGAATAGTGAAACTAAGTTGGAAAAGTACACATATATTAATCTAAACTCAGATTAAGTTCAGATATATGTAACAAGCGGTACTCAACTTCAATCACTTGAGTAGTTAAAGTGCTTGAATAGCTTAAATTTAGTCATATACCTAAATCTCTACTGAACAAAGAACAGACTGGGTTTTTTTGAAAGTTTTACATTTAACTTTTGTGTGAATACTGATTTAGGTACCAGGACCTAAATCTACTGAAAAATTTTAATTTAGAAAGGACAGATGTAGGTTGGAGGAGTAAACCTTTTTCTTCTTCTGAGAGGAGGTGGAAAATCATAGACAGATATTATCCTACATATTCCACATAACACCCCTCACCAACCTCCCCCTTTCACCATCACTGTACATTGAGGTTTATTTATTGTCATTCACTTCACAGGAATCAACTAATTCGAAAACTTATTACACCGCCTTTCAGGTTTCTGAAATTCAGACTAAACAAGCCCAGCCCTCTCAAATTTTGCATGTAAGATATGTTTCTATAGGTCTTTGATCATTTCTGTCACTTTCCTCTGGACTGCCTCTGTTTCCTTCATATCTCTTTAAAATGTAGTAACTTGAACAGGAGACGGGAGCTGAGGGCTTCACCAGAAAATTGAAAAGATTATGTGCCATGATTTATATGTGACACTTCGTTTTATATATCCTAGTACAAGTGGTAAAAAATATTGATTTATGTACAGATTATCACCCTTTATAACCCCCAAACCATATATAGGTGCTGTATATGTGACCCTCCCTCATCTTGTATTTGTGCAGAAGTCACATATTTGGTCAGGGATAATCAAAATAAGCATAGCACCTTGGTCTGGGCCTTATTAAACCATCTTTTTTTTTTTTTTTCTTCCAGACTGAGATTCCACTTTGTTGAGACTGTTTTGAGTTCTAATCCTGTCCTCCAAGGTGCTTGTGACTCATTCCGATTGGATATAATTCACAGAAATTATTACATGTACTCAATTCCACCCTTCATTATTGAAAATGGGGATTAATACCAAATCCGGGACAAGTCAAAGTATGAATGCCCTCTTCTTTTCTGCATTGCTCTAGTTTAAGAAAATCCATTTATAACTATTTTTTTAATTCCCTTTTCTAACTTGATGTGCTTATAGTACTTGCCCATTCTGCATATTCTTGGTTTATTTATGGTAACATCTTTCAAATCATGTCAGAATCTGATGGTGACTCACAACTCCTTCATTCCACAAATCCTGTTACCCTGTCATTGAAGGAAATGTGATTGGTTTGACAGATTCTTAGTCTGATGAATCTGTCAGTTGTTACTTATCACTTTTATATCCTTTGCTTACAGGTGGGTTGAGTATTGCTCCTTATCTATTTGGCCTAACATTCCTTTATCTGCATTTCTCCCCTATTTAAAAATCAGATACCATATTTGCCTATTTCCTGTATTCTAGGTTCCTAATAATTTTCTCATTTTCCTATTCACATTTTCTGGATTATTTCAGCCTACCCAGAAATATTAGGAAAAGTTCACACTTTTCAAGATGATCTCTAATTAACCTTTTGTTTGTATGAATCTCCTCTTTGTTTGTGCTGGACAGCTGAACATTTTTAGTGAAAAATGAAGCAAAAATTCCATGGGAGTTTCACCATCATCTTTTAGCCAGTCCAGTAGCTAACGAGGGAACTAATGAGGATTTTAGTGGACAGAATCAAAACAAGCAGAATCTTTCCAATACATACCACAACAACTTAACCAAAGGCATAAGTTTTACTTTGTCACTTTCCCTATTAACATCAAACGTATCCTTCAAATCATCCTGTCAGCTGATTTAAAAAAAGCCTTGCACATTTGATCTTCCTGTTTTGACGTATATAAGACAAAAAAGACATATTGCATTTCAAAGAAGACACTTTGTTTCTCAAGCTTGGTACTAGAGCACAGTAGTGGAACACCAGTTTAGCATATTCACGGTACACCAGTTCACGGTTGCATTGCAAATCTGAGCACTTACTAAAGTGATCCCTTCTGCTCTCATAACCGAGATGGCATGATTATGGTATGGGTGCAAATATATACAGTTATATCTAACACATTGCACAGTGAGCACTTGAAAGATTGAATTAGCAAAAAGATTAAGTTGCCTGAAAGCTATTTCAAAAATACCTTTCAACATTTGCAAAATTATTAAAATCTTGGAAAAAAATCTAGCTTATACTCTTTCTTAGAAGTACAAATACAGTAACTACAGTTCTGTGCCATATCGTTCCCAATCTATTATATCAAATGTATTACATCTCTTCTTTTACTTTCTCATTTATTGACTCCTATGCAAAAGTGAATTTGACATGAGTGCAGAAACATGAGTTAGGCAAGATTCTCATTTGCATTTGTTGGGAACAATTTATACGCAATTCATTGGTGATTTCTTTACATTTGTGTGTATATTGCAATGACATAGTATATTTGATTAACAAAGGAAACATACATGTAAAAGTATTGGTATAAATTTAGTGACATGGTAGAGATTTTACTTACTGAGCCTGATGAGAAGAGTAGAGAGGTTGAGAAAAAGGGGTGAAAGGATCTGTAACAAAGGAGGCATCTAGCACCCGGATATAAACGGAAAGTGTAAGATTTTCTGAAAGTAAAAACCAAATCAAAAAATGACTGAGACTCTGCACTGACACCCTAAGCTTCCAAGCCCATTTAAGACTGCACCCTAGAAATGAAGAGTTCATGAATGTTAAGTTAGGCAGACTTTGCTCTGTGATGCAAACTATGGCTGTGACCTAAAGCAAGAATTTGCAATGCCTTTCAGTTAGAGAGTCTGTCACACTCCTTCTGTTTGATGATCTTCCTTCACTTTCAGGAAGAGAGCACAGGGAGTTAAGGTTTGTGGCCTGCTCCCCTGTTGTCTCTCATTTTACAGGCACTGAAATCCAAATGAAACCTCAAGCTGCACAGGAAACACATACACAAAAAAATCCCATTCACTTTCATCAGTAACTTCTTCCTTTATAAAAGTTTCTATCAGAGAGACAGTGAGCCTTATTATACAGTCATCCAGTTATAGTTACCACACAGTCATACAAAATGAAGCATTATAGAAACTCCCATAAAAGGTTTCTTCATCTGAACAAACGCTCGTCAAGGTCCTTTTTTCCTTCCACTTTGAGGTGCAGAAGAAGCGAACGAATCTCTGTGGGCGCTCCAGCTCCCGCAGATCACAGGGACCTCTGTGGCCCCTCATAACCTTCTCAGTTATCTTAACTCTAGCGACAGCATCCCTATGTAGATAGAGAAAGCTGAGTCAGCAGCCTAGACCTGTCATCCGTTTGTTAGAAACGTGTCCATAAATATTAGCTGTAGGTCTACGTTTAGTTAGCCTGTAGCAAACTTCTGTCTGTGTCAAAATTCCACATATTTATCACATGCCTGGAGTTTCTGGGTAAAAATGGTGCGAAGCCTGCAGCCTCTCTCTTAATTAAAAATAGTTAAAATTAAGACAGGAAACTGAACTATTCAAAATATGTGCTATGAGGGGCTCCCCAAAGAGGACAGAGAATTGGTTCATGCTGTACTGTCCCTCACCAAGTATAACACAGATGGACTGTATTTAACATCGAGCAACTTCAGAAATCGGTGTAAGATTGGAGACTTGTTTTGTTCTGCCTTTGCATCCTGTGTAGACTGCTGCCCATGTTGTCTGTTCTTTGGAAAAGGCACCAAGAGCAATAGCACTTTGTGAACCGAAGGGAACCTACTCATTCTATCCTAATGCCCCTACTGCTGCTGCTTGGAGGAAACAACTAGAAATGAATTATTGGTGTTAACTTCCCTAATTAAGGAAGAGCTGGAGGGAATACATCACGGGCAGTAGGAAAGAAACTGAAGAGAAAGAAATCTTTCTGGTTTATGCTTCAAATGATTCATGACCGGCAATACATCACATGCAGTCCTGATTCAACAAGATTCTTAGGCAAGTGTATTGCTTTAACTTGTAACCCTCTCTGAAAACTATGGGAAAATTGAGTACTGTTTAATTAAAAAAATTAAAGACCAAGGAAGGACAGAATTTAAACCCAAGAGGAACTGGGTATGTTATATTGGTTTTACCATTTCTGAGAGACTTTTTGTCACATCTGTCATTTGTACCTGATCCCTTCCAGTGGAACTAAACATTATGTGTCTCAGTTCAAAAATACTTCTAGTTTCACTATGACTTTAGCAAGTCTGAGGTGCAACAAAGTTTCTAGGGATAGAGAATTCACAAACAAAGAGAAGTAACCTACTCTTAGCTATGGTCACCTCCATGTTCACCTGAACAGATGACATGATCTCAAGGACACCCATATGGCATTGTTCATAAAACAAGAGTCTTAAAGCAGAATTAAATTGTTATTCTTTTCTTCTGTCATAATCTCTACAAAACCAGTAAGTCCCACACACCACTCAAATGCAGTTCTCTCTGTGGAGAATATGGTATGTATTGAAAGATATGGAATACTGGATAATCATTTGTCAAGAAAAAGCCAAGAAAACAAGCTCCTGATGGAAAACAAGGAAGAATGTAAGGAAGCAAAATTCAGGAAGATTCTATCATGTAACTCCTTGCATTTAAAGAAACAACAAAAATAACTGTTGCACTGAGATTGCAATTCACCTCGGAAACAATAAATAAGACGTGGGCAGGAAACACAAAGCCTTTGACTAGGTGTTGATATACCATGTCCCTTAGCAGACAGGGTCAGTGTGTTATCCTTTTAGGAAAATAAAGGCCCTGTATTAGTTTGGGGTTTTGTTCCTGTCCCTAGAGCCAATGTTATTGGAGCATTAGAACATTTCAGGGGAGGATGACTTGTTTAGATGGATTACACGATTCTAAGTAACATTTTAATTTTGTGTATTTCTGTATACTGGCAAAATTTCCTAGCCTAGGTAAATACGTGTAAAAGAATCTTTACCTAACAGTATCGTTATTGAGTAACCAGATTTTTCTGATCCTTAAATATACTCCAGAAGTTCTAAGAAGCACTTAAGGAACATAAACATTGTCCTACTTCCCTCATAACGTGGTCCCAAGAAATATCTATGACATGTAAGAAGGCTTCAGTTTTTTAAAGATATGAAATATGTTCAAGTTCTTGTAAGAAATAGAGCATTACACTTGGGTTTCCCTTTAAATATGATTTCTGAAAACTAATAAAAAAATTAGAAATGTTGAGCACAGAAAAATGACAAGTGAGAAAAAAATTATAGAAAATATCCAAAGGATAGCACAGGAAACTAAATGGGGGAAAATTACTTTTGCTTTGTAGAGAGAATTATGTAGGCAAGGCAATATTATTAACACGGTTGGATAAAATATAAAGGGTTTTCCTAATCTCAGAGACTTCAAAAGAGACTTTTTTTGAGACAATATTAATATCAAAGCCAGTTGTCACTATTATTAAAATGTTCTTTGCTCTTCATTAGTCACAAATGATCCCCTTGACTCACAAAAAGGTACTCAGTAAATTAAAAGCTTTTATGTAACACTCCAACAAAAGTTGAATGACTCCAGAGTTAAAAGGCAAGTCTTGTGTCTGCCAATATTCAAAGTGGTACCCAATTTCTTCCTTTTTTTAAAGTAGCAATTTCCTTAGGGTATTTATTCATTTATAGATCTATTAAGAGACTGATTAGGAATGGACGATTAATGAAATGCTTTGTCGTTCTGAGTTCTCACAAGCAATCATTAAGGGCCTGATTTTGCATTGTGGGCAGCCTGCTGGTGCCGTGTAAAATCCCTCTGGAGGATAAACAGGTCCATCCATCTACAGGGCTGAGTGAAGCCTGGATTTATGTCTGCATGAGGGCAGAACAGTAATTCCTCGCGCTGGGCACTTTTTCTAATGCGCCATGTCTAAGCACTTCAAAAGAGTTTGTTTGCCAATCGTGTTAGCCAGAACATAGCTCATCCCTCCAGTGGGCTGCATTGTGTGACTCTTAATCGCTGCTTAATTGCAGTCTCACATCACTGAACTTAATGGGAACTCCTCACCGACTTGCATAGTGAAAGACTGGAGGATAAGATTATGAGATTTTTCTTCATGTACACTGAGAAATACAGCACATATTGCAGTGAAGTTATCATGATTTGCCCACCACCGAATGTATTCGGTAGTTTGCTTGAAATAATAGCCACAGTACTTAGAGATTTCTTTCCACTGAGCCATACATTTTTCTGAGGCTGAGATTTGGGGACTGAGAATTCAGTTTTGTTTTTCATTGTAGTCAATTGTATTTTCATTTTCAGATAGCACTGCTGGTGAAACATTTTATCTATTATATCCTTGCTTTGCAGTAAGGTTGGTGCCAGAACAGTGGACGGAGCACTGGAAACCAATTTCCAGGGCTTTATGCCTACCCTGATACTAATTTTCCTAGTGCCTACAGTTAAATCCCTTTGCCCCTCAATTATTCTATTTATAAAATGAGAAGAGAAATGGTGAGCTAAGGCTGAATTAATACCTTTAATCTGCAATAGAAAGGTAATAGAGTAGTACAAAGTATTAATTATTATATTATCTCTCTCTCTTTTTAATGGATTTATATTTAATTCAGTTACAGAGAGACACTTTGTTCACATAATAACGTTTTCTACTGCCTTTGAGGCTCATAGGAGCAAGCTTGTGGGAAGGAAACTGGAAAGTGTTTGAATTTAGAAATGCTGTTAGTTTCAGTGTATTTAAAATGCTGTTGAAGTCGGGACGATTTAAATGTGTGAGATTTCAAATGTCTCATTGACACACATCGCAAATTCCTTCATTGCCTGAGGGAGATACAGTAAAAAGAAAAGTTGGAGTCTTTTAGTTTCACAGTCAAGGCAGTTTTTTTTTTTTAAAGTGAGTTAATGATGGAGCTTTTGCCTGTGTGGTTGTAACAGAGCAATCTGTCACTGTGAGAAGACTCCTGGGGTGACTACCAAGACATGTTAACTAGCAATGGTACCTCCATTTTACATGACCCATTGCTCGCCCTGGTACTGCACTATACTCTGGTCAGATTTCTGAGTGAGCAATGTAAACGGATCCACATTCTGAATAGAGACGAGGGCAAAACTCAGCTGGTAAGATTAAAAGTAACAGAACTATGCTGATGAATGCAAGTTATGGGTCTGTCCAAAATTCTTTTTCTGTGCTTGTCCTAGGCATCCAGATAATGCTACCGTGCATAGAGGTGCATCTGTTCTGTTTTGTCACAGAGTTGGCTCCCTCTCACATTCCCTGTGCTGCACACCTCACTGCGCACTATGCTCAGGACATATTGTAAGTACACACTCATTGATCTTTACTCCATATGATGACAGATATAAATTTGCTGCCACTGCACCTTATGCTAATGTTCAAATGAAAATGGGTAGTACAAATTGCAGCATACCAGATTGTGCTTTACCTTCTTGTATCACCATATGCATGTATTTGGGAATATCATGGTAACACCAGCCTTCTGGGCACATCTCTATATCCCAGCTCCAGAACAGGGTGAGTTTTTCATGTATATGAGCTCCCCTACATTAGGACTTGTTTTCTTGGCAAAGAAAACAAGGTTTCTGGGCTGGAAAAAAGCTACAGTGTGATCTGACAAAATTTGCACCCTGGGCATAGGAAAATCAAGACCATTGTTTATGCGTTACCTAGACACAAATACTAGTGTATTCATTCCAAGGTAGAATTTTGCATTTAAATGAGACTGCCATAGTCTTTCAGCTATGTTGGTTTGAAAGATTGACATGGACGCTGCCATTCACACCTTCCACTGTGATGGAATATTAGAGTGGATGAGTTGGGCATTTAGATAGAAAAAAACCAGAGTGAAAGAAGAAAATTGCTCTACTGTTTCACCTTCATTCGTTATGTAATACAATAGTAAATGGCATACAGCTGGAGGAAGTGAGTCTCAAATATATGCAGTGATATTCCACGTGAAATTCTCTATTAAGGTCAACAACCAAATCCTTGATTAGATTCACCAGATACAAAATATCAGCTAGTGTCTATGTACGAATAAAAAAGCCAAAACTAGAAGTGAAACAATATATATTACATACTGCTCCAGCTTTCAGAAGATAACACATCCTTTATACCCAATATTTTTCCCAGTTTGTGAACTGAAATTCTTTGCAGTCATGTCCAGCTTATTCTGCTCTAGGTGATCTGGGGCCAAGAATAAATATCTTAATACTCTACCAGGGTGACAAACTCACCATACTTAATAAATTATTCCAGTTTGCCAAGCATTTTTTCCATCAAAAACTATAGCTGGGACTCAGTATTGTGGGTGTCTTTGTTCAGTGTTAGTTTTAGCAATGTGTGCATTCAGGCTCAGTCACTTCCAGGTTCTAGATGACACGATGGTGTACTCCTGTCCCCATAAACTAAAATTCAGGCTCAGCATATCACTTGTCATGTCATCTCTGGTTTGTTTCCGTCATGATCCTGGTCAGGGATTGGAATGAGATTTTCTTTTCATGTCGTGCTGCTCTACACCCAAAGAAATGATTAGTTCCAGACACAGCAACTAACAAAGTCTCATTTCGTCCCACATCCCCTACAGATACCAATCTCAACAAATAAATTTTCTTTCCATCACTCTCTTAAAAGTCTGTTCTAAAAAATGCCCTAAAATACCCTCTTGCTCTCCATGTGGTCTGTCACAGATTCTTCATCCATTTAGTGTCCTCTACTTGAGTTTCTTTGTGTCTCAGTAAGAGAAAGCACATGCCATGACTGCTCTGGTACATTAGGCATGCTGACCAACTGATTTGCCAACCAACTATGACCAAACAGCAGAGATGAATGTTGTTTTCCCTTCTTTCCCTCAAGGAAATAATTAAAAATATTACTCTTCTACCAGCATTTGTGGAAAATACCAATTTCCAGAAGACTTGAAGGACATGAGGCCCCTATCCAGTGTCAGATTTGACTGAAGTTGACTCATAGATTAAACTGACAGACAGATCAAACTATTTTTATTTTTAGCTATTTTCCTAAGAATAAAGATCAAGATGCAACATCATTTAGTCATTGGGACTCTGAAAAGAAGATCAGGGTCCTTTGTCATTTTGCCTCAGCTTTTTACACATCTGTTAGTCAGGCATAAGTAGTTATACTTTATATCTTCTGTTATGGGGCTCATGCAGGGCATTTGTATAAGACTAAGTATTAATGGACCCTGAACACCGCTGGGACCTCCAGGTATCACTGTAGTAAAACTAAGTAAAAGTAACCTTATGAAAATCTTTCTCTAAGCTGTAACACATGCCCACACCCAAAGGGAATAAATATACTAAGGTACATTGCAAAATCACCCAGAGTACGTTGGAATGAGGAGCAACATTAGGAGGTAACCTGTGTTATCTCATTCTTCAGTTTTCCCAGTGCATGTTCTCCTATTGCTCTGGACCAGCCTGCTACCTAGGCATTAGACATTGCTTAACTAGTAAAATCACCTCTGCTTTCGCAAAATAAGAGATGCTTAATGCCTGCTCACACACCGCTTAGTTCAGGCTATCTTGCGTTCTAATGAACATATCACAGCAATAGCTCAGAGCTCCTCATATTTCCAAAAAGCATATGTTAAGCAATGTAAGCAAAGAGAAACCATAACAGGCTTCACTTGTCCTAACAGTCCATCTGTTTCTTACTCCCCACTGAGCACATCTCTTTTCTTGGTTCCCTTTCAGGTGCACTCTTACCTTATGTAACGTGCTTTTTATTGGAGATTCATGCTGTGACCCTGTCAGAATTGCTACAGCAGGGGTGACCTCGGTAATGACTGTCCACAGCCTGCCAAGCTAAGTTGGTCAGTGTTAGCTGATTAAACTTTTAACAACATCCCCTGTGCGATAAAGGGCAAAATGACAACTTTGCCCATCGTCAAGGTGTCTGTATAATAAACTAATTAGTAAACCACACAGTCTGTGGAGCTTTTAATGAGTGCTATCGTCTGGCCTCTGTAATAAAAACCCAGTCTGCCCCCTTTTGGGATTCAATTAAGGCACAGACTGTCATATGCTTGGCCTGGCTGATCAATGAATCCATTCCGACCTTTGTCAGAGCTGTTTGCAAGGTCAGTGGCAATAGTGAGGGAAGTCAGCCTGGTGGTGGGGAGACATACCCAACAGCACCCAACAGGCACCAATATCAGCTGCTAATGTCCTCCTGGTCATTTGACATCAGTAGAAGTTTCTCTCACACAAAGGTTAGCTGAAAGAGAACGTGGCAATATGCGTACATATAAAATTCTATATATGGGCACTGGCATTTCTGAAGAGAAAGGTTCCCCTGTCATTTAAAATGTTCATTAATTCTTTCACATTTGCATAAACCTAGGCACCTGTGGTTTTTTTCATGCACAACAATATGCTATCAAATGTTTACCCTCTAAACTGTGTTTACTGATATGCTCCAGATATACAGGCAATACAAACATAAAAGAGTAGCTCCTTTTTCAGCTCCCCCCCTTTTCAGGTCCTTGCATACAAATAATCAGTATACAATTCCAGAAGGGGTTTATAACCAGCGAAATAACCTTTATGACACTCCAGTGCAACAAGGAATTACATTTTAATTTTACAGAGGCAATGACCAAATCAAATGTCCAGGTAGGGCAGTGAAGGCACCTTTAAAAGTAAGGGCTTCAGTCCTTTCACCTCTGACTTCCATCCTCAGGAGGATAAACAAGAACTGTGGGACTAGTAGAGCCAAGACAAGACCTGTAGTGTCATTATCGTCTGTCCTGACAGCAACTAAATACCTGAGATCCACTCAAGCTTGTCAATAGCCATGGAGGCTCTGTCCACAGCCACACTTCCATCACAGGAGAGCAAATGATGCAAGGAGAATCAGGGGGCTTTATTAGTTCTGTAATTACAGTATAGAATTTATTTATCAAACCAAAGGCACATTAAATATATAGATATTTTTATTCATCATTGTCACTACACCTGTGCCTCCAACTCATGCCTCTCTGAGTCTCTTCTTATTTTAGCTGGCATTTCTACATGTAAACAGTCTTGCATTGCTTACCATGATTCCTACCTGTGTCTCAATTACCACTCTGTTCCTCTCTTAGCAGAAATATTACAAGTCAAAAACACTGGTGGTATTTCAGAAATGATTTTCTGTATATCAATTCCTTTCAGTAGCAATAAGCAATTCTCTTACTGAGAACATGTTTTTTTTTTTTCCTAACCTAGCCCAAAATCAGCTAATTTAACGTATGTCTTGGGTAGCTCTATTCAGATCCATTTGTGATGAATAAATCACATTATATACGTAGTTCTCTCTAAACCCATACAAGAGGACAGATGTATCCAGAGTCATAAAATTATTTCATATCATTAGTTATACATTTTAGTGAGAGCTTCGTATCACTCTGTAGGTCCCTAGTCCCCTACTAGGGCATCACACTTTGCTGAAGCTCAGGACTACACTGCAATATTCCTTCAGTTACTGCCTGCAAACTGCAAAGGAAGAGGTGCTCATGGCCCAGGACAGGCTAAATGCTTACTAGAGGAACATAATTTTGCCTTTCTCATGGACGCTCATGTGGTTATTTTTGCTTGAGGAAGCCTTGCTCTTCTGTATCAGTCTATCATGCACCAGCAGGATGTTTTTGTATCTGGCAGATGTCACTCTACCTTCCTTCTTCCAAATGCAGCTGTTATTTTCAGAATATAACATGTTAAGATGATTGAGAGTGTAAGGGGTAAATGAAAGGGGAGATTTATGAAAGAAAACCAAAGAAAGAAGAAAAGTAAAGAACAATACTAAAAATATATCTAGAATTTTTTCCTAATTTTGGAATTCAAGAAGGAAGTATGGAAATTTTAAGTACATGTTGTAATTTTACACTTTTTTTTTTTTTTTTTTGTCTATTTGAGTAATTCAACATTTAAACCAGGGAATAGTTTATTTTATAATATATTAAGACATTGTTTACTGAAAGTAATAGAGTAAAATCTGGATTTAGATTTCAAATACCTCTGAAGACAGACCAACTGTATAAGTCTTTGTGAATTATTATTTTTGATACTGTCCTCTGCTGTTTTCTGAGTGTGGCTGTTGGATATTGGAATCTGTTCCTTTCCTTTCTATACTTTCCATGTTGGAAAATGACATAGTTTGATAGCTCTAATTAAGTCGCTCTGCGCTGTTGAACACTGAGATCTATGAGAAAGTTTATACTATAAGTTATGCTCATATAGTCTTATCAATCTCAAGGCTCTCTATGCATATCTATAGATTTAGTAGTAGATCATCTGCTTATAGTGAAAACCCTTTCAATTTTGCAAAGCAATGAACAGTGGAAAAGGTATATTTAGATGGAAAATTATTTTAAGACTAAAAAAGTGTTGTCCTTAAAATGTGGCTTCAAACATTCTGAATATTATTTTCCCTCTCATTCTGCCTCAAGAATCTGAAACTGTAATTTGAGACAAAATAACAATACAACATAAAATAATTTTATAGTGTTTCCTTGTATAATTTCTACGCTTCTCAGCTATTTCTTTACATCCACTGTTCATTTGCAGTCCTAAACTTTGAAATAACATAGTATATTCAGATGCTATCACATTCATTCTTACCAAATGCACAAAGGATTTATGAAAATTTACTGCCCCAGACTCCAAATTTAATTTCTTAGTATTAAAAATTACTATCAGTTACTGCTAGGTATAGGAAGAAGGTGTTGAAAGTCCTGCAGGTTTCCACTGTACTTTTTTTCTTGAAATGAATGTTGTTTAGTGTTTGGTATGAAAGACTTATTGGGAAGGTGCAGCTAGGTAAAGGGCAAAAAAAAAACAAACAAAAAACTTGGAGTTTTAACATACTGTCTTCATTCCAGTATTTCAAAAAAGCAAAGCTCCGAAAGAAGGCTCCTCATGTGGATGTACTGAAAAACTCAGGAAGTTAAACTTTTTCTCAAGTCAGCTACTGCTTCTTTACAAGAAAGCTTCAGATTTTGTTACTTGGGTTTCAGTATGAAAGAAATGCTTATAAGAGATTAATTTCTTCATCAAGGATTTATATACAATTCTGATTTAGCATTCTTGATACTTCACCAATCACAGTTAAATTAAATTCATCAGCCTTCATTTCAGCTCCTTTGAAATAACTCTAAGTACAAGAGAATGTATAAAACTTCAAGAAAAAAATGGACTTCAAGGAAAGAATGGACTGCTGAAGAAGTTTTCAGCTATGATTTTTCACTGGTGTATCAACTAGTATATTAGCAGTTGCCTTTCTATTGAAAATTGAAATGCTTTATAAAAACTGACTGTCCACAGTTCGTACCATCTCAACAGGCCATATCACTGTCACCTTTTTTTATCACAGAGATTCTAAGGTAGGAATTTTCACAGGTTTGTCAACATTTTTTCTATTCCCATGCTGAGACATAGGACGTCTGATTTTCAGAAGTACAGAGCATCAACTCCAGCACAAATCTGTAGTTCAAGAAGCTGCTCAGTGCCCATGGAAAAATCATGACCTGCAGATGCTTTTCAAATGTGACCTTAGCGACTTGCCAAAAGCCAGCTAGTGAGATATAATTACAGCTAAAATAAGAGTTAGTGTCACTGGGATTTTTAATGCTATTATGTATTTGTATTGTGCTAAAACTGAAAAACACTGTAAAGAGCAAGTCACCTCCCAAAGACATATTCTTTCTATTGTTCTGGTTTTCCCTTACATTTTTCCTCCACAGTTAGAACACGATGACACTCAGTTGTGTTCTGTGGTGTCTGATCCACAGCCAGCAGGAGGATGCCTGGCCAAACATCCAAGTTTAGCAGGGCGATTTTTGTCCTTCTTGACCCTTTGCAGGGTCAGCAATGATTCAGTATAGCATTGTGACCTAACACAGCCTTTTAGTACACGCTTAACTGAAAGGGAGCATACAAATGTATTTTAAAACAAATTCCTTGTACATTAATGTAATTCTAAGTGCTTACCCCAGAATTCAGACCCCAGTATTTAAATTTTGTTAATCTACAAACATAATGCATATACATATGTACAAGGAAGGGGAGAAAGGCATTGCAGAATATCTGCATCATAGAAAATAACTGTATTTCTAAGACAAAATCATCAAGGTTTTTTTTGACACAAGCAGAAGGGAAAGGACATTTTCTTCAGCAGCCTCAGCAATTTGTATCACAACTATCATAGGGCATCAGTTAGATGCAGATCCAAGTTACACCCCAGGAAAGCATGCAGAACGTGCTGCTTTTGATGAAGCACATGCCCAAATGTCTTCCTGAATCGAGGCCTCAAGGAGGAAATTTACTTTCCCTACCTTTGAAGTGACCAGGGCATTATTCTTTTAAGATTCCCTCCCATCTAGTGTTTGACCACTCTCACTTTCTTCTGAGCTTGTTCGCAAAACCTTTATCTTATTTGTCAATGTTTGATATTAAAATAAAAAAGGTATTAATCTCTGCAGTGACCTTTCTGCTTTATTTCTCCTGGAAAGGGATGCTGCATCTTTTGTAAGTAACTTCAAGGCAAGACATTATGTGGCATTCAAACATATGCCTTTTATCCAGTTAATCATTGTGCATTACGCACTTTCATCAATGTTCAGAAATTTAATTCCAGGATTACTCATCCCCCAAAAACCCAAATAAGAAAATCAGAAGAATAGATCCAAACAATAGAACTTTTATAGCAGGATAATTAGAAAAGGAACCTGTTACCCAGGATTATAATTACTGACTAACATATTAAATGACCTTTAACATTTACCTTAAGCCCCAGATTTCTAGAAAACCAGCAAGGTTATGAATGCCATATTAGTAATCTTTAATCTTTATTACTGCTGTGGACAGAATTTTAATGATTTTTAAATAGGCAGCGGTCACTAACATATCCCTATTAAAATAAAAAAAATCTCATAAAAAATTAAATGGATTAAGACTTCAAATGTACCATCATCAAAAGTATTATCTAATTATGGAGTTCAGTGAACAGGCCAAGTGAAATGGTTGGTAATATTAGTTACTTACCACATGGGAATGCCCAGGATTTATGCACAAATAGATTCTGCTTCTGTTGCAACATAGTAATTAAGAATTTGTCAGGGAAATTTGACCCTCTAGGGTAGATATTACTTTGTAAAATAAGAATGGAAGAGCACTAGTCTCCTTGCTGCACATAATTTAACTTGATTATTTATACATCAAAGGGAGTCTGCAGTGACTGCAGTATAATATTTAAGTAGAGGGATATTAGAGAAAGAAGCATCTAGTGAAATCTTTTCCCAAATCTCCGTGAGAAAATAGAGGAAATTTTCATAAAGCATTTCATTTTGCATATAAATTGGTGCCTAGATTGTGCCTGTGAATTTACTGCTGTCAAATTTAATTTTTCTTTAATTCTTCAGGCCCAGATGTGAAAAGCTCTGTGTGCAGGCTGCAATTTTCAATGCTTACAGGTAGCACCCGGATCGATAATGTGTCTTTATGAGAAATTACTGTTAATGTTATTGAGTATGCATTTTGCTTTATAGAATAATAAGGTAATATGAAATGCCAATTCATTCATTAGGAGAAAGCTAAGTGCTTAAATTAAATGGGTGACAGGTCTGAAAAAAGATATAGTTGTGGGCAGGAAGTCAAGAATGGATTTTTAATGGCCTAATGGCAAAAGGTTTTTACAACTTATTTGCATTTCCTTCCTATAAACAATATTAACTTTAAAATAAAAGTGCTTGAATATTTAAATTGCAGCAAGTGATTCCATTTGAAAAGGCTTTTTTGAAATGCTAAATTTCTGGGAAACAGTATGCCTAGCCTTTTTTAACACCACAAAAATAATTCTTCCGGTCTAAAATTAAAACAACACTCATTTAAATTGGCAAGCATAAAGTGAGAATATTGTGGGCATATCCAAAAGGCAGGGGTTCGTATGTGAAAAATAAAGAAAATATTCTTTACCTCTTTAAGTATAGCATACAACCAGCTAGGTAAGGTAAAAATAGCAGGAGTTGAAAATAAGACCCAAAAGGTTTGACCAGCTTAAAAATTCCAGACCAGACCCAGATCCCATTATTATCCCTAAGACTGTAGCCTTCTTAGAGTATGATATTTAAAAAAAAAATAAAGTAGTGTTGTTTGAAAGTTTCTACATAAAGTAAGAAATTAATTTTGTTGATGCATTCAGTGTCTGAAACCATGGCCACATGAAGCAAAGTTAGAGAGTTTTTTTGTGAAACCTACCTCGATTCTTTTTTCCTCCCGAGTACTAACTCATCTTTCTAAGTTTTACAGTTTTCCCTATAAAACTATGATCCCCCATGTGTGATCCTTGCGGTACAAACTGTGCCAACTGGCACTGCCAGCCTGATCTAGAGCCTGAGCAATAACTTCTTCAAACTTACGACTTTAAAAATGCCAAGTTTTACCTCATTTGTGTAATTTATTAGGGTGTAACACAAGGTAAGAGAAGGGAGGATTTCATGAAACTACATGAGCAGCACCATCCAGGTGCTCCAGTTTTCCTCACTCAGTGCAAAGCATTATCTCAGTTGTTAACTCAGTACACATATAGTTTAATGCTGAAGTTTCCAAAGCTGCTCTTTCTTCAAGAGATATATGGGTACCTGGCTCCCATTAAAAATGGTGATATTCTTTTCTATTAGATATCCAAATCCTGCAGAATTCCTGAAGAATGATTTTCCTAAATCGTTTGGTCTTTTACAAATTCAAAATTTTTGGTCCTCAACAAAAATTAAGATATTTTAATTGCTACCAGCAGCTGAAGACAGGAGTTTGGAGACAGACGGCTTATTCTTTTTTTTCTTTTGAAAAGTTAATATTATAAAAACAAAAGGCAGATATTAAAAAAAATCTAAAGTTTTATTTTTATTTCTACTTTAACTTTCAATGGTTGCTTTGCCTAAACTTTTTCCTTTTTTTTTTCCTTTTTTTCTTTAACTTTTATGTAGGACTCAGTCTTTTTTTTTTTTCCTTGACCTTCAACATCTCAAACTACAAAGAGAGGACTTTCTCTAATGCTGTTTGAATATACTATATGTTTCTTTTAAGGAGCCTTCTACTGATTTTTATCCTTCAGGGATCAATGGTTCCCTCAGTTCCATAATCTGACAAGCTATAGCAAAAGCAAAAGACCCCACTTCTAGAGCCATAAGTGTTAACGTGAGAAGGCAATGAATGTATTTTCACACTGAACTCGCAACAGCCTAAGGAGAGCTTTAAAGTATCTTAGCCTAAGTCTCCCTCTTTGGGAGGAATGAGATAGGAGAGGAACTTTAGTATTATTGTTAATCTGTGTTACAAAAGCACCTAACAGCCTCTGCTGAGTTCAGGGCCCCATTAAAAGCAAGGATTGATAAAGCTGGTTCAAATGTGAGTTCATTTCAGCATAACCTATGCATGCTTTTCCTTTCTTGCAGTCTGACTCTTTTCCCTCTTCAAAACTCTTGTTAAGTTTCAAAAGGGGGAGAAAAAGAAAATGGATAAGCTGATTCATCAGTAAATTAAGCACTGCTCCTTTAGCTGCTACAGTTAGTTGGAAGAAACATAACTCATTGCTGTAAAGTCAACATATATTTAGCTGATATCTAAGGAACTTTTTGATTAAACTTATCTACAAATCACCCCATACTTTTCAGAATGACTCCCTGCCCATGTCTGCCCTTGGTCCTTTCTCAGTACCAATATTCCCTTTCATTCCATCACATACTATGTGTAGAGTTAACTTTCCTAGTTTCTTCAGTACTTCAGTTTTGCTCATTTTTTCTCACTGATATCTTAACACCTTGACATGAGGCCAACCATTGCTAGAGACTAAGAAACCATTCAGGAGGTCTACCTGGAGGAGCATCCCACACAAGGACCTTGTAAAGGGAGGACGGATGAGCCAGCTAAGGTGTGGAAGATAAAGAAGCTGCCATCCAACACTGGTCCTCCTACAAAAGAGGCTCAGAAATCTGACTGGTGAGTCTCTGGGTGATGCTCCCTGAGGGAGAGCAGCCGCCAGCAGCACTAACAGATTTTAAATCAGCAAGCATGCAAGTGAGGGAAATGGAGCTAGACTCCTACTCAGATCTTGCTTTGACACTATTGTACTACCTCTAGTGTGGTAGCTTCCAAAATCAGAGGGGCATCAGAGGGGTGCTGATAATTTAACAGCCTTTTGATACATAGCAGTGCTCATAGTGGCATGGTATAACTGAGGTACTTCTGTCACCATTTTGTATTCGTTATGATTGACGCTATAGTAGAAAAAAAAACTAAGGTTTAATGTAAAGCAGTTAAACGGGATTCAAAGGGGAGATAATAACATATATTTGCAATGACTCATATATTTACATACATTTTCTCTAGAAAACAATAACATACTGCAAACAGATAGTGACAAGTTTAATTTACATATATGCTTCTAACTCCTTTCTTTAGTACTTGAACTATATGGGCACTCCAGTTTATCAGGAGTGGGTAACAAGCAGCCTTGGCAATAATGAAAATAAGTGTAACCAGCAGACCCTCTATATTTGCTTACCTTAAGAAAGAATTGCACTGCCTCCGTACCTCTCTCCTGTGGATATACTGGCACCTCTCTTGACTTCTTTGACCACTCTTACTATATTATCACTGTTTCAAGAGCATTATTCTGTGCTGTAACTAGAGTTTTGACATTCTAGCTAACTTCATGTCTACTGTTGAGCTCTCCTTCTTATTTTTATTTTGAATCAAAAAATTTCTGAGCTATGGGCTATGACACATCCAAAGAGTATTGTTCTGAAAAAATACAATTATCATCTAGTAAGCAAGTAGTATCACTGATATAAAAGAAGCTAAGAGACTGAGTCAAAACCTATCAAAGTCCCTGGATATTTACTGGAAGAGTTTTGCATCAGGCTTTTGACATACTTCATCTTCCATACACTTTCTAAGGCTCTAACAAAGATATTTATGACCAATTACTAACAGTAATGATTGTAGATGTTTCTGATGATCTATAGACTGAAGTGGGACAATCACTGTGATAAGGCATTCTTCTCATTGCAAACCTCTGGGTAGCATTGTAACATCGCTACTGTTAAAGTGGTCAAGCAAGTGATTTCTCTTAATAATCTAATAAGTGCTTTGAGATCTTTCTAAATAAATGGATTTCTAGAGCACACACATTCCTCTTGTTATTACTTATCTGCCTGAGTACTGTCACCCAGAAATAGGAATTCTCTCCATTTATTTGGTTTTGAAATAATGTATAATCAGTTCAGTTATAGATCTCAATCATGTCATGGGAAGCAAAGCGGTATCTGTTATAATATATCAGCCAAATGCATTCAGACAAATGGATCCAACAGCAGTATTTCTCTAGTACTTCAAGACTTTAGGGACGTGTTATTTTTTTTAAGGTTGTTGTAGTAGTTTCTATAAATAAGCAGCTAGTCCCATATACAAAATATCAGGAATATTTCTGTCTCACTTGCACAGATGGTTACTCAGTATCTTTCATATATTCACCTGTTCAGACACTAGCTGCAGTTTCACATATCCCTTCTCTAAAATGAGGCCCACATTAAACACGCTTTCCCTAAACTATTGTTATCTCCTGTGTGTACTTAATTGAAAATAAAGCAGCTAGTTTGAGTATCATTATTCATAATTTGTTGAGCAGTGATAGCATCCATCATTCAGGAGAAAACTTGATTCCTATACCAAAAAAGCTTATCAACAAAATCAAGGAAATTTAAAATTAATACTAAAAATACCAACACAATATAACCCTCCAACTACATCTGTGGTGAATTTTGACTGGTATTTGGCTTAATTTTCTAATTTAAGCCAAACAAGTCCCATACATTAGAAAAAAACCAAATTCAGATCCTGACTTTTCAAATCTAATTTATAATTGCATTTAAAATACGGGAAGCCTAGGAGTTTCAGAGAGGGGGGCGGTAGTTTTTCAAGACAACCAGGTCCAGTGCGTTCTGAAGATTCTGAGGTAGCAGAGCTTTTTTTTTTCTTGTTTTAAATACAGAAGTAGGGATGATGGATATGTGCACTCTCACTCTTTTCTACACGTTTGACTATCTATACAACTACTTAATGTTTTATATTCATGTTGCAAGCCACACAGTGATTATTGTGCAGGGGAATGCATAATTCTGGCCACAGAGAATTCTTCATCAGTGCCTTGGACTTGCAAGCACTGCTCAAACCAGATAAATACACAGAGAGAGGAGAAAGTTGCAAATGTAAAGGGAAATACGGAAAGAAGTTCCATAGAAATAGGCTCTTCAAGTTTAGCCTAAGTTTTCAGTAGACTCTATGATTTATCTTCTTTTTTTCCTGGTTCAGTGCATTAGTGGATTTAGGAATACCAAAGGGTGCAAAAGATATTTTTAATGCCTGTATAGAGCAAGAAACACCATCCATCATAAAGCATTAAAATTATTAGAATGATGCACCGGTAATTAAGTGTGAATTTTTTTTTAAAGTTGAGAAACCTCTTCATGTTGATTTTGACTCTATTTTTTTGTGCTGCTTATTTGCAAGCAGACACATAAATAACGTTTATTGTGCTGGTTACCTGGTAAACTGCTATTCTGCTAAGGCTTAAATTGTCCTTCAGCTGAGGACCAGTTGCCCTGCAGTTGATGCAACATGACTTGCAGCTCGTGTGAGTCCTCTGTGTGCTATTCAGCAGAGCTTACACACTGTCATTCACCTTGCTCTGGGTCTCTGTCCCAACAGTTTCTGCCTGGGTAAACACTCAAATCCACATCATCTGGTAATCCTGTGGAAAAGTGTGGTCTTTGTTTTATAGAGTTTCATTCTTGGTTGAAAATGAACTTATCCATGTAGAACCAATCCCTTCCAAACTAAGGAACCAATTATGGATCGAAGAATCAGTGCTAAATGAGGGAAAACCAGCAATAATATAGAACAAAAAAAAGGTAGAAAATGGATAGTGGGAAGAAGTCTTGCTTAGCTGCAATACAAGTGGGCTTTTGCTGGCTGGCCCTGCCTCTTTACTGAGACTGGAAATACCACGTATTTCTGTAGCAGCAAGAAGCAGTCATGATACGCACCCAGCTGTGGGTTTCTCATGCCGATTTTTTTGTGTGTGCATATTTGCTAGGTTAATGCTTTTTTAATGATTAATGAATGGCAAAAAAAGAATCTCTTTGCATGAGACCATAAAGACAGAGCTTAGCAGCATCTAAGCTATCACAGGAGAAGAGAAAAGATTATATTCAATTACAGAGTTAAACTGAGAAGTCAGAGAAGTGTCCTTCCCTTCAGGGAGGAAAGAAACTGGAAGTTCTCATCAAATTCACATCCGCTGAAGAATATCGAAATCTCTTTCACAAAAGCATGTCTAAATTTTTGTTATCTAAAGACTTACAACTTTTTCTCTTGCAGCTGACACAAACAGCCAAGATTTCCTCCTTTTGAACAAACATCTTGTGGAATTAGACAATGGAAATTACCAAACATGGGATAAAAAAGTGGAAGAAAGACAACACTTCCACTACAGACAAAAAGTCTTGGCACACCTATTTTTGAAAAGGCTTCTCTTCTGCCTGAACATCTGTTATTAGTATCGGTAAACTGTAGGTGTTTCCTTGCTGAGTGGTGAAACAAAAAGTCTCTAAGGCACCTAAGTCCTCATCTGACCTCCATCTTAAAAGAATCTTAGATTATTAATAATGCCTGGGGATTCTGAACTAATTCTCACTCAGTCTTACAGAATTTAAATTCAGTATGTAATACAGTGAAAAAAGTTTGCAAGACAATGCACAGTTTCAGTTCACATTTCAATGGAATCTAAAGATAAAGGGTGAAAAATACATGATGTAGTCAGTCTCCCTTTTGCACAATTAAAGTGTGAAGTTTTGAGATCGCTATTAGTAGTCACGAACATTTTTTTGAGGAAGCCTTGTGCAGTCAAGCTCTTGAACAACCAAGAAAGTACAGGGATCATTTTTTTTTGGTGTCATTTTCTCAGTTACATGAGCTAGAAGAAATGGTTTCTTGATGCTGAGAGGTTTTCTATGTATTGCTCTGCAGTATCTACTTTTGAAAAAGGGCTCAAAAATCAATAAAATATGAAATAGATCTTTCTTCATCCCCTCTTCTTTAATTTTACACCACCACCCCCATTCCCAATATACCATTGAGGTTTTAGGTGAAGGGTTGAATCACATCCCCTCCATCAACATTTCTGTAGATTTGTTTTCATGCTTCTGCAAACTATATCTCTTTCCATAGCACAAGAAATCAATCACAGTGTTGGAAGAGTTGAAAATATGCTGCTCCACAAAAGAAAGAATTGTATGGCTGGAATGTAATTGTACTCAGAAAGCTGTTCTGGGTAGACGTAGCTAACCAGATCACTTCAGAGTGTGACAAACTGCTAAATTGATCTTAGCTGTCTAGAGACAACTTAAAACCTCTTCTTGGGATTTGCTATTTTAAGACCTTACTACTGTAACTTCTCAGTGACTATATGTCACGATCATGAGTTACTCCATTTCAATGTGTATTTATTTTCTGTTAATGTTATAACTTAGGAAATTCAAAAGGGTAGAAAGGGTACTTGGTTCTATCCCTAAATGTCAACCGTGTAAGTGCTTTGACTTTTATTTTCTATTTGCTTTGGTCAGTGTAAATTTCTATGGGTTTTGCTGGTTGGGGGAAGGGGATTTGGAGACATGCAGTTCTTCGTTATTAATATTTGACTTTGTTAGTGCTATCTGTTTACCGTATGGCTTCTGGAAAAAGATAGGAAATATTAGCTGGTGAATCCTTAAAACGCATGTGAGAACGCACTCCTTGTGCCTGCACATTTTTTGCACCACTGCTTCGTTTAGCCTGTGAGCTGTCATTCAGGGGATTTGATATTATTTTCATTACTGCATTGCTTTACTTCATTATTTCACCTCTTTTTACCTTTAGTATATTTGGATGGTCAAGTTTGTTTGAGTGAATCCCACATGCCTTACACAGGCTGCTTTTTTTTGCCATGTTTCTGTAACAGAAAATGTGAAGTCTGGGTTTAGCCTCTGTTCTCATTCACAAGACTGGATCCCGCACGTAAATGAATTTTTATACAAATGCCTGAGAATTTATACAAATCCCAGTCCCCTTTTGCTCAGAACAAGTTACAAGACCGTTGTACTCTAAAGCAGAAGGTGCTGTTGTTAAGAAAGCAAAAATAGGACTAGTTTAAGATCCTTAGCAGGGCTTTTTTATTTTGGGACTTCTTTTACCATAGGCTAAGAAGGATCTGAAGAAAATATCAAATATCCACTAAGACTGAGGTCCTGGTACTCATAGTTGGCAGGGTATGAAATTTGTTTCTATAGGAAATCACTTTATTCTATGGAAAATTGAAGCTGTGTGAAGGCTTTGCTTTTCTTTTTTTTTCTCCTTTTCTTTTCTTTTTTCTTTTCTTTTCTTTTCTTTTCTTTTCTTTTCTTTTCTTTTCTTTTCTTTTCTTTTCTTTTCTTTTCTTTTCTTTTCTTTTCTTTTCTTTTCTTTCCTTTCCTTTCCTTTTCTTTCCTTTTCTTTCCTTTTCTTTCCTTTTCTTTCCTTTTCTCTTTTCCCTTTTCTTTCCTTTTCCCCAAACTGTACATGAAAACTTTTAGGGTCTGGGGTTGAGGCTGATGGCATACTGTACTGTGAAAAACTATTTTATGCTCAAATGCCTTTTGCAATTATAAAGTGATTCCCCATTTCTTCTTGCCTGAAAAGCCAAGAGTCAGAGGGAGCTTCCCCTCTGGACTTTTTGCTGAGATCATTTATCCTTTCCAAAGACAGATCCAGGTCCCAGCTGATGAAGCAGGACTATCACTGCCTGGGTGCTGTCATGCAGCATGTTTTCAAGCAAGCCACTTTTCCTGTTTACTCTGTCTTAGTTTTTCCTTCCAAAAAGTGACAAAACAAAGAAGAGGACATCGATGTCCGTTAGATTCACTGAAGTTCCCTGAAATGGTGCTGCAACTTTTGTTGTTTCATTGCTGCTAAGGGGGTTAAGCAGCGTGCAGAGCGGTGTGCAATAGTGCTGGAGAGCCACTGGGTGTCAGTAGGAATGTAAAAGCAAGGCAGCAACGCTCTCTTTCCCTTCTCCATAAAATGCCTCGATTCACACTATAAGCGTTTATAAGAACGCTGAAAAGCAAATACTGGGCAGAACTTTTTCACCCTAGAATGTGAATGGGCAAGTGGCCCCTACATAACTCAGCTCAGACCCCAAAAAATAAAGCTCTTACTCCTTCTTGTTCATCATCCACCATTTAGAACTGATTTTTTGGACAGTTTTTATAACCAGACTACGAGCTCAACCCGATGCCTCAACCAGCTAGCGAGAGTGCTCAAAACCAGAAGAAAATCATCATTGAAACGCATGCTGCAGCACAGGACAAAGGTTTTTTTAGCATCTGCATTCCAGAAAGTAACATAGAGTTTGATCACACCATTAAATGGTACCGTTTTGCACAGCTTTTACTGGATTATTTTATATGCATTTCAATAGCACCCATGGATCACATTCTGCTCTGTGTAAATCCTACTCTATTCAACCAGCTGTTATCAATACAGAATAATCCTTTGTTAGTTTGAACCTCAACTTCCCTAAACATCAAGGACTAATCTTTCTTTGTCATCACAAAATAATTTAGATGCATATGTCTTTCTTAAGGTTTTACTGTTTGCTGTTATTGGTACAGTGGTCTGGCTGGTTGTGAGAAACAAACTGAGGCAGGCAACGCACTCTGAATATCAAATTAAAACTAAACTCAGCTGCTTTTGATATATGAGCATTAATAACATCTTGTAGATGCATTATTCTAGTTCCCAGTATATGTCTTCTCTAAATCAGCAATGGAAACCGTAAGATGAAACAAGGAAGATGCAGCCACTGACACTTCTGGATCTTTTGGAAGATGAGATTTATACAACAGGTAAATTTGGGGTGATATATTTTCCCCTAGAGACTTCTAGACTTACTATGTCAAGGTAGCACTCGAGGATCAAACCCCCATGAATCATAAAACTTCTTGAATCTTTGTGGTCTTCAGTGAGAACAGAGAGCACTCAGCTTCTTGCACAGTTAGGCATACATTCCCACACATGTTCACATATTTCTCTGTTAATGACGCAGGGATGGTATCAGACTGGACTCATTCAAGGGCTACGGAGAAAATTCTCTTCTCCTTGAGAGGCATGGCTTTCAAAATACTGGCAACAAAGTATTAGCTCGTGCCTCACTCTGCAGAGTGTCCTGATTTAAATTACTATACTTTATTCATAATGAACAGGAATGTTCAAATTTACTCTCTCTTTTCCCTCTCTTCCCCTTTCATTGCCCTTTTAAGGTGCAGAAGGTCATTTTAATTCTACTCAGAATTACTTCTCTAAAAATGTTGGTAATTTTGACAAAAGCATCACATTTTTCTGTAAAGGCACCCAGTGAGTAACACTACGAAGGTTACAGGAGAGTACAAGCTATAGCTCTGTTGTTTTCATTTGCATACAAATTGTCAGCCAGAAGCAAACATTTCCTAACACTCCAAGATATACAAAATCAGCTTTTTGGACTGAATTTTAATTTTATTTTCATCCATATGATTTTCTAAAGAAATAACGATATTTTAAAATTGGACATCTGAATACAATCAAGGTAATTTCTCCAAATGACACATATTTTGAAATTGTTTTATAAGTTTTTTGTAATTTAGCAGCATTTGAGAACTAGTAATCAGAGGTTAAGACCCTATTATACCAAGTATTCTACGTAAGAAGACAGTCTTTGGGACAGAGTCACAAAAGTAGATTTATGACAAGAAAAAAAACAGACATATGGAAAGACAGCAGGTGAGAAAGTAAGGAAAAAGTATGAGAATTGGAGGTTTTTTGCATAACAGACAGTTTATCACCTGTGCTGAATCTGTCAGATGATAGAGTACAATAATGGAATTTTAGAGGTAGTGGAGGAGACTAAAGTCTTACTTGGGAGCTTAAAGATGTGTTTGTGAAGCTTCTTCTCTTTTTTTTTCAGTCTACACAGGACAAACTATGAGCTGAATTACTTCCACCCTTACCCATGAGCTTCACTTCTATATTTATAACAATCAGAAGCAGACGTTAAGAGCTACTGATATCAAATAGTAGATAGCATAGAACAACCTGAGTTATAACTTACTCACTTTATCCCTCTCCACTACGCCATTATTTACAAGACCTTCGCTTCTCACAATAGCTGTTCTGTGGTCTGCATGAGATAACATGAAATGGGATGTGTGTGGCTCCTAAGCTACCTAACGCTCATTGTGATAATGGAATGAACTCACCTGGGGCTGCTGACACTCACTGGGGTGATGGGCTCTGAAATCACTTGAGGTGGCTGACACTTTAATTTAGCAGATTAGTAATGCCTTGTTTCTATGTAAGGCAACAGGCTGGGGCTCCTGCCAAGCTGGAAACCAAGAGCTTGTGTCTGAGGATGGAGCCAGTAGACATAAGGGACTTTGTGGCAGGAGCCCAGTTATAAGGTTATATGCTAATGGTGTATTGTGCAAGTTAAAGATTTTTTTTTACTGTTATTTATCCCTAATAAGTGTTGGTTACTTATAAAGAAAGTAAACAAAACTGTAGTATTATACAAATGAATTTTAAAGTATTCATTGATGCTAAGTCTGTGATAAATGAAGGTCAGTAAAATTTAATATTGTATTGTCTTCTTGTAGTTGTAATTCCAATAAAAATATCAGTGAAATATTCATTTAAGTGCTTTTTAAAAGCTAGCATCATTTCAATATTTTATATTTTATTTTCTTTGTTCTTGGACTGTGAAAGATCAGGCACACCTGCATTAAGCAGATAAAAGTTCACTTGGAGGGATTTTATTGTGGTTCTTTTTTTCTTGCTCTTCTTCCTTCTTTCCTGAATAAAGACTAGAGATGAGATTCTAAGTTGGCATAAACTGGCAAAGTTCTCCGGTTAGAGGTCAGCATCGTGTTGGTCTGCAGATATTCACAATAAGGCCTAGAAATCTAACAGCTGCTGGAAACCTAGATCTGTTAGATCTTTTTTTTCAGCAATATATGCATATATCCGTACTATCTCATTTTCCTACACTTTAAGGTTACAGTGTTATTTCAATTTGACTATTACTGCTATACAATTCACCTAATTAATCAATTTCTTTCACAATATTTGTAAAGTTTGCCCCCCTTGCCCAGAGCGCTCCCGAAGACTTTCCCTTTGATATGGTATACTGGCTTAAATTCTATATCTATCTCAAAAGGCCAGGATGATCTGACTTAGGGCAAATGCTTCTTATGTTTGATGATCTACTGAGCTTAAGAGTTGCAAATTGCTCACACCATGCAAAATGTGTGTGCATGGATGCATGGGTATGTCTGCATGTATGCAAGCTTCAGGATTACTTTACAGCAACTTGTAGCCTGTAGATGCTCATTGGCTGACTTTGTGACCATGTTAACATTTGAAAGCTGGGAGAAAACAGTCATCAAAATAGGCTTGTTATAGATTGTTCTGAAAATCTTCTTTAACTCAAAGATTGTAAGCTATGAGCTGAACCACACCAGAGACAATTTTATAGGTGTCACACAACTGACTGATCAAGTTTTGAAAATCAAAGGCTACACCATAGATTTCACTTTGTGAAAGATGTTTCCCTGTAACTTTGAGTGGGATCCATATAACCAGTGGTAAGTGTATCAGTTGCTATCATCTAGATATAATTTAACCATTTTTACTCCTTTTATATTCACTGGAGTGTTTTTTGTGATGCAAGGTTTGGAAAGGTCTAAAATGGGTCAAATGAGTTATGAGATAGCTCTGTCCACTCCTCTTCATTGAGTAAAAAGGGCACTGAGGATGGCTGGCTGAGGTGTAAAAATTTGTGCTGCAGCCATCCAAGTCTAAGTGAGGTGAATCCCACTCTTACTGTCTGAAGTAAACTCATTGAAATAACACTGAACAAGGGTCCTTAACACAGAGCGTGAGCAAACGCACAGCTCTGAATAATATGTGTTTGCTCAACTTTTTGTTTCAAATTGAGCATTCCAGTACGTCATCAGTAGAACAGAATAAAAGATTGACTGCATAGGTGTATATTTTGTGGAAACACGCCAGTATGCTTGAAAAACAGAAATCTTAACTGATGAAATGAAAAGGAACCTCAATACATTCAGGTTAATATTCTTAAGATATCATAGGAAATAAAGAGTATTTTTTGTAGATATTAGAGGGATTGGAAGGAAACACTACTGTATCCACATGGCAACAAACTGTATGGACTTGTTCTTTAAATCTTATTCAAACAGCCCAGGAGAGAGGTCCTGTGCAGGTATGAACAGACTCACACTGAAGTACCAAACTGCAAAGAAAAAGTATCTCTGATTGGCATGGAACCCAATCTCAGCCCTGGGCATTTCTACATACATGAAGTGGGAGCTGTTACAAACTCAGAAAGACTGCAGTCCTGCAAGCTACTGTGCAAGGAATAGTAGAAATTCAGATCTTTTGATTGGGACACAACTCTCCGAGAGTGCTATAGGCATGCAAACATCAGCATGTGAAAGGCATGACACAAATAGCTGGCTCTCAGAGTGAAAAGGCATGTTATCTGACTCTGAAGTGAATTCCTAGCTATGAAGATGTAAAGAGAGAGGGGAAGAGAAGGTCACTATGCAGTAAAAGACAAACATATCTGACACACACAATCAAGCAGGGTCCGTAAATTAATTTTCAGCTCTAAAAATTGACTATCTCCTGGGGAAATTCTATTATCGAAAAACAAGATATATTTCAATTAGAAGAGAGGTCACATAGAGGGCAGGACAGAAAAGAAAAAAGGAAGAAGACAAAAAATAAACTTTAAATCCTAGAGCTCTAGAGGTATGATGGCCACTAATAGGACAAAGGGGAGGAGGATCCTAGGAACCTTAATTCGGAATGACCTTGATTTCTGTCATTTTAAGTTAAAGCTTGCATATTTTAACACAGTGGTGCTTTACAGGATTCAGGCACATTGTGTGTACCGCTACCTGCTGTGGATCTGGACCTTGGATCACTGCTCTGTCTCTCAGCATGACATGAAACACTAAGGGGTACATTTTCAAAGCAATAAGTGGGGATTTCACTGCGTGATTCCCACTGAAGTCAATGTAAGATATGTAGCTGAAGCCCTGTGGAATGATTTGAATACTTCCCCTATCACTTCTTAGAAATGCCAAAAGCATTTCTGGTAAATAATGGGGTACTAGAAGTTTTCAGGGACTGCTATTTGACTTCAGGCCTTTATCATATAAATTTTGGGCTTTGGTAGTTTTTGGAAGCAAGCAAGTGTTGGTACTATCTGTCTTCTCTAGGTACTGTCAGCTGATCAGCTCATTATGAAATACACTAATTTTTAGTGGAGATAATAGATATCCATAGAATACTTCACTGTGTTGCTTAACAAAAACTATGGAAACATTGCACATTTTGGTACCAGCTTGCCTGTCTAGTTTGTTTTGTAAGATTTTGTAGTATTTTGGATCAGAGAATGGTACTCAAAATTCTGTGTTAACCTGAGTTTTGCTAAACTTCTGCAAAGATTAATTATTATTTTTCAAGTAACCCTTTCCTCCTTGCCCCCAGAACATATACTTTTTAGAACGAGATGATTTCCCCCCTGCCCCCAACAAGGAAAATCAGATATTCAGAAATTGAATAAATACATATTATTTTTCAGAGAAAAAAAATTAAATCCACCAGCTAAGTGACAAACTGACATCAGCTCTCAGTAATGGTGAAAATATTGAGCAGGTAAGGACAAAGCAAGAGGCTGAGGATTTACACAGTAGGAAAAATAATTTTATTATACCTCACTAATGCAAACTTAAAGATGTTGATGTGCTAAGATAGAGAGAACTAGACGATCATTGTAGCAGACTCTGAAAAGAGCTGGTAGATGGGGTGAACATTAACATAAACCATCATTTTTATACAGAAAATAATAAAATTACTACCTATGTTGAATACAGGTAACGCGCTGAATGATAGAAGCAACTACCTTCCCATAGATTTGAGTGCAAGAGCAATGTAGCTTTTAGATAGAACTGGGAAGACATTCCTGCCAACACCATACTGTAGACAAAGTAGTGGCTAATGACAAGACTGCTGTGGGTTGTTCTGAGAAGGAATGTTTTAAGCTGGTTTAATTTCATGCTTTAACATGCGAAACACTGGAGAAGTTTGATGAAAAATTTAGGAGTCGTAAGTAGTATGGAACAAGATTAGAAACACATCTAGAAAAAAAAATAGCAAGTAAGTAGAAGCACAAGGTTTTTAGAAGCCAAAACAAACAATTCCTCTGTATGCTCTGCACTGAATGTGACGAAGTGAAGGAAGAGTGGCCGTGAACCATGCCATGCAACAAGAAGACAAGGAAATATAGACATAGGATATAACAGGCATTTGAGATGGAGAAGCTGGTTTGTTAAAAACATCTAACAATCAAGCAAAATAACTATGCAAAAAATAAAAGCCGATCGAATTTTCAGTTCAAGGTGACTGGTGGAAAGACTGGTTTTGGCAAATCCGCACTTGAACAATGGATAATGCTTCACCAGAAAGTATTGACAGGATGTAGCTGCCTGCAATGCTAGTTCTTACAACTATTTTGAAACAAATATGCTGAAGGGAGTAATGGGAAACAACAGCAGTGTGCAACAAATGCTAAGTCTACCACTGCAGACTCTGCAGCAAAGAAAAATCTAGTAAGTGGGGTCAATTATTACCTGTTACAATTACAAAACAGCCTGTTACCCTTATTCAGCGAAGGGAGAAATGATCTCTGATCAAAGCATAGAATAAGGATCAGATGCAGTAGCAGCAGAAGGCAGACACCTAGAAACGCTTCTATGTGTCTGTCTGGCAGGACCTGTGACAGTACTCATTCTCTGAGCACATCCGACAGATTGACTCCATTCTTCTGTTAAATGGGTTCACTGATTACAGCATTCATATGGGAATTGTGGGTTCAATTCTTTTCTTTCTCTGAGCACAAACAAACCTGCATCTTCCAGAGGAAAACGCCAACCATTATGCTAACAAGTATTCGGGAATAATGACCCTGCTCAGTCCTCCTTGTTGAAGCTTAGTATGGAATAATAAACATACATTAGGCCATAGAGGAAAATGATGTGTGAGCAAGACTTTGTAGCCAATGGTTAGCACACTCTCACAAGTCTATGCGGGTCTATACATGTGTGTAGATTTGTAGACATACTGTGGTATTTACTGAAGCAGTGAGTAGCCCTTGGATTTCTTTAGTTCACAAAATCTCCCATTGCAAATAGAGAAGAGAGCCATGCTATTCCTTGCTTTTTTTTCCCCCGCCATGTTCCTGTTAAATTTAGTTCTTATTTACCACACGCAGAATGGGATGGGTGGACCAGTGAGAGATCGAAGCAGGAACAAACTTTAGGCTGGCAGGTTCATAGAGTCACAGAGTCAAACCTTTTTTTCACAAAGCAGGAATACAAATTCAGATCTTCCATCAGCTCGGTAAAGTCCTCTGGGCATTCATCAATGTGATACAAACAAAGAGGTAAAAGTGGTTTTCCCTCAACATGTGTCATGGAGTGGACACCTATATCAAACTCCAGGGAGACTCAGGGTTGGTCAAAATATGAAAATGGACCAAGGTTTAAGACATTTATGTGTCTGCTCCAGCTCATGTCTTTCCAGTTTGGATAAACCAGTTTTCTTTACACTTATATACACTTATATACACTTTTCTAGATCCAAGTTTTAGGACTCAATTGTCCTCATCTTAAGCAGCCTATGGTCCAGTTGGGGTAGTACACTGTCTGGGTAGCAGGTGTTTGAGACTAGGAACGGTGGAAGCAACCAGCATTGTGACCTGCTCTGAATTCAGGCCTAAAAGCAGGCTGTAGATCTAGTCCTGTACCTGTATCTCCTTTTGAAAATGATCTAAGAGACTGAAATAGAATTCAGTAGTTATCAGTTAATAATTGAATTGTGAAAAATGGCAGAGCAGATGAAAAAGAGCCATACAAAACAAATGTATTCACCTCATCAGCTACATTTGCCTCATAATGCAGTTCAATTTTATTTATTTACACTCATATTTGCACTACAGAGTAATAATAAATGCTGTGAAGCTTTTTTTTATAAAGAATCAATCTCACTATATTTTGTAAAATGCAAGGAAGTTGCAATAATGTGAGACTTTACAAAACATTGTATCTGTTGTTAAATATTTGCTGAGAATGGTGACGAAGGCATTGTTTTTTATGTCAGTTTTATGGGATACATGGGTAGGTAAAATGCAACTTAGTGAGCTTTTACTGTATTGCTTACTTATTCCAGGCATATAATTTAAAGGACTGGAGGATAGATTTGCATACATTTGTCTTATTACATAAACCAAATAGAGATTTCTTGTAGATATCAAACAAACCCTGTTCGAAATATATTCTTCTGTCTGCCAAAAGGAGTTTTGTAACGTATTGCTAGGTAGCGCTTGTCAGCGGTAAATAAAATTCAAGAAAACCCCTACAAATGTGCAGAAAAGAAATTTGAAGGTGTGCTCTCTTGGCGACAACTACATTTTACTGTTCTGTGACCTTGTTGAAAGAAATTTTCTAAGCAGTCCATTCAGGGAGACCTATGCTGATGATCCTCTCTGACTTGCAGAATGACCAAACACTTTATCAAATGAGGACAGATGGCCTGAGATGTGAAATTGTCAATGGGAAGAAAATGCAGGAGGACAGTGTATCCCTGTTGAGCAATACTGCAGGAAGAATATTTGACAACGAGTAGTGTATTTTTTTCCCCTTGGGCTTTGTAAGGTATAGTTGTAGGCCACCTCTCCATGACATATTACCTTCTAGCACAAAGATGATAATAGGTAAGGTGATCTCATTCACTGAATTTAAAAAAGGAGGTAGAGAAAGCCCTCAGATTAGAAAAAGAAAGAATGAACCAGAATTTTAAGAGCAGCGATGGATTTTTTTTTAATGCAGTGAAGTGAGAAGCTGGAACCACCTGCAAATCACACCACTTTAAGAAACATGGGGCTTGTCACAGCTGATCAGACAACTACTCTAACTTCTGCCTCCGGCTGTGTCCAACACCTGATGCTATCAAGGAGGGGGAAAAAAGCCCCATAATACATGTAAGTCAACTGAATGGAGGAAAACAATCAAACTTGACTGTTACAGAGCGTAAGACCAGATTTCCCTTATTTATCTGTGCTGCCAGAGCTACATCAGCTGAGTCTAATATGACATTTTTGCACATTCAACCTTTCCTGTTGAAGTCAGTGGGAATGTTGTGTACACATGAACTGCAATGATCGTAAAATTAGTCAGACTTATTAAAAATCCACTCACAGCATTTAAAACTCCATGACCATCTGTTGAAATACATTCCACAGGCCAACTAGGGAAAACTGAATTAAAAAAAGCCAAAATAAAAAAAACCCAAAAAACAAAAACCACACTACTAACCAAAATCCACTTCTTTCAAATTCCAGTTTTCAACTGAAGTTTTCAAGCCTAGCCACAGCTGCAGAGGGTATGAATAGCAAGCATGTTGAATGAGTAGAGAGTAGGAGACAGAAGAGTGTCCGATGGCCTAAGTTGCAGTTCAAATAACATTTTTTTCAGCAACAGGTCAGCAAAAACAGCCTCTGAGCCATCCTGCCTTCTACCATTACCATGTGCTGTCCCTCTTAAATGCTCATGCAACTGTTTGGGGTTGTTTGTGAGTTATTTATAACCTAATGGGTTCCCTGACCCAATTCAAAAGTAGCTCTAAAAACACACAGCAGAAGGGAAAACACGGGGATGGGATTAAAAGGCCCGAGGACCTGCGAGGTTTTATGACCTTGATCTCTGTGAGCAGTTTAAGAATTTAGAAACTTATAGTGCTTTTGAATGGTCAAATATAGTTGAGACCATGCATGTATTTTTGGTTGCTTAGCAAACACTGAATGGGCAAACAATAGCATATGCTGTGCTCCTGCGTTGGTCACTAAGAAGCTGTTCTGTGCTGCTATGATACAGTGCAATCAGTTATCTTCAGTATGGGGTGTCAGATCATATAGCATCTCTTTCTTCAATGGAAGTGTCTATCACCTTTTCAGTCAGTGTATCAGTTGTTCAACTTATTATGTACACTTATTTGATTACATCTCTTTTGTAAATAAAGTTTTCTATAAAACATAGAGCAAAACAAGCTTACCTATGTAGCTGTAAGAGACTAGCTCTATGGATGTATTAGTGGTTGTTTTAGCATCTGGGATACTTTTGTTTCTTGAGGAGATTCCTGTAAAACAAACATGCTTATCGCCTGAAGTCTCCTAAATAAACTAATACAAGAGATCACATGCACCAGCAAGGTAAATTTTTTGCTCTCCTTATAATACTCTCCTATGGTTGCTATACAGATGGGGAACTGACACAGGTTAAGGTTAGCTCCAAGAAAAATACTTCTGTCTAGGCAGAAACTAAGTGCTCAAGTTTGCAAATCCTCTGTATGTTCCTGCTTGCTATGGGAGAAACTATAAAGCAGTGTATATCTTTATTAACCGGACTAATTTTCACTTAGACTACTGAAGGTCTACTATTGACCAAAACAAGTGTGCCTCATCATTGCTGAGGTGAGTATCTCAGCTCAGGTGAGCATCTGCTATCAAGTAAAGCCACTGAGGACCATGAATCAGAAGTGTCATGGAGCCCCTTCTACTCAGTATGTGTCAAGAATCACTGAACCATACTGACAGTGTTGAGTGTAGGAGGCATTGATCATCTATGATTAAAAATCTGGTCAGAAGTGTTGAAAGGGCTGTCACCGTCCCTTTTGTTTAATGTCTCATTGACTGCATCACTTTCCAGAAGGCGAGAGAGCTGGAATCAGTGTCTTTATCTGCTAAATAAAATTCATAACCACATCACTCAGATAACATTACAAGATGTAACATAAATGTGCTATGGTCATGCACTGTAGGAACTGTAGTTCTCTAACCTTGTACTCCCAGACTACTCAGAGGTGAGTCTATGGGACGTCTTTGGTACTGCCATGTTCAGGGAAGTCTGCTTATCGTGAGTGTCATACCCAAGAGACATGGGAGATATGTCACCTTTAATATTTTCTCCCAGCAATTTCCTCTCATTTTTCAAGTGATTATTTTGTGCAAAACACATAAGCACTCGCTAGAATTAAATAAGAGTTCCTTATCTATTAAATATTATAAGAAAAACACTGTAAAAATTAAATTGTGATTCTGTTTATGAAAAAAACCCTAGATATATGACAACTCTTTATGCCACAAGTATTTTCACATTGCAATAAGGATCGTGCCAGTATAAACCAGTGAAAAAAATACACTTTTATGCAGGTAGGGTGGTGAGAAACTTATTTATTTTTCAGAAACATCTTTTTAAGTTATTTGTATTTATATGATATTCTTAAATATTTATGGAAACTTATCGTATTTGTAGAAATTTCCTATCTAGGAACATGAATGCTATTGCAGCCTATGACTGAAAGAAGTAACTTTCAAAAAATTGAGTAGGATATGATGAAAAATCAAAGTTCTTGCTGTTACTGCCGGGAATAGAAACTCAAAGCAAAGGATAGATATCTTACGTTAAGTGGAATACCTCAGGTGAAAGAATTAATTCAGTTGCATTCTAAAATGAGGCTGAACATTTTCATACAGTTCTCTTTGTAATCATTTAAAACAATAATTTCAATTTTATTAATTCTTCCTAATTATATTGTTTTTTTCTGTAGGAAATTCTATTTTCAACTAGAGCAACCTTTAAGCATTATTTTTAAATTTTATCAAAAATACTGTTTTTCTTCCTGCCTAAAAATGTTGATCTTTACTACCACAGTGCTTCAAGGGAACTATAGTCCACATCACATTTTCTGTCACTCCAAAGACTAGTCCCTGTCATTTCCCATAACATGTAACAATATGGAATTGCCACCAAGATATGTTCCCTAAGCAGGGAACTGAGAATTTACAGCAAATATTGTCTGAAAAGGAAGTTAGACTCAATAAAAAGTATTGGAAAGGAATTCTACTGTAAGAGAGTGCAGTGACGTTTCTAAATAAGAATATTCTGACCTTAGCTAAAATCTTATTTTTGTTATTTAAAAACAAAATACAACATCAAAAGAAGTTTGAGAGAAGTTTCAATAATGAGTATGTTTTTATTTTCACTGAGATTTTCTATGAAAATGTAATTTGACTGATTCTCCACATACTTAAAAAAATAATAGAAAGATCAGTGTTTGCGTTTCTTCTAGACTTGTATATATTAATACATTCAGTTCAAAATTCCTCTGGCTGAAAAAAATGATAAGAAATAGGTGAGTGAATATACTAAAGTAATAGAAGTAGATATTTCATCTCAAGTAAAATTTAAACATTGCATGGGATTGTCAAGTAACAAGATAGAAAGGATTGAGGCTTTTTTTTCAACCACAGAAAATGAGCTTTGCAGGTTTCTCAAGGTAAAATTAGCTATTGAATAAAATGTTCTTTATTGAAGTGGGAGAGTGGATTATCGCAAGACTGATATTTCTGCAAATGAGATGCTTTGATGCCACTGTTGTTATGAAATGTTGTGATGCTCATGTAAGCTCTTACTTAACCCAACCAGTCCCCTCTCTGAAAAGACAGTGCTGCAGCCAAAGTGCTGAAATAGCACAAGGAGGGCTCTGCTATTTACAGCCGTAATGTAAAATGTGAGAGAATTTCTTAGGGACAGTCAAATTGATGTTCAGTACACAGATTAAACAATGCTGAATACAAGGCAACAGCATTAGCTTTTAGGAGGGGAAGGGGAAAGTACACACATTCAAGAACTCTCCCACAGCTGTCATTAGTGTCTTTTTCTTTTGCTGGTTAACAAAGTAAGATGGTAAGAAGCCCTGTGCTCAACTACGTTTTCTGGAGCCCATAAGAAGACACTTCTGCACTCTCATACAATTATTTATAATTACAAAGGGCATAAGGAGAAATTTTATAAAAATTCAGCAGGTATGTAGCCCAGGGACTCCGTATAGAGGGGTTAAGCCTACAAAAAGCAATGAAGGAATATTTCAGGAGGGCTTGAAAATTGCAGTCTAGTGACACTACAGTTACTTTCTCAGTGGCAAGCTGGCTTGATCTGTTTAGCAACAAAGGACTGGAACAGCACAAACCCAAAACTGAGATATAATTTAGAAGCCATGGAGCTTTATGAAGTTTGGGTTTTTTTTCCAGGAAAAAAAGGAAAAAACTCTATGGACTTAATTAAATGAAACACAAACTTATTGTTTACTCTAAACTCTATATAGAGAGATGCTTAAATAAACGGCCTAGACTCTACTCCACATTAACTGTTATTAACAGAATGGCTTCCTTTTCAATAGGTCTGTCTACACAAAACTACTGAAAGTGGCCATGCCATCAATGGTTTATGCCATAGAAGGAAACCTGAAGTATAATTGTTATGAGAGGCAGCCTTATTTGGCACACAAACCCTTTCTGCTGTTTGGGAAGGTGTTGTGCAATGATAAGAAAGCTTTGGAATTTGCCAGCTTAACAATGAAAAGAAAAAACTGCTTCATTTATAGAACAGAAAGATTTTACAGAGAACAACTGAAAAAATCTGAAGACAGATGCTGTTTCAATAGAATCAGAATTTAAAGTAGAAAACTTAATATAAGTTGCATGCATCACTCAAGAAATCAACTAAAAATACATGGTGCTCCAAGGTACGTAAACTGGAAAAATTTGAAGACAATCTGAATGTGCATCTTTACCATCTGAAGAGTCAAGTCCAAACGTGCTCCTAGTGAAAGAAACTAAAGTTGTGTCATTAAATTCAATAAGTGTGAATGTAATCCCTTTAGGGTTTACAGTCAACCTCTGTATTTTAATAGATATAAATTCACACTATCCACTGGTTAGAAATCAGCTTTTTTCCTGTATACATTTACTATCTGATTATGATCAGTTTTATATGGATGAAAAACAATGACCTAGAACCAGAAGATCTTTACCAGTTAAAATTTTCCTTGGGCTACTTGCAATAACTACTAAAGCTACAAACAAATAGAAAACAAGAAATACAAGATCAAGAAACTGATTAAATAGGGCAGTATGTTTGTATTTAAGCAGTCTCAGCAACCTCAGAGGAATAACTAAGCAGATTCTCCCTTTGGGAAAAGTAGAGAAGAACACAGCCAATTCATGACAAGAGCCAGAGGAGAGGGAGAGAGTTGAAATATCAAACATAAGAGCACTGATAAGATTTAAAGGGCCATAAAAACATCAAGATTCTAAGGTGCTAACAACATTATTAGTAATCCACAGGTAAAAAATTAATGATTAAGGTAATCATCAAAACAAAGTTCCATACAATGTGAAGAAGGTGGCTTGAAAGCAAGTCTTCAGGTATGTGAATGCAACATTTCTAAATACAAGCAATATTTGAGTACAGTGCTCATATTAGCTAAGAATGCCCCTTAATTAGAAGGCCTTGAAGATGCAGAACATAGCCACTGCCTTATATACATATTTGTCTTTGAAAAATATTGCATGTGTCTACTGAGAGGACAGTTTTCCCTCTGATCTGTATAACAGAGAAGAGAATATGAGGTACATCCCAATGAAGAAAAAGGTACACCAGTAGTCACAAAACAAATTCAGATGGTGCTGCTGGCCATAGATTTCTGAAAAAGAGAAGGAAAGATCAGTGGAGTAAAACAATACACAATTTCCCAGTCTTCAAATTCAGAAAACAGAATCTCTACACAAACCAATCATACCAACAGCAACAATAAACAAGCTCTGATGCAGTGAAGATTTTCTGCTCCTATTTGTTGCAGCTTTGGTCAGTCAAATACAGAGAGAAAACAGTTAGAAAAATAGGCAGATAACAACAACAAAAAAATCTAAAATCTGACTTATAAAAAACAGAAAAGCATTTCTAAAGAAAATAATGATTTTTGTTTATATAATGAAAGGTGATTTTCAGGGTTTATTAATTTGAATTTTAGATATAAATGTTGATTTATCCTCTTTTTCATGTAGTTAAAAATTTATTGTCAGTAAAAATCTTGACAGCTATTTCAATAAAAATGTTGATGAAATTGTCGTGACAGATTCCTCAAGAATAATTTTGGAAAAGATGGGAATTTTGATGTAAATATATTCATTTTTAAAAAAGATTCATGCTGATTGTTTTGTAATAAACACATGGAAGTTTTTATTGCTTTTATTCTATTGGAAGAATTTCAAACTCTTTCTAAATCTGAATCTATATTTGCATTTTTGAAATCCAAGACATCTGTCAGTTTTCATATAAAAACCCCCATCCTCCCCTCCTGAGAATTTAACAGTATTTTAGAGCATTCAGAAAGATTGAAAGCATGTGCAATGTTTGGTTAGGCACTCCACACTTTCTTTTTGTGTCTGCCATGATGTTATAAATTTAAATTTTCCAAATTTTGATGCTTTTGTTCTTGCTGTTTTGGTTAAAAACTTGGCATCACTGAAACAGCCAAAAATTCTGGTGAAGTCAATAGGAACATTTTTAATGACATGAAGGATCAAATTTTTATGATGTCACAGAAGGAAAAAAAAGAAACCCAAATCATTTTATCATGCAGATAAAAAGGAAAAAGGATTTTTGATTCTTAAATCTATGCAATACTTACACAAAAATGCAAATCAATGCAAAATTCAACACATGCAAATTAATGGAATTAAAAAGAAATACCATTCTGCATGGCATACGGTCAGATGCATAAAAGAGGAGTTGCATCTAAAATGTCTAGCCATGTTAGAAGGGTTACTTGAGAATGTAATTCTCCACTACAGTACTGATTCTCCAGTTAATCTGTCATGTTGCATAACTATTTGCAACACTGCCAAATTAATATAACAAATAAACACAACAAATTAATACCCTGACTCAGTTTTGATACTGCTGTACACCTATCTCATACTCACAGAGTAAACAAAAGTATGAATGCAAAGCAATAAGGAATGAAGTGCATACAAGGCTATACAAGCCTAAAATCTCAACATAGCAGGGATATGCACTTCTCATTACACACACTTTTGCCATCTTCTGGCATCGTGGGAGAGTTCAACTTCTGAAGGATTTTATCTGACGATGATTTGCAGGGCAGTGAGGACTTCTTTATGTACATCAAAGGGTCCAAATAAAGGAGATATATTGTTGTGTGCAGGTAATTTGCCAAAGAGAAAATGCGGAGGAGAGATGAGAAGAGGTAGATAAACTCTCTCTACTAATTTGTGAGTATGTAAGGTAGACAGTTCTCTACACATGAATGTGATATTTAAGTTATTCTAACAAAACGAAGGCCCTGATCTGGTAAAGATTTAAGCACATATGTAGCTTGACACACATGAGCAGTCCTTTGGCAGACAAGCCTGTTAACATTCAACAAATGAAGCTTTTGCAGAGCACTTCATCTGCAATGTATTCAAACCAAACTGAGAAATCTGAAAAAGGAAACAGCTGAGATATGAATATTTAAAACTTTGCTGCGGCAGTGGACATGTGTAATAACTTTTCAAAGAGATTTTCAGAGGATTTTTTTTTTTTTAATACTCTACACACAGCACTTGTCCTAAATACATATTTACATGATGGACTGGAAAAGCTCTTTTAGAAACTGTTCTGGTCTTCTGGGTAAATAATATTCCTTTTAAAAAATTATGAATACATATTTAACTGATAAACTAGAATGTCTCTATTAGACACATCATAAACAATTTTTTAACTGTCTAGTGAATATGTTTACTGCAGCAGAATAAAAGACCTAGACTGTTTAACCTTCTGTAATTTATTTTTCAACTGCAGTTATTCTGCAATTTTAAGCCTCCTCTCCAAACAAAAATAAAAAAAAAAATCTCCTCCCTTCTCTCGTCTCAGTACTGTCCAGTATGAAGGTCAATAGACATAAATGTGAAGGAAAACAAGATTTATTCTGTAAACAGTATTGTTGAAGCACTGTGTGCCACACCACATATCAATAATTTCTGTCTCCTAGACACATGATGTTTAAAAACCTATAATCCAAATTATTCTGCCAATGATACAGGTGACCTGGAGAGTTAGAAAGAGGTTGAATAGTATTCTTCTCCGTCCCTCAAAGAGAAAAGATAAAATCCCATCTGATCATGAAGAACCACAGAACTCATCTCTGTGAAGATCCATAACTTCACACTATTCAGAGGAAAACACTGAATCAACCATTCTTCTGTGATGTTTAAGAAACACAGTAAACCAGTACAGATATCCGCCTTATCAGTAAGCATCTTTGGCCACAATGCTTTCGTGACTATTAACTACTTACAGTGTAACTTTACAAATTACCTGTTTAGGTAGAGTTTACAGCTATATCTTGTTTAATCAAAACCATGCACAGTAACACAGCATAACAGATGCCACTGATCTGAATAACATGAAAGAGAAATAGAAGATAAAGAGAAGGAACAAAAAAAGTTCTCCTTTACAGGACAGATTTTCAAAAGTGATTGGAGACAGTTATTTATGTGCTCGAGATTTTTAATGTCATCACATTTTAACAGAGTCACGAGTCCATGTAGACACCTACAAGAAAGCTAAGATTTTCAAAAAGCTACTTAACCAAAAGCTGCCATAATTATATTTTATAGCCATATTCTCAAAAGCATCCAACATTCAACATACTTTTGGAAATCTGGCTCCAGCTGTGAGCAGTGACCTTTCCTGAACACCTGTAGGGATCTGGCATGAAGACATATGGAACATTCTATGAACATTCTACGTTCATATGAACATTCTATGATTGAATTTAATTATTGGAATCTTAATTACCAAAAACATGTCAAATTAGAGATAGTTCAGAGAGAAAATCTGTCTAGTCTAGATCTGCCCCTCTCCAGTTTGTACCTATTCCACCTCATAAAATCACCACAAGCCTTTGTGAATAGCCCTTTCCAGCCTTCCTGTCGACCCCCTTCAGGTACTGGAAGGTCACTGTAACTTGCTTTGATGGGATTAATGTAAATTCCTGGAGAGAAAAAAAAAATGAGCAAAATTTGGGCCCTACTTATGTCACGCTTCAGGTAGTGCACCACCTACTGGAAATTGTATTGAGTCATACCAGAGACACACACCATTTCGAATTTAGGAAAAAAGTATGTGGGCACACTAAAATAAAACCAAGGAATCAGGACACTAGAGGTATTAACTTGTGAGGAAGTCACAAGTGCAAAAAACCTGGTAGTGGGCTAGGAACTGGAGGGGAGACTATTCCATTGAAGTTCTTCAAACCAAATCAGGAAACACTATTTGAGAGACTGTCTTGTTGCTGAGGCACATCATGTCATTATTTTAAAAAGCTAGTAGTATTTTTGACAGAAAAATGAAAAACATACACAGGGGAAGTTTTGAAGGACCATGTGAGACTCGGTGCTAGTCAATGTAGTTCAATGCCTTGAGATGCAGCAATGAGGTTTGACAGAAGTATGACACAAACAACTGTGGTCATTGTCTGCTTCCAACATTTTTCTGCCAGGTCATAAAAAAAGAACTCAAGTATTTACAACATTCTCTTATTTCATTATTTTTCATTCCAGATGGTTAAGTATCACATGTAACCCTGTTGCTCTTATTACAATCTGTTGAACATTACCATTCAATCTGGGCATATGAATGCCAAAGATGCATGATTGAAGAACAATTACCCAAATGTCTTCCTGGACAGGACATTATCAAGTTTTTAGATGTTTAATATATTAAGAAAAATACCCATGTGAAAAAAAAGATTGAGAAAAGGTTTTCCAAAGTAAAAAAATAATTACTGCTTCATCATACTTACTAAGTCTCATTCCTTTACTTAAAGTGTAGGTATAAAGTACAGTTATTGTTGTCCTGATCTCAAAGGAAATACGCACCAGATCCTGAATGCAGATAGTGTTTTCGAACTATGGGAATTAAGAAGAGTATCAAATTGTGACCCAGGAGGTCAGGTAGGTGACCAGAACCCTGTCTCAGATGAGGTGGCAAGTGTGTAAGTTTGCATAGCTGTGTGTAGAAATATCCTTCTATAGACAGCACTTAAATAGTAAATACAACTAGGGTTATAATGCAGACAATCACTGCTGACCTTGATTGATAATTGGAGAAAGTAAGTCAGGCAGGTGAGGTGAGCTCATCTGGGCTGCAGAAGGAGCAGTATAAGCCCTGTGCTAGTTCCCTTGCCCCAATCCATCTCAAACCACATAGCTTGTGACTCCTTGTGGTCTAGGTGCATGGTCAGCTACACCAGCTGACACGGGAAGAAAATCTAGCTCTGCATGTGCTGTGAGCCACAGTACTTTTCAACATACAAACTGAAAACAGCCCTTAGGAAAGTCTCAAGTGGTTTGTATCCTTGGGACCCCAATGACTTCCCTGAGCCATAGAAATCAGAGACAATCCTTCTCCTTGAAAGTCTTGTTTCCCTCACTGCCTCTGGCCTCACTTTGCAAAGGGGCTAAATCTACACATTTAGAAAAGGAAAGGAAAAATCTCATTCCCACTTCTAATCTGTGAAGACAAAGATCCAGAGATGGCCTCCAAAAGGGCAGCTCCCACAGAGATCTTCTTATACCTCAGCCTTTCAGGCCCTCATCTTGCCACAGCATGGCACAGTGACGCTGCAGTACAGGGATGCCTGGGGGAACTACTGAGGTTCCACAAGGAAGCTGGAGTTGTGTACAAGGCACTTGCAGTGTTGTGGTAGCACCAGCTTTACTGATATTCAGTGAAAATGACTGCTAGCATGAAGTCGGATTAATGTTGGCATTATGTATGCTCCACATTGGAAGGAAAACCAGTCCATCTCAAGTAGTTTTAATTCAGTGTCACATTCTTTTAAAAAGTGACTTTTTACTGGAGAACTCTAACATAATGCATTTTTTAAACAGTGGACCCTCTTTATCTTCTCTGGATCTTGCTCCAAAGAAAGGGAAATGCTGGGCAGGACAAATGACACAAGGAGCTAAAAAGGTCAGACAAAATAGACCCATTAGAACAGTCTGGGGCATTTTAACAGTAAGTTTTTATTCAGCTCTTCATCCCCTACCTTGGCGAATTCTATAATCAATACAAATAAATTTTTCTCAGCAAAGCATAGTCCAAACCCGTGGAACCAACTGCTGCAAGAGGTCATAGAGTTAGATACCGTAGTTAGATTTAAAAAAGGGCTGAATACATTTTATGGCCAAACAACATCTGTACAGTCATCCAAGCTAAGATAATGGTGATGAAATTTCATGCTTGAGTGTGTAAAATGATTGCTACATCACTCAGAAAGGATTTTTTTCTTCCCAGGTAGAGGATTACACAATTGAGAAGATGCATTATAAAGAGGATTCTGAGCTTGTTTTTTTTACCTTTCTCCAAAGAGTGAAAGATCAGCTCATGAACCCCACAGAACAATAACTTGGCCTTCTACTTCTTCTCTTCTTAAATATGATAAAGTTCTTAAATGAGATGTTTCATTTAAGGGCCTCCAAGTTTTTTCATTCTCTCTACACTAACTGATCTCACCTGCAGGTAAAATAAATGAAACAAATCTGAGCAGCTGGCAGGGTTACTAATTCACCCTCTTGACCTCAACAGGTGAGAGATGGTGTGCTTGTTTACAGGCATGGAGGGGCCTGTGCCTGATATTTGATGCAACAGCTGGCTGCATTTCTCATGCAACTTGCATCTACTGTACATCTGGCTACATTTAATTAGAAGACAGAACAAGCAACAAAAAAAATTATCTTCCTTCAGTAATCAGCAACGTAATGATAATTTTGATAATTCCTTTCCTATTTTCAGCAGCTCAAATTCATTTCTGGAACTTAATAAAGGAATTAATTAAACAGGGTCACGATAGATATCTAGTTAAAATTTCGGTGATATCTTGCAGTAGGTTTAATTCACTGGGAGTAAGTAGGGGAGGAAACTGTGGGGTGGAATGACTGTTGAAACACTTAAAACCTCATTACCGCATATCTCCACTTCATCCTGAGAGCCCCTAGCCTGCCCATTATTGTCCTGCCTATACTTTCTGTGGGACTTTGAAAAGAAAAGGTTCAAAGAGCAAGACTTTCATGCTCCCTTTTCCATGTCAAACACTTTCAACTCCTGATTTCAAAGTGCCACTTGCTTGCTGTTCAAAGGCCTGTGGACACGTAGGGGGTGGGATGGGAGTAAAAGGTTGCACTACAAAGCCTGCTGCATTCAGAGCAATACCCAGACCAGAGATACAAACTGTAATATAAACTCGAGTATCTATCAATAAAACTGCCAATATAGGAAAGGAGGGTTAAAAAAAATTCTAAATGACCTTTTCCTGCCCCCTCTTCTGCACTAGTATTGTGTCACTATTGGTTTGGATAAAAGCCTAATTGATATTTTGAAGTGTATCTTTTCTCTCTGTTACAGTTATGACCAGGGGACCGCATAAGCAGAAGAGAAGCCCAAGCCCCAAATAAGTTAGCTAAGAATACCTAAAGATGTTCCTACCAACATCTGAAAAACCTGCCTTGCGCTCATTGAGTATTCATCTATCTCTCCTTCTCTCTCAGTATCCTTTTCATCTGCCTGCCCACAAGATTTGGAACACCATTAATTGGTCCTCAGGGAGGCTGACAGGCCTGTGCTTTTATGACTCGATTCTTTGTATTGTACACATGTGGGCATCTCTCAGGAGATAAACAAAAGGAAAATGTGCTGAAAAGGGGGGGCAGAATTTGTATAGGACTAAACGCAGAACAAAACACCTCTTCAATTTACTGCTAATATCCCAAATTGCATGAATAAATCCACCCTCTCCCCATTTTCCCTCTTTCCCACATCTGCTTCTCTTAATCTGCTTTTCCTGATCACTACAGGCTCGCATCTTCTGAGGAATTCCACCTCCCATTTGAAATCAAACAGCCTAACTCTTTTTTGCCCCCCCTTTTCCCTCCCCCTTGCCAACAAAAGAGTGAGGTGGTCTTATGGGAAGATAAAAAGAATAGTTGATCATAAGAACTAACCTGGAGCCAACACCTTGGTCTTTCGTCCCTTCAGCAGTTTCTAAACCCTAAACACCTGCAGCTAATTCTCATGGCTTCTAGCCTCTGTCTTGGATTTGCTGAGAGAGAGAGACTGGCACAGCTTTCACTGCTTAGGAAAAATAAGCCTAACACACTCAGAGACACATCGATTCATAGGCAAGCACCTGCACAAGCACATGCAGACACTTCAGTGTCTGTGCATGCTTGTTCATATATGTTTGTGAAGAAAGCAGTCTGTTTTATAAAGAGGTAACTGTAATTTTTAAAAATATATACTAGCACCCGTTACTGCTAACCAATAACATGCCAGAATTTCCACTGAATTTTTTGGATTTACCAGTGAAACATGCGTAGGACATTTTCTCCCCAGAGCCAGACAATTGCAAAGGAATTCTGGACCAACTCCTCTTGGCTTACAGAACGTTTGATAGAAAGACAAGGGTTTATCCTCTCTTGGATCTAAATCCCACTGTGAATTTATGAATCAAATTCACAGCTTGGAAGCAGACACATGAGTGCTTTTCTGTACCCCTTAGTACATCCTAAAAATCTGGTCTTTAGTGTCCATGCTTAGAAACTAAACCAAAATAGTCAGAGTAGGTGTTGGGAATTTTCATTCTATCTTCTTCCTCCCTTTTCTCCCTCAGCTTGCCTATGTCCTGTGGTTAAGTAAGTCTGCCAGAGATGGAAGCACATTCGAAACCTCTGCAGTGGAGGAGACTGAGAATATATCTTTCATGGCTGGGAGAAATGCTCTGACTCCTAAACCTTTGTTTAAAATGTGATGCCTTCTCATACACTCTGATTTTCAAAGTTAGAAGTGATTGGTTTGAAGAAAAGGGCACAGGTAGCCAAAGTACTGAGTATTGCCAAGACAGGTATCTAAGAGAAAAGTGAAATTTATCACACCCATTCTGAGCTTTCTTCTTTCTTATGATACGGATCTCCTTGCTTAACATGTCAATTTTTTGTGAATGATGTTCCAAGGAAACAAATTTTCCTTTTCATGCAGGGAATACGTGTATGCTGTAAATGCATTTTGGAGATTAGACCCTTATATCTGGAGTTAACGATGTATTGATGAGTGTATTGTAATGACATAAATCAGTCATTGATGCTAAGATTTCAGAGCCCAGATCCTATAAGACTTCTTGAAGATCTTAGCTATATGAAGTGTTTAGCTATATCTCTGACTCTGTTTAGAGGACTGAAAAATACTAAAGGATTTGCCAGTAAAAAAAAATGTTTTAAAATTATTAAAGAAAAAGAAAATCCCATTTGCAGCTTGATTTTATCATTTAATCCACAAAGAATGTTTTTATTCTTAACCTGTGAATGCACACTCAGCATTGGGGTACTATGTCTTGTTTTATATTGTTTCAAGGAGAATTGTTTAACATGACACAGGGCATTTTTTAAAAATTTATTATTTTTTTCCCAGATGATAGCCTGTGAAAGCAAATTTCTGCAATCAAACTAGAGGGAAGGCCACAGTAAACACACTACCCATGTCAGTTCATGTCCTTCCAACCTTTTACTGCAGCACAGCAACTTCTACCTGGCTTTCATACCATACTCAGCAGCAGGAATTTCAGTGTGGGTTGTAAAACCTGCTTAAGAGCCTGTGTAATTTACCTCATGTTGATTACCCTGTGTAGAATAGCTAATGGTACGTAAGTTAATTAATCCATAGCTGCCTTTCCTCTCTGTGATAATATAGTAGTAGTGGCTCCAACTTTGAAAATCTTGAGAATTTTTTTAATTGTTATTGGTGACTTTGTGCACCTGGCAGAAACAGGTATTTAAATAGAAGGCTAAGTTCTGATTTGACCTCAGGGTCTAAAGACATCTGTAGTAGGAAAAAGTCCTTAGAGAGGATTATAGTCCTGAAAAGTAGCCACTGCTTTCAGCCTGACAAGACCCTGCAGCTAGGCAGGGCAGATTTCAATATATATAGGTGGGGGAGAGCTAAGAAAGTCAGCAAGCTGCAAGGTTTTAGTCCTGAATTGTTCTCACTATACTGTCTTGAAAACTGAAGGGCAGAATGAAAGGCGCTACGTGTTTATACAATTATATAAAATACTCTTCCTATTAATTTCTTCTAGTTTCCTTGGAAATGAGTTAAGCAACCTCTATTAAGCAAGACCTGTACAAAACAAAAGTTATGATTTAAATCTACTTATCTTAGCATCCCAGCTACATATAAAAGTGTAAACACAGTCCACCCAATGCCAATCCTGAACCACAACCGTGAGGAGCAGTGCTCCTCAGTGCTGCCACGTGGAACAAAGCATGGCCATTCATATGGTCACTAACTGCTGGAATCATTTGCATGTCCAGACCTCCTTATAGTGTCCATCAGGGACATTCACTGATTATCAGCACAGAGCTGGCTCCTAGTGCCATCAGATTTCTTTTGGAGAGGTTTATTTGCTTTACTAACCATTTTAAGCCTCTGTGGCACCTTCTTCTTCCCCATAAGTGCTGTGCTTAGTACCCAGCTCATAAACATTATTTGACTTCGTTACCCTGTACATCGTGTCACCTTTTAAATTAATATAAAATTTTGGTGGTCTCCTTGTTTGTGTTGGTGTTAAACCTCTCCTGTAGAATCCTGAGTGGTGAAAGGAGAAGTAAGGTTTTAGGGACTTGGGCCATATGATATGAATCTCCTCTTGTGTTCTCCCTCTCTCTTCCTGCAGTGCAGCTGTGGAGGGTTGTTCTCCCTGAGCCATCATACTGAAGGCACTTTCTTCAACAGTGGTGATTAAAGAGGCACACAACTATGAGTGTGGTGAAGCACTGGAACAGGTTGCGCAGGAAAGTTGTGGATGGTGGATGACTCATCCCCTGGAAGTGTTCAAGGCCAGGTTAGATGGGGCCTTGGACAACCTGATCTAGTGGGAGGTGTCCCTGCCCATGGCAGGGGGGTTGGAACTGGATAATCTTTAAGGTTCCTTCCAACCCAAACTATTCTATGATTTTATGATACTATGACTCAGCTCAACGGTCCATTTCTGCTGGAATACACACATAAAATTATCTAGAGGACAAATAAAGAAGCAAAATGTTGATTTAGAGAAAGCTGGTTGAATAAAAGCAATTGTGAAATGTCATTCACAAGACAAAATACAGGCCACAGGTTTACTTGCAAGATGTCATATTGTACTAATAGGCCAGAGAAAATATAATAGATTACTTCCTTAGGGAAAGCTCCTTGAGCTGAAGTGGTAGCTTACTTTGGAAGGGAAAATATGTCGTTAACAATTCTAGTCTACAGGTGTTTTAGCAATGACATCTTTTTTGCTGCAAATTTCTCCATTGCTCCAACTCTATTCATGGCCTGTTCCTTAAGTCCAGTCAAATAGTTTCTACTCAATTTGGTTTTCTACTGATTTCTATTTCTTTTTAAGGAGTAGCATCCACCGGGTGAAATCTTGCAATATTTTTAAAGTAAATAAACAAAAATAAAAATATCTACAGCCACATTTGTTTCCAGGAAATAATAAAAAAAATATAGATATCAATTAAGAACTTCCATATTCTAAAAAAAATAAATAAATTATGAAATGGAAGCTTGTTTACAAAGCAAACACTTTTTTTTTTTTTTTAACATACTTAGTACTGAAAATTCTCTTGGAGTACATGAGATTTCAACTCACTTCTCTGCAGAAGCAGTTGTTCCCCAGAAACCCACTCTTACTTCAAACACTAAGGTTCATTTCATCTGTAGATTTTCAATAACTTTTGCCTCTAACAGTAAAAATATAGTTAGTTATGCAAAAGTCAATGCTAAACTGCTATAATGCTCTGAAATTGGTGAGTCTTAGATGCTAAGAAATAATGCATTAAACAACAGCTATCTTGACACTCCCTGGACAGACAGATTTCTCCTTAAGGTGGAGTATCATCAGCAAGAGAAAAATTCAAGCACTGGCTTGGAAGGGTATGTTTTATACAGCAACTGATATGGTTAATCCCTTTTTTCTTGACAAACTGGTCCAATAATTACAAATAATAGCTCAGTATCCATAGAACAATAAACTAAACATTTTTCTTGACCATTCTTTAATGTATTACTGTGACATTATTCCCTATTGCCCTCACTACCTACTTTTTGGCTAAGTCTCTTTAAGATCTGGGAGTTAAATCAGCAATTTTCCCTACTCTGAATTCACCTCATTCTTCCCTGATTTGTACCCCATGAAATCCTATTGCCCTCAGGGGGGTTCTGCAAAGTGTAAGGCTGGGCAGAGTTTGATCCAGAATGTTAAATACTGGAGCATCAAAGTTATAAGTTTATTGCAATTATTACTGGTCCCCATTGGTTAACTACTTATGCTGTGACTCAGCTACAGTTAAAATTCTATGCTACAAGGTATGTGGGGAAAAATAAAAGCACAAACAGCAAGTGAGTAGATTGATTTGAAACGAGCTTGATCCTATTTTTATGTCCCAGGGCAGAAGTGGAGGGATTTTCAAGGCTCCCCACAAAGAGTAGTATTTTGAGTTGGCTTAAAAAGCTGCACTGTAAACTGAGGCAGCTCAGCTGATGATACATAAAGGGCTTATCTTTCTGGGTCCTAGAGGCTGCAGTGGGTACTGGAACCTCTGCAGCTCTCATCTCTGTACCTCTCTCGCTGTTGCAGCACTTCAGAAGGATGAGCACTTCCTCAGTCACTTGGGCATCTTCATCAAATCAACACTAACAATTCTGATTCCTTCAGCACTCTTGGTAATTTATTTCTGTAGTTTAAGGGGAAAATCTTGCTCACGTTTCAGCTAATTGTGTCAGGAGAAGAGCTTCATCTTAAATTGACAAACTTTTGACTCGAGATTTTCACATCTAATCACTAATTTAATGATCTGATATTATATATAACTGACGTTTCATTACAAATTCCCTCAGTTGTGCTCCAGATGTTAAGATAGCTTTAAGAAAATCAAATCAAACCTAATGATACCTTCAGATTTTTTTTTTTTCAGTGTATGAGTCCAATATCGCAACTACTATAGGAATTCTCTGTTATATGACTCAAAGATATTCCTAACAGAAATGTGCATCACTTCTGAACTCAGGTACCTAATTGAACATCTGAAATAAAATGTTCTTGTGTCAAGAGATAATTTATAAAGATGGACTAAACTGAAGAAAATAAAAACAACTGCAGACAACAGCATGAATACAACTGTCTCTAAAGTCCTAAAGAGGCTTTTACATTTCTAACTTCATAGAGTTTACCCTCAGCGGCGTTTGGGCTGACTGAGATGGTCTAACCCTGATGTGGGTACCATGGATGCAGAGTGCACTTCAGTGGGATGAATATAGTAGTCCAACATAGGTCTCACTTTCCACAGAATTACCTTGAAGTTAAACACTATTATAGGAAATCAATCAATATGCAATGAAATTTAAAGTTTGTAACTTACTGACTGAGGGGCCAGAGGAATATAAACCAAAAAGAATGACTATTTTAAATTATAACTTCTCCTAGCTCATGCTATCTATGAAAAAATAACAATGTCCTTTAAAGGTAGCCATATATCTTACACCAAATGGCTGCCAGTGTTCCCTCCTAGAATTTCTGGCTGGAGACTTGGGCTTCAACACAATAGAAAATGTGTGTGCCATGTATTTTCTCTCCTATAAGACCTTCATCTTTTAAAAACCAAATAGCTAGAGCTAAGAAGTACTCCAAATTAAACCTCTTTTTTTTTTTCTCTATGAAAATCTGTTTTTCCAGTATTTGAAAAAAATGAAATGCATTTTACATTCAGTTCTATAGCAGTGAGTTTTCAGGGAAGATAATTTCTAATTGAATGTGAGAAGGTCCCAGTCATACCACTTTCTGCATAACTTCTCAGTTTAGCCCACTGTATCTTGAATTTATGATTACCAAAAATTAATTTTCTAATTTAGCAGTAAAATTAGTTTGTAGTAATAAATAGCAAACAGTATAACATAGAGAATGTTTGTCCTAATAGTTATTACCAGCCAGCTTCTCAAGACTCTTTTACTAGTCCACAAAATAGTCTTCTCTTTTTATTGCATTCAATAATCAGGATCTAGTCTGCCTCAAAACAGTCAGCTGCCATTGTAACAAGTTACAGGAAAATTATAATGCTTCCTAAGCATTTCCACAGAAACAAATTTCATGTGTATGGGGGTGGATGGTAGGAGGAGAATAACCTTGGGAAAACCACAATTATAAACAGCTGCAGCATGCATTAAATGTAATTATGATTGATTCCTATAAATAATTCTTTGTGTAAATTTCCACTTAAGCTGGATTTGCTGTTCAGGTGCAAGGGACATTTCTGCGTTAACTGATTATCTCTTTTTATTATTATTAAAAATACACATTCTTTTATCTTGGGAGAGGAGATGGGAAAAGAAAGCTTAATGTACCAGCATGAACTTCTGAAAAACTAGACTCTCACACTTAAAGGTTTGCCATCTTGGATGCAATGAAATTGTTTTGCCTTAACTACAAAGAAGGATTAAATTGAAAAAAAAAGGCACACCACCCAAAGCTACTGTCAGCAAAACCTCGTGATACTACTTCAACAAGATAATAAACATATAATGAGAGATAGCAGCTGATCAACCCCTATGGAACAGCTGACTATATTAATAGGATTTGACATTGGTTCCGTTTAATGGAGAAGGTGCTGAACACCTAGGTTTCTACTATGCTAATTGCTTGGTCATTTGAAAAAGAAATCAATACAATGCATCACTCACGGAAGAAAATCTTGACTGATTCTTTACACTTCCTACAGCAAAAATAAGCTCATTAATTCATTTGACTAATTCAACAATTCAAATTTCATTCATTCTTATTTAAGGTTTTACAACTGCCTATTACATGAACGTACAACAGTGTTAATGACAGGAAAGATCATATGAAAAAGAAAAGGTTCCTTTGGAAGCTTTATGTATCACACTCTTGATCCCATTGAAATTAATTACAGCTAGCCATTTACTTCTGTGAGATAAGACAACGGCTGTGTATAGACCTTAGTACATCTATGTGCTCTTAGTTCTCATCATATGTGTGGGAGCTACAAAGAGCTGCTCAGCACTTTGAAAAAACAGATCTTAAAGCAATTGTATTAGAACAGCTGCAACACTGCTGTACTGCAGCTGACCTTCCACTGAAACAGGAGGGTCTAGCCTCATAGTCAGTCAGATATCTAGTCAAGCTCTTAATTACATTTAAAAGCATTTCTCTTTTAAAGATCATAGAAGGCAGTGAATGGCATGTACTAAAAGCTAAGCAGCTACTTAACTGACATGATGATCCAAAGCTATATTTCTAGCCCATGTGCCTCCTTAACAATGTAGGTTTTAGTTTGAAATTTCTTTTCAGATGCTTAATTTTTTGAATGGAATATATAGATACTGCAAAGGGTATCAACATTTGTAAGACAAAAGTGGAAATATAAGAACTTACTTTGCTCATAGATCCTTCTAAAGGTGTTCATGTTTTAATCTTTTTCACTTCCTTGGCATCCTTCATCATGCCTTTTTTTCCCGTACATCTACAGAACACTTTTTAGCTAAGCAAGCTTTCTCTGTACATGGTAGGGGCAGGGTAAACTTGCTAGAGGTGAATATCTTTTAAGTCCAGATTAAAAATGTCACTTGCTTGGCTTGTCCAAAATTGCACAGTTAGTATCAAAGACAGAAGTGAACTTAGAGCTGTGTTCTGCCTGTGCTTTAACATGGAGAAAAGTTTCCTTAAAAAAATGGTGGCTAGAGTGCCTTCAAGGCAGAGTTGAAATAATGCAGATTGTTTTAGTATTAGTTCTATGGATGCATTTTTCCATTTCCATCTCCTTCACATGGACTTGCGATTAGCTTATTTTCAAATAAAATCTTGCTTTATTTTCCCATATTATTTTGGAGGAACTACAAATGAGGCAGTTTACACCTGACACAAGTTAGGTTATTTTTACAGGCTTTTGTGGAATAGTTGGTACTTCAGAAGCTTTAAGCTCTGCATGGGAGAAAGAAAGCATTATTTGCTCCAAATTTATAGTAAATTAATATGAAAAGTTCTGTGGCTGTTCAAGTTGCAATTACTATATAACACACAGAAATGCTGTTAAGATTCCATAGAATACCAATGATTTGCTTTCAAGATTTTCAGATAAAAAAAAAATAAAGCTAACATATATTTAACCCCCTCAGGCTAAATTTTTAAGCCATGCCTCTAAAACTGCATCACAATATTTTGTGAATACAGTTTTGCACACTTGACTTACATTTGGGTATAGAAATCAAGTGCAACACAACAGATATAGACTCAGGAGATCTATTTATCCTTTTGATCATAAATACATTCTTTTATTATTCTTTTCTCTTATGACTGGCTTTAAAGAGGGTCTTTTAAAACCTCCATCACCCTTTTAAAATAAATGTGCAAACCCAAAAAACCAACAGGAGCTGTATATTTTCTGAAAAAAACCCGTCCTTACATCAATCAGGCAAATATACATTAGCAAGAAAGAAACACATTAAGACTCGTTTTCCTTTTTCCGGAGCCAGGTTGCTTCTTTTGCACTATATATCAGAATGAAAGTAATTCACCACTCAAAACAAAATATTAAAGAACAAAATATGACTGTGATGTACTTCTGCGGAATACAGTCAAATTTCCATAAAATGTCTGCAGGGTTTTGCACATTAGAATTTCTCTTGCTAAAAATGTTTATGGAAGTAGGTCATTATGCACATTACTAATAGAGAGCAATTTGTTGCTTTTAAAGGAGCTTTTATACTAATAGTTGTGAATAAACACATTTATCAGATATCCTAAATATAAACAATGTATATACTGGTGAGCATAGTACTCCTCATACACTCAGTAGACATGGATTTAAAGAAGTTGCTCCTTTGAGGCCCAGTTCTGCTTACATGGAGCCCAGAGGAATTTTTTGACTGTTTACTACATTAATAGGTGATGAATGGTGTTTCATTTGTGGAAATGGGCTAACGGATGGTACCACTGAATGCCATGCCTCGGGTCCTAGCTACTTCCACACAGCTTGGCCAGAGCCAATAAGGCTTTCTCCGTGTTTAGAGAAAGTGAGAGAAAGGGGAAGGATGACCAAACAGACTCCTCCTCTCCATCTAGAGCTTCAGAGTCTGGTCCAGTAAAACCTATCCCCTGAAAGGCATCCTCAATCTGTGGAAAGCAGCCTTGTATGATGCAAAGCAGATTTTCACATTAATGGTAGCAAATTGTGCCAGCATGGTATCAGAACTGAGTTTGAAATAATAAACATCCCATTATCAGCACTTAGAAACAATACAAAAAAAGGTAAAAACTATTGTAATTTTACTTGACTTCTGAGGAACAAAAATTATATAACCAGGTAATTACACTGTGTAGTTCATGACAGTATGGGAAGCAACAAGATACCAGTTTAAAACTGTTAGACTCACTGAGGAACATCTTGTGATATATTTACATAGCAGACAGCATCGATTATCTTAAAAATCTCACTTAAACAACAGATTAGATCACCTAGAAAGTGCAAATAAAATGAGCTGTTTTAGGAAGAAATGTTGATTCTTGTGGTCCTTTGCTTGGTTGTCAGTAAAAGTGAGGAAAATGTAAAACATCTATCCAATTATTTCAGTTAATATACAAGCATTAGGCATTCAAATTCCTAATTAAGAGACAACATGCCCTGTCAGGCATCTGCATGGGCTATTGAACATTGCCTAGATTGTTTCATAATTATCCTGGCTTAATAGCTCTAAAAATGTAAGCAATGTGCATCCATTGAGGAAATGCACTGCTTATCACATGAGGAGGAACAGCACACAGAACATGCTCCGCTACCGTGTATTTGTGCTGCAGGTTTTTAGTGGAACATGGTTTAATTAACTGTGGGCAGCCTCAGTTTTGTAGCTGGCTTCTGTTGACAAGGAGGAAATGTAAATCACATATCAAAATATATTTCTATGTCCAGTTTTAAACTTATAAAACTCAACTTCTGGATTCCAGTGTCAGTTAGGCACCAAGAACAATGTACAAAAATATGTATTTGTACCGATTTCATCATCTTATATTTCAAGCCTCATTTATCAAATCCTCCATTTCCCAGTCCCTCCGCGCCAAAAAAATAACCAACCAAAACAAATCCACAACAACCAGCATCCTCTAGGGCAGTCATGTTGTCAAGGAAACAGATTTTTGCCATCTTGTATGATTTGCATTGTTAGTAAATTTGCTACAATTTTCTACTTTTCAAGGCTGATACTTATGTTCAAGACCTGATCAATATTTCCTTGAATGCTGCAACCATAGCATCGAGATGTCTATTCTTTCATACTCTCTGGCAAGGCTGGGCAAATCAAGGATGCACTCTCTTATGAAAACTCTGTGAGGAATACAGAAATGAAATAATTCATCTACTTGAAATGAGTTTCTTCTTCTCTTTAACAAATAAGGTTTGTTTTTGAAAGTAATACAAGACGTTTTACGGGCTTTATATCCCATTCTCTCTCCCTCTTTCTTCCCTTTTTCTTTGTTTTTAATAGAATAAAAGGGGGACAAGCAAAAAAGAAGAAAAGGCCTTTTTTAAAAAGTCAGAGGAAATGTGAAGAAATTTTTAGAATAACTGAAACTGTGCAGACAAAATAGATGTTTTTAGCAATGTTTTTGTTTTAGCTAAAACACTAATTGTAAGTTAAAAATTCAAATGTTTCTGTTCAACTTTACCATTAAGACACCTGTACATGCATATTTCATGGGATATAGTTTCTTCAAGCCTGTTTGCTTCCACCAGACACAAAACTACAAGGTGTAAATATGGCAGCCTCAGGATGTTTCACACAACAGAGTGAGGGAACTACCCCTCAACATTTCTCTTGAGACTATCAGAAGGAGTTGAAGCAGTTCTCTGGTTTCCCTGTAGACGAGCATGATATAAATAAATAACAGGAATAAATATATCTTCTTACCTTGGACATATCCAGCAGAGTTCAGTTGATTCAACTGGCTTTAGATAGACTCTTTTTTTCTTTCTCATCTCATGGTAGGCATAATCATCATAGAATCTAATTGTGAACTTTCATCACTTTGAAGCAGAGAGTTTACCACAGCATCTTATCCATATTTTGCTGACATTTGATGTAAGAAAATTTTTCTTCTCTGTTCTTCTAAACAAGAACAAATATGATTTAAAAAATTGTGTGTATTTGCCTGTTCTTTCCTGACCCTGTCTGTGTATAACTAGGCCATGTACGGCTTCAGCCGTGTATTTACTGGTCTGGAATTTGACACTATGATGCATTTTTCCTCAACTGAATATGTAAACTTCTTAGTTGTTAAATAGGAAAGTAACTATCCACCTGCAGGTGGCAAAGGAATGTCAAATCAAATGATAAAATTGATAACAAATATTTTGGCTGAACTGTTCTTGTCAAAAGTAGTTTTTTTTTCCAAAAACCATAATTATCTATATAATATTATTTAATGTTTTAATGAAATGCAACAATAAGCTTTAAACAAATTAAAATTATGTATGTAAAGACTATTTTTAGATCTCAAATCCTTTTCCTTCCCTTTACACTTGTGGTATAAAATTTTAAACAAGTCTCTTCTTTTCTGTCTTAAATCAGAAAAAAAAAAAATGCCAGATTTCAAGGGAACAAAATTTCTAATTCTTTATGAGATCACAAGATAATTAAGGCACTTGACAATATAGGTATGTTAGGCCATGACTTCCACAGAAAGAGGTAACCTTGCAGATTAAACTCCATAATGAAACAAACTTTCAGGAGTATTGCAGTGAGTAAAGAAGCTTTATGCATCTCTCACACTTGAAAATCCCACCCAACTTGTCTAAAGGATGGAAAAGTAAATGGGAATAAATCGATGTATTTTTAAATTTTTCTCTCTGGAAAATAACATCAGTGGGAACATTACACCTCGGACTTCTCTAACTTCTACACCATAAGGAGACTGGAGGTCTTCTGTGGAGAAGAGAGATGGCATGCTCTGATACATGGACTTGCTTCAGGAAAGTCTAAACACCTTCACAGTTTGAGCTGCAAGACAAGCAGATTGCATTCTAGTTGTTCTTTAATACTGAGGACAGTGCTAATTACTCCTATGGTAGAAATTTCATGATACTTTGAAGCCTTCTTTTTGCCATTTTTTTTTTTTTTTCAGGTTTGTGATGGAAAAGCTGCCTCTCATCCTTTGGAGAGTACACTAGGAACCACTAGAGCATGCTAGGGATACCTGGTTGAAAGCTTTGCAGTTTTTTCTCCTATATGAGGGAGGAAGGGAGGTAAAAATGGGAACGGTGTGCAACACACAATGTTTTGGATGTATACTTTCGGATGCAGAAGTGAATAACTCCTAATTCAAAGGCCAAAGGCAGCTAAGGTGCTCAGTCTTTGTTGTTGTGTGGAAGAGAGGTTTATACACTTACTCCGCTTTGTAAACACATACATTTAGTTTGGTCTGCTTTGTTTGGAAGCCACTACATTATTTGCCTTCTCAGGTCCCAACCTCTGAAAAATCCATTTCTTCTGGATTGCCAAGGCACAGATTCTCAAAATCACTCAGAGGAGCCAGCTCCCAAGAGACAACTAGAAACAACTACTTCTTGCAAGTGTAAAATTTTTCAGCGTCAGTCCAGACCTTGATGTAGTAAAGCACTTAAGAGCACCGAGAGCCGGTTGATTTCCATAGAAAAGTTTATGCATTTGGGTGCCTCACTGCATTGGGTCGTATATTAAATATTACAGTCTCTTATAATAAGTAGATGGATGTTACAGGCTTGTATCCTTCAAATGTTTATACATATGAGTAATAAAATTCATGCAGGATTCATAGTGTCTAAGTTGTTAGCTGACCCTGTGACCCAGAATTCATCAAATTTGGATAAGTATTTCTTTCTATGACCTTTTTTTCAGGCTATTCTTTTTTTCCCTCTGTGAGAGAGGTTATTTACAAATAAAAAGGCAAGAGAACTACATATGGTATATGGGTAACTTTGAAACTACACTGAAAAACATTGCTTAAATAAGGGTCCACTGAGATCAGCTAAATTTATTTTTATAATGAAGAATTGTGGGGAATATGTGCGTATTAGGCTTTACCTCCTTGTTCCCTCTGATCAAATGTGTACTGCTGTGCAAAAAGATATGAAGTTTGGTTTGTTTTTTTTGTTATTTTTGTTCTGTTTTATTAGATCATTCAAAGTCTTCTTTGCTCACTAAAATGCAGCCATATAAAGATCTCAGGGGAAGCTCAAAACTATTCTAAAATCAGCAAAAAGGCAACAGTAAAATAGTTAACAGGTAAGGGAATTTATTATATTTTGTATTAAAGAAGTTCGTAAACCAGGTTCCATGAAATTAGTGTTTACCTGTACCGCTATTTGGAAGTGCAAATTCTATCTTGTTAAGTACTCACATTTACTGATTCATTGTTTATAAAATCAGGTGCTCTTAAGGCAAAAGATATTTTTTATAGTAAGTAATTCTGATATAAAATAGAGAAGTTTAATCACTTTATTAGAGATCATCTGCATGTGTTGCTGGGAAAAAAGCTTCATGAACAAAAATACAAATTACTATAATTTGTACTTTGGAAAGCATATGTAAAATATCTTCAGGTACCATAAATTTGGATTTTTTACCAGAAAAAGATCAATAATTTTCACAGCATAAAGAGTAAAACACCCCACTGTATCAACTAGAGAGTTTCTATACAGCATACTTTCCAAAATGTCTCTTTTTCCAATAAACATATAATCTATGTTTAGATTTATTAAAAGAATTGAAAAGAGCATGAAGCAGTCTACTCTTTTTCAAGGGATGCAGATGATAGCAAATAAGATAGGACACTAGGGGCACCGTCATACCTTCTTCACGTCTTCGTACTTGTCTTCTATCTCCTTGTCCTACATTAATAAAAACAAATTGCTTAAATGTTTAGATAAAACCTACTCACCTTTTAGAAGTTTCAATTAATTTAGTAAGTATGACTCCTTCATAATTAAATGTATTTTCACATGCCTATATCTTGTTGATTACAACTCATTTATCGTACTTGACTCCCCTGAAAAAGAGCTCTGCGTAGCGTGCCTCTCACAACCCAAGTACTGGTAAAAATTGAGCTATGTTTCTGATGACCTCAATCAAGCCCATTTTTGGGAGTGACATAAAATATTTCCTCTTCTTCCAGGCAAAGATATTTTATGTCCTGCCTGATGTTATGTTGTATATGATCTTTTAGGTGTGTACCATTATTTTTTTCCAAAATATGTTGTAGCATATGGCTACATCGATGTAGGCTCTGAATCTCATTTTGGGAAGGCTAAACAGTTTAGTGGTGGACATCTAGATATTCATCAGAATATCATGATAGTTATGCTCCAGAATTGTGTTATTGTTCTCTAGATATTTTTTTTTTCCTGGCTAGTCTGAAATTATCCAGTATTTCCAGCCACAGAGAAATGCTTTGAATGAAACATCTACATTGGCTGGTAGTGGAACTATTTTCTAGAAGAGAACCTGTTACTGTAATTCACTCTTCCAACCTCCCCACACGGGCTGGACTCTTAAAACACATTCCTCACCTTGTTCTTCCTTGCTGATGACAGAAAATAACCTCAACCATGTATATTCTGCCCTAAGCTGCAAAAGATCAAAAGTAGAAGAGAATGGGGACCTAGGAAGAAAACCTGATAGTTCCTCTCTGGTCCTTCAGCTCAGGCTTTAGGTGCATGATGGTCTCTAAAGTGAAAACTGTACCCCTAAATTACTTATCCTATGTGTAAGGTTGAAAAGGGTTTTGGCTTAGAAATCTGAAATAAAAGTCATTATATTTCCATTATAGTCTCCTTCATATGTCTTCTCATATACTGGTAGGCTGCCACTTAAATCTACAAATGCACTTTTTTCAACTTCCATGTCCTTATCATACCTCAATATGTTCAATACTTCACCCAACCAACTTTGTTGTAGGTCTCAAGCCCCTTAGCAATTTTCCTCTATTTAATTACCAAATACAACAGTATTTGATTTAGGAATTTTCTATAAAAACAATCAAAGGGATGGGGCTACAAATTTTTAATCAGCCCTATCACTCTTTCTGTCTAGTATCTGATGGTTCTGTTTATTGCACACGATTGAGACCCAGAACCTCGTATGTACACTGAGTTTAAGCCAACACTTTAAGTGTGTGGTTATTCAGACTTGTGTGTGATGGAAAGTAGGGTAAGAATGAGAAAAAGAGGTGCCATGCCCGTCCTTCCAAATACTTCCTTCTACAAGTCTTCTGCCTTTGTATTCTATCTGGAGAACATGGTTGATTATATTATTCTCTCTGTCCTATATTCGGTCTATCTAAAATAAATATAAAACCCTAACATCAGGACTATTAATTCTTACACATTAAAACAAAAGGCCTGGACCAAAATTAGTTTCTCCCTGCTACAGTAAAGAGAAATAAGTGGATAGTTATTTCATTATGGTTGGTTTCATTCCAATATCCTCATAAATAAGGTATTTCTAAGATGGATGGATAATTATTATATCTTTAAGATATAACCTGCCTTTCCCAAAGAGACCGTTTAATGTTTTATCAGATGCCCATTGTCCCTTGTTTGATTATTACACATTTGTTACCTTAGTAAACATGATAATACCCAAGAAGAGTGCTGTGGCAAAGAGCTCTCTGCCAGTCTCTTGTTCTGCCCCTATGGTACGTGTCTTCACTGTCAGGTGTTTCATAGCTAACCTTACCTTACCTTACCTGTAGTCTTTCACTGAGTAATCAATTAGTTACTCACCGGTTCTGTAAGTCTTCAATTTTCAACAACTAGGTTTTAGAAAAACACCTTTGACTTTCCTTTCAAAGCTGCTCTTTGTCCTTGGGAGAAGTCATCTGAAAACATCCACACTGTTACCTCAGTGTCTTCTTTCACATTTCTCCATAAAGCTTTGAATTGCCACAATCCTTACGAAAACTCCATAACTCACTGCTGATGTACTGATGTGGTCACTCAGTCATAGCCTTGTATAGTAGCATACTGTACTCTTGAATTCTCCCATTAGCCAATTCACTTCTGTTATCTCTCAGTAACTACTCAGAGGCAAAGACCATTTTTGTATTTAATATGATAATATGTTTGTTCATGATTACAATACATAGTGTATTATAGTAGTAATAATAATAATAGTAATTGAAAGAAGTCTCAAATCAAATTACTAAAAATAAAACCACAAACGAAAGTTACATATTATATTATGTAAACAGAACATGTAACTATATAACAATGTTTCGTATAAATTACATATTTCTATGTGTATATCTAAATATAGGTGTACATATATTTTACATTTATATAAAATAATATAAATTCAATAATATTAAACATTGAAATGATGCAAAAAGAGACCAAGCTAAGAGTTCCTATAAACCAAATCTCAAATGTAAAACAGTTAATAACAAAACCACACCATTAATAGAACTCTCACTATGTAAATATCATGTCAGATCATGGGAAGGAAATAATAAGGAGATATCACCCCCATAAATCTTCTACTGTACTACAACCTTGTGTAGATGTGATCTTCTGCCTCATTTTATTCAACTGAAAAATACAGTTACTCTATTATTGATTATTTTCTGGAAATACTTGAAGACAAGGAGGGGAGTCTTGTCTGTTTGAGTATGCATATATCCTTTCACTTAATATTTTTAATGTCGTCAAAACGTTCTTAGCTGAACAGGTGGAGAACAAGCAATTTTTTCTCAGTCTAATAAAGAACATGAATGAATCATGCTCAGTGTCCATAATTCAGAAACAGCTGAAGAAAAGGCAGCACTATTAACGGTGTAAATCATTTTAGTGACAAAGAAACTCCCGTTAGACCTGTTCTGTATAAGATCATACACATATACAGGTGGGCCAAAGTACCAGTGTTTGGTAAATAAAGCTGCTATTAAATTCTGATTTAAATATACCTGGTAGCAGAACACAAGTATTTATAAAATTATCCTTGTTTGAGAAATGTAACATCTCAGAGCACCTCAAACAATTTTTTTTCCCAATTTTTTTAAAAAAATTGACTTTGGGCTCCTCATAATCGAACACTCAGTGAGACCTTTGGTGTAACTACATCCCCTCACCTCCCCCGGAGTCATATCTCACTTTATGCCCTGGGAAAAGGTAGAGCTGAGAGAAGTTCACATTACACTATGGAAAATCCTCCAAGGAACTTGGCCTTTGGGAAAAAAAAAGTGAAAGGCTGAACCCCTATTCCCTTGAGCATTCTCAAAGGAATGTTGAATGAGTTATTGAACAATTAAAAAAAATTTTTTTTCGGCAAAACTAAAGCATATCTGTACTCGTTATGCCAGATGTAGATAGTCCAGCAGATTTTCCTGAATGTAGGTATTGGGGGACTGAGATGTAACTTCACACAAATAGGACTGGCAGATATATGACTATCCAATTCTCTGCTACAGCTTCCATACTCTGAATTTAGCTGTAATCTATGACTCTTGACCCATCCTGCATTGAAACATGTATGAATGAGATGAAGGAAAGATGTTCTTGTCTCGAGTTCCTCTCTATAAAAGGGATTCCCAGCATTTCTGAATGCTACAACATCATGGTTCAAAAAAATTATCACAGTATAGGTATGATTTGCATGGAAAATTACTTCCTTCAATATCTCTTCCTTCAAATCTCTTTGTTACCTCCATAAACGAAGGCCCACTGGGAACTAATATCTTTTATGCCTTTATATCTTTTCTTCTTTTGCAGAGCAAGAATAGAATAGGGAAGGGGCAACACAAGCAAAAATACTTGCTGGATTTCTAATGGAAATGTGAAATCTGTGGGATCCCCATGAAACCTTTGTACTAAAGTTCTTTTCTGTTTTTAAAGAAGGCTTCAGATGAAGACTCATATTTGCATAAACAAAGAGGCATTCAAAAACATCAGTTACTGGAATGACAGAGAAAGACAGTTTCTAGGTCTCTGACAAAAGAAGGTGCCATCAAGCAGAGTGGGAAGCAAGTTTGCAAAAGAAATGCTATGTCTCTATCTCAGCCTTCAAACCATTCCTAAAAAGACTGCAGAAATGGCAGTAGCAGAAATGACAGGTATTCTGTGTCTACTAATGAAGAGCAGAATATCAAGGCTTGTATTTTTTTTAAAGAGAATATCCTTTACAACATCTATCGTATAGTTTGCTGTTTACTTGTATCCTAAGAGAGGCAGACCACACAATAAAGACAACATGTGGAAGGTATGTGAGGTGAATCCAGGATGCCTGTGAATTTTAGGAAGTCACCTAGGTCTTAGTGGGACTTCTGAAACCACAATGTTAGTGTGCAGTGTGCAAATTGCTCCCGCTCTGGTAACTCCATAATGCAGGAGATATTCATTGTTTTTCCCCCACCCTGCTGTTGACCCCAGCATTTCTGTGGGGATCTGTTGACTCAGTCACATTCACCAGAGCTGGAGGCAAGGCTCATGCCCAGATCTGGACAACTACTGTGGGCTGTGACCGCCCAGACGTGGCACTTGGCCAATCCAAAATAAAACACGAACCTCGGGTGGGTGGAAACTGCTCTTAATTCCAAGCCTGAGATGCTCCAGGGGAGTTTGAAATTAAGCGAAACACATCTGCCCATCTCTCATTATTGCTGCTGTTATTGTTGTTATAACCTTTCATTACACTAATCCGCATTTTTGTTCCACATTGTGACTATAGAAGAGGCTGCAAATAGTCATTAAAATGTGATAATGTTTAAAATTCTAGCACATTAACACTGACATTTTGCCTTCTAAACAATCTCAGGTAATGAAGGTCAACACAAGCAAACAGTCTGTCTGCGGCCCTTCGTTACAGCCTTTCTGTGCTTGGACTTCACAGCAGGGAACTTTCAGGCAGAGTGTTTTCCTCTGTGCAGCTTCTCTCTGAGTACTTGCTGCAGCTGTCCTCAGCATATGGTAGAATATGAAGATATTTTCTGGAGTCCACTGCCTCAATCACTGTTTAATGATTAATTACTGCAGGCTGGTGTCAGGGTGAGATGTTCAAGGCTTCAGGCAAAAGTCTTAACTATACAAAATGACAGCAAGTGGGATTTTGCCAAAATGAGTAACTTTGCACTGCTGCTTCTAATGATTTGCACCGCCTTTTGATTCATTTGTAAACAGTAAGATGGTAAAAGACTGAAATTATCAGGAATAAATGCCAACAATAACAATAAATTGTTCCCAGAGAGACTCTTAGGCTGTTTGGTTGTGTTGAGAAGATGCTGTAACTAGATCTCAGAGAACCTGGGCTATCTTCCCCCAGACCATCTCCAAGCAGCCTCCAGCCATCACTATGAGGAAGATAAATTCTCTCAGAGACAGGGAGTCCAAGAACTACAGGAGCCATGAGGACAAAGAACTGAATCTGAAAGCCCTACTTCTGTAGTGGCTAATGGTCTGTTTGGTAGTCACACTGCTTTCTAGGCCAGACCTGGAGATAGCCTCAAAGCTGCAGAGAGCTTGTGGATGGCACACAGCCCCTTCCTGGGCAGAGGGGTGCTTCTCCTCATCAGCACTGCCATCCACAGCCACATTAAAGGACCTGGGATGTAGTCCTGCGGTCTACAGGGATATATGGGGAGATAGAAAGCTACCTCTGCCTTACCCTGTGGTCCTACATTGTGCACAGATCCATCAGAAGAGAGAGTGTCGTCCCTTGAGCTTCAACTTTGTGATCAACAACCTCCCCCTCCAGTCACATCGGCCTCAAATTAGAGCAATGAGGACATAAGGGATCAAACTGTTTAAAAGCTTTTGTTCAGTTTTTTAGAAATGCATCTTAAAACTATTAGTTTACTTGCGTGACTGCAAATTATCCTTGAAATGGAATTATCTCTTACCTACAAAGGTAAAAATTGCACGTGTGTCTTAAAAAACTTAGGCTTATTTTCTTTAGATTGATCTTCATCAGAAATGCAAAATTAGTGTAAATGGTACAATTCACATTTAGTGTCATGTCACAACTTCTTTGTGATCATGCCAGTGACTCTACAGAGCAACAGAGAGTTTGACTTTTTCATCTCAAGTGCCTTTGTCTTTGATAAAAGTATGAAAAACATTTACTTTGAAGATAGAGTGTTTCACAGCATGTAGCTTGGGATTCCATCTTTGTTGTGCAGTGCTATTACTGAAGCCAAAATCTCATTATCTTCTGATAATGAGGAAATGCACTGGAAATGCTTTTGGTGATTTGGTGAAAACATTTTTCTTTTCCTGGGAAAACTGAAAACTAGTATGGGCTGGTGAAAGCCAAAAAAAGTTTATGATATTGGAAAAGAGAATAAAAAATAATTCAATTCCATTTCTTCTTGAAATTTATTAGATAATTGCTAATGAGGTAAAAAAAAAAGTAAGTTCTGTAAAGAGTATTTGTTTTAGGAAAGGCTATTTTTTGAGGAAATAAATTTGACTCACTCTAGATGAATCTACTGCCTAATAGAGGTATTTTGTCTCCATGAAATAGATAAATTTTTCACAGCAGTGGATAATAAAAATACTTTGGTTTTTTTTTGTTTGTTTGTTTTTTTTCTGGTTGAATATTACAAAGTATGTAAAGGACTTGGCTGTCAACTAATAAAAACTAATTTTACATGCATACAATCTTTAGTCTTTTTATTGGAAGAGAATGATGTTAAGTGAGAATCAGCTGAGAATTAATGGGCAGGTTACCCAGCCTGTACAAGTCGCAATAAAATGCAACATTATTTGTCAGCTTTTAATGTGATATTAGCTGGTGATGGGTGAACCACAAGAGGTTGAGAGACTGAATAATCACTAGAAGCATAGATGCTTATTCAAACTTTATCTGAATGTGCAGACACAGTAGAGCTGAAACTAACTTAGTGCAGATTCCTGGTTAAAAAAGGGCGATGATATAAAATGACACACTTTGAAAACAACACTTTTGGAAACAAACTTTTATTTCTTCTATCTGGGCTAGAAATATCCTAAAACCAGGACTACTACAACTCTCTTGTTATTTTGTAACAAAAAAACACTAGTGAAGACACACAGTTAAATTTATTCAGCCTCTTAAATCTCCAGAAAGCCATAAACTTTTAGCTAACTTTTAATAATTAATTTAAATCAGTCTGCATACATCTAATTTTAACGGTAAAAGCATTATGATTTGTTGTGAAATTAAATAAATGAAGCTTGTAGAAATCACATGCTTTTCTTTTATTCATCATCAAAAGAAAACTTGTTACGTATATTGAAAATTTCAATCCAACATAATTATTGTCATCTTAAATACTTAAAATTAATTTAAGGGAACAAATCCTGAGTGCAATTTCAAGGCCCATCAGACACAAATACACAACCTGTGGTTCAGGGCATTCTTGAGATACAGACTGTGTGCCATTAGAAGAGTATTTTAATGAAATATCTGTGTGTGTATGTGTTTCATTGGAAAACATCTGAATCTTTGCTATCCTGCAGCACCATCACCTCTTTGATAAAGGGATCCAGGAAGTGATCAACAACTTCACTTGACACGAGATATCTCACAGGATCTTGTCATCCGCTTTCTAGATGGGCAGACTGTGCCCACTAAATAGCCAGGTAACCTGGTCAGAGCAGGACAAATCACCTCAGAAACAGAAAGTCAGACACAAGAAGACATTTCCTTTAATAAAAAAGCTGTAGTATCATTACTATCCAAGGACAGGGTTCAATTTTTTGGAGGATGAGGGGTGGGCAAAGAGGGGTAAGGTAGTTTGTGGCCCCTAAGGGAACACACTGCTGTGTACTCATTCACAGGGTATTCACTCTGCCTACAATCTACATGAAGCTGCTGACCTAGGAATAAAACTTTATGTAAATAACTTTCAAGATCAGTCTCTTAATATTAATGCAGAGACTTCTAAAAGTGAAAGCAAACAGTGTTTGGCAACAGGAACTTTTAATGAGAGTGTCACTAAGGAATTCAGTCTGCAGACCACGAATTATGCGTAACAGACCCAGCTGACTTTTCTGCACCTTTTTTCTTTACTGTCCATTAAACGTGAAAAAGATATTTTGCATAAACTATGTGTTCCTGAGTGAGGAGTTTTACTTGCAGCAAATTACAGAGGGTGACGGAAAGTTGAAACAGGCAACGCAGGCAGGTTCTGGAGTCTACTTCCCTAGAGACACTCAAAATCCACCCAGGCATGGTACTGTGCAACCTGCTTTAGATGAACAAGTTTTAGCAGGCGGTTTGGACTAGATGATCTCAGAGGTCCCTTCCTATCTTGACCGTTCTGTGATTTCCCAGAAGGTTAGTATCACCTTCTGGCAAATTATCACCGTGAGCGGATGATTTCTTGGATAGCATCTCTATTCATGTTCTCTGTGAAACTGCAGAAGAAACAGAAAAGGCCCATATGGAGTGAACATCCACCATGAAGAGGATGGGAGGAGTTTGACTAGAAAATACAGTCCAGATGGAGCTGGTACAGAACTGAAGCGCCAGTGCATTCAGGCTCAGCAATCTCGTTTTAACATTGCAGAATATATAGGTTATCAGTCTAGCCAGGAGCAAAATCTGTGTGCTTGCTATCTAACATTTGTAACTGCACCTGCCGCCACCTGGAAGTTCCTAATACACCAGAAGAACGGCACAAATCACAACAGAGATGAACAATGAATATACAAGAGTCCTAAACTGAAGTTGCTGTTATATTGGGTTGGCAGAGCTCATGATTAGTAACATCAGATGCCATTCAGACTTATGTCAGGCCAGCCTTAGATCTTCAAATAAAAATCTCCAACATTAATCATCCACATCAAAGAAAAGAGAAAAGATTAAAGTGCAGTTGAAGTTGTATTCTTGTCATTGCCTTGTGTTCAGCTCCTCTACTCCCAAAATCACTTAATATCATTTTAGATGACGAGCGAATGTTTCCTGTTACCTATCTGGCATTTCATACCAGTGCAGGACTCTCAGAATTCTCATGTCACAACCGCTAGCACTGTGATGACATCCTAAATCCTCTAGGTTGTCTCTTTGATTCCCAGATGACTGGATATGTTTGTAAACAAAGGGACAAGAATGTGGTTTTAGATTTAAGAGACCCCAGTAGCAAACAAATGGTAGAAATTCTTAAAAGATTTAGGTGAAAACTAGATTTTTGGATGTCACCCTACAAAAGCACATATGCAAGATCTCAGACCTAGTTTAGTTGACTGGTATATTTGTATCCCAAATTTTATGAGACTTGAGCTTTCAGAATAGTGGTGTTATGATGAGTTAACACCACTTCTTAGATTGTTCACCAGCCAAATAGCAAAATTTCTTAATGTCATTTTATGGGACTTATAAGACATTAAACTAAATACGATTGCTGCTCCATAAAACAAAACAGTTCTCCATATACTGTATGTATGCAAATACAATATCCTATCTCAGCCTCCAGTGCCCGTAGTAACTTATCCTTAGTGTTTAGACTGAATAACTATTATTGGTTTGCATGATCCTATATCTTTGCATTTCCCATAACTAATAAAGACAGAAGCTTTTGGAAAAATAAGAATGATGCCTTATGTGCCTGACCATATATCTGAGAAGCTTTTATTTTTCTGCAAGAGTGGTGCATTTGTCCAATTGAAACATACTTTCAAAATGCAGAAGAGATTTTTAAAACCAGGCAGGTCAAATATTGAATGAATGGTAAAAGTATCTTTAAAATGGGACTGTCACATAAGGCCAGACATTCACATCGATCAATGGACAAGGTAATTAGGGAATCTAGAAACTATAGATCATACTAATAAAATGAACATCAGGTGGAAATTTAAACATATTTATGGTTTGAACAATTTCTTTCTATGACGTGAATAGAATGATTTTTATAATAATTATCAAGTCTTGAAATGTAACCTCTATGCATGTTGTCCAGTCTTGCAGAGAAAATTTTGATCTGTGTGGACTCCAGGTCTGGTTCTGCAAATGCTTTCCTCCTATATCACACAATGAGGGGACAAGCTTAACACAAAGATATTGCTACAGTCCTATGGCTGATGTTAAATACTGACCATAAAGCAATTGTTATTGTTTTCCAATAAATTCTATTTTGGAATGCACTCAGTCTGGAATATTCACCAAATAATACCTGAGCAGAGTATTATGAGTCTGAGGGTAGAAAGATGCATGAGTATTTTTTAAGAGGTGGGAGTTTGAATGAAGGAGGAAATGAATCATCAAGTTATGAAATCACCAGCATATGAAAATCACCAATTAATGAATGCATAAGTTAGATAAATTCTGAAAAGTCATATGTGCAAGTCACAGTAATAATTCATGTAGCTGCTGATCTTGGCAGCATTACAGAGGTAACATTTTTGCAAGGTTAAGCTGTCTTTGAACTTTTCTACAATATATTAGGAGCAAACAGACATTTCTTCTGTATCAAGCATACAAGTCTTTTTGTTCCTTTACTTAAAAAGTATCTCAAATTATGACAACTGTGAGGAAAGAAAATTCCCTCCATTGTATTTTATCTCTCCATATCACATTAAAAAAAAATCTGAAGATACGAGACTCATTGAGTATTGTTCCACATCCACATCCTTGTTTTGGATTTTGTGTCTGAAATAAAACAATCTGGGCTTGTAGATGTGATGTTGAACTGACAAGACTCAATAAAATGTATTCGAGAATTTAAAAATAAAAAAAGTTGTTATTAATTGTGTTCTTTGGGTAGCCTCATAAAGGTTTTCAGAGGATAATGCCTAGCAATTATATAAGAGAAACAAAAAAAAAAAAAAGAAGAAACAGAGCAGTAGAGGGAGTCCTGAAAAAAGAACAAGGGTTTGTGTGCTTTTTTTGTGGATTTGTCTTTGTGCAGAAACTCCAGATTCAAATTCAGCCTAGGTCTGTCACTATGTATTTTATGAAGGCTGTTTGGTCCCCAAAGTTAAATAGACCAAAGCACTGAATATCCTTTCCAGACATAATTAATATCTACCTATACCAACAACCTTTGAAATTATTGGCAAGACAACTTTGTAGATAACCCCATGAAAAAGAAGATAATTTGTTATATTTACCTTTTTTTGTACTCACTTCCTGGAACTGTATAGCTTTTCTTTCAGAAACTCTCGTTTTGTTTTTTCTTTAACCTGAAGAGAGTCACACCTGCTGGACAACTGCATGTGGAAAACCTTAGAGGTGTATAAGTTAAACTTCCTTTAAACTTAGAGAAGATCATCCTCGTATATAAAAATTAGACAAATTTGAGCATAGGGGTCAGAAAATTCATTCCATATCTTCTTTATGCATTAGTATAAAAGCTAAAGTCTTTGATTCAGCTCTTTTCAATGTTAGCGCTTGATATTCCTGCAAGAAAATTAATAAGGCTATCTCACTGACTTCAGTAGGAATAGTCTCAGTCCCTAAAGCACTGCTGAAACATAAATGTCACTGTTTTGAAAGAATATTCAATATATTTTGTTCTCTGAGGTACATCCATCTCCAAAGTGCTTCAATGAAAGTTGATGGAGACTCAGAAGTTAGTTGGTACTTTCTGAATACCTTTAAGGAGACAACAAAAAACAACTTATCTTCTCACTTCTACCACACTATCTTCTAGCTAGTGTCTGTGGAATATATGCTATGCTTACTGCACAGCTGTCTGAAATTATGGCTTAACTGAGTGCAAGGGATTTGGATCAGGTGTTTCACAAGCAAACATCCTTATGTTGGAATTTTTAATGTATAGGGCGATGCGATTTTGGGGTCTATGCAGTCCTTTTCAGCAAGATTCCCCAAGGACTACAGCATTGCAGCTCAAATTTTAGTAGATACAAGAATCCAAATTTCCATTACATATTAATCTTAACAGTATTCATTAAATTCACTTTCTTTACAGGTTCTAAAACTCTGGTAGAAAGAAGGGTGTTTCAATGTAAATCACATAAAGAGATGCTGAGCCCTCAAAGCAGTGTTGTAATATATCTGTGCCACTGACACATGACCAAATGATAAACAATCTATGCTAAGGACAATAGATGTGAATATTAATTATTTGCTTCAGTTGCTATTTTCACACAAACAGGATTTAAGTGTCTCGTGTTTTGGGGATCTGACTTACCTGCTTTAAAACTTACTCATTTTCTCCCTTTTTTATAAACTATTTGTCACACCTCTTTGTTTTAAAACAAGAGTAAATGTTTTGCTTTATAATCCTACTTTTTTAACTAAATAAAAGTTACCGCATAAAGTTTTAATATAATTTTAAAATATGTCCTTGTAGAAGTTGCCATAAATGTCGACATTTTCAGCAGCGGGAATTTATGATGACACTGAATTTTTACAGCACTATAAAAGTCCATAGTCATGATGACATCTACAGCTGCCTTTTCACTAAAATATAAGAAACTATATTAAGATACATAGTTCAACATTTCCAGGGATTTTAAGGAAGAAAATATATACACTTACAAGTGCTCACAGCAGTCTCAAGATGGAATAGAGGTAGAATCCTATGATTTTTTAGGTGCTAAATCTTTTTATATTGAAATGGAAATTAGCAGAGGATACTTTTGTTCCTGTTTTGCTTTTATTTTCTTCTGTTGATCACTGCAAAAATGGCACAAACAGACCTTGAAAGTGAGCTAGAATTGAAGCATTATTTTGCCAGGAAAGGTTTAACTAATCACCTGCTTCCCATCCCCCATCATCCTTCTGCACACCCATCTCCTCATCTCCTCCCCGCTCCATATGCATTATGCATCTTTTTAGGAGAATGGACTATTTGCAGAAATAAAGATGTAGACCCTAATGAAGGTACATAGATACAGTCCAGCTTCACAGAGGAACACAACTAAAACACAACTAAAACACAACTTCGTTGCATGTTGGCTGTGTCTCAACTATTAGATACTAAAGTACTTCATCTCAGCCATTTATTAGGATACCCTGGGATACAAAACCTCTCACAACAGCTTGGTTCTGAGGTAAAGGAAAAAGACTTTCATAGGCTGGAAGCAATAGGATATGCTCCTAACAAATCTTTGATTTGGGCTACTGAGAGACCAACACCCTCAGATTATGATTGCAATGTTGTGAATTCACCCTTAAGTCTAGGTGTAACCAAAGCATCTGGTTTTCACTTTGCAAACCAATAAATAGAATCTCAGAGTACCATGAAGAAACAGAATTCTTCATATCATCTACCACTAAAAGGAAAAGGCTGTACTTCCACATGGGATTCCATTAAATATATGCTTAAATGGGAATTGAAATCCATGAAAAATTATGTTTCAATACCCTAAGTGTCTGCACCTTGGTCAGAGGAGTGTGGTTCAGACTGCGTGATGGCAACAGAAATCTCACCAATAACATTAGAGTACTTGAGATGGTGTTTTCATAGATGTACACATCCCAATCTGTGGGAAGTTTTCCTTAAAGAAAGTCTTCAAAATTTCCTTCACTGATATGAATACTTCACTTAAATGAAATATTTCAAAGGCTCGAAAGATTTCAACATTCTATGTTGAAGGCTATGATTAAAATAAAGCTATGATTAAAATAAATGTACCACTGGATAAGATATTTCCCGATTGTCACAATAGGAAAAGTATGAACCGAACTCTTCCCTCAACACACATTCAACACTTCCATTGAATTAAATATGAGTTACATGTACATAGGGACTGAGGCAGTCTGTTTTAATTACTGTGAAAATGTCAAGTCCTTGTATACAGTGCAAACCTAAAAGCAATGAGACAGTTAACCCCTTTATTGCTATTGAGCACTATATACAAGCCAAGTTAGAAAAACTCAGGAGAACCAGATGAGTGTAAAATGGCCTAGTATTTCTACTGGAAAGTTACTAAAAAATATGTGTCCAAAAAAAAAAATTTTATCAAATGTTTAAGCAAACAAAGTATGCTTTTTACAATTGTCCAGAGTTTAGCCCAACAAGTCCACTGCTAAGAAAGCGGTCAGATATTAAGTATCTAAGAGAATCTGATAGTTACAAATGGAGCTTATCCACAAATTTGATACAGTTCTTCGGCATCAGGAAATTTTAAGCAGAGTTATATACCAACATGCAGCCAGATGCTGTGTAGAAAGAAGTTAATTTGCTATTCAAGAATTTAATATGCAGCTTTCAGATGTCTTCAGAATTCGTTCCATAGTATAAAAACAGAGACAGGTATTTTCAGAAAGCTTCTCTAGGATGCAGGAACACTGTCCTCTTTGTGATTGCTGACATATCCCTGGGAAAAAAAAAAATCCTCAAATGCAAGATTTTCACAAAAACAATCTAGTTTCCCCTGGTGACTACAGCCTAGTGCATCTGGGCCAAAGCAGCAATGACAGTATATGAACTACAAGAATGTTACAGAAGATCATAGACAGGATATGGTAGTATCTGGAATACAATCACAGTATCAACAGCCAGCATTTCCACTTGGAATTTCGTTCTTACATACATACTCTGCCTCTGTGCAGAGAAACTCCAGAATAACAGCTTCAACGTATTTTGCGCCTTGTGACACTGCAGTTAAAAGGGGTGATCATTGGTAGGAGAATAAGTGGATCACTGAAAGGTCTCTGAGGATTTGTGTAGTTTACACAGAGCTAGCAGTACATACAAACATTTGCAGCTAGCCCTTAAACACATGGTGTGAATTTTGTGGTTGTCCTATAAAGTGGCAGGAGTTGGACTTAATCCTTGTGGGTCCCTTCCAACTCTGGACATTCTATGATTCTATGAAAAATACCAGGACTAATAGCTTGGGAATAGAGTGGAAGGGGAAAGACAAAGAGGGGTTATCAAACACGTTCTAACCTGCCACAGTGAGGCAAAGCTCAACTCAATCACTTCACTCAGTGTGAGTAGATGCATTTTCAAATATAGATGTCTTCTTACCCCTAGTCAGAAAATGCTGGTGTACAGGAGTGAACAGTGAATTAACATGAAGTTTCTTGAAACTGAAGAAATCTGTGATGGAAACTTTTCAATTACTGACTGAATCTTATGGAGAAGAGATCCCAAAGATCAAGTCGGTGCCAAAAGGAACACATTTTTTGTCGGTAGAAGATGTGAAAGTAAAAAAATGATAGAAATTCTCAACAGTGTTGCAGAAAATGATTTTTCAATGAGAATTGTTTTGAATGTTGGCAGTATTGTATGCAGCTGTGTGTCAACTCAGAAGGGAACTGTTTTGAAGGTGATCATACTTGATTTTCTTAGTTTCTTAAATAAAAGGAATGAGAGGTACAGCCTTTTTTTTTTTTTTTTTTTTTTGTGTTGGAGTTCCTGTAAAAATAATTTCAAATCAAGACAATCCACTGGCAAAAATAGACAAAATAAAAGATATATGTGATATAGAGTGATATAGAGTTCATACACACTGCTATTTCTGTCTTGAATCAAACAACTGTCTTCAGATAGCATAATTAAAAATTACAAACCTTTTAATCACAGCACAAGTTCATAAGATATGGACAGACATAATTACATAGCAAAAATTGTCTGGGCTCTGCTAACTCCATTATTAAGACATTTTATGAGAAATGGCAAAAAACAATGTCACATTATTTCTCCAATTCATTAATAAACATATTTTTTGCACACTATTCTTCATGGTGTATTAACTTATGACAGGGGTCAGGGCTACATTAAATTACAGTTAACAGTGTTATTTGACAGCTCCTTAGGTATCTGCTGCTCTTAAACTTGTTCTGCATAGAATTATTTTTTTAACAGCACAATAAGAAAAGTCTTAAATAATAACGTGTTTTACCTTGATTCCCACCTTTTTGTTGCACTTCTCCACACAGAACAAGTGGTAGCTGAAGATAAATATAAGAAAAGAATAAATCATAATAGAGCAACTCGAATTTAACAGTTGCAGACTCTGAAGGTTTATAATACAAAGCACAATTTCTTCTTCCTTCCAGTACTTTCAGGTAGCATCCAACCTCAGTTTCTCCAAATTAGGTGTGGTTTGAATACAATAAGAATCTGGTCCACAGTCCTGAACCACAATGTTTTACATGGAAACCTAAAAAGAGATCAATTGTTTTCTTGCAGGAGATTGTCCTGCATTATTCAAGGAAAGGTGAAGTCCACCAGCAGGTTTGCACGTGCTATAAGGACATATATGGTTATATATTTATATTTACATCATTATCTATGGCTTTACACTCATATGACATCTTTTGCATCCCCATCTCTGTGATCAGTCCCTCTTTTCTTCACCACATTTTGTTAACTGCAATCACAGAGATATGTGCACAGAGTTGGATGGAAAGACAGTCCTTTGCCATGCACCACACAGATAATCACCTCTGAAAGTCTGTCTTTCTCTTCTCACCCATGTATTTGGATTGAGTACTAATACCACTCTTTCCCACTCTATCTCTGTGTCTAGGATTCCATTAAACTACAGAGAGTAGTTTCAGCACTGTCTTCCATGTCTCTGCATATAGGACATATTCTCTGAACAGACTGTCTCCTAACTCACATCCCTCTTTAAGCAAAACCTGATGTCATTGTAGCTATTATGGCTATATTGAGGGCCCGTCTAGGATTGTTTTATTTTTTAAAATTTCATTTGTTGCTGACTATCTCAACTCAAGGGGTTTGTTTTTGATGGCTACATTTGTACATCTCTTATACGTGCACAGGAGACCACCAGTTTCAACTGGTACCTTTGATAGCTAATATCACTCAAAATTTAAGAAATATTAACAATCATAACAAAGACAAATATAACTATGGAATCTCTGGGTTTCTGTAAAAGAAATAGGCGTTACTTTAATTTTGCTGGTGTAGCAAGGAAAACCTTGCTAAACACAAATCAGAGATACTCAGATGCTTTTGACCCATGGTAGCTCTCACAGTTACTCAGGTAGTTTTGGACAAATGCAGAGATAAAATTCCTTCCTTTTATCAGAGTATTTCTACCTGCTCAGTAGAAATACAGAGTCTGAACACATAATGCAGAAAGAGATTGATGTAGTTTAGCAGATGAATAGCTAACTCCAACAGCCAGATGAAATATAACACTGGGACTAGTTTAAATATTTTTAAATCATGCAGATTTAAATCACCACTTCTAATCCACTTCTGTAATATGAAAGAGGCAGCACTATTATTGTCTTAGTCCTATGTTAGACAGAGACAGTGAGTCTATAAGGATCAACTCTGTAGTGCCTAAGTATTAGAAACAAGAATACAAGAAAATACAAGAGAGTTAGGGAAGACTCACATTACACCCTGGTATGTGAAAAGAAACTTTGGAAAAATGGCACTTCAAAAACTGTTGAACCTATTCAAAAAGACCCTGAAGTCAAGAAGGAGTACATTAAAATCTGTGGATTTACCACGAGGCTTACTTAAACATAATATAGTAGCCATGAAGGCATGAGTGCCTGTAAACAAACAAACAAACAAACAAAAAAGAAAAAAAAATCAAGAGGGGAAACATTCCAGTACATCTAACTAGTGAAGTTCAAGAGGTCACTGTAGCCATGTTGGTACCCTTCAGGCAGTGGAAACTGAGCCCATGACTCTTCAAGTAAATGTACCTTTCTTTCTTAAGTCCTTCTAGTACACTATATTTTTTTTTCTTTCTATTCAGTAGTTGTATCATGGTTTAAGAACACAGGAAATATTTTCATTGTTGAAATACATTCCAGTGTTAGAAAAATGATTGAAAAAAACCAACCCCACATGTGGCACAGATGAATCATAGAATAGTTTGGGTTGGAAGGGACTTTAAAGATCATCTAGTTCCAACTCCCCTGCCATAGGCAGGGACACCTCCCACCAGACCAGGCTGCTCAAGGCCCCATGCAGCCTGGCCTTTAACACTTCCAGTGAGAGGGCATCCACAACTTCCCTGGCCAACTTGTGCCAGTGTCTCACCACCCTCATCATGAAGAATTTCTTCCTTATGTCTAATCTAAATCTTCCCTCCTCCAGTTTATAGTCATTGCCCCCAGTCCTATCACTAAATCTCCTTGTAAAAAGTCTCTCCCCAGCCTTCTTGTAGGCCCTTCAGGTACTGGAAGGTCACTATAAGGTCTTGTCAGAGCCTTCTCTTCTGCAGGCTGAACAACCCCAACTCTTTCAGCCTGTCTTTGTACGGTAGGTGCTCCAACCCTCTGACTATCTCTGTAGCCCTTCTCTGGACCCATTCCAACAGCTCCACACCCTTCTTATGCTGAGGATTCCAGAACTGGACACAATACTCCAGGGGGGGTCTCACAAGAGTTGAATAGAGGGGCAGAATCGCCTCCCTTGACCTGCTGGCCACTCTTCTTTTGATGCAGCTCAGGATACAGTTGGCCTTCTGGGCTGAAAGCACACATTACTTCTCATGTCAAGCTTCTCATCAATTAACACCCCCAAGTCCTTCTTCACCTTCTTCACAGGGTGGCTCTGAACCACGTCATCCCCCATCCTGTATTAAAACCGTGGATTGACCCAATCCAGGTGTAGGACCTTGCACTTAGCCTTGTTGAACGTCATGAAGTTCACACAGACCCACTTCTCCAACTTGTCCAGGTCCATCTGGAGGACACCCCATCCTTCTGGCATGGCAATTTCACCACTCAGTTTGGTGTCATCTGCAAACTTGCTGAAAGTAAACACGATCTCACTGTCTAGGATATTTGATCTCTTTGCTGGATTTTTTTTCCAAATATTTGCAAAAAAATACTCAATCTATTTGCTTTAATATTTTGCAAATAATCCATTCCATTGTGCAAATGTATCTCAAACTAAATTTGACAACAAAGCAGTTTAGCTTCAGTGGCTCATCCAATCTTGACCTTGCCGTGGGTCTTTCTAGCATTCCCAACTCAAGATGAAATAAATATGGATAAGTACAAAATTTTACTCTTAGGAAAGAGAAGGCAAATACTCAAATACAAAATTAAGGATGATTCATAAAGCATCAATATAGAAGAAAAGCATTACAAGTAAAACATGCCAACTATTTGGAACCACATCAACAGGAGGATAAATCTGATTCTTAAAGGTGTTGACAGGAAGATTTTAAATAGAAGACAGGAAGACACTATCTCACTCCTTTCAAAGTATTGTTATCAGACGCCTACATTACTCTAAAAAATATGCAGGCTGGCTGAATATAGTGCCAAGTAGAAAAAGAAGAACATGTAGGAGTGGACTGGTCTAAGAAACTACTTTGTGTGTGTGCTCTTGCAGGCGTGCATGCGCGTGCATAGAAAAGGACTGGGACTACCACAGAAACAAGCCAGCTGCAAAGGCCAATGTCTTTATGTGACATAAAGCAGTTCTCAGTCATGGGTGTCTTAGTGCTTTATCCAACAGAAGTAGTCATACTATCTCATGGATAGCCTTCTCTCTGAAAAAATGTCATTTTGTTATTTTCTGTTCCCTGGACATGGGGGACTGGGGTGTGGGGGTGAATTCTACGTGGCAATCTGTAATGCAGATTCACTCAAACTGAACTTTGCATTTGGCAAAAGATCAGCAAACAAGGCACATTTTGAGATAGAGGTTTCTACATAATCTCTGATTTTGATTGCCAATTCCAGACAGCATCACTAAGGTTACAGCCTGGTTTCCAAGTCATTATTCAGGGTTATTCTGCAAGGGCACTGATGTCTAGACCCTCTTTGCTAGACAAATATATTTGAGGAAATATTGGTAATTGTGTGTTGAAGTGCAGACAAAAATTCAACTATTAGAAGTACAAAAAAACTTACAGCTCTACAATTGCAGCACAGTATTAGTTATGAAACTAGAAAGGGTACTATGATGCCTCCAGCAGAAATTATTGCTCAATACCCAAGTGGCACTTACCTGTTCCAAAATCAATGCCTGTGTGGTGTGAAGGAAGTTGTCCTGGAGATTGGCTTGCTTAAAGGTAGTGGAGAGCTGTAAAGCTAAAATCATGTTCAGATTTTGAAAAATCTTTAAGTTCAGAGATCAGATTTTGTTTCATGCTGGTCTTTAATCTTAAGGAAAATAACACAGATGAGAATATTGTGGCAGTAAATATAGATAAATTTATTCTGGAAGAGGAGAGTAAATGTGTGTTTGGAAAATTACCATAAGTTATTCCAAATATCAGTGGAGATACCTTGAACCAGTTATCAGACTTAAGGCCCTTTCAGGACATGACAGAGATTGTTATTTCTGGCAGACAAAGATTTCTTTCCGTAGTGTTAAGCCTGGCCTACGAAAAGTTACATCAGTTTAATTAAAAGTATATTTTTAAATCAATGTAGCAAGCCCATGAAAGCCCTATGTGGGCATTTTTAATTTTATTTCAAACTTACATTAATTTATCTTAAGTGAATTCCTTCCTGACTTGGGCTAAATCAATATACACCAGGGCAAAATCAATTTTAGGAGTGCCCAAACAAGTGTTCACATTGGTTTAACAAAATCAATCTATAAAGCGATTCAAATTAAATTGGTGTGTGAACGCAAGCTTTGTTTAGCTGATTTTCTCAAACTAGACTTCTTACAAAACCAATGAAAGTGAAAATTATGGAATTTATTTTGGATCCAAGCTTATTTGCATTGCAGAATTAATCATCATCAAAAAATTTATGCCAATGAAATAAAAGAATATTCTGAAATATATGAGAAGTACAATTACCAAATTGGTTTCCAGAAATTTATCTTATTTATTTATTTATGTATTTATGAATTCAGTGAAATGCAAGCAGAACTTGCAAAATACCCAGGATATAAGGTGTTTCCTGAACATATCCCTAAAACTACTTTTTCAATGGTTAGACCAAAGAATGAAAGAAGTCCCCTTGAATTCATATTTTGCATCTGGCAAATGTTTTGCCAGCCTGACATGTTTGAAACACAGTGGGATACAGCCAGTCTCCGTAGTTTTGAAACTACTAGCTTAGTGGCCATGAATTAAAAAACAAAGCTAAAACAAAAACAAAAACCAACCAACCAAAAAAAAATCCCACAACAATTCACAAAAAACCAGAGTTCTAAGAGAAAGATTTTTTGAAGAAGGAATTCTCAAAATGCTAAAGGAATGCAAACAGGTCATTATTTGAAGCATTTAAGAAGAATGAAAACCTTTCTCTCCTCGTACAAAGTACCTGATCAATCTAACACGAAACTTCTTTGCAAGTCTCAGGACACATATTATAAACTTGCAAATTGCATGACTTTGCATTAGTCAACTAGATGTAAGTAAAAATAGTAGATTCTAGTGGAACTCACTGTCTTATTTCAGTTTTCTGGGAACTCAGCACTTTTCTTCCTATTAGTGGTGATATCTACTAGCACGGTCCTAAAGTTTTTAGTGTTTGCAGACCTACAATTGGCTCCTAGAAATTAAATTCATATATAATTCATTCAAAAATTTACAACCAACCCTGATTTCTCATTGAGGAATTGAGTATCAGGTAAAGATTTGTGTGAAGATATTTCTAAATTAAGCTTCTACAAGAAAAAAAAGAAGGCTATCAAGAAATGGAAATTTTTTCAAAATTTAAGTATTCCAAACACCAATCCATCTACCAGTGAGCTGTCCTCACAGTTCTCTAATATAGAGAGGCAATAAAATCAGTAACATGGGATTCAAGTTATAGCACCTAATTGTAAGTGCAAGAAAAGTGTTAATTATGGACTCAGTATAGTAGTTTCATACAAAACCATTACAGTCTTTGTTCAAACAGACACAAATGAGAGGCACTTCTGATACATGCTACAGTCATCCTTGCAAAATCTCAAAACAGTGGGATAATCTCACTAAAAAGAATCCATTAAAAAGCACAAAAAATAGACTTTAAGCTCTAATAGATAGGAATATTTTCAATAACACCAATTTTACATTTACAATAATCTCTTAACTCAGAAAAGGGACAGTAAAATAAAAAGTAATTTTTTAGAAAAGGGTATTGTATACTGCAGATCCACAAATCCCCTCTGGGATGGAAGTGCTATGAATCATCATCACATATACCCCGCAGCCACTTTTCCACTTTTTCACACACTAATCCTTTAGCCTGTGGGAAATGGCCTTGACTAAGATCTGAATACCTTTAACAGTGTTATCCTGAAGGTTTGGGCTATGTTTTGCTCTCTGCTCAAGTAATTGCAGGTTGTCAGTGGAAATTCAATTTGTGCTGATACTTCAAATACAGAGGTCAGACTGGGAAACACATCACTGTGGTGTTTTTAACCAGCTGTATAAATGGGAGAGAGAGACAATCTCTGCTAATTCAAAGGCAAAGGTTGCTCAGGCCAAGCACCATTTTAGAGCAAGTCCATACACTGGCTGTGCATCTTTTCCTCCGTCTCCTCAGGAATTCCTAAGTGTACTTCTGACTCCACTGACAATTCCAGGATGCAAGAGAGTGGGTCTTGGAACTAATAATGAATATAAAAAATGACATTGTAACTCATACTTCCACCTTCCATGTGTTGAAGACTACAGAGCCTGCCCCTGTGTCCCTGTTCACTGATTGGCACAAGGGGCACAGAAATTCCCTGTTACCCTGTCATGCCACAGTGCCCAAAATCTCTGCAAAGATCAAGTAGTGACTGGATTTGTGACTTCGTTTTTCATTACAACCAAGAACCACGGCTTGATGTTCTTGAATACAGCCCCATAAGTCACCTTCTCTCCCCAGGGAGGAACTAGAAGGTCAGGCTTAACTGACTCAAGAAGTTATAGTGTCAAGCACTCCTTTTCCACAAGAAAGGAACATGACCTTCAAAGGCACAAGACTCCTTGAGAAAAAAAAAAAGCAAAGTTGACAGGAAAGATTTTTTGTGAAATCTCTGTTATTTCAACCTGGAAGTAGATTTTTTTGAATGTCATTGATAACACTTTTCCCATAGCTTCACAATTCTACATGACCTACGCCTACATTATCTGAAGCAACACTGAACTTCCACTTCAATGACACCTACTAATTTATCTATAGAAAAAAAAAGTATTTTTTTTTTTACTGAAAAAAAGTCTGATTTCATGTCATAAATCAAGGCATTTTGCTGTTTGATTATCTGGATCCTGATGTGTCTCATGTACTCTGTGTAGTAAAGCTTTTGTTCTTTGTGTCTTTACCTTTTTCACACTGTTAAGCTGCATAGCAGTAATTTGTCCTTAGAGTTGTCTATCTACTACAGTTTGCATGTAAGCTGTACTTCTAAAAAGAGGTTATCCCTTGCTCATGCTGGTGTTAGTGTAAATTAAGTAAATTTGAATTAAGTATACAAGTGGTAAATTATTTTTGTAATTCTTCAGTGAGTTTCTTTCTTATTATCTCAATATTTTAACTATATTATTTCTTATTCTTAGAATCTATTGTTGTCTTATTAGTATTGCTCAGTTTTACCACTGAAATTTCTTGAAACTTTTTGCCAATCATGGATATGAAATACTACTATGACATCTATTTGTGGCATCTGCCAAAGTGTTACAGGGAAAAATATTTTTCTACCTTGAAAGATTTGCAGATATGATAGAGTCTTGGCAAAATAGATGATGATAACAAACAGAACCACTGGATGACAGAAAAATCCAGATGAGTAACCAGCGCAGCAGAAGTGGTTTGTCATAAAAATGTTGAAAACTCTGGAGATTAAAATCGGCCTCCGGCAACTCTTTCTGTTGCACAGTAATTGAGAGTAAATTTGGTGGAATACATGAGAACTTTAAACAAACCCCTGATGTCTGGTTGGAGCTTTACATCTGGGCCAAACAAAAAGCAGCAGAGAAAAGTTGTGGAAAAGCTGTCTTTGCATGATCTCGTTGCAAAAACAGGGCGGGTTTTCTATCTTACCTTTTAACCTGTCTCCAGAAAGGGCTGACCTCTTGAGTACCCTTCTTATGTGTCTTGCAGCTTACATGGATCAAAAATATGTAACAAGATCTGGTTTGGATTGGGCCCTCAGAGTTGCCTAGTGTCATTTGGATGATTATTTACATTTTCTTTTCTTTCTGTGAAAGCACTGTTGTGGCACACAGGAATCAACAATAATTTTCCTTCCATAATTCTCTAAGCTATTTTGCTCAGCCTGCTTGCCAAAATACTCACTCATGAATATGCAATGAGGTGGAAGAAATATTTCTTTAAGTTTTAAACCCCTTGGGCCTTTAATCTTAAAGCCTTTTAAATCCAGGATATGATTTTATGTGCGTATGCATGTATATGTGCTGCAGTGTGTGTACTGGTGTCACTTCTCTTAACTTGTGTGCATACTTGATTGCTGGAGGGCTTTCATTCTCATTTAGATATATCACGTGCTCATGCACACATACAGTGAGGACAATTTTTGCCTATTTTTGATAGTATGGAGGAGACTGATTATCCAAAGTGTTTCCTAATGCAGCTATAGGGAATAAAGATTGATAAATTTTGTAGTAGGACAAAACCAAATAAATGAAACTTTTCAAGGGCACTTGCCATACAACAACCACAAAAAGTTATCTTATGTGTCTACTATGATGGCAAGCATCTGACTCCGTGTTAGACAACTTGCACAGTCATCAACTGGAAAATATACATGTCAGCAAAACTATTTTCATGACTGGATGGACACATTTTTTTACCTTGGAGATGCCTGCTTTCTAGTTATTTCCTTTGGAGGGTCGCTTGACTTCTTGGGCTATGGGGAGAATGAAGAGGAGAATGCTTCTGCATTTGGTGTCTGCAATAAGTTGAAAGGAAGAATGCAGCACCTGTTTAAGACACCTTAGCTAACAGAGAGGTGCATCTGGGCTCCACTCCTCTTGCTGCTTGAATAGGAGCAATGATGCTAATTTGAACTCATGTTCCAGGGTACACCGCACTTCACATTGAATCTGCATATTTAAGTATTAATTCAATTTAGCCTGAGAGCCCTAACCACAATGGAGCCCCCTTTTCTCCAGCCTACCTGGAGAAATTTCCTGCCTAAGAGCTAGAGCACTCATCCAAAGGTTGGGATATCATTGTTCAAGACCTTTATTCAAAACCGACAAGAGTGAGTCCCTCAATCTACATGGATCTTCAGTATCAGACTGCATCATTTATTGAATCAAGGTTACAAGCCTAAGTGTATCTTCTAGTTCTAAGTAACAGAGAAATGGTAAACTCCGACTGAATTGGGAATGCCAAAATGCCCAGTTTTGTGCTTACTGAAAACAGACATTAAAACATTGAAGGAGAATGGAAACCAGTGATTCATCTCTTTACCTCAGGCTTCCAAGTTACTTTTAGTGCTACAAAATCACATTTCCTGAGCAAATAACAACCCTGCAACATTAAGTTATTACTTCTTACCAAGAGTTACTCACCAGTCATATAAACACATTGCTAAGAGACCGTTTATGCCCAAAAGACTCAACAATCTCATGTCCCGCAGAGCTTTGCTCTATCTGGAGAATATACCATAAAAAATATTAATGAACAGGTAGCACAAGTTCTGTACTCTGAAAGTGGTCCACATATTTATTGTGTGAATTAAAACTTCAGCTCTTGTGCTGCTTTCTGTTACTTGCTTGCTTAAATTCTGGCTTTCCAAATTCTGCTTACTGACTCCCACAAAAAATAAGGCATGCACTAAAGCCTTAAAAAGGAATTCCAAATATGTGTGGTCAAACATAGGCTGTTTTAGGAGGAGCATGGGTATGAGAGACAGAGATTTGGATGATTAATTCTGAAAAAGACATAAGATTTTACCACATTTGGGGGGAAAAATAATTCTCCCACCAGAAGTAGGGCTGAGGAAGTTGTAGAGTAGATGCAGGATGTGTCCAGTGTGCCCATAGGCCTCTGAAGCGGGGAAACCAGACAACAAATTGTCCATAATAATGAATTAACTCTGTGGGTTCTGGATCAAAATCATACACTTTACAAATTGGGTGGAGTGAGGAAGGCTCTTTTTCCAATTTTTTTTTTTTTTTTTCATTTGTGTGTGTATGAGTGCTTCTAAGCACTAAAAAAATGAGGGTTAGGGGAGAAAAATCTAGAAGCAAAGAAAGGAAAAGAAAGAGATATATCTGCCTGATACTGTTAGATTAAATTAGACTATAATGATTACTGTGTGCCTTCACAAAAGACATTTTGTAACATTTAAGATTTCTGCTAATTGAACGAGGTACATTACCATGCAAAAGAATGTTAGTGAAGGTTGAAAAGGACAAACCAACTATTCTCGTACATCACCATAATTATGCAGCCCCATGTTCGAACAATTACATTTATGTAGACCCACTGTTAAAATCAATGTTACTTGTACAGCTAGTCCTTAATCAATGGAATCAGTCAATTTACCATGGTCACATCCTTCTTCTTAATTAAGACAGTGATATCTCTGGAGCGCAGGGTCTCAAAAAGATAAATAAGTACAGAGGTTGGGAAATGTCAAAGAGGTGACTCCCCGATTTTACTCTCAGCGAACTTGGGAGGAAATAAGACAGTTCCCTCAGTTCAGGGAAGCAGCACAATCTTCTAAAGAGATGGCTTAGCATTCATTAAGAAAAGAGCAGGTAGCAGTGTCTGACAGAAATAGCACTAATGAGCAAAGAGTGCTTTCAACATGCATATCCTTCATAGTCATAGTCTGAATTATGAAGGTTGTGCCACCTAAGCCAATTTTAATTAGAGTGAGCATGGACCTCTTTGGACAGTTAGCCTTTCTTTCCAAAATCCATTTCAATATGGTGTCATTTTGTTGTCATAATCAAAATGGCAAAGTGATGGAATAACCTACTTAAAATGTCTGCAGTGTTAAAGCAGATATGGCAAACATCCTCTAATGACACATGTAATAAGGGTATTACCTAGACGACTTTGACAGTGCGTTCTGTGTTGTCAGTGTAGTAGGAATAATGATAGAGGTCTCCTCTGGAATAGGACATAGGTCTTTAAAGACCAAGTCTAAACTTCCTGTTCTACAGGTAAGCTATTAAACTCCCATGTGCTGAAATAAAAGAATAAAATACAGATCTATTCAGACACCGAATGCAGATGCGGTCATAATTCAGAGGAGTTTTTCCCTCTGCAAAATGTACTCTTCAGACCTTCTATACTAAAACACACATCAAAGACTACTATATAAAATGAAACAAATCTGGAAATTATTTGTACTTATTTGCTTATAAACGAATTACTATATTAGTTATTTCTGACACTACATAATTATGGTATTTGCAATATAATAATAGTGATAATAAATGAATAGAATAGAATAGAATAGAATAGAATAGAATAGAATAGAATAATAGAATATTTTCAGTAGGAAGGAACCTACAATGATCGTCTACTTCCAATATCCTGATCAAGTTAGTTCTGGGCAAAATCTAAAGCATGTTATTGCGGGCATTGTCCAAGTGCCTCTTAAACACTGACAGGACTCAAAGACTGAAAGGACTTACCATCCTGAAGTGCTTTAGGTGTTCAGCATCCGAGAGTCAAGTTATTAAAGGTATCTGGGCACACAAAAAACACCTAAAAGTAATTTTTCCCTCTTTAACATCAGTTACAATCCATGACTAATTTCTTTATATACGAATAAAATCAATCAGTATCCCACTGTGTCCCTATCTGTATTACCAGGCACTTTTGCAAAAGATCTGAAAAATCTGGCCACAAACATCTAAACAACTTTAAAAGTGTGCGATCCAGGAGTCTAAATCCATGTCTAGGTGACGTAGTAGTGGATTGTGAAAAAGCACTTGTAATAGGCTCAAATCAATGATTTTGAAAACGTGAACAGCAGAAGACTAAGCGAAATGTCATCACGATATAACTTTACTGTTTCCTATACTCAAACTAATACATGTGTCAGGATACACAGAGCATTTTTGACACAAAAATTTGAGGTTTGGGCTACATTTTCAGTTTTATTTCTTTTCAAAAACAGTAAAAAAAAAGAATATTAAAAAACAGCTCTCTAGCCAAGAACATCCCTAACTAAATTGGAAAACAAAAGCAAAAACCTGGAGTTATTCTTGAGGTCATAAATTTTGTTAGAGGAATCAAAAATCCAATTTTAGAGAAAAATTCTGAAAAAACTGTTGTGTTCAATATGTCATCCAAATAAAAAAAAAGCATTTGCTGAAAATCTAAAAAGAAATTCAGTTCCTGTAACATGCTATTTCTCTCAGAAAAAAAAATGTTAGATCTTTGATTTGACTTACTGGTCCCATGGTTAAGAATCTAAATGTAAATGAAAATGCTAGAAGCTACAAAATAGTGTAGTAGGGCAAAAATAATATTGCTGAAAAGTTATACAATGAAGTTGCAAAATTTTCTTGTTTGTGGACAGTTCCTATAGATCAGTCTATAGCATGAGGGATTATTTCATTTCCTATGAAAGCTGAAAAATATTAAAGTATATTTCAGTGGGTTAAGACAATGACGGAAAGGAATGTGTATTCTGTCCCATATTCCTTGTATTGTATCAGCTTTGCAAGAACCTCTGTGTTTCACAGCTGAAATTGGAATATTTTCTCCCCTTTAGGTGTACTATTTAATAAATTAATGTCTTAAATGTACTTTGTGGATTTAAAAACAAAGTAGAGAAAGTTAGCGTTGTTAAAAACTGTTATCTTGAGACTGAGGCAAAAAAACATCCCTGATTTGGACTAGGTACAAAGTCATTCATATAAATTCAGTTTGAAGTTTCCTGCAGCAAAAGCAGTAAGAAAAATCACACCATCATATAAGAATAAATAATCTGGCTTGATATAGAATTCTTCTCCATCCCTCTCCCTCTGTGTTGTGATTTGAAACTCTGTTAAACTCCTCTAGATGTATTTACTTCTTCATTTGGGGCATTCTGGTGAAAGCCAAAACTATAAACTTGAAAAGGAAGTGATTTAATATTTAGGGAAAATCACAATAAATAAGTGGAATGATTTTCACTGTGCTTTCTGTAAAGAAACAGAATTAAGAGGAAAAAGCCAAGAAAGCTGCAGGGATTAAAGAAGATATTTTATAAATTTGAAAGCAGCTGTTCAGCCATATGTGCTTACCTTTTCATTTTTTCTCAGCTAGCACTCTTACCCTGGATCTCTACCAACCTAGCTTGTTTTTAATCCAGTGGTATCACTGCCTCAATAACCAATACCTTCCCTATCTTTACAGTGGAAGCAGCAGTAGGGAGTCTATGTCTTGGTATGATAAACCACAAAAAAAAACCACAAACAAAAAAACCAAACCCCAAAACTTCATTTAGTTTAATTTGTTTTAAATCCTGCAGATTTCAGTATGTTGCAGTATTTCAAGATCATGAATTTCTCGAGCAACTTGGCCATGAACCTCACAGCCTATGGCAGGGTAAAAATACAGCCATACATCTGCTTAATAGCACAGACCACTGTGCGCTCCATTCAGTAAAGAACATAAATATATGATTAACTTTTATCATATGTTTATAACTTTGCTGAAGAGGGGCAATATAAAGTAAATGTTTACCTATTCTGTTGATCTGACATTTGCAACAGTACCTGCACAGGCTTAAATACAATGTCCCTATAAATATTGGCACGTGACTCATCACAGACAGAACTATGAATAATGTAACTTGACATGAGAGCCAAATATTCGCAAATGTTCATGAAATTCCCATTCAGCTTTCAATATCACCCTTTGGAAAACCTTTCTGTGTGCTATCATTTTGCAGAAACTATCTTAGAAGCTGTTAATTTATGTTGCATGCTGTCAGGTGTGTGTTTTGTTATGTCGAGAAGATATTTCTTATATAATAATTTAATTTATTTTATACTAAACTCTAGAAAAATTGCTCATGCTTTGTCCTTCTGGATCCTTATTGATGGAAAAATGTGAGAAATGACAGAACCTCAGAAAAGATAGCGTATTTAGAAAAGGAAAATTAATCACTGCACATTCAACAATGGATCATATAAAAACTGTTCTTGGCCTTGTATAGTTTATACTCAATGGTCAATCTTTGAACAAACTAGTGTCTGAGCTATAGGCTCCTCAACTCATTCATCACAGTATAACTCTATCTTCTGCATTTCAAGAAAATTACAGAAAATAAAACTGCAATAAACCCAAAAGCTGGAAACACAGATGATACCCATGACAACATTAAAAACAGAACACTGAAGGCGTGCAGCCATCCATTCAGCTTACAATTAATGCAACCCAAGATAGATGTCTCCTTTCCTCTAATACGGCATCCATGAGGTAACTCATAAGAAGTAGTACACTTTTTCTACAGTCATAGGACACAAATAATAGGACACAGACGAGCTTCAAGTAGGAATGGCAGAACTACTCAGAGAGAAATCAGGAATATATTAAATATTTTTATATGAAGGAAAATTTTGAACTACATTATAGTGTAAGTCTTGATTCAAACACAGCAGCAGCAGCACACCACGTTCTCAAAAATCATGTATATGCATCTTCTCTCCATAATGAATTGATCAAAAACTGTGATTCAGACCTTGAATTGACTGGAACCATACCAAATTCTGATGTTGCAGTTTAAAGTCACCTTTAATGAACTTTGCTTCACATAAAGTAGTTTATCTGAAAAAGTTTCTTTTCTTATTTTTGAACTTTGCTACATTCTGCATATTGTGGTTACAGCCTTGCCAGAAACTTTAATGCCAAACATTATGCCAGGTCTTTTCCAGCTAAATTTCATCTGCAGGAGCATCATGCTATTTACTGAAATTCATTTAATCATTCATATTTTGAAATATTCAAACGGCCTCATAGATGAATTTAACCACATAATTTTAATTTATCAGAGTATTTAAAAAACTTCTCAGTAATCAAACTGCATGCAAAAATAGTCCCTCCTTTATGGTTTTATGTTCTTTTATTGTGTATAAGAGATCTAGTGTTCTCACCTGCATATGCAACTGAGGAATGTTAATCCAAAGGGCTTGTAGAATATCTGTCCCATATGTCTATAATCCAGCACCCACGAAACACCTCTAAAGAACCTGTAACAGGCTTAAGAATCATAGCAAATGAATATAATTCTACTTCACTATACCACAAAAAGGTATATGGAGAGGTCAAAAGCACTGAGAAAATAGTGTGAATTCTGAAGTTATTCATGAGGCATTAGGCCTTTGACCAGAGATGCTTTCTTCAAGAACTTAGAAGTATGCTGGAGTAGTAAAAAGAGCTAATCAGTATTGCCTTTGAAAATTTCCACTGGCCCAATAAATACATCATGCATGAAAACAAAATTTAAAATGTGGTTGTTAATTTTAGCTAGAGAAAAACGAAATTACTGTTTTGGTAGTCCTTTAAGTCTTGTTGCTTAAAAGGAGTTCCTTGGCATGCTTCATTACATAGTTATAACTCTTATTAAACAATTTGAAGAGTGAGTATCAAATACTGAAAATAGTCATGTAATGAGGAAAGAAAGGCTAACGTAATACAGTTAAGAATGAATTTTTTTCTCTTCTCCTTCCCATTTTCTTCCCAAAACACAAAGCACTGAATATGTATTGACACATCTTGGGCACCATACAGTATAGAATAGAATTTATTTAGATATATGGCCTTTCATATTCAAGGCATCTCAAAGCACATTATGGAGCAATGACTTAGATAATGGAGTGACTGTGTTGGCAGACTTACTGTCACTATATATTCAGCAATAGATCATATATAGTCCAGTTATCAGAACTATGCCAAAATATGGGGCACACACCTAAAAAAAAAAGCCATAAAAAAGGGAAAACAGAACCTAGCTTTTACCCAAAAGATGGCAAGATGCAGCATCATTTAATAGCTGACAGTTAGTGTCATAATTGCTTGTGTAATAGAGTCCTCCTGTGCTATTTAATGTCACATATAGTTTTCAAAAAACATTGCATATCATAGTTACAAATGTGCATGATCACAGGTGGATAGCATATGACAACAGAATTATAGGGCTGTTGTTTTTCAAATGTCATATAAAATATAATTTCACCTTTGTAGATGAATTATGCCAGAATAAATACCAATATTCTAGTCACTCTAGTAAGAATTTGCACAAGTAGACTCAATTAATTTGGGAAACAAACGCAGAAAGGAAAACATACAATTAGGAATGATGTTGGTAGGGAGTTCAAAACCCATAATCAAATGAAGTGATGGACTTCCTCAAGAAAAAGATGCAAGGTGATATGGATATGCGAGACCATGTAATGAGCACACAGAGTTGAAAGATGTGCATAAAGAAAAGCTGATGAGATAGCATTAGGGGGAATATTTTCTGGGGAATCGGCATGACTGGCTGCACCTCTGCAGTGTCTGTACATTAACATACAAATCACAGGGAGCAGACTGGAGGAATTAGAGTTCTGCATGCAGATGCAGGGCTATGATCCCATTTGGAGTACAGAGATGTGCTGGGATGATGAGTCCTCTGAGACCTTACCAGTCAGGATGAGAAGGTAGGCACTGGTGTGAAAATCTGCTACAGCACACACAATCAAGGAAAATGAACAAAATGGGGCCTTCTTCAGATGACTGGAAGAAGCCTCTTGTCTGCACACCGAATTCCTCATAAAGGACTTGGATTATGCTAGTATTCACTGGAAGGGCAACATGACAGGGCATGAGAAATCCAAGAGGTTTCTAGAATTCATTGATGATAATTTCCAAGAACAGATGACTGAGAAGCCAACAAGGGGAGATGCTGCTTAACCTTATACTTAAAACCAGCAATAAACTGCTCAGCGATATGAAGATCAGTTACATCCCAGGTTGCAGAGTCTCTGAGATGGTGGATTTCAGGATCATGAAAGGATAGGGGGGAAGGCAAAACAGAGGATCACAACCCTGGACTTCAGGAGGGCAAAACGTACCCTGTCCAGGGATTTGATTAGAAGAATCCCATGTGGTATGGTCATGGAGCAAATAGAGGTCCAGGAAAGCTAGTTGATTTTGAAAAATCACCTCCAGCAAGTTCAAGGAAGATCCATCTTAGTGCACATGAAGACAAGCAGATACATATAAATACGTGGCAGGGCAGGGAGAGTAAAAAGATAGAGCCATAGTCTTCTCTGTAGTACCCAGCGGCAGGCCAAGAGTCAATGGGCACAAACTGAACTACAGTAAATTCCATTTAAACAGAAAAATAATATCTACTGTGACGGTGATTGTACACTGCAAGAGGTTGCCCAGAGAGGCTGTAGACATTCCACCTCTGGAGATACTCAAAACTCAAATGAACACAGTCCAAAGCAAACTACTCCAGCTGATTGTACTTTGAGCAAAGGGAGGTGGATTTCCAGAGATATTCCAATCTCAGCCATTCTATGATATTGTATTCACTTTAAAATTAAAAGGGAATAGATTTATAAGATTATGTATGAGAACATTTCAATGATATGTCACTGAGATACACAGGATGCATTAGCATATATGCCCACTTGCCATACACACTATCTAGAATAAAAATGAATACTGAAGGCGTAAATTCACTTCCTACAATACAAAATACTGACCAAGCTCTGGGTCAATATTCCTTATTCTTAAACTCATGGAAAGTGACTAAGAAGATAAAGGTTTGATTCCTCTCATAGGAATAAAGAGATAATTATTTCATTTTTCCCTGAAATACAAAAAGGAAGATCTATAATACACTTCAACAAATTTTATCGATTTTAAAGCTCTGTTTACCTCCTTTCTAATCCTGCACACCTGAGGAACGATAGTGCAGTGATGATTCAAGTAACAGGACCCCAGTTTGAGTCACAGAAATCCACTGCATAAAGATAGGTTTTCCTTGGAGTCTGTGATGAATTTCTACAGGATGAAAAGGGGTTGAGGTTTAATGTATATCTGCCATATTTGTGATTTTGCTCCTCTAAGCTTTTAAGTCCCCCATTCCAACTGGGCTGCATAAAATAAAATGTACCCTCCAAAGTCTCATGTTGAGAAGCATCAAATCCCTGTTTCTTGCTTTGTACAGAGAAAACGTGGAAAACCTATGTGGACCCTCCACATACAGATCTGTGGGGCACTGCTGCCCTGCCCACAAATGAGAAAAGATCAAATGAAGAGTAATTCATATTTATAAGGAATCAATTCCAGCAAGAAATTGAACCAAGAAGCTTTGGGCTCAAAGTAGTGTGGCTTCCTGCTGAGATAAGAAGAAATGACTTTGTCTGTCTCTAACCAACTAACTAGGTGTCACGTGTGATGTTCTTGCTTTAATGCCTGCCTTACATATGGTGCCTGATAACTGCATGGATAAGGGGATAGAAATACATGTCACAAAACACTACCAGCATGTGAGAGGGATACACATAAATGAATGGATGTGAATGGCTCTTTTTCTAGGCCAACAGGCTCTCTGTCAGTTCTTCATTATGGCTGAGAGTAATCTTCAAACATGCGAGTCTTCCCTTGAAGAATACATTAGCAAAAGAAGAGTGTAAAAGGTTCTGTGTCATTAAGAGGACTTGACTTTAAGAGCAGTTTATGCTGCTGGGAAAAAGTAAATAATAAGTGCTGATTATAAAATTAATGTTCTGTTATACAGCCCAGTGAATGATAGTGCAAAATGCAATTATTTCTGCATTGGCAATAAGATGTGATCTGCAGTTTGCCATTTGTATTTTTCCATATATAGTCATAGGATCAGTTAAATGGGAAAATGCTGCACCTGTTTAGTTGATAATTCCCTGTAGTAGAATTCTAAGCTGTTAAGAACGTTTAGTCTTGGGAGAGTTAGGTCATCTTTCATGATGAAGAATCAGCAGTTTGTGGTTATCAGGATAGAAGTAACTATTTCTTAAAGGGCTTTTGAATACTTAGAATTCAAAATAAACATGCCAAACACAAACACCATAACCAAAAAACCAAACCACAACAGATAAAGAACCTTAGCCATCCTTACCTGATGATCAAACAGACTTTATTCAACTCTAGCTTTTACCTTATCAATTCTCAGCACAAAAGTTTTAAAGACAGATAGGAATAGGATCACTGCACTGCCATAATACTCTACAAAACCAGTGCATGCCTCAAGGCTCATCAAACCTCAAGGCTCCTCTTTGAAGATAGACCGTTAAAAACTAGTTCAGACAAATCAACAATAAGTCATGGGGCTAAAAGTAACCAGCATATCAAACATCCTTACTTTAACTTAGACTGCACAAAAATTACACTGAGGGGTTTTCTTTTCCCCTTCGTTCTAAAGGTTCAGCTTTGTCCCTTAACTGGAAGGAATTAGGATCATAGATGTGAAACAATGATGGGAGATAAACATAAATTGCTTCAGATGCTTCAGATCTCAGGGATTTTGTTTGTGTTCATAAAGACAATCTTGCTTTGCAGGAAGCACTGATGTCAACAGGAGCAGGATTTATCCTTAGTTTCCTTATGTATCAGTGCCACTCATAAGTATTTGATAACATGCAGTATCATATGGAGGAGACTTCAAACAGTGAGAGGGCAAAAAGAGTGATTTTGACACATCCCTTCTGGTAACTGAACCACCGAGATACTGCTAAAAACAACCCACCATCCACAATGTGTGCTTGGAAGGACAACGCAGGGAGAGAAAGAGAGGAAGAAAGAAACAAAAGACAGGAACTAGATGATGAGTCAGTTCTTTGGCAGGATATCTTAATTTTTGTCAAGTACTTAGTCAAAGAAGAAAGCAAAAGGGGATAATTTGTTTTCTATTCATGACTAGACCCATCTCACTCAGTCAGACATTTCAAAGGAGGAGTTACCACAACAAAAGAAACATCTTGCAACTGGGAGTCCCACTTGATCTTTGGGGTGCTTAAAAATCACCTAGTGAGATTTTGAAAGAACTTGATTTGGCCGTGCAGGAACAAATAAATAACAACTTTAAAAATGTATTTGGCAAAGAACTGAAGGAAGAGCATTAGGAGAAAGCGTTGTAGGAAAAAGAAATGCAGGAAGGGTTTAGGAAAGGCAAAAGAGATCCACCAGGGAGGCAAACTGAAAATTATTAGTAAAGAAAAACTTGAAATAAAAAAAGCAGAAAAGAAAGAGTGGAACTCCAGTCGTAAATTAAACAATGAGGTTCTACCTTGAGATTCTATAGGTATTAAGTCTTCTCATATATGCAGAATCCCAGTGTGTTCAGTAATAGCCTGCATACAAGGTTATCAGTGAAGCAATATCGTTAAGAGCTTTTAAAGAGGAGAGAAGTAGGTTTCATTTACTGCAATGAAAAAGGGGAAAAAAAGAGGAGGATCCAGAGGGAGGCAACACTATCGAAGACATAGGCAACGCAGTCTTACCACAACCGCTGAAGTTATATAGTTATGTTAAGAACATCTTTCTCAAAGCCATTGACTGAGGTCCAAGATCACAAGAACGTCAAAGAGATTTATAATTATGCAGGTGAATATAAGAGGCCACAACTTACAGATGTCAGGGAGAAAGTAAGCAATACAAAAATGCCCAATTTTATGCATTTGTTTCTTTTCTACTCATGCCAGTAGCACTCTGATGTAGTGTGGTGTTGAGGGTTGAGAAGGTAGTGGTGAAAGAACATATGGGACATATGTAAACGGACAATAAATGAGCAGTCAATGGGACAACTTACCTGAGATCACATTGGCTCCAATATGCTCTCAGGGAAATACATTCGTAGCTAACAATCTCTTTCCTCCAGTCCTGTGGTAGTAGGTACTAGTCTTGCTCAGTTGATTAGGTGTCCCCTGAGTTCCCTGGACAAAAGGTTTCCCTAAACCTTAAGACTTTACCATGGCTTACCGTGAGAACTTAATTGCTTTCATTTCATGACTCCTTTCAATCCTACTTTCTTGCAGTTCTTCCATGACTTTTCCACGTGGTTTATTTTCATCTCTTCTTTTACTGTTGTTGAGGTTAACATCATCCTTATCCTCTGGCTCTGTGAGTTGAACTTCAAATTTACAGGAAATTATGCAAAACAAGATCTTCCTTCTTGAAAATTGCAAAATGACACAATGATAAAGCTTAAAAAAAATATGTGGTTATCTGTTAATATTGCACATAATTTAATTATGCAAATCACTGTTTTGGATCAGGAAATGGTTCTGCCATAAATGCCAACAAGCTCTACTTATCATTTCTCTCTGTAGTAAACTAGGAGCTAGTGGTGACTGCACAATCCACCTCTAAAACAAACATCTTGAGAAGACATTGTGTTTCTAAGCATCAGTGCTATGGATGAATGACCAATGTGTGCAGTATAGCCCAATGCTGAAAACAGATGAGCATCTGTATTGAACTCAACTGAACAGAAACAACTCCTCTATAACCACTTTTATATCAGACTGTTCATCCTCATTTTTTTAACTCCTCCCTTAAAACTTTCTGTATATTTTCAACAAAAATTTGACACAATGCCAAATTAGCACATTAGCTGAGTGTCGGAAGAATGCTGTAGTCTGGACTTTTCTTTCTTTACATAATTCTGTATTTTCAGTTCCACGTATATGTAGACAACTGTGGACTGCTAAAAGTTATCACATTCAGGAGGAAAGCAAAAAAAAAAATAAAATCTCTCCTATTAGATTACTTATAGTTGGTGTATTACTTATGGTTATGACTATGCCATGCCACTTATTACTATATTAAAGTATTTACATGCCATTTACTACTCCAAAGCTAATAAAACAAAACAGAAAATTAAAGAATGGTAAAATATCTCATTTTATTTTTCCTAATCTTTGATATTGACATTTTTTGTAAATACAGCAAATGCCTCTAATTATATTTTAATAAGCAGTTATGAAAAGCCATGCCTCCTATTGGACCCTAAATGACTTAAAATGACCTACTTTAATTTTATTCATTATCTCTAACTGTTATTAGAACCTGTATTTGACATATGTGGATATTATTTGATCTTTTCAAACCACATTCATTCTCATTAAGAAAGCCCCAAGACATTTTCTTTCAGAATATTTTTTAAATATTCTGAGATTTTGCTTGTTATGTGAAATGTGACAGCACTTTCAAGTTCTTTATTATAGTTTTTTCTACGGCAAGAACCAATTATCTCTTCCCAGTACCAGTGTCTAGTTTTGAATTCAATATTTAAGCAATTAGTTTCTGTATCTGTAAATTAATACATCTATGTTGCTAATGTAGTTTTAATCATACAAAATGAGTAAGAACGGCGTTTTTCACTGTTGTTAAATGTAAAGAAATGTTTATTTAAAGTTGAAATGAAATTAAAGTCGGAGAGAACAAGCAATGGATATAATTTTTTATGGCATTTCAGCATTTCTTTTTCAGAAGAAGACCACTTAAAGGAGCATTACCTTTTTTTTAAACAGGTTGTCTGTTTTAAGCGAATCAACCTTGTTTTCATACTTTTAAACTCAGTAATTGCTGACTTTATAGACAACCTCATGACAGCTTCAACTCCATTAAAGTATTTGAACTTTTAACACCAAAAAATGCATTTTAAGTTAGGAATATGCTGACTGCTATGCTGAAAATGTTTCAAGTCAGAAATTATATTTAGCTATAATTAAGTATCAGGGCTATGAGTTATTATGAATACACCGTGATTGATATAGATTTTACTGTTTGTCTAAAGCTCCTTTTTGGGGAAATATCTGTGGTATTTCACTAGATCAGAGAAATGAATCTGGATATGTACAGATGCATCAGATTTCAAAATGCATTTCATCAGTAATCTACACAAAATAGCTCTTCTGGCAAATGAAAACTAATTTCTTCATTTTGTTTTCTTATCTTGCCTGCAGAAAATGAATAATAACAAAACTGTGCTACACAGATTTGAGTTCATTATTACCTTCTTATGTTAATCACCAATTAATGGTTTCTTTCGCTCATGAATAAAAATTCTATAAATATTTTAGGTCGACTTGCTGATATGCTGATGGATGGGTTTATCTGACCTGCAGATGGCTGTTGTTAGATCATATTCATAGTGATAGTCTTGGAATGTCTATCCAGAAATGGTAGAGGAAAATAGAAAAGTTGAAAATGAAAAGAAAAATTACTAAAATTGCATTGAGTCTGCTATTTAGTTCAATTTCTTTATAATACTCGCATAACTGTATTTCTTTTCCTGATGCACAGACATTATTCTTATACTACACCTATAGCCAAGTGAACAAGCTGATGAGAAAAAAGTCGAGACTTGGCTTAACTTTTAACTATTTCAGCTGGAAATGCCTTAACTCATCTTTGTTACAGTAGATGACAAAAAATAAATGTAAAAACTATTCAAGGAAAAGTTTTCCTAGGAGTTTCAAATACCTAAACAAGAGATTATTGAAAAAGACAGCAGGCCTGAATATTTCAATAATTGAGTAAAATTCAGCTCTATAGCCAGCCATCACAGTTAGCTGCTGTGTCCAACATTGTGAACCAAACATCTGTGTCTCAGTTCCTAACCCAACAAAGCTCAGAAGATAACTCCATAGTTAACCTGCTGGTTCACTCACTTTGTTCAAGAAACCCCAGGCAGTCTGTAACTGGCCAACAAGGAAATAATTTTAGAAAAGGGAATTTCAGGTTGGGTTGGTACAAAATGTGTCCCATCCTGTCCATATTGATGACAGTGTAGGGTACCGTGTCTAAAGAGGGTATTGTACGAAAAGTGAAAAGTGGGACTGTTATGCTGACTCATGGCCAGTCTCTGCTCTCTGGGGGTCAGATGCTGGTTGCATAACTCGTAAGATTTGCTGGATCAGTGATCAAATCACAGTGGTCCTGAAATCAAATAACCGTGCCGGGATTTGTCAGAAATATGCCTGCTTCTTCACTAGCCTTTCTCCACACTTTCTAACTGGTACCAAAGGAGGCAAGGCATAGAGGGGACAGAGCAATATCTGTGTTTTGAATTTATAACTTTTCTTGATGACTCCAAGATCTGACTGCCCATCTCCTGCTGTCATTGAAACGTAGACATTAACAAGGTTTCCTTTTATAAGTGTTGCAAATAAAAGTATCTAACATGAGAAAAGAAGACCTTTTTTTCCTAATCTTGTTCTTGGAAACAGTTGAACTGTTTTAGTCAATTTAGCCTGAGGCAGGAAACGTCAGTCAATATTTCTGAAGTCTGAAAAAGTTACAAACAGATAAAATGTGGTCCTATTCTATAACATGTTAGTCAAGCATTTAGAGGCATAGTTTTCCATCTGAAATATCCACTTAGATAATTCATGTGTGGACAGAAATTTAAACATTTTGGAGACTCCATCGCAATGAAGTTGCATTAAACTGATGCAGCAAGTTTCTAGCCAAAATTACTCTTGGAGATTAGCACTTAACAAAATGAAGAAACAGAGAAATATTGCTTAAACTTCAGCCATCCTTCAGTTGCATCTTAGGTAAAGGGTCAGAAGGTTCTATGTCCAGCATACTCAAGCCACACACTCTATGTCTATAAGCAACACACATAAAGTTGTTGGCTGTCCAGTGAAGAAGGCATAGATAGGTGGAAAAGGTTGGTAACCTGCTAGCACACTGTATTCAGAAGCAAACCAAAAAAATATTAGCAATTCTGCTCAGATAGTTTATTTTCTCAGCAGAACATACTTTTTCTACAACAGGTGATCCTTTGTCATAGAGAAAGATATTCCTGGTAAAGAAAAGAAGCTTTTTGTTTGTTTGTTTGCTCGTTTTTTTTTTCCTTTGTATTTTTTTTCAGTATAAAACTTAGTATAGGATTAGCAGTCCTCAATGCATGCTCTTCCTGACAGAAAGTAAAATTTCCATCATTCCTAGATATAGGTCACAGCAAGTATGACCTTATTTTTATTGCTCTCCTCATTTTCATCCTTTATACTTAAAAAGCTATTGCAGCTCTTATGACACCCTCAGATCAGCAGGGTTAGGTTATGCAGTACAGATATGTCCAGAAAAGTGCAGAAGACTAGCACAGGAAATCCTAAAGTGAGATCAATGCCACTTATTTCAGAAGGTATTAATGCAAGTCCTCTGGAATCATTTTTTTTAAAACCTCTGTTAGCTGATTCCTCACTCATATATGAAAGGAGAAGGAAAATGCAAAGTCTGCTTAATTTACACAGTAGTAATATGCTGTAATCTGTAGCGGTCCTCTCTTTACACTTATCTCTCCTTTTATCCCAGTGCATATTGGTAAAGCCACACAGTGACCCAGGTTGAGGGAAAGCTTAGTTTTACTCTGCATTAGTTCCACAGCCTGGACTGCTCCACAGCATAGTGAAACTTTGCACCTAGGAAGGAGTGAAGGGCTAGAGCACCACTGAGTAATGGGTTAGCTTAGTTTTGATTTCTCCTGCAGAGAAATTTCTTTCTAGTCAGGAACCGATTAAACCGAACTTGCCAACATGTGATACCGTGCAGACACACCTTCTTTTTTCTCCCCGCTAAGACATTTTATTAGGTTTATTCATTGTAAGCCATGCCTGCTTGTATTGCACTCTTTTCACTTAGTTGTACATGAACCATGTAAAGATTAACTGCTAATTTAAATTGTCCTCAATAACAATTCGGACCTCAGTGCAGGCCACAAAGAATCTGATAAGTGTTTTGGATAGTCTATATCTATCTCCATGCTACCATGACTATTAACTATAACTCTGATACCAGCTGTGAAACTACTGTAGCATGATTTGTCATACCCTGGACAACTTTTGATGCTAAATATTCTTCTTCTTATTTTTTTCTCAAATGATACTTTCACAGTTCTTATTGGTGATGTATTGGGTTTGCTTCCACTGGTAAAATTCTGGATAGCTTTAAGACTTTTCAAATTTTTGTATTATTTTGCTTACACAGTCTCAGAAAGTGTAAAGATGTTTTCTGGAGTGAAGTGTGAGTTCTATTACTTCTCCTTAAATAAACAGAATGAAAAACTGTGTTAGGGAAACAGAAAGAAAAGTGAAAATGGAACATCTCTAATTTTTATATATGAAAATTACTACAATTTTTTTTTAAATCATAAGACTGGACCAACACTTTTTTTTTTTTTATACTGGAAGCATTTCTCTTTTCCTTTAAATGTAGATCTCTGCAATAGAGAGTCTGAATTTTCTGTCTCTTATGTACAAATCTAATAATTTTAGCTACACTGAGAAAGAAGCTTCAAAAGAAGACAGCCTATAGTTTATATTCAGGATCTTGGCCTTCAGTAAAAGTTTCCAGCCTGATGCTTTGTACCTAGGTTGTCTACTACTAGTACTAGTATCTAGTACTTAAAGAGGGCCTACAGGAAAGCTGGGGAGGGGCTTTTTATCCGGGAATATAGTGATAGGAAAAGGGAGTAACAGTTTAAGTTGAAAGAGGGGAGATTTAGAGTAGATAAAAGAAGAAAGTAGTAAAAGAAGAAATCTTTTACTGTGAAGGGGCTGAGGAACTGGCACAAGTTACCTGGAGAAGGTATGGGTGTGCCATACCTGGAGCTGTTGAAGAGCAAGTTAAATGAAGCTATGAGCTACCTGAGCTAGTGAAAGATGTCCCTTCCCATGGCAGGAGGCTTGGAGCTGGATGATATTTAAGGTCTCTTTCAACCCAAACCACTATGACCCTATGATTCTATGATATTCATTTCACACAGGCTTTGTAAGGTTTGCTGTTCTTTCAGAGAATGCCAATATCGTTGACAGAAATATGATTGTTCAGGTAGTTCTATATATGCTAAGCTGAGAAGTGATCTCACTGGATAGATGAGCTGACATATCACAGAACCATAGAACCATAGAATCACAGAATCATAGAATCACTAAGTTGCAAAGGACCTACTGGATCACTGAGTCCAACCATTCCTAACACTCCCTAAACCACGCCCCTCAGCACCTCATCCACCAGTCCCTCAAACACCGCCAGGGAAGGTGACTCAATCACCTCCCTGGGCAGCCTATTCCAGTGTCCAATGACCCTTTCCATGGAAATTTTTTTCCTGATGTCCAGCCTGAACCTCCTAATATCCTGGAACTGTAACACTATTTCTGCTTTAAAGCGAGTACATATTTATTTACAGACATTATTTGGCCGTAAGGAAGACATTGATTACTATGACAAATCTGCAAAAAGTTTGCTTATTTTTCTTATTGCTACATTACTGTCAGGATATAAGTGTGAATTAACTGAATGGGATTATGAGGCTATCTGATGTTTTGCCATCTCAGATACCTGTTCATCCTTTATGCCATTCATTTGGCTTCAGATTGGAACACAAACACTTTAACTGTATCATGTGCTTCTAGATATTACTAAGAAATACCTACCTGTCCACAGAGTCTCAAGCCAATATTCAACAGCTTGAGAAAAGCATGATCTGTCCCCACAGATCTACATCAAAGTGGAAGCAAAGAAGGCAGGGAGGTAAAGAAAAAGAGTTGCCCACTGCTAATTATAGACTTGTATTTGCACTCTATACTTCATGTGGTGTAATAAAGACATAAGAAACCTGTTGAGGCTGAGATCAGAAAGGCTGAGGAGGATGACCACTGGAGTAATAATTTAGGTGCTAGGGGACTTGGCATCTGCACTGAAGTTGGCTGCGAAGCTTCCAGAGTCTCCCTTAGTAGATGTCACAGGCTTTCAGAAAGCTCAGGTACCATTTTCTCAATGACTCTGTATGGCTCTTAAAGGGAACTGCTTATGTATGTGCAGAAGAGTCTGAGAGTTAATCTAAGTTGAAAGGTTTTGCACTGCTATGAGTGAGTATGAAAGTAAAATACGTGTTTCTTAAGGAATACAGCCACCCTGAATAATACTGAGAATTTTTTATTTCATTCAAATCATAATGACGTATTTTTAAGATTTATATCAATTTTTAAACAGCTTTCATCTTTATAATATTATAATTAAAATATTCTCTGCCTAGTCCATATACATGCAAAAATGTAGCTTGCAGTTTGACAGGATATTATTGAACAGTATGTGAATCGGTTTAAAAGTAACCAGATTTGAAACATCCATCAGTCAGTAACAGTGCACTCATAGGTCACTGAAGCTGTCAATTTCAATCAACTCTGTAATTAAATACATCACCAATATAGATTTTGTGTAAGAATGTCACTTGTTCTTCAGATGTCTGCAACTAGGACAAATCACACTTCAGTATCTTTGAATGTGCCTTCTAAATACAGTTTTTTAAAACAGCATAATGTCTCCATCCATCTCAATCTAATTTGCTGAATAGAAATCTGTTTAACTAATGCATAGTCTAAACACTGCATTAAAAAAACAATACATGTGTTTCTCTTTCTGTTCAAATGAATGCTGTAATACTATAGTAGATATGTTATTGCTTCTCTTTAAACTTTTCCACTGGTACAATATTTGTTACGTAACATAAAATGAAAGAATAATATCTCATCAAAAAGGGAAAAATTGTTCACATCATCTGTAATTAAAATTACTTTTCTTCATGTTCAAAAATAAAAGAACAGGATCTTCAGACATGTGGAAATAAATCATTAATTCTAATTTTGCTGTGGACAGAAATACCAAGCATTTTCAAATTTAAAAAAAAAGGGGGGGAAAGATAAAAATCCATTTAGTGCTTTGAGTGTCAGATTCTTCTATTATACTTGCCACTAGATTGGAAAAGTCTGAAACAAAGCTGAATTACCAAATATATATTGCCTGCCATTTGATTTAATCTTCAAGTAAGCTCCAGGAAGCAGGTCCCTGGACAGTTAATCTTTAGTTTTGTAGCCCATGCACATTTTCAATAAGGTTACCAGGGAATTAGGCCTGCTAGGGAGGGGAAAGGCATATTGTCTCATTCTAAAGACAACTGTTGAGATCCTGCTAGCAAATTATAACTCCCTTACTATAAAAAAGTTTATTAGCTGTGTCCCTGCTGCAATGAAACAGTAGTCACTGAGAAGGGGAATGGTCTTAATGTTTTTTCCCTGGAATCAGATACTTGTCCTGTTTAAAATATATAAACTGTAAATATCATAGGCATAATATATTTTGAGGAACAATTCTGCAGCCTAGAAGATGTTAAGGATGCTGCAACTGGGGATTCTGGGAGGTACGCTAATCAATAGAGGATGTCAGAGATTTACCATGTGTAGCAGTTAAGTTAAAAAAAGCTAGTTTACCTACATCTTTTAGGAGCAGTACACAGTTTACTGCATTTGTGGGAAACTGGTGCCCTTAACAATTGCACCTTGAGCCAGGAGGAAGCTCTAGACAAACTGACATACATAAATAAGTACAGGTGTTTATTTTCTGTGTGATGCAATTCCCAGAGTATGAATCAAAACCTGCAGGAATGGCAATACTTTAGGACTCTTTAGAATATTTAGGTCTGCATTCCCAACTCAAAAGTGTATGATAGCATATGATAATCAAGATTTAAACCAAATACCTTTTACAAAGACATGGAACACAAGGCATCTCAGTAAAAATCCAGCTAGAATATCCTAACTTAGATGTCCTGTGAGGGAAATGTATATGTGTAACAGAATAACAGAAAGATAAGAAATAAACAAAGTGAATGTATGTGGAATAAACGTATGCTTAACAAGGTCGTTTCAGGAAATCTAAGGAAAGGTTGATAAGACTGTTTTTGAAGAAACATTAGAGTACAGAAAAGACTAGAAGGGGATTGCATCAGAGTAAATGTTCAATAGGTCAACTGTGAGAGTAAATTAAGTATTGGTTCTTCAAACAATTGAAGAAAAAACATTAATTTGAAATTAAGGTAAACATATGTCTCTTTTAAATGTAGCAACAGATTATAATCTGTTTTCAATTTAATTGGCAAGGTAAAGAAACAAAAAAAAACCCCAAACCCTTGCAAAGAAATATAAAAAAAAAAGGTGTTGACACTCAGGGCAAACTCAGGAAAATATAGGAAATAGAACTTTGTGGATGAAGAAAAGCTTCATTTAATTCAGAAATCAACATAAACAGTTGCTGTTAACTATTTATAATTGTTATTCCCCAGTTGCAATGTTTTGGCTGCAGTTGTTATCTGCAGTGTCCTGTTATCAATGAACTTGCTAGTTATAGTTTTTACAATCCCATCAAAATTATCACCATGTTCCTTCCAATGTAATGAAATTATTCTTCCCAGTTTGAAATTACTTACCTATTACCTCAGAATAAGACAATGCCTTTTTTCTCATCTTCACTGACCTGTTACCTGTCTTTGAAACAGTTAACCACACTCTTCTTGAAACTGTTCTCTTTTGGCCTCAGTGACCCTCTGCTTTCTGGCTTTTCTTCCTACTTTTCTAATCATTCCTGCAGTGTACTTCTTGGTAAATCCTTCTTACCTTTTTCCACTGGTCTACTGGGTGGAGGGGCTTTGTCCACTGCCCACTATTCTTTTCCCTACTTTTCATCCATATGTAAACTCATATACAAACACAAGCTCAGTGAAATATAATATTGACCTCTAATTAATCCCTGAAACAAGTCTCTGTCTTCCTATGGACCTTGAAGTGTATCTCTTCCTCTTAGATCCATGCCCAGGCTACAAAGGGCATTCAAGAAAGGAGGAAGACGTGCATTTAAAAACATGGAAAGACGAAGATAGCCCTCAAAGGAGTATCTTATTATCATCTGTAAAGTTACCTCCTCATCCATAATCTTAAAACTCACTTGTGCAATGTCAATTCAATCTGATAAATGCTAGGTCCCAGCTGCGCTTAGACTGCTACTGGTTCCTTCTTTCTTTGTCTCCCATTCTTGAATTCAATTGTTATCTGTTTTTTTAAAAATATTTTAAAAATATTTACACTGTAAAATCTCTAGGGCAGAAACCATTTTTTTTGTTTGTACAGAGATCAGCAAAGTGAAATCTCAGATTTCTACTACATCGTACAGAGACTATGATGCCGGAGAATGTTGATAGTGCATACAACTCAACCATCTGTGTCACAAGAGAAGTTCTGTTTCCTATGGAAAGATGTACACAACTGAAGAAAAAAGGATCTTTGACTTCAGGAGTGTGATAGTGTCTCTGAATTGCACTTTTCCTTAGAAAAGACATATCTGTTTCCAAGATCTGACATTTGGTAGAAAGGAATATTGCAATTATAAGGGCAATATCAAGAAATTAGTTAGTTCCTCGTCCAAGGAGTAGATTATTCTGGGCCAAGTGGACGTATTAGCTAAGTCCATCTTCACATGGCCCCAAAGACTTAATTTTATCTATACTAAGACATGATAAAGTATATTGTTCTCTCTCAGTGCCCAAGAGCAAAATGTGCTGCATTCAGACCATAGTAAATAGATTGCTGGATAGATAAATTTAAAAATCTGTTTGACCAAATCATGACACCTTATTAACTCTACAACCCAACCAGAAAAATTTGAATAGTGTTTCAGGCACATTAACCTCAAATAGCTGATTTGAGCATTTTTTGTGGTCATCAGTAACAGGTGATAACTCAATTGCAATTTCTTGTGAATTACATTACATAGTTCAAAATATTCCAAAGGAATCCTTCCACCAAGACTGTAACTCAAAATCTACAAATGGGTTTAAAAAGTAGTAGCGAAATACCAAGTCATCAAAATATTCACTGGAGCTTTGTTTATTTTCAAGAATCAGATAGATTTTACAGAGACTGATCAACAGTCACTTGTAGGTAAGGGACACTTCTGAATGACGGACCTGTAATATGTGAAGTCAAGCTTAATAACCAGTATAGGCTCTATATGGGGATAACGATTATGCAAATGACCCTGCTATTATACTGTGCAAGTACTGCACAGAAAAGCTGCCGCTGCTGTCAGTGAAGGAAGCCATGCTGCACTTGGAGACACTGCAATTCTAAATGTATTTTTATATCTGTAATGTTGTACAAGTAACATAGTAATGGTACTATGGGAATACCTCCAAATACACTGGTAATTCTTCATCATTATAAAGACTCAAAAGGAAATTTTACCATTAACATGTAACAAAGAGTGGGATATTGCCTTGGATGAGTTTCTGAATACAGGGAAAGAGATTTGGGAAAAAAAATACATGTTCTGGTCTCAGGAAGAACCAGGAATGAGATATTTCCGAAGGTAAACTTTCAGCATCTTCTAGATGGTACCCCATGTGCTCTGACTCTGGTTCACCTTCCTCTTCGTGTTATGTCTCTTATATAGTCAGGACAAGAGCATTTCTTCATTTATTTTATTTCGTTTAAGTAAAAATTTATGAAGGAAATTAGTTTTGTGTTAAGGTTACGCTCTACTTCTATAAAATCAAAATAATCTAGTCTAATCTTAACTTTGAGTCATACATGATGGCTAACAATCCGAAATCTAATACATCTTGACACAAAACATTGCTTCAAATTCAAAAATTTCAATGGTCCATTCCAAAACTGGGCTTTTTTTTTCCTGACAATATCTCTACAAATTTATTATATTCCCACAGAACATTTCAATGTTGACAACATAACATTTTTTATCATATCTGCTTCATGGTAAAGGATTATTCTATTTCCTTCCACTAAGAAAGCAGCAGTTTACACCTTGGAGAGTCAATGAGTTCCCCTGAACGTGTACAACTACTGAGTATTGCAAATAGCCTTCTTAATGAAATGTTCTAGATAATTTATCCCTTGTAAGGTAACAAATTTCACTTCAGAATGTCATCTTGAGCATTATAGTGCCTAGCCATTCTTTTCCAATACTACACTGCAATAAATAAAACGGGCAATGAAACTTTCTATGACTCTCAAAGGTGAAATTCAGTTTTAGATTGGCAACCATAATAAATATCCATGATTCTTAGATCTGGTTAACTGACCAGCCAAACAAGAAAGTGCTGGGGTGTCAAAACTCTATAGTAGGGATGACTACAGTAGATGTAGTGCTGGGAGAATATACATCACAGATTTTAACGCACACTCCTGGCATGATGAGCAGTGTTCACTTTTCACTAAAATGGACGTGGCTTGAAATAAAATCTCCAGGGGAAAAAAAAATCTGAGATTTCATCTCAATAACTATTGCTCTGACTGTGATTTAGCATAAGTACCATGGAAGCAATATTTTCTTTTACCTCTCCCTACCAGAAGTGAATGGCCAGTATTTAAAGGGCCAAGTAAGCCATATATGACAGAGAATGCTGTTCTTGTTCCCAGTGGTGATGTTTCCTCTATGGACATTTCCCTTCAGGGAAGTTTCACTTTCCTGACACCTTCTGAAAGAGAAGCCTTTTATTTCAGTGATCCCTAAATGGAAATTACTCTTAGGCCAAATTTGAACTTTGTGGAAAGAGCAAAAATTTCTCTTGCAAATGCACTTGGAAGCAACTTAACAAATCAAGATTAATTTGCTGAAGAGAAGGTCTACTACCCTTACTTTCATCCTTGCAGGGTGGCCATAAAAGGTAGTCACTGCGCTGCATGGGTTATTACCTGTTTCACCAAAACACAGAGAAGAAGAGAAGTGGACTAGAGCTGGAGAACAGGAAAGATTGAGATAGAATATGTGAATGATTCCTCCTGTCTCAGATGTTCCTCCCAAACTCACTTCTGGGAGCTACCTGGCCTCTATGAAATGCTCTACCTAAGAACAGGGCTGGGAAAGAGAACATGTTGACGTACAGGGTTGACATGGAACTGATGTCTCTCTTCTAAGACCTATAAGGTCGTGTAGCTTATTATTTTATTTTCCCAACAGGAAAAATTTACCTCCCATAAACAGTATGACATCAAAGGGAAATTTAGGTAGAATCTAATATTTGTTCAAACTTAGGGAGTTCAAGGCAAACAAATTTTACAAGAAAGAAAGGAAAAGATAAAAACAATAGAGACACCATTTTTCAAGAAACCTGTTGCAAAATTCCATTTTTTAATATTTATTGGCCATATTAGAAAAAAAAGAAGATGTAGAACTAAAAAATAAAGTCAGAGTGTGACCTTACTATGACATTTTCAAAAGACTTTATTTGATTTAGGCATTAAAATCCCATTTTTTAATAGAAACTCAGACTGCACTCAGCTAGACCCTTTCAAAAAAACTTTTCTTCATTTTTTAACAGCATGAGGATAAATGAGAAGCTTATGGAATGCAAGACAAATGTGAAATAAACAGATTTTTTTTAAGCATAGCAGGAATCTGAGAAGTGCAACACTCAGAAAAGGATTTTTTTTTTTTCTTCTCAGAAATGGCTCTATTCTTTGTTCTGCAGAGCCCTGTTTTAACTTCTCAACGAAATCTACTTGTAAAAACACGGTAGATTTGAAAAATAAAAGCTCATGGGTGTCTTTAAGTACCCAGGACTTGCTGGTGATAGAGGTAGATAATGTCACATTCAGGGAGTCATTTATGTGGTGTTACCTTGGACTGTCATGTGATCTGGAACAGAAACCTTTCTTTAACTCCTGAACATAGAGATCCTAAAGAATTAAAAAGTAGGAACTTCACCCACTACACAAAAATTTAACAAGGTAAATAAGTTGAGGTAAAAGATGTTTTTTTCATTTGCTGGAGAAGCATAATAGACAAGGAACATTCAGAAACACTACAAGTCACAGCTTCACTATATGCTTACTTCTGCTCTGAGGAGGTATGAGCTTGTCTTGTCCATGGTTTAACCTAACTTGAAGACGTTTACCAATTGTAGTCTGAGTAATGTATTCTATCTTTCAGCAAAGCTTACTAGCTCGGCTCAATGATTTGCCGATATGAATATACACCCTTGGCTTGTTCACCCTGCTCGAAGCAGAGAAACAGACCTCACACCTGGCTGAAAAATGCTATGTACATATCTATTGTATTAAGTATAGTAAAAATACAATGAAAGAGGAATAAACAAAATTATATTGAGAATAAATCTTCTGGTTTTTCATCCCTTTGGTAAAAGACAAGAAATACATACAAAAAAACCCCAAACCAACCCTGAAAATTGATTTTGCTTATAGTTTGAAGAATATCCAGTTTACAGATTATTAAATTAATAACAATCTGACCTTGAAAACACCTCTATCTGCTGAAAGAGCAACACTCCATCACCTGTTTTGATTCATTAGTGTATCATTTAACTTGGTATGACACATGTTCAGCAGTTATAATTACATTATAGCCTTCCTATTACATCAGCTCTGCTCCAAGTTTCTGTCACCACAAGTCCAATTTTCAACACAGAGCAATCCAGTGCACTCTTTCCTTATTAGTGTCATCTTTAATGTAGCACAGAGTCTGAACCATTACTTGGCACGGAGAGTTTAACAGCAATTAACCCCTGCTCTATCCCCAGGGAGAAGTACATCAGCAACTTGCCAAAACACTGTAAACAAGCTGGCCAAGATCAATGCAAAACCACGCTGGCTGCAGAGCACCTACTGTATTAATTTAGGATTGATATAGAAAAAGAGAAAATAGTCTGCATGAAATTGACCTAAAAGGATGGCCCACACAGGTTACAAGATTTTCTTAAAGTTGAAAAGGGAAAATTTTAAATTCCTAGTCTGCTAGCTTACAAAACCATATTCTTTTACACCTTGGTTCTTATACCACATTGATCACCATAGGACTACCAATTTTCACAAAGAGTAAACATTCATTACCTGCTAACCAGTTAGAAAGCAGATGAGATGAATTGTTAGGTGAGGAATTAAATACACTTCAAGCACTATTCAGACAGAAAGTAGCAAAAAGGGTAAAAAAGCCAGTTTCCGCTTCATTTCTGGGTATTGAACAATACATATTAAACTCTAAACCAAAGGTTCTGATTCTTCCACTACAGAAGTAAAACAGAACAAACTAAGAACTGCAGAAATTCCTGCAGGTCCCTCTCACCAGCTTGCTCTGGAGTGGGATGACATCCCCAGCTATACCCCAATGGGGACACAGAGCGCAACAGAATATTTGGCTACTGAACAGGTTTAGCATTAGATATGTCGACCCTCATAGATATCTGTGCCACTGTGTTCTGCAGTGCTGTTATTAGCAATCAGGTAGGCAGAAGGAACAACAACTTTTTTTCTGTATTACAAAACTAAATTACAAGGAAATACTTCAGTTAGTTCATACAGGTGAAGTATTTTGGAGATAATACAGCAAATAAAGCCCTACTTAGATTTGGGTTATACAGGTTTAACTGAGCTAGGATGAAATATTCTTTTTTACCAAGGGATATTTTCTGGTTTTTTTGATGTCACAATTTTCCTCCAGAAAGTTTTGATTTTTCCACAAGCTGATGTTCAACTAAGAAAACAAACAAATAAGCCCAACCAAGTTTCCAAGTGGAAATTTATCAGGTGTCTCTCTGTTTAGAAAATGGAAAGAATAAGTCAGAATAAGTCATTTAACTGAAGACTTTCAAAATCAGATTATTTTAAGAAAGATAATAAGAAGTCAAATTCTTCTTTCAACCATCTCAGTATCCTGCATAAATGGTGCAGTATAATTATAAATCCTAATGAAAAACTTATGGAATATAAGAGTAGGACTCCCACTGCTCCCAGAAGGTTTTACATCAGAGCTTTTAATGCTCCTACAGAGTAGAAACTGCAACAAATCCAGAGTGATACCTTCTTCTTGTTTGACTGGTTGGAAGGTTTCCTGGAGAAAAAAGATGGAGATGAGAGGAGGAATATGGTAATTGCTAATGGAACAATTTCAATATTTCTGTCTTTAAATTAAAATTACAATTATTCAAAATGTATGAATCACAGAGCACACTAGTTTCAACAGTAAAGGTCAAAAACTAGATAGTAGGAAGTACAGCCCTCAAAACATTTTTTAGTACATTTGACTTACTGATCTTCCATATTAGAAATAACAAAAATACTGAGATATAAGCATGAATATTTTAAACTCAGATGGTTTAAAAGACAAGCTTTACACTTGGAAAAAATATATGTAGTGCAGATGAAATAGTATGTAAATGCAAAATAAGATTATTTGGGAAAAGTAAAAGAAGTTTTATCTTTGAAATCTTCTAAACCCTTGTTATTTGTCCATTTCCATGAACTGATAAATGAAGAGTTTCAAAATAGGTACTGTTGACCGAATTATATAAATGCAAAACATTTTATATTGATCTACAAGGTCTTAGAAACACCAAAACCTGCCAATTTAAAACTGCTTTGGTATCAGACTGTTAAAGTTTAGTATATAGGACCTTTTTTTTGGACTTTGCAGCTTTAAAGCGAACATTTCGAACATATACATCTAATGACATGTACTTACATCCACTTTTTCTGTGGTTCTATTGGAATTGTCAATGCTTTCACTTTTGAAAAAGTAGGCTGTGATTTAACCTTTTTGTTCTGAATTTTCTGAATTGTCACTCTAAGGCAGCTGCTTAACAATTTTAGTAGATGACCTTTTTTAAAATCAAATATAAAATTCTCACACAAATATCAATTTCTATGTTTTGCTAGATAAATATTACAAGTAGAAATGCAGCTAATTTTTTAAAATTATTACTTAAAAAAAGAAAGATACTAAAACAATGATGCTACTATATAAATTACGGGAATTCAAATACAAAAGTCAAAATGAACTTCATCTTTAGCATACTGATTCAGATTTAAAAATTCAGAATTGTCAAGAAACAATATTTGGGTTTTGTTTGCTTTGGGTTGATTTTGTTTGGTTTGGTTTAGTTTATTTTTTTAGTTCATTTACAGGAATGAGATAATGAAATTTAGCATCTAGAACGAAATTCAGTTTGTCTGAGTGTGACTGCTAGCCCAAGCAGATCCAGCTCAGTGGAGAGTTCTCAACAATTAGAAAGGTAACAACACTATTTGTCTTTCTAGGTAAATGGTGGTAACAGGAAGAAGATAGAATAGAAAAGACAAAAATAAAATAAAACTTATGATAAACAAAAAACCCCAGGCAACTCCTAATGCAGGAGAGTTCTTCCAGACTGCAAGGCTTTGGCGCAGATGCCTGTGGTGATTAACTTAAATAAAATGAAAAAAGACGTGAAAGACATGATGAAGAAAAGATGATCAGGAATAGTATGTGGGAAGTAAATTAAGTATCCATATGACATTACATTAGGAATGGAAAATTAGGTGCAGAACCAGCTGGATGCATTGATTCACCATCTTCCACATGTAGATCATAGGGTTACATTATGCTCTTTATTGCCTGTCTTATATCTTCTTTGGCAACATAAGTGATCTCATCTCTGTATCATTATTCTGTAAAAATTTTCTTAGCAGCTTTTATCTGGGTCTTTTTGTTTTACTGATGTTAAACACAGGTGAATTTAATGCTGAACTGTAACTAGGAGAGTAAAGCATAGTACAGCTAATTTGCAGCAAATATTCTTGACACCTTACATCCACTTCAAATTTCAGAGCAAATATTTATCAGCATTTGTTTAAAAATGAAACAGAAATATCTTTATACTAGTGAAGACAAATTTTTTCTGGAAATATGACAATGTTCTATTTTGGCCTGTTCTCTGAAATATGTTGTGGTACAAATACATTGTATCCCTCATGTTATTCTCATTCTCAAATATATATAATGCAATGGAGATGAAAAAAACCCCAAACTCCTAAGTCCTATTTTTTTAAAGAAAATCAGTAAATTATTTGGCAATAAATTAAAACTGTTCCTAGCCCCTTTAGTCAACTATCTCCAAGTCAAGAGTCACAGATGTTAAAAGCTGTTATGGTGCCAAGTCAATTTCCAAAAAATGAGTGCCTGAGGTTGGATGAAGAAGAAACTTACCAGCATTCAACCTGACCCGTAAAAGAGAAAAATAGAGCTTAGAGGAGATAAAGGAAAAGATGATAGTAGTGGAAAGAATGAAGACTGTTATTTTTTATTTTCTCTTAATAATAGCCCAGCTGAGATAAAGACCGTAACACAGATACTCCTGAAAAATGTTTTTTTGGTGTGCTGTTTCTGTTTTTTTGCACCCAACCCAACAATACCTACATTTTCTCCTGTTCTTGTAATCTCTGCAGGGGTAAAATTTCTATAAGACATCACAGAACTCCTACACTGCACTACAGTTCCTGTTTCCAGAGGAGATCCATCTGTATTATATACAGATAATCAATCAATCAATCTGCCACAGAGGGTAGATTAGGAATGAGCTAGGAGAACAGAAAATCCCTAGGGGTACCAGCACAACAAAGCAAAGAATAATATCAAACCAGCTCATCACTGTTTCTGGACAGTTGAACAAATTGAGATATTTTATTCAGGTCCAACAAGCCCAAAACTAAATAATTTGGGCTTGTGTTTCCTGATGTAAACTCAAAAAATATCTGCAGAAATAAGTTTTTTCTGCAGAAAACTTTTCTTTAAAGAGAGATCATTTTATGAAAGAAAGTTCTAAACCGGGTCTGCCACTGGCCTGCTTTGAATCTGAAAACTCTATTAGGAAGCTTCTTGAATATTTGGATTTTCTGCCCTTTGCATTGCTTCCGTCCAGCTGTTTTCATGCCTACTTGTCACAAATTGCGGGTAAAGCCCATAATTACTAAAACCAAAACCAGCAGCAACAAATTGTCACAGTTTTGAGCAGTCCATCTTTAATAAAAATGCAAATTTAACTGAATGAATATTACGGAACTAAATTCCAAAGAAGAGTACCCTAGATATTTTCAAGTAATCTTTTAGCTTGTCTTTTATCCTTGAAAGTTGGTCTAGGTATTTCCACAACAGACTTTCTAATACTACAGGTATTTCCAAATACAAGGAACACTCCAAAACCTCACCTCAAGACTGAAGGCAGAACAGAGTCAGGGTTATCAAACAACAGACATCAAGACCCAAAGACATGACAGAAGCTGCTAGTTGTGACCTCTTGGGTAATATCAGTGGTACTAATTCATCATTCAACTCATATACACTTTTACTGTGTGACCAATTTCTCCTGCTTGGCTGAAAGCACAATGACATGCAGACTTGGTGTCAATGTTTCGGTCCACTCTTTTCCTTGCTATTTAAACTTCCTTCTCAAGGGGATTGTTCATGTACTTAATATGAATGTGCGTGTTTTTCTTCCTGTCAATGGCCTTGTACTGCTCAATTCTCATATTTCTGATATCACTAGTGTCTCTCCATGAAGGAGTTCATAAACTGTAATCAAATAATCTTTGATCTATACTCTTCCCAGCAGCTTAAAATCCAAATAAGACATAGGGCTTGATTCTCCAGGGCTTGCTCAGACATTCAAAACTGTGAAAAACAGTTGTAAAAGGGGATCAGTAATGTTTTAAGCCAGCAAGGTAGGGGTATTAAATTAAAACATCTGAAGACCATTATCACTGCAGAGATCAACAGCAAAGTTTCATTTTGCCTCCTTTCTCTCTGAGACTCAGGATCTTAAGGTCATGTTTCAGACCCATAGCTTTGACATCATGGACCATGAAGTTTACTACATTTGCTCCTACTTCCATCAAATGTCAGAGTCAGCAGATATGTCTCCTCACAAAGTCAAATTACAGGTTTGAAGAAATTCCTGTGACTTGAAACTGTACAAAAATACCTCGCTTTATCCTTAACTGTGTCTGTGGAATTTCTTCTTGCATTCTTCCTTCCTCATTACATTTAAGCCTTGAGTCACTGAGCAATTGTTTCAGACTCAGTATCTAAAGCCTTTCTTATATTTTTTTCACCCTGATTGATATCATTTGTAGTAAATCAAAATATTTTTCGAAGAACTGAAAGAAATCACACCATGAGGTGAAAACACAAGTTAAAGAGCATATACAGTTTTTTCTGCTCTGCCTAATGCAGTCATTCTCAGTCTGAACCAAGGAAAAACAATTGGCAAGACATAAAAAGGACTCTAATAATGGCTGGTAGCAGTATATATCTGGAACCTTTCACCTTCAGAATGGATTTGGTCCAGATTGAGAGCAATTTAAAAGAAATATTGACTTCTGGATGCTTAGTGACCTGTGTAAAAATGAATTAATAATCCCAGCTGTTTCCTGTAGGACATCACTAAAATTGTCAGCAGTGTTGCCAGACCAAACAGCACCTTCTTTGAAAGGTGTAAAAGATTTTTCAATTCATTTATCAATACGGCACACTTAAATAGGTCACAGACTATCCAAAGAAGCTGAAATCCTTCCAAGTTCCTGGCAGATTTTGCTACATCTTACCATCCACCACTTAATCTATGCATATATGAACAAGTGGCCCATGTGTTCATGGGTGGGATAGTGGGTTGGATGGCAAGTAACCAAATTCCTCAGGCTACTCAGTCTTAGATTAGTGGACAGACATAAATCAAGGGTGCTGGGCCTCTCTGGAATGAATAGGCAGGTACATCATGAATTAAAAAGTGACAAGTAGACAAAACATTCATTTTCTTTCCTACAACACAGCTGGACAATGCAGCTAAAGTAATAATTTGTTGTTGGCAAAGGCCAACAATCAATTACTATTCAGTGGAAGATTTGCTATGAATGGAAGTGATATATCTCCTGAAGGCAGCTCTTAGAGATGTCAGGGATAGGTCAGAGACCGACATCAGCTCTCGAACAGATCTATGTGAAGATTCAGGTTTTACTGAAAGACATGTTCAGTTATAAAAATAATGTTTTGACATGCGTGTTTTTCTTAAGCTATTTGCAGGTGGTTAAAAAACATTATGCACGAAAACTTTGAATGTGCAATGAAAAATGACTAATAGGTCAAATCATCATCTGCATTTTTAATTAGCTAAATCATTTAGCTGTTACCAAGAAACGTTTTTTTAAATGCTATTCGTCTTAGTCTCTTCTGTCATTGTAATTGTTTTCTCTTCTCTTTTTTTTTTTTTTATTTCTAACAACTCCCTCCATCTTTTCAGCTCAGAAGAGATTTGTTCTGCTCATCTAAAGTTAAAATTAGAAGTTGGAATGGGGTGGAAGATGAGCATATATACCACTTGCTTTTCTAGGTCTCAACTCCAGAATATGTCAAGAAAAGGAATTTGACAGCCATGTCTGCAGGAGTCATCAAAGCAGGAATAGAAACAAGGGTTTCTAGGGTTCCAAATATCCTTTAGCATATTTCCAGCATTGCCATGGACAGATCACCTTTTTCCATGCATATAATGAAAAGATCTGCTACTCAAAAATACTATGCAAGAAGGAATTAATTTGTATTGGCAAAAGTCTGCGATGACCTTTGTAAGACAGAAATGAAAGACACTACTAACTATAAATATTTTACCAACTGGATAGGTATTGCATTGCCATCATTATATCTAGTAATTAACACAGTTTTTCAAAGGGTCTTCAAATCTGAAGAGTGGCTACTGAGAAAATGCAAACAGTTAGGTTGTTGCTAGCGGTGTTTCCCAAGGGTCAATACTAGTCCCAGTCTCCTTCAACACATTCAACAATGATGTGGATGCTGGGACGGAGTGTACCCTTAGCAAGCTTTCAGGTGACAAAATACTGGGAGGAGTGACTGATACCAGAATCTGTGCTGCCATTCAATGAGATTTGGACAGGTTGAAAGGACTGAGTTGGACAGAAAGAAACCTAAGGAATTTCAACATAGGTAAGTGTAGGATTCTGCACCAAGGGAGGAATAACCCCATGGACCAGTGCAGGTTAGGGGTTGATCTGTTGGAAAGCAGATCTGTGGAGAAGGACCTGGGAGTCCTGGGCAGACAACAAGTTGACAATGAGCCAGCAATTTGCCCTTGTGGCCAAGAAGGTCAATGATATCCTGGGGTGCATTGAGAAGATTGTAGCTGTTAGATTGAGGGAGGTAATCCTCTCCCTCTACTCTGCCCTAGTGAGTGAGGCCCCATCTGGAATACTGTGTCCAGTTCTTAGCTCCTCAGCCCACGAAAGGCAAGGAACTACTGGAGAGTGTCCAGTGGAGGGCCACAAAAATGATTAGGGGACTGGAGCATCTCTTTTATATGAGAAAGGTTGAGAGACCTGAGTCTGTTTAGCCTGGAAAATAGAAGACTGAGAGGGAATCTTATGAATACTCAAAAGCATCTAAAGGGTAGATGCCAAGAGGATGGGGACAGACTCTCTTCAGCCCAGTGACAAGGGAAAGGACAATGGGCAGAAACTGGAGCACAAGAAGTTTCATATGAACATGAAGGAAATCATCTTTACTCTTAAGGGGTTAGAGCACTGGAATAGGCTGCTCAGGGACATTGTGGAAACTCCTCCTATAGCGATATTTGCAACCTGCCCTGATTTGTTCCTCTGCAATGTGCTCTAGGTGAATCTGCTTTAGCATGGGAGCTGGACTAGAGGAGCATCAGAGGTCCCTTCCAACCCCAACCATTCTGCGATTCTGTGATTTCCAGGCAACATTCACCTTGACCCAAAATAGCAATTTCAATCAGCCAGATTAAGAAAGTTTATCTATCAAGCTTAGATGAAGGTATCCACACTGCAGCCATCTAAAGTTAGATGAGATGAATCCTGCAGTAAAAAGCTGGAAGATTAGGAAATTGCCTGTTTTCAGGAAAATGATTCTTGTGCTATTCTGACACAGTTACACACCTCTAACAGCCTACAAATATCAAACTCACAATACTAATTCCAGCCTGAGACTTTGACATCTAAGAAAGTGAATCGAAATGAAGCCCCCACTTCCAACATGCATATGAGTAAGTAAATGAAACCATGATAATTAGAAACTCAAATGCAAGCAAAAAGTTGCACATAGACTGTGCATCTCTCTTTTTGATTTTTTTTTTCCCCTCAGGCATTAACTCATCTTGGCCAAACCCTCCTTTCTACAAGTTCAGAGATATTTTAATTTTGAACTTCAAATGAAGTGCAAATAAAACACCAAATAAACTTAGGATGTTGCACAATTGTCAGTGGGGCCCATTTTAATATTTAATGACCTGGACACCTGTGACTATTGCAAGAAATAAAAAGAATTAATTTAAAAGGAATTATTGACATAACATAACACATGATAGTCTGTTAATAAAAATGCATACTTCTAATTGAATGCTGGCACCTAGCCACCAACTAAGCATGACTTCAAAAGGAACAGCTGGGAAAGCATCTTTTAGATTTTAATTACAGTAGCTCGTAAGCCACTTATCTTTTCAACTTTTTTCTTCAGAAAGCACTTCTCTTTCATAGAAGTGAGTTCAAAGGTATTTACTACATGTAGAGTAAGAGAACTAACTCTGGCATAGTCAAACTTTACTTGTAAATTTGGATTCTGGACTGAGACAACTATTCTGAGCTTTGAAGTGCGAGTCCCATTTGAGCCTGAAAGAACACAGACTTCAGGCTTACTGCTCAGGTTTTTTATTTCTTTTCTATCTCTAGGTGCAGGATAAGAATTTCTATCATATTTGTTCTTATCTATTGTTTGGTTTTTAGTATTATCTTAAGTCTGCCACTGAAAATGCAACTTCATTATTCAAGTATTTTACTCTTCAAATACATAGAAAGTAATAAAACAGGCAGGGAGACACATCAGAGTCTTGCAAAGTGATAAATTCAGTAACTGGATCCAGAAAGCTGTTATGCTTGTATTTAGGAATAAAATCTGAGAGTCCTATTGAGTAGTTACAGAATGAAACTATAAATGAATTAAAATTATTTGGTATATTTGCTACAGTATTTGGCATTTTTCAGGAACAAGTCCAAATGGAGTTATGACTTATTTAATCTAAATTTTGAAGTCTTACAGTCTATGTAGGTACTCTAGACTACCTTCAACATTGAAGAGACAGAGACAAAGTGAGACAGGAACAGCCACTGAGTGACTCTTCCCACACTAACAGAAGTTTCTACAGCCTGTTTTTTTTCACTGACTCACAAAATCCAGATTGTTTCCTTAGATTAATCACCAATATTTTGGCCAGCTAAAATTAAACTCATTGAATCCTACCTCAAATATCTTTGGATTTGTATAACAACTCTCTTCCTAAAGCTAGGAAATTAACTGTGGTTCAAGACAAGAAGCTCATCCCCAGATTATCCGTCTTTCTGCCTATTTTGTGAAGACAACTGTAAGTTAAAATGATTTGGGCAAAATAAACTTTATTATTTCTTTTCTATGTTATTTCTTTTCTTTATTATTTCTTTTATACAGGAAAAAAGTCATAACTATAGGTGTCTTAAAATAGCAAACATATCTCAATTAAAATCAGACTGAGACAAAGCCATGAAAACAACATTAACAGATAACTGCCAGAAAAAGATTAATGGGATGAGTTAGTTAGAACATTTGACATAATCGGAAAGATCTTTAAAGAAGAATTTCTAGAACGTTGTGCACCCAATGAGGTTTTGTAATACAAGCAGCAAGGTAATAAATAATCTAACTTTTTTCTTAAAGGTAGATTCATTTATGAAATGGAATACATGGATCAGCAAGTAATCTATTAATTGAAAACCTTCTCTCAAATAGTTAATATAAAAGACAGATATGCCTACTTCAACTGCAAAACCAAAATCTCCTTTAGCCTTTTTGTAGCTTTTCAAGACATTATTAATACACAGGTAACAGTAAGTCTTTGTAGGAAGATAAATAAGATGCAGGAAGACTTAGAGTGGTCTGTCTACCCTGCAGACATAACTCAGGTAAGATTTTATCAAGAGACTCAGAGAAACATCATTATGTTTTGTATTAAGGTGTCCTTTCCTTCCAAAATGTACAGGAGAAAAGATGACAGGTAAGAACTGTGCCTCTCCCTTCTGAGACATGTGTGAATCTGCCCAAGAATCTTAGAGCATTAAGTGAAGTTTAAGAGAGAATACTTTGGCTTTGAATCAGGTCCCCGAGGAAGCAACAGAACTGTGCACTGTTCCCTGAATCCTGATCTCCTCCATTGAAATCATGGTTGTTTGAATGAAGCAGCCCATAAGAAAAATAAAATAGATTTTTAAGAAAACTCAGATATGAGAATAAACATACCTAACTATGAAAACCCCAGGACTTCCTTCGTTGTTACTATAATCTGGACACTGCATGCAGAGTTCATCACAAATTTTGCGATGTTATGATCATGGTTGTAATGGCGTACATGAATATTTTTTGCATTTGTAACTACAACATCTGTCAGAGCAAAGTCCAAGATATTTCCACAAACCTTGAACTCCACATTTATAACAAATGATATGAAAAGGAAAAGTTAACAAAGAACCTGTGATCCAGTGCAAACAGGATGACTGGAGTTTATTAATCATAAATGATGGTGATGAGTAGTTCAGGGGACATATAAATGAATCCACAACCTTGCTGAAAGGTCAGCACCTCTCAATAGTAAGCTGCCTCTGCTCATGTCAATATAACTTTCTAGGTTTAGGGTCAGAAAGCATCCCAAATGCAACTACTAAATCTGAAGGACATTTTACATCATTTTAATTTTTTTTCTCATTTAATAGCTCTGCATTTAGAAGTGCAAATGACCTGGTAGCGAGGTTTTTAGGGGATTCAGCAGAAACTTTTTGACACAGGTAGCAGCTGAAAGAGCAATAAATTTTCTTTCCAAGAGTTAGGCCTTTTTCATTCTAATTACAGTCACTAGACCAATCATGAGGCAAAGAATTGGGGTCACAAAATTCATTCTTTGTGATAGGGGTGAACTTCAGCCTGTGCTGAGGTTACTGTAGATTGTGAATCCAGTCTTAGACTCCTATTTGTACTTTGAAATAAAATGTTTTTCAATTTCCTAACATCTCCATCTTTGGAGTGTGGGCTCAGTTCGTCGGAAGGCAACTTTTTCTGTACTATGCAAATTTTGCATTTTGAATTCAAATAAACAATTAGTTTTGTGTACACGTCTTGTTTTGTCACAAATATTTGAGGGAAGCATGAGAGATTTCTAATGGAATGCATCCATTTAGATGTCAAAGAGTGTTTTTTATGTCCACTAAATTAAAACATCATTTGCTGTCAAACCTTAAAGAATTTGGCCTATCTTCTGGTGTCTATTTATGACAGCTCTCAGAGGGCATGCTGTGAAGTACTTTTGCCTGCTTTAGGGCCAATTGCATGTGACAAATGCATTAGTTTTTAATACCTGGAGTAGACATATAATTTGATGAAGTATGTCTTTATGCTATCAGCTGTTGTTTGTCACTGGCTTTTTACAGTGCTCTAAGCAAGATCACCCCGAGCTGCCTGGATAATTCTTTTTCCCCTGTAACCAGACCAAAGCTAGCTTGAAATCAACAGAAAGACTTCAAATGGGGTTTGAATCAAGACTGTAAAGCTAAACATTTCTGGAAATCTTTCTGTCATCTCTTTTTCATAGGAAAGAGCAATCCTCTCTGGTGCACGTGGGCTGCATTCATAGCTTCTCTTTAGGGTGATGTAGATAGGTCTGATAGACTTTATCACATCCATGGAAACAGGTACCCTGCTAGGCTGTCCGCAGTCAAATTCACCTCCAATGGCCCTTTACATGTTACTGAGCACAGTTCCAAATTCGTCATATCTCTGCAATTTTTACTATGAATTCGCAGTGTGAATCCTGTCAGCCCTTTTGTGTTATTCCAAAGATGATGAAAAAGTTTACACAACATCTGAGAAAAGTCTATGTATGTGCAGAGTTTTGACCAAGCTCAGCAGAAGTACAACCACTTTAGACATCTGACAATATTTTTTCCTTATAGTACATGATAGCAATATGTAGTCCATGTTTTTACCCCCTCTAAGTATATGAACACATGCTAAAATATATGTTAATAATTAGCACATCTGTTTGACTCACTGAACAGCTGAAAACAACCTCATTAAATTTTTCTTTTCTTGTTTTTCAACTTTTCAATTTTCAGTAGCCAGCTGTACACCTTCTGTATTACTTGTGTCATATGCCTAACAACACAATTTCTTTACCGCTCCAATTAAACTGTTAATTAATGCCTATAGTACAAAAGTAAATAAGTTAGAAGGAAGAGAACGTGAGCAATGAACAGTGTATCTTTTATTTCCACCCTGGTTTGTGAAACCTCTAGGGACAGCTGCTATAGTCTTATCACTGAACTTTCATTTTCTATATTGTTGATATGTTTTTATCTAAACAAGCTGAACACCAAAAGAACCCAATACTATCCATTGCATTATTTGATGAATTTTTTTTTATTTGTTAAATATTTTACTGAACAAAGCTGCAGAACTTAGTCAAATGCAGCAAAATTCTAATTATCATATAAATTATTTGATAAAAAAATGAAACAATTTTCAAAGAGTATATGTGAAAAATAGTATTTGGCTTTGGTTGTTGCATACCTGACATATTTAGCAGTTTAAAGAGCGAAAGATTTTTGAGACTATTAGATTCCAATTGCAGGGACCTAATAACCCAGAAGCATTAAGAATTGGAGCTTCAGTCTGGAAAAGACACCACTCATTTACAGTTGTAGCTACCTGACTAACAATATTAATCTTCTGTTGGATGGTACTTAGATCCAATTCCTTCTATTAAACTTGCATATCTTTTTCAGTATTCTAGTGGAAAGGGTAACAACAGTTTTTCTTCAATGAAAAATTAAAGGACATACCCAACTGCAGCAGCAATGTCATCAATATTGCTCATGAATAGTTCTAAAATTTTAGGAGACTCTAAAATATGATTTTATCTACTGACTTACTGCAACAGCATGTGAAATCAAATCACCCGTGAATGTCTTATTAGAGCAATATCTCTTTGACACCTCTCTTACATCTCATTTTTCCAACATTAGTACATTTTTAAACATCAAAATAGGGAGTTGCACGTAAAAATATTTTAAGAAACAATCACATTAGTGATTTCTAGAAAGAGGAATTACATGTGAAATAAAAAGTAAAAAAAGGAGACAACTCTGGGACTGTAATGTGAACTACATTTATCTCTTGCTTAAAACCTAGAGAGCTGTCCCTCCCAGAGACGGCAGGCAAGTTGCAGTCTTTAGTCTCAATTTCTTTTCTTTCAATTCCTTTTTCAGTTATTTTTAAAAATTGCCAACTTGCACCTTATTTCCCTTTATCATATGAAGATCTTTATGAAAGGCAGTAAAGCTGCAGAAAGAGCCTTGATGTGTTCTTTCTTTTAACAAAGAACAATTTCAAAATCAAGTAAAATACCTGTCTTTATTTTTCCTCCTGCTATTTTGAAGTAATGCAGTTTGCTGGAGAAACCACATGCTACTGCAATGCTTGCCACATTATTCGAATGTGTCCTCCAAATCATAACTGATATGTGATCCTGACGGAGCTTGCCTTATAGACTGAACAAATTGGCATGCCTATTTGTTTCCAGTGCTCATATTACTCCCCTTTTCCCTCCACTTCCACTTTTAGCAGCAATAAGCAGGCCTTTCTTCTTAGTTGTGAGGTTTTGGCCACATGGATGCGTGTCTATGTTCTGCCCACGTTAAGAACCACAGCGATTAAGCATTGCTGTTGACCAGGATTGCTACATGGAGGTCCAACCAAGAGACAGAGCTTTGTGCATGCATACAGCTATGAGAGATGAAAATGTAGGGGGTTTGTGAAGCTCCAGAATTCGCTAAATCCTCAGAAGCTCTTAATGACCTTCAAAAAGAAATTTTACAGATGAAATTATCTCCTAAGGTCAAGTATAATAACAGTTTAATACCTGATTATTAGGACTACCTTGAACCAGTAGGAGCATGGACTTGGCTATGTAATATGTCATATTTATCTGACATGATCCCCAAATTCTCTTTCATTCTGCCTTCAGCGGGAGTTCAAAGCTTGCTTACTGTGAACAACAGAATAACCTGGTAAAGGAGACACCACTCTGCTTCTTTTTCTCAGATGACTGTGGAATGACTGATGGAAATCCTGAAAGAATATTTGAAAAGTATTGCGAGTTGTTTTAATTTGATTCTATAAGTCACAAATTAGAAGCTATTGGAAAGTTATGATGCATTGTCACCCAGTCCTAAGTGGAGAAGTAGTGAATAATCACTGTTTGCAAAGTAAAATCTTACGCCTATATCATATTAATTGCTAAAATTGAGGTACATAACTCATTGACATGCCAATGTTTCATATCTACTTATACTATTTATTCACAGAAAAGGAAAAGCATATTAAAGAAAGAAAAAAAAGAAAATCACAAGGCAATCACTATGCAAAAATATTTCTAGGAGCTGGCTACAGTTCCCAGGGATTCAACAGAATCCCATGCCAAAACTACTTACTAAAGTTTTAAGCAGAGATTTGCGTGACTTTCAGGATCAAGGATTACTTCTATTATTAATGAAAATTCAATAATATTAGAACTCATTGAGGTACAGTATTTAACGATGATTTTGTATTATCAATGTATTTCTTTGGAACATATCAATTTAATTAAAATATTATGTTAGATATTATTGAATACCTTACTTCAAATATATCCTTTTATTATTTGGTTCCATCCTAGAGAAGTAAAAAACTAATTTTTGGAGGAAGTTAAAATACTTCTTTTGACAAAATTCAAAATGTTTCATCCCGATATGAAATCAAATCAAACTTTGAAAATCAGAATTTTCTCAAGGAATAGAAATTCAGTCACTTCTAATTATACTGTTACATTAAAAACACTAAGCATCTATTTGACAATGATATTGTTACTTTTTTTCAATTGTGATCATCTTAGGATCAAAGTGCTACCTAAAAATCAGATTAAAGGATTCCTTTAGGTAATGTGTAAAACAACAACGATGTTTTCCCTTTTGTGTCTATGAAAAAACAGTGCTGTTCTTTCCCTTTTAATATGAATGCATTGCTGTTTTGGTCTTTTCTCTAAGAAAAAACAAACAAGGTAACTAACTAACTAACTAGCTAACTATCGAATAAACTAAAAATAATAAATCTTGCTATATTTTTTCCTGGATCTATACATGCACTTCTTACTTTTACAACCATGTGAAGATCTAAGCAGTGCTATAAATCTAAAAAAAAATTCCCTCTTTCTATAGCAAGTTCTCATCAATATCAAAAGTGTCAGTCATCATCTCTTGGTGGGCAATTCAAAACTTTTCACTGCAACAGTCAAGGCAGATTCATATTGATTTGATGCAGAAAACAAAATAACTACGTTAATCAAAAGAGTTTATTCCCCCCTAGTGTTTTGCACAAGGCAACTCACTTCCCAGCCATCAAACAACTCCTACGTTTAAGAATACATCCTCTACATTTCAGGCAAACTCTGCTTTAACAGTTTTTTCAAAGGCATAAAGGGTATGATTTCCCACATGTCATCTTTATAAGGAGCAAAGCATGGGTCTTATATAGAATTTTACTCTCATTTGCTTCATTGTTTTTCTTCTCTCTTTCATTATTTTCAGAACTATGTGGCAATGAGGGCAACCAAAGACTGGAGGATGTTGCCAGAGAGGTTGTGTTCTTGGAGATATTCGAGATTCAGCCAAATTTAACTCTCAGCAACTTGATCTCACAACTCCTCTTTTGAGCAGTGAGTTAAGCTAAGCCAGATGGCTTCCAGAGGTCTTTTCCAACTAAAATAGTCTGATTTTAGCTTATGTTTTATGACAGTTTCTATGGGATGTTTTCCCAATCAATCTCATTGCTCAGGTGCAAGCAGTCTGGGTTATTTTTGTATGTAGTTTTTTAGTTCTTTGGTTTATCTTTTAGTTTGATTTGTTGTTGTTGTTGCTTTTCTCACAGATTTTGCTCTCCTTCTTGTATTTCTCATGCTTTTGAATCTCCCAATGTCTTGACATATTTCTCTTTGAGGAATTCTACATCATTGGTACAGGGTTAATTTGGAAAGGAGTGCCTTTAGATTTTTATTGACATTCTGCCTGCTGGATAGCTCTTGATTATTAACATTGGACTAAAAATTTCTTCTCTTTCATCTGGTTTAGGACTCATTGACTAGACTCTGCTGCTCTTCTTATACCTCAGCTGTCATATCTACTTCCCTGCCACTAGTTCTGGAGCTGGCAAAACAAAATATTTGCCTATGCCTCAAGTACAGCAACTCAGAATATTAGATTAAGCTACAGATAAAGGTGAATTCACGTTTACTTTCTGAACAATAAAGTGCAACGTCTGAGTTGTAAGTAAAAATCACCTGTTTCTGCTTCTCCTGTGATAGGGGCAAAAATTGTCAGTCAATTGTCACAAACAGCTGGGTAGCGTACTAAGTCACTGCAAACATTTGTTCAAAGATGATGGATCAAAACCCTTCAGTACAGTTCGTTACACGTATCTTTTGCTGCTGATATAATTAAGGTAATATGAATTATAACAACCATAGTCATTAATGTGTTAAACATACTCTTATAAAATAAAATAAAAATAAATAAAAAGCCACCTTCAAAGCTCTCTTGTTGACTTCCACTCAAAGCTGATAACTATGAATATTGTTTAGAATTTCACAAAAAGCAATTGCATGATATACACCATTTATTGGTATTCATATGCATTCATTTTGTTTTACAAATTTTAGAAGTCTCATTAGAAATTTTAGGATCATTAGAAATAAGGAACACTCTTTCGTCATGTATTTCTGGCAAAATGCTCAGTGCTTCTTTTTAACCCTCTATTATTCTGAGTCCCCAAGTTAGAAATACTTTATTCTGATAGCTTCAGTGTGATTCAATTGTTGTGAAGAGGACTGCATTTTTACATCTGAAGAGAAACAGTCTTTCCACAATTAGGACTTTATGAAAATCAACTAATACAGAAGAAAAGCTTAGTTCTATATCTGGGGAATTTGAGGAACCCCAAGCATTGTCCCCATGCCTACATCCAAACAAGTGCCTTTTAGCCTTTAGAAAAATAAAACATAGTTTTGTGCTTGGCTTATTACAGTGAAACCACTGCAGATTAAACCTCTCTGTCAATTACAAGCAGCTGAACATCCTTTAGCATCAAACAGAATGACAAAAAGCTACACTATAATGAGTAATGGCTAAGGCCAATTGCTATTTAATTATGTAGATGACTTAACATCCTTTCTTTGATGTTATCTGTATGTTTCAGGATGAAAGTTATCATGCATTGCTTTGCTACAGCTCTTACAGTATATGATAGCAGAAGCAAAAGGAAAGTCTTACCAAACAGAAATGGCTATAACTAGCAAAATACATCAGCCCAGCAATACAAGTCACACTTCGCCATGCGCCTACAACAGATAGAATCTTCGACATATTGGGGAAAACACAACTGCACGCATGACAGCTTACAGTGGGTAGAAAGCTTGAAAGAGAGAGCGACAACTGCAGCAGCAAGAGCCTATGTCATGAGCAGTTCCCATGAAGATGTCTGGTCTCTGAATTTTGTAAATGGGAGATAACAAGGACAGTGAAGTTAGTCATAACTTGAGAGATATTTCAGATGGGAAGGACCTGTTAGGTCATCTGTCCATCCCCCTGCCTAGGCAGGATTATACTTCACAGTATCTCCTCAAAACGATTGCACAGAACAATTTCACATGAGCAGAGGAATGGAGTAAAGGACATAATAGATCTTTTCCATCTCTAACTTTTGCAAATCAAGAGGTCCAGACTGTAGCTGGTGTGAGGTGACTGTGGGCACAAGTACTGCAAGTGTTGTAAGATAGGAAATTTGGAGAAAAAGTCTCCCTTTGGATCAAATCATGCGAGTGGATGCAAAATGCAATGTATGATGTTAGTGAGCACAGAAATTATCTCATAAAAGACATTTACAATTCAGTCATAATCAGTGATATTATTTCTGTGGGCATGGCGCTGTGTTTTTGACAACTTATATATGTGCATCGCATCATTCAGACACCTAGATCTATGTTTATTTAAAAGGCTATATGAACTACATTCTTTCCATTAATATTATAGATAGTATCTCGGATACTATTATTATTATTTAAGCTTCCAGTTTGAGACTGTAGAAACAGACATCTTTATAGAAAATAATATTGTATATTTACCGAATATATAAGGATGACAAGGGTTGTTTAGCAACTGTTATTTTTCTGGAATTAAATGGAAACAGCAGCATCTGAGAGAATTTAAGAGGTCAATGCTAGAGGAAGGAGTGTAAAACATGCTTTTTTACACACAACCTAACTGAAAATTTCAGAATATGAAGAAATAAATAAATAATGGTTCCTAGAAATGCTTAAGAGAAGCATAAAGGAGGAGATAATACATTTGCAAATGCAATTCAGAGACAATAATCAAAAGCCTTCTTCCAGGAAATCCTTACACATGCTTAAAGCCAAGAATAAAGGGAATTCCACTGATTAAACTTAACGATAAATATAATATTTTGCAAAATTTGAACATAAAATATTAAACAATTATGGAAACTAAAAAAAAATTTAAAAGGACAAGCTCTTGGCCAGACAGACCTTAAAATTAATCAACTTACCAAGACAAGGTTTTGTAGAAATAAGAAATTTAAATCTGTCTTCATTTTGCATTGTCCCTCAACAATAGGTAATTTTTGTGGTCACCATAATATAATTGGACATGAAGGAAGACTAGTGGAGTGTCAAAATAGCATAAAGGTACATGCATTTTTTCCTGTACAGAGATCAATATTAGCAAAAACTGAATCTGAACTTAAAATAAAAATTTCAGAACATCGATTACAATGTTTCCTATTTAGCTGCTGACAGCAGGAATGAAAATAGTTGGCAAATTATAACCTCCCAATATTAATCTATGTAGATAATTTTTTATGATTAGGAATGGTCTTCAAATGTGTAGATCACTGGTAGATTTAATTTGCCAAATCAGAAATTGTAACTTGTCATATTAGCTTACATATTCACTGTACAAAGTTATGAAAACATGTATATGGCCTAAATGTGGACATATACACCTCTTTGGATCTCTTTCAGTTCCCCTGATTTCTCTCTTATTCTGCCATCATTTAAGTCTCTGTTAAATTTACACATTGTAGATTAGAGTACTTCATAGTTGCTAGATTCAGCAGATTTTCTTTTTCAATAGCACTTTCTGATTTTGTACCTAAAGCTATCGTAGCCTTTGAGTCTTGATTACAAATGCACAATCAATGCCATTGGAGTTGCTCAGCACTGATCTGTCTTAGAGAGAAGAATCCTTTCTTAATTAGCACCTACCAAAGAGCAGCCAAGATGTTCTCTTGTATTTTGATGGTGGGGAAATGATCTTGTTGAAACTGCATATAGGGCTTTATTTCTTACAGGTATAAATCCTCTACAAAGAACTTTTCTCATACATCCTCTAAATCCTTCACAGCTCCATATCTTCACAGTGGAGACTGCACCTTCCAAGATAGATACATATAGCAAATATATTTAAGACCGATCAATTTAGAAATAATAAAGTAATGAGTCTAGAAAAGGAACCTTATTTTGAAAATCACTCATCTAACATGAAGAAACTATGGTAAGTGAAGAGGAAAATAATTCCCCTATTTCTGGATTTAAAAAGCAGGATAAGAGCTAGAAATAAATATCAGAACTAGTTGTCTCAGCCTTGGGGCACAGATCTGCAAGGAACTAACTCAGACTCTAAAGCATATCAAAATTATGTGTCTGATGAAATACCAATAAAGTGGAACCACAAATAACTTCCCCCTGTCAGCTAGGATGGATTAACAGGTGCAGAAATTACTTTCCAAAACAGCAGGTGTAAGAGGCACATATTGTTTATTTTTGTTCTCATGTTGGTCTTTCTGCTACTAATGGCCAAAGAGAGGCTTGCTTTAATAACCGCTGCAGTTCCCTGAAGCCTGAAAGACAGCTCAGACTTTTACAGAGAAGGCTGAGCACAAATTTCCACTACTGATTTTTGTTTGAATCAGATCTGAATATCCACATGCACTGCAGGAAAAGCATCAATCTTTATGCAGGCACCACTGATGGAGGTAACGTAGTTCAGTGAATAGAGATCTATTTTCAGACAGTGATTTTGTTCGTGACTTTCAGCAAGACACTTTACATGTCTCTGCCTCATTTTCTGTCTTCTTTTCCCACCTCATTTGCTCTGTTTGTTCAAATTCTACACCCTTCCAATCCGGTACTATCTTTCACCAGGTATTTGTATCACACACAGCAAAATGCTTCATCGTTATCACTTGGGCTTACAGATTTTGCCATAATATTAAAAGTATTAATTTATCTATATTATTGTTATATAAAAAGAAGCAAGGACTCTCCTATGGCAAGCATTGTGTCCACATAGAAGAAAAGGAAAGTCTGCACCTACTAACTCTACTTTTTGAAAACCTGTGACACCAAATAAATTAATCTCATTGTATGTGTTTAGGTGATTTGTTTTTGTGTGACACCAAATGCTTCACTCTTTGGAAACATGAGTGAATGTGAGCACAAACGTTTAAGAGTACAAAATAAAAAATACAATATATATCTATTATCAAAGTCACGTAAATTTTTTTATACTTTCAGATACTCTTGTTTATAAGCAGCAGTAGCCACAAAATGAAAGGTACGAGGTTTCCTTAAGGGGCATATAGTCAGTCACAGAGATTTAACTCAGGTAATTTCACAAAGCATTTTACAAAGGTCAGAGTCACACAAATTTCAGTAGTAGGTCTAAGGTCTATGAAGTGGAGGGTAAGAAGAATAGAGTGGGGATATTTTTTACTTTCTTCTAATAGAGTTTTCGTAACTTCATCTTCACAAATATGTAGTGAGAGAGTTAAGACTTGTAAGTTTGTAAGAAATATGTCAAATATTTATACTTCTTACCTTTCTGAAACAACATGTAGATTTTCAGACCAAATGCTTTGATCAACTTTCAGCCTTTAGCCAACTCTGAGACTATAACTGGGACCCCTTACTTTGTTTATGTAAAATTTTCAGCAATGCACTTTCAGCACCAGCAGATAAGCTTCTCTACGTTCAAATATCATTGTGTTAATACCGAAGCAGCCATTTAGCCATAAAAATCCATCCCAAAAATGCAAGGTTCCACTTTTTTTTTCCAATATTGTTCAACCTAAAGCAAACTCATCAGTTCCTCTGCATGTCTATGGAAATCTAAAGATTTTTTTTTTAATTTTTCCCAATGAAATCCTGCCATAAGCACCATTTCATTTTAAAACAGGATCTTTCAGTAGAAAAAGAAGAAAAAGTACTTATATGTTCCCACATTGCTTGTTCTTCTATATTATCATCTTTTCTCTCTAAGATATGCAAGCCACAGTCTTCCTCAACTTGAGAGGGCAGCAGGGAGGGCAGAACACAATTTGGCCCATTGTGCTTAGTAATGTGCTTTAGGGCCACCAAGCAGAAAAAAGAAAATTAAGTAGGTGAGGATGTTGAAAAATAAGGAGTCATTTATATCTTCTGAGAAACTTAATGTTACAGTGCAGAGTCTCATTCAGCAGTGTAGTAGTGTGCTGGCAGGGTAAGGAGGGCTTGCTTGGTTTCTAAGAAGTGAGTAAGGTAAGGATTTCCATGCTCTTCTCTGCACTTGTGCTTCATGCAGTATAAGTAAAACTATGAACCACTAGAGGCATGTTTTGCCTGTGCAGACCACTACATTATATCATTTTCAGTACATTCTTTTTAATTACTTTTTTTTCCATAAAATTTCTACAACTACAGGCAATCTTAATCCTAATAAAATGAACATTTAATAAATATTACTCATGCAGTTCTTAAAGGCCCTGTTGAATTCTAATATATAGCTGCTTTATTTTAAGCTTTGGGATGTAGATGACAAAGTGAACAAATGTAATTCAGAATGAGGGCAAAACGTTGCCACCTTTCTTACTCTAGAAAGACACTCTTCTGCAGTGCTTAAAATGTAGAGAAAAGTCTAGTGATTGATTAGCTAGTTAAGTGATAAGGAGGTATATCAGGCAGGGATGTAGAAAAAGTACAGAGGATAAGGACAATCAAGTATCCTTGATCTGAAAAAAATTACAGTGCTTTCTAATCATTTAAATTATATCTCTAAGTGAGAAAAATCTACTGCACTGAATCTCTAATTTTCTACACACTTTTTTTTTTTTATTAAAGACAAAAGCTATGGGAATTGTGAACATTTTTTCTAGTGTTATAATCTTTCCTTGAAAAAGAAATTACTGGATCATCAGACTTTCATTTGTCCGTATAACATTTATATTCTTTGATCTGTTACTGGCATATTGTAATACTGATAATTATCAGCTTCTTTTTAAAATACCATGTAGTACTGTCATGAGGAGTTTTTTTGTATACATTGAAACAGCTTTTACTGCTTTGCCTAGTAAGCAGCAGTAGTTTTCTGGTTCACTACTTGAAATACAGTAGTTCTCATTATTTATATATTATCTCTATTAAGAATTAATTTCTATTTTTACAGGAAATCTTATATTTTCTTAACAAAGAAAGCAGTTTTAACTGTGTATCTTCATTTCTCCCCTCTCTTTGCCTTTTAATCCTTCTTTGTAAAAAAAAACCAAACCAGTTCTGAATATCTAGTGCTCTTTCTCTTCAGATGATTCTGACTGCTATTAGAAGGTTTCTCAAGTGTTCTATACAAACTATGCAGTTTCCAGAGGATAGTCACCGAAGAGTGAACTACCTCTGCGGACTAGGTCCAGATCTAATATAATTTAATCACAAATCATGGTTATCACACGAAGACAGATAAATGGCTTAGGTTATATTTTCCCCAGGGTTCTCAACATTTTAATACAATTGACAGATATCAGTGAAAATGATAGAAATTTAGGGGCAGAAATAAAAATGTGGTTTAAGACTAAAAGTTTCTTGGAAACAGTGAAAAAAAAAGGTCAAGTTGTCATTGTTTTTATTTTGTTGTTTTTTTTTTAAACTGATGTGTACCAGGACGGGAGTTGCACACCCTGTTCCACAGCATGACTACGCTCTCTGCAACTCTTCTATCAGCTAGGAATTGGGGAGGGATTTTTGAGTAGCAAAAGTTGAGAAAGAGAGCAAGGAATTACCAAGAAGACCAAAAGGTTGAAATTTGTGCCTTGTTTTTAAGTATCCTTTTTCCTCATTAGCTGATTCAGCATAGAATTAAACTCCATGGGATTTAAACAAGTTAGACAAATATTTATGTGCCTTGCTGAAAAAGGGCAGTTTGCTGAATTATGTTTTATTGAATCAATGTTCTGCTACCTCCAATGAAATTCTAACCACAAATGACAAACCTGTGTTATGTTTATTTATTTATTTCCAAAGGTCATGCATTCATATCCTAAACATCTCTCATCTCCCATTTGTGATAGTATTTCAAGGCTGGTTAATGTTTACAAGATTGAATTACATAAGTTCCTAAAGCACAAATTCCTTGTTTACTTTTTTCCTAGTCTAAAATTACTACATGTTTAAAAAGTTATGAAAATTATTTGTATGTGTAGTTACTCACATCTGTGGCATTAGAAACTGCTCAAAAAAAAAATGGGGGGGGGAAGGCAAGATTTCCAAGTATTTTCTATTAATTAACATTCAGTTTTAGGGATTTAAAAAACTAGCTTCAATCCCCCTGTAATGGTCTGTAGGCCACAGCAATGTAATGAAGTTCAAAATGCAAAACCAAAATTTCCCTTTACAAATTTCCCATTAATTTTCTATATTAGTGCCTAGAAACCGGAAATGAGACTGAGGACCTCCTTGTTCCTAAAGAAGCATCATAAAAATGAGCTAATGTATTCTCTGGTCAGGTTCTTTCTTAAGCACATATATTTGGCTTTATCATATCTTAGTTTAGAAGTGAAAGCCTGAGCAACAATATGCTTACCCAAGGCCAAGTCAGTGTTAGATATGGTAAGCGCCAGCAAGGTACAGCTATCACGCTTTTGTAAAACCAATCTCACTACACATACCCTTTTGCAGCCACACTGCCTGAAGGCAGCATAGCCAAATCTAAACTTTTTTTCCCCTACATTTTGTAAAAACCTTTGTGTTCAATCAGAATGAAAAACTTCATGTGATTATAAAGTATTTTTTTAATTTCATTTCTACCAATAGTAGATTGGTTTCTAGCCATGAATTAAGTCAAAGTTGAAAACAGAAAGTAGAATTTATTATCTTATCATTTGAAAACAAACATATGCATACAGAAACCTAAACACTACATATTCCTACAAAATAAGCCACTGATTTTCACTATAGCAGTACAAACTTTCAGAATAAAATTTTAAATCGAGTAATGGATATCCTTGAAGATTATTATTTCATTCTGACTGGAATAACTTAAGACTTAATACCAAATAATACCATTAAACCTCTTCTTTTCCATCCCTCCTGAATCTTAGATCTTTTCCATAATCAGACAATCTTTTTGTTCTGGTGGACTACAGCATGTTCTCTGTTTTTGTTAGATATTTTGTAAGATATTTTGTAAGATATTTTATAATATTTTGTCACTGAGCAATAAAGTGTTTTACTTTATTTATCCTTAACAATAAACATGATTTTTCTGGTTTGCCTTCATATTCACATTGAGTTTGACACACGCTTTTCTAGTTTATTGTGCATAGCGTTATGGAACATAAAATTTGCAATTTAATATAAGTATTTGGTATAGATGCCATTATGTTAAAAGAGAGTTGTAAATGTCTCCAGCACTTGTTAAGTTTTATGGCTAATCCTCATTCTAAGTGGTCCCTTTGGACAGAAGTGGTGGTTTTCTACCACACACATCCTCTTTTAGGCCTAAACATCTCCTTTCTGATGAGAGCCATTCAAGAAGTATAAATTTTGTGGGAGTGTTACATCGCCTTGGCCAATGCTTACTTTGCAGTGACTGCACTCTACTGTAGGCAATCTCAAGCTAATGCTGTAAATATTATAATTAGCTCATGGCCCATAGCCAAAGTGCCATGTCTTCAGTGTCAGACTTTGTCTCCTATCTGCCTGCCTAAACCATTCTGCATTGGTCAAACCATGCCATGCTGCTGCTGGTTTCTAAGACAGCCACTGGAAGAAGATGGCACCGCTCTATAATCTCTTAAAAAAAATCACATCCTAAGCCCGTGCCTGAAATCAGTCTTATCTAGGACAGTATTATTCAAAGTTTTACATCAGATAGGTAACATAGCAGCTTCAGAGCCATATGCCTAGATATTCTCCTTATGGTCTCACCAAAATGCAGAAACTCCCAACCTCTTAGTATTTCTCTTGTCTCATAATCATGTGTTCAGAGAAAACGTTGTGATCCAGATGCTCAAGGGTCATGGTAGAGTTAGTTGGATTCTTCAACTTTGCACCCTCACTGCGTCTTTTATTCAGTTTACTGAAATGAAGCAAAGCATGCTGAGGGCACAAAAGTAGGACTTTGGAGAGTAGATGCATAGTGTCAAGTTCACAGCTAATGCCACCTGCATAATGCCACCACTTGGTTTCCCAGGCAGACGCTACGTGTGCTACAGCTACGCATAGACTGCTTTCTCTTGTCTTGGTCTATGAAACATCTGTTTTGTCTCTTATTTGACACAGTCACTTGGGCTTAAGTGCTTTCATGTTCCAGGCATCCTCAGGAACAAAGATCTCCATTTCCACACTTCTAAAACTCCACCTGCTGAAATGACAATTTTTATGATTCCTGTTTAAATTGACAGTTTGAAACTTGCAGATCAGTGACAGTTTTCCCCCTGTTGGAAAAAAAACTTTGAATGATATCGTGTTCAGCAAGATTATACACACTGTTTAGGGCACTTAACAATTTTAGATAGACAGAAACTCATCTGAAGACACCATCATTTACCTGAAGACACCATCACCACCTGATCTAGTGGGAGGCGTCCCTGCCCATGGCAGGGGGGTTGGAACTAGATGATCTTTAAGGTCCCTTCCAACCCTAACTATTCTATGATTCTATGATCATTGCTGTCACTCTCATCAGATGTTAATATAGGTATCCAAAATCACAGCTGCAAGATAAACTAGCACCACTAGTTCATAATACCACAAATTCTGTGGTTTCATAGAACCATAGAATCACTAGGCTGGAAGGGACTCACTGGGTCATTGAGTCCAACCATTCCTAACACTCCTTAAACCATACCCCTCGTCCACCCGTCCCTTAAACACCTCCAGCGAAGGTGACTCAATCACCTCCATGGGCAGCCTGTTCTAGTGCCCAATGGTCCTTTCCGTGGTCCTTTTCCTGATGTCCAGCCTGAACCTCCCCTGGTGGAACTTGAGGACATTCCCCCTTGTCCTGTCCCTTGTCACTTGGGAGAAGAGGCCAGCTCCCTCCTCTCCACAACTTCCTTTCAGGCAGTTGTAGAGAGCAATAAGGTCTCCCCTCAGCCTCCTCTTCTCCAGGTTCAACAACCCCAGCTCTCTCAGCTGCTTCTCATAAGACTTGTTCTCCAGCCCCCTCACCAGATTCTTTGCTCTTCTCTGGACACGCTCCAGAGCCTCAACATCCTTCTTGTGGTGAGGGGTCCAGAACTGAACACAGTACTCAAGGTGCAGTCTCACCAGTGCTGAGTACAGAGGGAGAATAACCTCCCTGGATCTGCTGGTCACGCCGTTTCTGATACAAGTCAAGATGCCATTGGCCTTCTTGGCCACCTGGGCACACTGCTGGCTCATGTTCAGTCGGCTGTCAACCAACACCCCCAGGTCCTTCTCCTCCAGGCAGCTTTCTACCCAGACTTCTCCTAGTCTGTAGCACTGCATAAGGTTGTTATGCCCCAAGTGCAGGACCAGGCATTTGGCCTTGTTAAACCTCATGCCATTTGTCTCAGCCCAGTAGTCCAGCCTGTTCAGATCCCTTTGCAGAGCTTCTCTACCCTCCAGCAGATCCATGCTTCCACCCAGCTTAGGGTCATCTGCAAACTTCACCTAAGAAGGGAAAAGAAACATGAGAAAGAGATCAGGGAACCCTAAACTGACTTTGTATTTGATTTTACTTCACTTCTGTTATTGTAAAAAATTCCTCATTTCTAAGTGCTACATAACTTTAACTCCCATTAATTTTAATGGAAAGAACAAGACAGTGACCTCCATATACAAATAAGAAAGTCTGATCAAACTGAATATCTGTCCTTGGAAATATGAAAAGCTGTATAGACATGGGCTTGGGCAGCCTGCTGTAGGTGACTATTTAAGCATGGAGGTTGGCCAAGATGACCTTCAGAGACCCTTCCAACCTTGGCTGTTCTGTGATTTTGAGAAGCCATGGAGTGATTCTGGATTTTAGAACCAAAACTTAATTTACTGGATTTCATGAAGTTTTTAAAATACGATGTTAGAAGACTTTATATATTTATCCTGTTAGTAAAGTGACTGATAGCGTTCACAGGAATACCTTTTTCCTTATTATATTACAGATTATAAGGATTCACCATACATGTATCTGTCTCACTACAGAATTCTGAGAGTCATATTCTTGTTTATATCTAAACTTTTCTTGGTCTTGGAAAACAGAATTTAGTCTTGGCAGAAGAAAAACAATGATGCATAAGCATATTCTGTTGAAGTGTGTGTTCTCTAGGATATCCACAGAGGGAATTTAATCTCTTGAAGTTTAACTTTCTAAAGCTTATTGCAAGTACAGCATGGATAAGAGACTTGTCATTTTATTAATGAAGAGTGACCAGTTGTCACACCCATATGGGAAAAGAAAGATTGTGACACATTAGCAATGAAGGACCATGAGACAAACCAAATGTAAATACTGATGGTTTAAAGAGATAATTAAAGCTCTTGAGACTGCAATTATGACAAGGCAGCATGACAAGGCACATGTATGTCGACAGAATATATTTATATTGACGGAATCTGTCCAAGAAATCCTTTTTGTACAATATATCTGTCTGTCACATCTTTGGACTGCACATGCATTTATTGACTTTGTGTTAGCGTAGATCTTGAAATTTGCCCCTTTCCCTTATTACTCAATGACACTTGGTTAAATATATTGTGTTTTCAAACACCAGTTTTCTGAAGATATTTTTCCAAAAGTTTGAATTCAGTGTGTACATTACAAAGTGATATTTGCATTCCATTACATACATCATTCATATTATACTATTGACACTCACAGAACCCTAGTTAATATGAGTGAATATGTGTGCACAATATGGATATTTGGACACTACATGTCCTAAGGATACAGGAGACTGTCAAAATCAGATCTGACCTTTGGATATCTGATCAATTTTCTAAGGAACTTACAAATACACAAGTTAAAAGTAAATTTGAAGACATTCTAGCTTAGAAATTTAGCACCTTTCCTCCCCTGGAAAGGGGACAGGACTGCCTGCCAGGACAGACGATTTCTTTCAAGCCTCCTGACCCACCTCAGCGAAGAGGCACGCTGGCCACAATAGAAGCACAGTAGTGAGGCACAGAGGAACGGATGCCATCTCTCCACTGCAAGGTCAGAGACCTTGCTGTCTGCTGTTTGAGGATATCTGCTAGAGACATAGAACCTGAGAAACAAAACTACTCTCATCAAGTTCTTCTCCTTTGTTCATATAGCCAAATAGATTCCGATTATGTTTTCTCAAGAGAGGGAAATAAAAGCATGTCAATGCATATTGGCACATGAAAAAAGCATATAGACAAAATTAATTTATATATACATAAAAAGAAATATAACATTCAGCATTTGCATAAAGAGATTTATAAATTTGCATTTTGCATATTGAAGTATTGCTAAAGTGGCATATTCAGTAAATAAATGCTTTGAACAGGTCAATAACATTCTTTAGGTAATAAACACAGAAAAGAATTAGATATAGACATTTTATTTCATTATACCAGCAAAAATACACACCCTATTTTATCCACCAAAGCAAAACAGAAAAAAACTATCATCCATTTAGGACTCTGGCATTCCAATCTTTTCTAAAAACAACTAGTTAGATCTATAACTGATTTTATACTGAGTTTCACTCAGATTTATAATTCAGTTCCCAGGAAGAACAGAGAAAGAATATCTCTTCAAAAATATGCTTAAACATTTCCTTCTATACATCTAATAATCTTGACAAATTAGATGACTGAAATAAGAGCAAAATCATCTTTGAACACCTGTGGTTTGATAAAAGAGTGCTAAAAATGTGACACTTTTTCAGAAGAAAACAGGAGACAGAAGGTTCAAACATAAGGTTTTTTCTTCTTTGATTTGAAGACAACTTCCTTTTTCCAGAGGCCTGGCTTGTTGATTTTGAAAGGTCAATGCTAGAATCAGAGAGATTTTACGATGAACGTAAAAGTGTGCTTCAAACCACCAATTTCCTTATTTGTGATTTTATTAATTCCTGGTTTGCTGACATTTGGGAGGCCATTTTGGAAAGGATCTTCCACTGTTTCTCATTGAAACATGATCATTGATCGATGATCCAGGAGGTCTTTTCCAACCTAGGGATTCTGTGATTCTTTGAATTATGGTTGTAGAAAACCTCTGCCTAACATGACTGTTGACTCTGCTCTCACAAGATGTTAAGAAAGAGTTAATACAGGGTTGGTTTTTTTAAGGGACAGAAATTGGGGATTTAATCCTCCCTGAGAGTGAGATGAACTTGGAGGAGGGGAGAGTTTCTCTTGGATCTTTAAAATTCATGGTCAAAATCAGCTTCCTAAAAATATTTCTCTTCTAAACATGTAACCAGAAAGTAGGAAAATGGGAATATGAGAAGAACAAGAAAGAGAATCCTGGCAAATGCATGAACACACAAATGCAAGAAATCATCAGGAAATTGTGCCAGATGTAGATAGGAGAATGAAGGAAGGTCAGAGCTACACTATGAACCCTGAGAGCAGAAGGTAGAGGGAAAACTACCCAGTGGCTTTGCACTGCTCTGCCAATGCAGAACATCTGTAAATGCAATTTAACTGGCCATTTCACCTTGGTTTCCCCAAAGTGCTCCAGACTGAAATAAGGCTGCTAGGGTTCATGCTTAAATACATCCATAAATAGTTATTAACACAAAGAAAGTCTATTTTTGAAGTTTTTTTTGCAACTCACTGTGAGACAGTACATGGCAAAACATTCTTAAAGTTTCCTGTGGAGACTTCATCCATAGGAAAATAATGTACTAAAATTAAAACCAAAAACAACAAAAAAAAACATCCAAACCCCTCAAAGCCTGAACTCTTTCCTGTAATGATACAAATAGTAAACAATCGATATTTTAAAAAACCATTAGATTGTAAAGACAAGTATAATGCATGAAGTCCAGAAAAGCATGTGAAGGGATGGATTACTGGATTCCTAGAACACAGCACTGAAGAGAGGGGGGAAAAAATGTCTTTCATCTCCTTTTCTTCATCTGTTAATTCCAGAAACTCCTCTAGACATCTGAGAGGCATAGTTCTTACCAAATCCTGCATCGTTAGTTAAAAGTTTATATATGGTTGGAAAAACCCTCTTTCCTCATTGAAACGTAGACAGCAATTTCCTCATTGAAAAGTGCTATGTAGTTTATGCCCACTACTACAATTTAACAATTCTGGAGACACTACATAAAACCTCCTCCAGTGCTCCTCTGCCTCGCCTTTGAGGTTTTAGGAAAAACAAGATACTAGAGCCTTATTCATCGCTCATATGAAGGACATTTCCTAAATGCAATAGTCAGATCTGTTGAATCAAAGATGCCTTTCCAAAGTCACTTTCCCAAGGAGAGTTATGCAATATGAAATTTCTAGCTACTGTTACCATTTGCTAGAGCAGTCCCCACTCCCAGATCGGGCAATTCTAAGTCACATGTGAAAACTTAAGAATGAACTGCACTGATCATGAATGGGCCCTTGCTAAAGTGCACACTTGTTTGCCATATTATTTTACCTCAACCTCCTCTGCTGAGCTAGTGCTCCATGAGTCCAGAGATCTTCTCCTTCATGCAAACAAGAAGAATATCATAGCTGAGGGTGGGGTGGGGTCTGGAGAAAAAAAAAAAGAATAAAATCTGTTAAAAAGGATGGCTTGTAAATTAAAGATAACCTAAGGGAAGACACAAGGCACAATGTCCATTGTCCTTGCTCAAAGAAACAGACACCCATGCATGTTTCCAGTGGCAGCTCTCGGTCTCCAGCTCTCCATCTACAGCTGAGTTATCGGTAGCAGAAAGGCTCTGCCTGCTAAAATGATTGTAATCACTATCTCAACTTGCTAACATTAAATGTCTCATTGGCAATCATACACAGTAAGCTGATGCTTTCACAAAGAAGTACTAAAATGCACTTCTAGATTCATTGTCTGCCCTATGTTTGGGAGCATAGGCCTAAAACCAGATAATTATTTGGTTAAAAATAAAAACTATTGAGTTTTACCTTTGATGATCTTGTTCCTGGACCTTGATTATAATTTCTTTTTTTAATTTGCCAATTCTTCTCCATTTTGTTTGGGTCACCGTAGGCTCCAAACGGAATATTGTCTGATATTATCAAATGCAGAAACTTGCAGCTTTTCAGGGCATTGTACTGTAGGGAATCAGGGAGAGAAGATTGAAGGAAGAACTTACAAAAAATCACACCTGTATCAATGAATTCATTTCCAAAACTCTATTTTGAACAGTATTATTTTTTCAGAAATATTTTACTTCCTGAAAAAAGAAACAATTCTGAAGCATTTCTTATAAATGAAGAACGCTTAAAAAATTTTGCTTATTTTTAGTGCCATTTCTTATCAAATGTAAATCCAGACGAGCAGTTCTTAAATCTTCCTGCTATCTAAAAACTCTACGTGATCCAGTGGAATGGTTTATATCTGCTTATATGGAATGAACTTCAGACCTGAAATTCCAATTTAAGCCAAAAGGCGCCCTTTACTTCCATTCACAATTATAAACTTTATCTGGATAAAGTCTAAAAATGAAGAAATAAAGCTTAACAGTTTGCATTGGGTATTCTTCACTGATTTTTTTCTTCCTTCTCCCTCTATTCTATTGCAAATGTTTTTATAATCTTAAAAGCCATCAGTGTTTTTACAAACTCAGACAGATATCTGAAAATCTAAGACTATTGTGTTTCTGAGATACGCCTCTTCACTATGGCTCAAGTATTGGTGATATAATTATTTATTTCTCAGTCTGTATATTATGTAAATATAATATGAACCAAAACACTTGCATAAAACAAATAAGTGTAATATACCTCTGTTTTGAAAAGTATCACTGGAAACAATTAGAAGTAGCATCAGATGTTTTTAGAGCTCTCTCACAACATCTGTCCCTGGAAACATTTACACTACAGACTGGAAAATACAAAGAACAGATTGGGTCAACAGCCGACAATCTGGATGAACAATATGTTTGTTTTTATTGTTTGACTGGTCTCTTGCAAAGGTGCTCGTGCAAAATCTTCATGAGTCCAAATAAACTGAAAATATAGCAATAATATAGATAGCCACATCACCAGATCCAGTTCCAAGAAAAATATTTTAGAAGGTTCAACAGGCCTTCTAGGACAGGAACAAATTTCAGTGTTTACCGGTTATATCTATCCAGTGCAAAGAAGTATATCTCAGAGGTGCTAATGTTTTAAATATAAACATGCTATGAATCTAAACAATGCTTTCTTATGTCTGAAGTTCCTGTCAGTCCTTGCTCGCATGAGCAAGATTTGAGAGGAAGCTGAACGCTGAGTGTCATGGATTTTATATTGTTCTTTTAAAAGAATCTCATTATCTTTACAACAAATGAGGTATAAAAGGAGTTGATATGCTAAACATATCGTGGCCAAGATGAAAATTAACATTTCAAATGGCTGGAGCTATTGTACTCTTAAGTATGCCTGTTTAACTTATCATGCAAGCAAGAGAAATAAAACAGACGAAGTGCTTCAGCAATTTTTTCATCAGTCCATTCCAAAGATGGCGTCTGCTGTAACTAAGATCTGGATGTCCCTTCAGCCAGTGTAGTAACTGTGCTTTGGAAAGCCACAATGCCATCCTCAGCTGTGGATATGAGATAAGGGCACTGACTAATACGAACAGTTCTAGGACAAGCATAAACGAGATTACTTTAAGAAGATCCTAGGTGTGCCAAAACTTGAGCCGACATTTTTGTCTTGAGCTGTAACAGCTGCGAATGTTTAAGTATGTGCAGCATGTGGTTTTAAAAGGAGGTTACAGAACATGATTTTCAAGGACAAAGTGTCAGTGAAAAGACACAAGGGTTGGACTTGCAGAAAGAGCACAAAGAACTAAACCTATTAAAAAACTGGCACATTTCAAATTTACACTCTGTTCAGCAATTTGGCAGAATCCATTTATAACAGATTTCATGTTGGGGATTGAGTCCAAAAACAACTCCTCCCCTAATTATGAACTGAATCGTCCCCTCCTCTCCATTTCACATGTTTTTATGCAAAAAAAAATGCAATAAATGAACGTGAAATAAAATAAAAGCTCTTTGTTTTGACTTGCAAAGGAACACGAAGAAAAATGAAGGGCAGGGGTGTGAGTCTGCCCATTAGGATGTGTTACCAACTAGAAAATTTGGATAGTAGCAGGAATGTGGGATTAGAGCCACCAAGCTGGTGGAATCTGAGTATGTCATAAAGGTTAAGCACAGTCTTCAAAGGGGACACAGGCATCCCACGCAAGAGTAGCCCCGCTGGTTGATGGCCAGATAACATTGGCATTGGAGCTGTGGCAGATGCTCATTTAAACATCCGACCTAAAACTTGCTGGAAGAAAAGTTGCAGCAGTAGGTGGGAGAAGATGGACGAGTAAGACAGGAAAAAATAGTAGAAGAAGTAGAGATTGAAGTAAACTGGCTACCATACAAACACATTTGAATTGTCAGTGTGTAGCTAATGGTTCTTGATCCCACTGTCCTTTTGGCTGCCATCATTTTTTTCTCTTTGGGTCATTATAGAATAATACATCTGACAATCACGAACCTTCTCTGTAGTTCTTTCATAGCAAATTGAATTATAATTTTGCAACTGAAGGTTAACTGAATTTTTATTCTATTACACTGGAAAGTGGAAAAAACGTATTTGGTAGGGTGCACTCCCTGTCACTTCATCCTGAAAACATTTTACTTCAAAAAGGTCTATCCAAAGTCCAGTTACGAAACTGACTGACTTCATACGTCAGAATGTTCTTGATTGCCATGCCAAAAGTGAATTTGATGTTACATATACTGTGTCTTTAGAGTTTCATTTGAGAATTGAAACTAAATGCGCTGACTTTAGAGGGTTCGTTAGTGCAGATAAATTGTAGCAACATATTAGGCCAAACTGCAAAAATGTGACCCAAACCATCAACATAATTTTCTAGAGAGTCTTTGCAAAGTGGGAACTCTAGTTCAGGATTTTTCAGGCATTTTCTACCTGAATTTTCCCACATGAAATTATGCTTTAACTTACATAAGAGGTTTTTTTCCCCCAAAATATGTTCTTTATATTTATTTCATTTTGTCGCTTATTTAATATCAAATGCCAGATGTAAAGCCTGAAATCTAGCAAAAAAAAGGGAATATTAGGCAATGTAACTAGTAAAACTTGGGGTGACAACATATTCTCATATGGACAGATGTATTGGAATATATGTAATTATGCGCAATATATTACTGCTACAATATAGTGATATTAGATCATAGATATTAGTTGTAAAACATTACATATAAATATTTTTGTATGCTGATAAATATATATAACTAAAATAGAAATGGATCCCAAAAGAAAATTTGTTTTCTTTCTATTCAAACAAGACTCCATTGGTTGCATTTTCAAAACACAATTATTTGTGCTGGCCTTTTCTAAGATTTAATGTACTGCATCGCAACACATTTTTTTATTTTTTTTTTAATTGGAAACTACTACACGTGGTAGCCTGCTACTAACCTCTCCAATTTTTTTGTTAGTTTGGACACAGTAGTGGCTTATAGAGTTCCTAACTTCCCATTCATTTTCATGTTATACCAATAGAAATATCTGAGGCCTAAACTACGCGTTTGAACAACCACACCGCATGTACAAGTTTTCTATTTATTCCAGATCATTTCAGCGATCCAGTTAACTGTGAAGCATCACAAGTATTAGTGCCAGGAAAACTAAGTGGAAAGTGAAGGTCTAGAAAGAGATGTGGGAGACCTGTAGGAAGAAGAGGATCAAGATGAGCTGCCATCAGCAGTGACTGTTGTTGAGGAAAACACATTTGGAGACAGATATTGGACCTTTTGTCCAGCATCCATCTTGCAGTGAGCTTGTAGGCAGAAAAAGTCTGATAGTACTTAGCTGGTTTAGGAACCCTGCAATGGTACATAGGTGAGTTAATAAAAATTATCCCCGGTTTCATCAGTACAATGCTCGTTCCCCAGTATTGTGATGCCAATTAGCTATGGATGTTGTTCACTATTGATTGTTTCATTATGAAATTCCCAGATACTTGGGAGTGCGTGCTCCTGGGGTTAGGTGAGGTGTTCACCATCATTCCCACTACTCTATGTGACCTGAGATTAATTAATCTAGTTAGTTTGCAGGGTCAAACATCTTAGTGGAATGAAGGCTTTGTGGTAGTTTCATAATGCAAATGAAAAAGCTGCTGGTTTCCGAAGCCAAGAGCTAACAAGTGCTACTAGTAAAGGAGTCAGGTTTGTTGTAATCTTTACTTTGAAGATACACTCGAGTTCTCAAAGGTTAATGAACCACTTGTGGTAGAGCTTTCCTTCAGACTTAAACTCTGTTTTATTCTTGATAGAACCATTAACTTTTACACTAACCTTTCTACTTGTTACTATTACGCACATTCTTCCCACTAAAGCTTGCTATTGATTTTCGCCAGTGAGCTGTTATAAAATGTAGGTTTAAATATATGGGGTTAGTGGTTCTGTTAGCATTGGGTGGTATACAGACAGACAATGATTAATTCGTAGGTTTTACTTTATTTTAGATATATTTTATGGTCATTTCGGCAATATCACTGTCCTTAGATTTTACCATCGTTTCCAGTAAACACATGATGAGTAGTGTAGGCAAAATACATTGAGGTACTGGAAATTCTTCCAATCCTTCCAAATTTAGTATCTGATCTATGAAGAGTTTTGCCACCTGGACACAGAATCAATTGTTCTTGCCATCTGGAATCTAGCTATGAGTTACAAAATCCTATATTCTCCTTTTAATATTTTAATCTTCTACCTCTTTATTTATAAGGTTTTCATATCAAGATTCAAAACACATATCTTTCTGTCTTTGGTAACACAGCCTGTGGTGAATGAATTAGAATAAAAAATTAAAATCAATCTCAATTTTTAGGGGTTTCAAAATTATTATTATTTTATTATACTTTTCCTTCTTATTTTCAAGATCTTTAAATAGAATCTATGTAGCTGATGTTCCTTCTCAATTTCTTTCATTTAATGACTATTTCACCTATACTCAAAACACTGAAGTACATAAATATCTGGTGAAAAAAATGTTGGTTTTGTCCAATGTTATGAGTCAAAGATTCCTTTTTTGGTATTGCTGTCTTTCTGGTTGTATTTTCCAAATGGAAAATCGTGTACTAATCAGCGTCAATTCATCATACAAGCAAACAGAAACATTACCTCTCATAGAAAAATAAATCAGGGGAAAAATGTTTCTGTAGGCAGCTAGTGAAAGCAGACTGTAAGTAAAGTATATTAGGCTGCTGGAAGCGTTGTGCTTCGCAAAATTATCTGTAGTTTGTCTCCATGGGTATTTTACATCAAGGCACATATTTCAACACCTTGTTTTTACAATGGATGGCAAAATTTCCTTGTCTGATTAGGAAAAAAATACATATATGCATTCCTGCAACCTAAGCATGTTACTACAATAAATTTGCTTGGAAATTCCTTTCCATTTTTAAAATTACCAAGTAAAGAATTCTTTGCATTATGGGTCAAATTTCTATCTGTGTATTCAGACTTGGCTCTGTTGATTTGATTGCTCTATACATTTCAGAATCATTGTAGCTTTGAACAAGAATTATTCTCAATAAGGCATTATTCATGTCTGCCCAAGAATTAGACTTTGAGAGATTTGTACTAATATTTTCTATTATGTTTGTCAACAGGGTGGCATTCTGTAAGTTTCACTTTGATATTCAGATTCAAATATTCACAACAAAATATGAATGTCTCATGATTGCAGCTGTGCAAATAGCAAGGGATTACACCAACTTTGAAGTTGGATTCTGTTCTTATTCTTTTCATTATTCATTTTGCTATGAACAGTAATGGTAGAAATGTGGGGAACTTGATTAAATTGATGGACAATAATGCATATTCACATCTGAACTATTTACTATGGTAAATAACCCCTATGCAACATTATAAGCATAAAAATAGCCCTACAATAATGTCTCAGGAGAGATGTCAGCCACTAATATGCATTTAATAATTTGAATTGGGCAAATGGATAGCATTATATCAGTGCACTTTTAGACTGCGTAGTGCAGCCACAGCTACATTCAATACAGAAACAGCAACTATGCAGAGATCTCACTGAATTCTTTAAAAGTATTGCATGCATTATTCTGTAGTATCAATGTTTCAAGAGAAAATTAAATGTAAACATTTGCTGCAAGCAGCAAAAAAGTTTAGCATTCCACAATTTAGGTCATGATCCCTCAGTCAGGAGGAAATAAGACGTTTTAAAAAATCTGGTGTTTGTGAACATTGCCAGAATACGAGAGCAGCTGGATAATTGAGGAAAAAAAGAAAGTTGACGTATCCTAATTAAATTACCTGAGCCTTACTTATCTTTTTCTAAAAAAAATACTCAGTGTTTTCCTCATTCAGTCATTCTATTATAGTAATTGCATCACATCAAGGGTTAAATATATGTGAAGAAAATGACTTGAAAAGTAATTCAGTATTGTCTTGAAAAGTAAATTCAGAAATAATACTTCAAGTGTGCAGTGGCAGTCCAGAGGCAAGAATTTGTCAATAGATAATATTTGCTGAGTAATTTTGAGAGGAACCACAATCTTAAAATCTATGCTATGAACAAGCAATCCATGAACAAGCAAGCTATGAACAAAGAAGAGTTAAATCTTTTGAATTAATACAGTAATAACACAGATAGTTGACAACTTTCCACTTTTTCTTAAAGGCTTATGAACCGCAGTGCAAATTCTTAGCAAATTTAGGCAGAGTCTGGAGCAAAGCACAAACCCCAAAGGCCTTAGTGTGGTGTAATGCTTCAAAGTGAACATTTCATGCAGCTGTATAAATAAAACTACCATGATTGTGAAAACAGTGATTGATCATTCAGTGAAGGATATTTCCAAGAACTAAGACAACTCCATACTGCTAAGATGGAAACCAATTCAGCACGAACTAGTGAGTTAGGAAGTGATGGTTTGCTTAAAAAAAACCCAACCAAGAATCTTCTCTTCTTTGTAAACACGGAAGAAATATAAAATGGAATGTCACAAGTAACGGTCTGAAAGCACAAATTTCAACTGCTGTTCAGGAATAGACAAAGCCAAAATATGATTCTAAATAAGAAATTTTCACTATATAGGAAGCTACTATTTTCTATGGAGAAATAATTGGGTTTCAGTTAGAAAATAAAAGCACTACATATATATACACGCACATAAACATACACAAATATGTATTTTAGTATGATCCCCACTCATCCATTATACACTGGACAACATCTGAGCATCTCTTTAACCTTTTCTTCTCTTTGCATCTGACTGTACATTTTGTGCTCTTTAGTATAATGTTCCTCTTCCAAAGAAAAGGTATCATAATATACCACACAGAATGTAGTCCCATGAACAAAGATAGAGGTATATAACACTTAAAAACTGCAGTATGATCAATCAGAATAATGATTCTTCTAGAAGTTATATGGAACTAATTAGCCTATATACTTTTCAGTATATATTCTTGGTTTTTCAACATTTGTCTCCAAATAAATAGGGAATTTTTGATTCTAGTTAAACTTGTCAAATGTTTTCAGATTTCATTTTTATATTGAACTATTTAAAAAACAAGACCATTGCAGAAGTGAGATCAGGGTTCCACTACTCCACTTCAATTACTTTTAAGAAATTTGGATCAGTTTGTGAAGTAGTACGAAGGACAGATTTTTGTAAGAATACTGAGCAAAGGCCATTCTTGCTTTTAAAATTATATATGGGAAATTGTGGATATAAATATAGGTGAGAAATTGTGAATATAAATATAGCTGGAAATTGTTCAGGGAAGGATTTAGAATGGTAATAAGGATAAAAATGTTTCCTTTGAGCCTATTTTGAATTACAGCGAAGAATTCTTAATACAGTTCATTATTTTTAAGACCTGCAAACTCAAACACAACCATGATGTTCTAAAATATTATGAGGCTGAAAAGGGAAAAAAAAAGTAAAAATGTCAAAAGAAAACGTGAAACCACCTATATTTTTACAACTGTAGATGAAAGAATTGGAAAATCTTAGAAGAAATGAAAGTTGACATGGATAGGTAAAATAATCTTGTGCTGTTACAGTAAACCAAATTTTTATTATTATAAATGGTTCAATAAAAAAATTTTGTAACCCATCTACAATTTAAAATTTACATATTCTAGCCTAGAATTTCAGTGTTACTTAAGATACTAAATATCTTATCCTTTTTATATTTTAAATTTAGATTCCCAAATCACTAGAAAAAAAACAGTTTATTTCACACTAATAAAAAAAATGCTGAACATGGTTTCCAATGCATTCAGTATGATGGAACACCAGGCTCCAACATATGGCCCCAAACACACTAGTCAAAAAACATGAATCTGTCAGTCACGCTCCAAACTCCTCACTACAATGTGTGTTACTGCACTTACTCCATGGGCTTCAAAGTCATTGCTCCTTTAATTTGCCTTTTGCCAAAGGTTTTAATTTCCATGCAAAAATGCACCTGTTAAGAATGGACACTATCAGCATCACAGCAGCGTGAACTTTCACTAATGTGAATGGTAAAACAGTCCCAGTGTGTTCAGATTAGAAAGACTCTATCCTGTAGTGGTTTGTATAAAATGATCATCAAGGTCACAGCCCAATCCCCAAAAGACAAGTGTTGATATCATAAAAATCGGCATGCTCAGTAACTGGCACCAGTGCTGACAGACTTGGCAGAGAGGCCAAAGATTCAATTGACCTAAAGACTAAACAATGTGCTTTTTTTTCCAGTAGAAATGCTCCCTTTAGATCAGAGCTGAAATACAATTAGCATGGCAATGGTTCTCCATGAAACAATGCCATTTCTTGTGAAAATATCCTTAAAAGAAATAAAAGCAGCAAAAACTGGCTTAAGGCGTTAATTGAATAAGAAAATTCAGGTTCTTTTCCAGGAGATAAAGTGTGTCTTTATTCATGCCATACAGACACATACATGCAAAAAATTAAATACAAACTGACTGAAAAATAGCAAAGATCATTCAAGAACGAAATTGTAACTGTATACCTCATTTCTACTTAGACAAAGGCAAAGCATCTGGGGTGAGAATATGTGCCTGGTAAGGAGGATATTGACTGAATGTTAGTGCATGCAAGGCAAATTCAGTTCTCAGCCATACCACCTTAACTCTGGAGAAACCCCACAGTTGTCAATGAGATAGTATTGGATTTGTAATGGAGTGAGAAAAGAATATTGCCCAGCGTATCTTTTTTTTAATATGTATTTTATTTTAAGCAAAACATACAGAAGAAATCTTCCTTTGCTCCCTTGTTATCAATCAATGACCATTGCTTTGTTAATGTATTACAATAAAATATCTCAACGGCGCATTGAGCTGGTTGACTGTAATATATCAGCAGATCAATGGTTTGCAAAAAGAAAATGGTCAAATGCAAGACAACCTTCTCCAATTAGATAATTTTCAAAGATTTCGCATGCTGAATTTGTAATGGCTTAAAGAAGAAAGTCAACAGTGTTAACAGGCTGACTCAGATCTTATAGGGCTTTTCAAAGTGTTCTTTTAGTTCATGTTCTCCCATTATTAAAACCAAAGACAAATTGTACATTAATAATTTAAGGATATTTATCTCCAGGTCTGGGTACTGAAGCTTGGGCTTATCTCTGATATTAAAAAATTTCTACACGTTGAAAATCCAGGAAAGAATGTAGTGTCGCAGAGAAATGGAGGTCTGCAACCCATATCTTCAGTGTGGGAAGCTTTCAGCCCTTTTGTAAAGCTGCACAGCATTCATGCACCCACCAAGTCAGGCTCAGTTCTACAATGTGTGCCCCGGTATCCAGCACCCTAGGCTGCCTCCCATGCTGGTCTCCTGAAACCAGCATGGGAGGCATGCAAGTCTTGACAGTTCAATTTTATAAGCAGTTCTTGAAGTTTCTAGCACATATTGCATATGTCAAAAGCAGAAGTAATTCCTCGAAAGATGATATTTATAGCACTCAGGTGAAAGCCAGAAAATTCATTGAAAAGGCAATATTGCATACACTCAAGAAGAAGCAAACCAAATGTAAATGGACTTTGGCAATCTCCCCTGTTTGCCATGTGTTTTTAATGCCCATGAATACACAGCTGTCCAGGCGAGGTTATCAGAAATTCTGTTTATGCCAGGAAACTAACATAACAAACTATGACTCTTTTCTATTGTATTTTTTTAAAAATCACTTAATAATGTCAGGACTGCAAAACTCAACTTTCTGGGCTGCTCTCAGGATTCATTCATTCCCACAAGAATCTTGTGTCACTATTGTAGTGTCATCCTGCTGGGAGACACATCACTGCAATATCAGTTCTAAGGTTTTTAATCATACTTATACATTGAATTAATGGCATTTACAGAGAGGGCATGTACATATTCTTTGCATGCAAGCAGACAATTGAACATGCAAAGCAAGAAGTTGTGTTCCTAGATGTGTGATTTCTTCCTCCCAAAGTAATGTATACCTTTCGTGAGGGTGAAATTGTTTTAATGAAAAGATAACTCTTCAACTTCAAAAGCAAGAGCTAAAAGCTTTGCTCTGCCTGCAGTTTTCTGCTGCAAAAAACATTTTATTCATACATCTCTCTTTTTCATTGACATCGTATATTTCTGTAATGGTGCATAATTAAACATTGACAAATCTAAATCAATAAATATCTTCATTGGTTGGGGTGGCATTAGCACTTGATGTGCTGCCTATAGAGAAGCTCTAAGGTCCCAAAGATCAGATTTTATATTTCAAGATATTGACATTTCTGATTTGTTCTGGACTGGGAATACAATAAGAAAGACTTCTGTATTTTGTTTTGTTTTTTTCCTCATTGATAAAGGAGAAGAATAAATAAAAACACTTAAGGAACATAAACAACCACATTAGTTCAGTGCAGTCTTCGGAAGCAATAGACATTTTCACAATAAGATCTTCACATAACAGAAGTACGAGGGGACGATTTCTCTGCAGATCCAGATTAGTGTCAAAGAAATAACAATAGTAAGCAGAGGGGTGGACTCTGCTCTGTACTGTGTCTCACCAGATGGAGCTATTCCAGACAGCTATGTTTACCTGGCAGTAAATGTAGAGCGCCTGAAGAAATGCTTTTTGTTAGATATAGTGCTTTCTTTTAAACAAATTGAATCTATCTCCAATAAAGTTTGTCATCCATATTCAAACTTGCCCCGATGCACTCAAGCAAACAATAATCCCTAGCGCTACAGAGTTAATTTAATTACTTAAAGCTTAACAGAGATATTTTAATTTTTTCCTTTTTTTTTCCTTCTAATGGTTACATATGAAATAACAACAACAAAACCCAAGCAATACATGTGTAGAAAATGATAATTCCCTGCAACATGGTATTCCTCTGCAACATGGAATTTCTGTTTCTGTTCAAAACTAGAAATTACAAAATATACAAAAAGAGTAAACATAACAAAAAAAAAAAAGTTAAATCTCTCATTACTCAAAACAAGTACCACCCCAGAAAATCTCAAAACCTTGAGATGATATAAGTGAGCACAGGCGTACTTTAAGGTCAGAAAGATTGGGAGTTAAAATTGTACATGCATTTTTAAATCAGTCTCTCTCATTTGATTGTTTTAGGTTACACTCTATTATTACCATGAACAATAATGTTAGATTTTAACAATTGAATATTAATAATTTGCATTTTTCAATACTAAATAATCTCAATTGCCTTTCCAAACACTTAATTCATCCTTAAGTCGTACTTGTAAGTAGAAAGAAAAGACTATTTGACATTCCATGTGGAAAAGAAGTAACTATATAGTTCACATTGAAAGTTAATGACAGAGCTCGACCCAATTCCTAGTTCTCAAATTGTGCTTACTGAAACTCAAAGTATGAGCTGTACTGAATTAATGCAATATAAAATATGGAGGCAACCTTAGAATTACATATGTTGGATCACGTATGGTGCAGAAAAAGTGCATGAAAAGAATGTCATGCACTTCTTGTCATGCAATACAGCATATCTCATGAGAGTGCTAAGAAAAATTGTATGTCATTACCATTCAATATTTGACAAATAGTGTAAGATTCCATGATGACTACTGAAGGCTTCAAATCTTTAGTCACATCGAAGTCAGAGGGAAGAAAGGGTGCCCTCAAAGTTATAGGTAGTCTTAAATAACTTATGGACTGTCAGCAGACTACCAGGTTGCCTCAAGCAAGAAAGTTTAGCTTGTTAACATATGTTAAGAAAACATAAGGTCCCAAGTGAGTCATTAACTCCCTTGGGCAGCAAATGAAACTTTAACCATGACTATTCTGGACTTCTAAAGTCTTGACCTTCTGAGTCCAATTCTTTCCTAATATTTAAATAAAGGTCTTGACTACATAAGCTTTTATTATTTTTTTTTTTTTTAAAGTCAAAATACCTACAAAAGGAGCAGGGGTATATTACAAAGGACTGTTTTGGCTATACAAGATAAGGGTCACACAACTTTCTGTTGAGGCATGAGACAAGTTGCCTAGACCAGCAGCTGTGCAATTCACCCAGTGAATAATGCAAAACATGGAGTAAGTGGGGCAGGATCCTTCCCCCCAGCTCACAGCATCACTGTGCTCTTCAACAGAGATGCACAATATCTCAGCACAAGGGGAAAAATTACTGTGTCACAAGAACGTTCATAAACAGCACAAAGGTGCAATGGCATCTGCTGTAATGTAATGTTGTGCCAGAAACATTAACACCTTTTACTGTGATCTTTCTGCTCAAGGTAACAACTTGTGCATGTCAGAGTGTGCCCTGCTAGGCAAGCTATGAGAACTGGCAGCTCTGAACAGCATGTCTACTTCATCTCACAGTTACCTCTATCTAGGATTACCTCTACGTCTAGGATTAAAAAATGAAACAAACAAAAAAATCCCCAAACAACAAAAAGAAAACCCCCAAATAAATATATTTTTTGCAGCACTATAAAATGGCTAGGCCAAATTCTACTCTATTTAACCAATGTGCTTTACTGTTTCTGACAGTTACTCCAGCATGATTGAGAGTAGAAATCAGGTTATTATTGTAATCTTTGACAGAAAGCATTGCTAAAGTGATGTTGTCTTCACTGTCTTTTTGTAAACACAGTTAACGTTTCTTTGAATGGAAAATATGTCTTGTCAGTCTATATTGACTCAGTGAAAAGACCAATATATTAAGCTTAGATCCTTCAGGCATTATTTTCTCTGATGATTAACTTTACAACATAATTTCATCCTCTCAGAATTCAATCACATTAATCATAAGAACTCAAAATGAATATTTACCTTGCATTTGTCTTCAGGTTTAACTCTTTCGGACAGTGCTTGACTGAGCAGAATATTGTATAGTAAAAAACATAACATAAATGCTGTTGGCAAATTAAGACCACAAATTTACTAATACAGAAAGAGCTGCTGAGTCTTTAATTAAAGTTCTTCATAGTACCATATCCCATTTCACTGAATAAGATGGTTAGCCTTTCTGAAGTAAGGCAATATGTGACAAGCATGGCATGATCACACATCGTGGAGGTAAATCCATGGCCAAAAACATGCCCTTACGGATCTTGTGTAAAATGGAGCAGGAAATAAACAAAGCAATCTCTATTTGTGGGCCATTTAGAACTCAAAGAGAAGAATTCAACACAGTTTGCATGTGTCTATGCTTCTGTGCTAAGTCCTCCTTTCCAGACTTCAGTCTGTATGCGGACAGAGAAGGTGTTTACCTCAAATCTGCATATTTCTGTGGTTTGAACTTTAATCCCTAAGTTAAAAGAAGAAAACACAATGGGTAAAACATTATTCGGGCTTCAATGTTTATCTCCATAAAGTGCATATTAACACATTACAACTGTTATGTTTTCAAAGAAACAAGGAAAAATTGACAAGAAAATAGAAACAGTACCCGGTGGAATATATGAGTTTTCACATGAGAAGAACCATGAGTAAGAAACAGAGAAGTCCAAATGAATAGTTCATAAAATCCAATAGTTCATAAAAGATCCCCAAATCCAGCAAGATGTGCATTACTCCATTACTGTGAACTTGGTAGACAAATTTTGATGGTAACTACTTTATGTGGTACCAGTACTTATATAAATCCGAATATGAAGATAAACAAATTAAAAATTAAGAAAAGCTTTACTTGTTGATATCAAAACATCTGTGGGACAATGACACGTGTAATAAGCTTCTGTCAAAAATCAGCTAGGATTGTGTAACTAGTCTCAGGTTTTGAACTCTTCTTATCAGTTGTGGTTTTGTATGCACACCACTTGATTTACTACTAGCAGACCTCTCCAACTCCTCAGAAATCTAGCCAGCTTCTAAAGTGAAACGTACCAAGCTCTCAGTCTCCAGCCAAGCTGGAATGAAGAGTTATTTTGTTTTGTACAGTATGAACGTAAAAGAAAACCATCAGAAGTGTAAATCCTCACAGAAACAGAATTACCTTTTTCCACTCAGCTCTACAAGTAGGACCGATGACCTTTAGGAAGTCTTATAAACATTCACGTTTGATGCAAAAATTCTAGCTGCGGGAACTGACCAAGGGAACTGAAGGGGACCAGCAAGTGGTGTCTTCTTTGGCTTCTGTCTTATGTGTGGTGCTCCTCAGCCCCACGTGTTCATTTAACGGTGTAACTCCACATACTCTGGTTACATTTTCCATTTCACAGAAAACCATAATAGGCCTTTAACCATGAAATAGGGCTTGGATGTACCTTGCTCAGAATATCTGAAGTTTATTCTCTTGAGAAATTAATGCTACTAGTCACAAAATCACTGGCTGTAATTTATTTGCATGCACTGGCAGATATGGTTGCCAAGCCACTCTCCATGATATATGAAAAGTCATGACAGTCAGAAGAAGTCCTTAGTGACTGGAAGAAGGAAGGGCAACTTTGTGCCTCTTTTTAAAAAGGGTAGAAAAAATGACCCTGGGAACTATTGAGCTGTCAGCCTCACCTCTGTGTCTGGGAAGATCATGGAGCAGATCCTCCTAGAAGCTACGCTAAAGCACGTGGAGAACAGGGAGGTGATTTGAGACAGCCAGCACGGCTTCATCAAGGGTGAGACTTGCCTGATCAACCTGATAGCTTTCTGTGATGGTGTAACTTCAGCAGTGGACACAGGAAAAGGAATGGATGTAATCTATTTGTACTTCTGCAAAGCCTTTGACACGGTCCTCCACAACATCCTTCTCTCTAAACTAGAGAGTTATGGATTTCATGGGTAGACTGTTTGGTGGATAAGGAATTGGTTAGATGGTCACATTCAGAGAATAGTGGTAAACAGCTCAGTGTCCAGATGGATATTCATGACAAGTGGTGTCCCTCAGGGATCTGTACTGGGACCAGTACTGTTTAATATTTTCATTGATGATATAGACAGTGAGATAGTGTGCACCCTCAGCAAGTTTGCAGAGGACACCAAACTGAGTGATGCATTTGTCACACCAGAAGGACAAGACACAATCCAGAGGGATCTGGACAAGTTGAAGTGAGCCTGTGTGAATCTCATGAGGTTCAACAAGGCCAAGTGCAAGGTCCTACACCTAGGTCAGGGTAATCTGCAGTTTCAATACAAGATTGGGGGTGATGCGACTGGGACAAGCCTTGTGGAGAAGGACTTGGGGGTGCTGATTGATGAGAAGCTCAACATGAGACAGCAATGTGTGCTTGCAGCCCAAAAGGCCAACCATATCAGGAACTGCATCAGATGAAGCCTGGCCAGCAGGTCGAGGGAGGTGATTCTGCCCCTCTATTCCTCTCTTGTGAGACCTCACCTGGGGTATTGTGTCCATTTCTGGAAACCCCAACAAAAGAAGGATGTGGAACTGTTGGAAGGGATCCAATGGAGGGTCATGAAGGTGATCAGGGGGCTGGAGCACCTCTGCTATAGGACAGGCTGAGAGAGTTGGCATTGTTCAGCCTGGAGAAAAGAAGGCTCCAGGAAGACCTTATACGGGCCTTTCAGCACCTGAAGGAGGCCTACAAGCCTACAAGAAAGATGTGGAGGGACTTTTTACAAGGGCATGTAGTGATAGGACTAGGGGCAATGGCTACAAACTGAAGGGGGGAAGATTTAGATTAGCCATTAGGAAGAAATTCTTCACAATGAGGGTGGTGAGACACCAGAACATCTTGCCCAGGGAAGTTGTGGATGTCCCATCCCTGGCAGTGTTGAAGGCCAGGTTGGATGGGGCTTTAAGCAGCCTGGTCTAGTGGGAGGTGTCCCTGCCTGTGGCAGGGGGGTTGGAACTAGATGATCTTTAAGGTCTCTTCCAATCCAAACTGTAATATGTCTCTATGATTATTTGTTCAACAGTCGTGCACTGCCAACAATTCATTAAAAAAATCATGACACATTTGGAAAGCTGAACGGCAACTTTTGCTAAGTAGTAGTTCGTAAATTAGGTCTAACTGAGTTGGCCATTGTTGAATAAGATCCAAAAATTAAGCAAAACTGCTCCACCTGACATCGTCTAAGTACTCTCACATGGGAGATACTAATGTTGCACTCAGTTCTGCTGCTGCTGCATTGATACAACACTACACTCTAGATTATATCTCTGAATGTATTCTCAATGATGGCAGTGGTTTAAGTGAAGACTGTAACTTGAAACCAATTTGTATTCAATTTTACTTGCAAATGAACAAAAATCAAAACAGTGGTTGAGAGGAAAAGGAAAGAAAAAAAATGACAAATAGTGCAACAAAAAAGAACACCCTAAAATAACCTACTCACAGGTGCAGAAACAGCTCAGTGCTTGTCAGACAGCTGGGAAAGGGGCAGCCCAGATACAGTAGTTTTGTTCCAAGAGTAACTGGACTGTTCCTCCAAGATAGTGAAGTAAATCTTCAAAGGACCATCTAGTCATGTCATTCCTCGCGTAAAGAACTTGATACTGCCAACATTCCCTTACTTCAGCAAATAACAGGAATCTATATCTTTCAAATAGATAGCGAGATAAGACATACTTTTTTAATCCCCACTCTAGGAAGACTTTAATCAATAAAACCTCCAGTTTTGATCTGCAGCCAGTCAGCCGGTACATCAGAGTACATATTGCCAACAAAACAAGTGATGATTAGGCATTTCGAGGGTCAGTCTTCTTGTTTAACTCACCAAAAATTTGAGACTGCTTTAATTATATATTGAATACCTTGTAACAACTTGTACTCAAGGCTCAACAGCAACTTTCCAAATATTTTTGAACATAAAAATTAAAGATGAGGGGAAGTTTTGCTGTGGAATAAAATTTTAATTTAGATTTTCTTAGAAGCAAACTTGCATGTATAGTCATGGGAAGCATATCAGTATCCCATCGGCTGTTATCTATTCTCATGTCAGTGAACAATACACAGAAACTTTTTTCACTCCTATTTTCTACTTCTTTCACAAGAAGTACATGTTCAGCATACTTTAGATGCAGTGTGGATGGAGGGTAAAAAAGGAATTGACCAAATTTTGCATCTAAAAGAAATTCCTGGTACTAGAAGGTCCTTGTAGGCAGGAAGACCTTGGTGCAATAAGGCACAATTTCTGAAACATGAAGGCACACCTTCAGCTCAGAAATGAAACGCACATAGAATCATAAACTGGTTTGGGTTGGAAGGGACATTTAGAGGTCCCTTAGTCCAACACGCCTAGCAATAGCGTAGGGGGCAGTAAGACTGAAGTCGATTCTTATATTACCCTATGTCAGAACTTATAGTAAAAGTCTCTAGCCCACAGTGACACTACTGATAGCAGAATGTCAAGTGAGATTTGAAGGCTTGTGATGTACAAGAAAGATCAGATGGTCATAAAATTGCCTCATGCAAATTTTCAAAAGTTTGAGAAACCTAACATGTAGATATACAAAATGATTAGCCATATTCCAATAAACCAGTTTTCTGCCTCACAGCAATGTCAACATTGAGAAGGCTGAAAAAATTACAGATTATTTTCTATGTAACGAAGTATATACTCATCAGGAAAGTGGCCACAGAGCTTGCACATTTTAATTGTGCATAACAATATTAAACTAAATTTCTTCAAATTTGTCTCTACATTTAGGTCTCAGCACGCCTTGCGAAACAAAGGAAAGTTGAATAAAATGTTGTCAGTAGTTAAGGGTTCATATTTAAATTCCGTATGCAACTCCAGAAAGGCAAAATCAGAATAGGTGGCCAATAAGGCCAAAACCTCCCAAGAATTTATGAGGGTATGTAAACAGTAAACAATAATAGAATTGGGATTTCAGGCTTTAATTATATTGGATGCTAACAGGCTGAATATGTATAAACAATTTATATTGTAAATACCACTGAAGATTAAAGAAATTTAGTTCAATTTTTCAAAAACAGTAGTGAAGAATTTTCACTTGATTTATTTTCTGTAATGTTTCCTCCTCCCCTCAAAGCCACACAAATAAAGGCATGGCCAACAGAACATGTACGGGCCTCACCTAAGAAAGGTCACTGTGACATTGTGAAATAAATCCAGAACTTTTAACTCTGGATCTTTGACACTCCAGCTATAAAAGAACCCTCCTAATACCTATAAGTAGAATTAAAGTCTGTATTATATTTTTTAAGGTTTCCAGCTACTGGAGAAGAGCGTGATTACTAACGCTTGAGTTGGAATATTTTTATGTGAAAGAGGGCTTCCCAGGTGAGGTGCCGCATGACAGAAGTTGGTAGTGGGACATACCTGTCTACCTACTTTGTCCCCAAACTTACCCAGTACATATGTGTGTATCTATCAAAATGCAGCCATTCCCAAGACTGATCACAGTAACCTGTAGCAACACAGCAACATTATAGACCAGATCAGGTCAGGAAGTGAAGAATAGCCTTTCCAATTAATGCCTAATAGGGAAATTCATTACACGGTATACAATTATTTAAGCTGGAATTTGGCCAGAAGCTGGAGTTTGGCCAAGAGACTAGTTAAACATTAAAATGCTAAATAAAATAAAATAAAAATATAAAAAAAACCCCTTACTGGTACTCAAATCAGAGAATAATTCCTTACTTCTGGATCACATTACCCTTTTATCCAAGCAATGCAGAGCATCTGCGACACACCAAATGAGTTTTCTCTGTGACCCAAAGGTAGAGAAAGGGAAAAAACAATTATGAAATGATCTCTGTGGTGCATTATTTCATTATAATCTCCTGGTTAAACATATGACACTCATATTAATTACAGATTTGGAAAAATTATGTATCTTTGACAAAATTTCTTCTGACTTTATAAATGATTAAATGAAACTCAGAATAAAAATAAGAGGCTGACAATTTAAACATACAAAATAATCTCCCCCAAAACTAAAGTAAATGAACACTGATGGTTTAGACACCTGTAGCACAGACTAATATATATAAAACCTATGTAATATGTGCAAATTTGAATGATCTACTTGTATGTTATATGCAAATGATATTAACATCACCAGTCCTGAAAATCATCATTATCACTTCTAGGATTTCCCATGGATTTTCCCAGTTCTCCTTAGGAAGACTTCCATAAAATTCGTAGTGAATATCTACACTCCAGAGTACACGAAAAAATAAATCTACTTAATCTGAGAGCAGCAGAGCTAGTGAAGATTGTTTCCTAAATCCCTACTCAATATATCCAAGTCCTCCTCTATGCTACTTACAACGTCTCTCCATTCTTGCACTCTCGTTCAAAATGAGGACACAATGCAGTCACCTCCCTCCCAGATTTCCTAATTATTCAATAGGGAAGAGATGGCACAAGAGCTATATTTATGCTGCTTGGCCAGCCAGCACATGCCTGCTCTCAGGAAGAATATAATGCAAGCTCACAACACAGACTTCCTTGCAGCAGGAATCTTACTTTGCTTCACCTTCCCCTCTTGCTAGTTACCACAAAATTGGTTGAACTCCCACAGAAAACTTTGGTTGAAATTAATTGAAAGCTTACAAAGTTACTTCAAGCAGGCCGCCACACAAGAAGTGTGTCAGCAGAACCCATCTTTCCTTAAGAAAGGAAACTGAACCCCCCCCAGTAGTAATTATAATTTCTGTATACCGAGGCCCAAGTTCTTGAATACAGTCTATAAACAGTACCATGACAGTTATAATAAACAGAAAAATTGCCTAACAGAAGGAACAACACTAGATGAAATAATAACACAGCTTACATTAATTAACAACAGAGCTCACTATTCACAGAGGAAGTTGCATAAGTATACAGACCTGGAGCCAAATATCAGCTACAGCTGAACTCCCATTTCCTAAGGTTTCTAAAACAAGACAGTCATTTTCAGAAACACAAAAAAGTCAGCAATCCCTACTTAGGTATCAACAGAAATACTAAGAACTTAAAAAAAATGAGAGTAGTCTGCTATTGTTCACTGCGGTTGGGAGCGACGATGTCCTAGAAGGAGCTCTGTTCCCTTTAACTTGGGGGAGGAGGGGGCAACAGCCTTTTCCAAGGATGACTATCTGAAAGGCAAAGAATAGCTGTAGTAATAAACCCAACATTACTGAATAATTAATTCTGAGCAGTGACTCTAAAACAAAATAGTGGCACATCATACTAGTACAGGAAAGTCACCTTTTAGAGTGAGCATTTAATGATTCTTAAGACACTGCAGCCCAGTTGCTTTCTTAGAAGACACTTAACCATCATTAGAAATTAGTAAGATTTAATGGGATATGTAGAAAGAACCTACATTTTGAAAAGCAAATCCTTAGAAGACCAGTAAGAAGAGCACTTAAAAATTGATAATTACATGGCAACAATACCACTAAAGTTCACTGAAGCTAAATTTTTGCTCAGCATCTTTCAGAAATCCCTTAAGAAAATCGTATTATCATTTGGGGAAAAAATCCAACCAAACCAAACCAAAACAAAAGAAAAAAACCCAAACAAACGGAAGTGTGTTTTCAAACTTCTGATAAAATAAGATTTTCCTCAGATACTAAGATGTCCTCTTTGTGGAAATAAAACCTTGAACCTCCAGAAAATACACTTATAGAGCAAACTTTAGAATTAATTACAAGTTCCTTTTATGATTTTCAAGACGTTCTGCAGAGTATCCTGTGAGTTGATAGTGCCAGATACATGTAGAAGGCCTTTGTTTCACTGCACGCTTAAAATTACAGAGGTCAGCAATGCTTTCAGGAACAAATTGTAAAAGGTTCTCATCAAGTGTTGCTTAATATACATTTGTGTGCTAAGTGGTTATGCTTCACCTCCTTATTTATGGTTCTGCAGTTATTTTTCTTTGAATAGAAAAACAGATTAATAGATTTTCCAGTCTGTCACATCACCTTGCTGTAGAAGTAGTCAACCTATTATGCAGAGTCAATCATCAACTTAAAAATGTGTTTTGAAAGCATAGAGGGACTTTACAGTATTTGCCGCACATCTCTGCAACCTCATTGTACCACAGATATGGACGTGCATAAGCTTTTAGGAAGTAAACCTGAAACACCCCAAACCAATGTTACACAATAGCAAAGAATAAATTTTATGGGTTTAAGATGGAAGGAGTAAAACTGGATGCAGTTCTACAAAACAGGCTTTTATCCCATTGACCTTGGCTTCAGGAGTGCTGCAAATATGCATGACAACATAAAATGCAGGGAGAAACCAAGCTAGAGAGTAGTACTGACGTGGATCACAGTTAGGTCCTCTGCTAGAGATCCATTGTACAATGAATGTTTTCTTTGGGTCCATAAGTGCTTTCAAAAAGAATTCATTCTGCCATGAATTAGATACACATCCGGTTATACTTTCTACTCAAAAAGATCCTGATTTTTTCAGTCAATCACTGTCTCTTCTCTCTAGCTCTCCCACCCCTAGCTGCTTTCATTTTACTGTCCCTCTCAACGGAATCAATTTCAAAGTTCTGGAGTCCACAGTGAAAACCTACCTCTGTCAGAGCTCTCCTCTGCCAGACTGACTGAAATACTCCTGGCTGGAATATCGCAACGATGTAACTAAAACCTGTCCACCTCCTCAAGTTAGACTGAGTTTAGGTAATCTAATTTTTTAAAGGTTAACATCCTTCTCTGAAATTTTACACAGAAGTTTCACAATAACTGATGTAGGTTTTAAAATGTAAGTCGCAAACTAGGTTGGTTCTGGAGAAGAAGAGATCTCAATAAGAGTAGATGAAGCTGCTGCTGGTGAGTCGCTTTGGCAGTGGCTGACTCACCTGCAGAGGTGTCAAAGGGTCCACTCTAGCCCCACAGCCCTCCAGCCAAGTGGCAGACCATCCTCTGAGAGTGCAAAACCCCTGCCAAGACACAGTCCTAATGCCAGGGGATGAACACCTTTCCAGCCAGATCATGCACCTCCAACTGCAATAAGGACTGAAATTATTTCTGGCTTTGAAAAACTCACCAGGTCTGGGGTGCCTCTAGATAACGTGTCACTGTGCTATAATCAGGAAGAGGATTTTGTACCTTCTCAACAGACACAGCTGGAAAATGTTTACCTTGCCACTGCTACCATTTAATCACCTAAACACAGTGGCTGTTCTAACCAGATACTAAAGTACTGAGCTGCTTAACCTCTGTGACAATAATGACTGTTGATAACATCTATTCCTTTCTTTCTGCTCATCTGCCATAACTTCACTACATGTAAATGGAGCTGCAATTACATGAATTGACCATTAGTCATTATTAGAAAGAGACCAATAACCAAAGTCACAAATACCAGCCTTGTTTAATGTTCAGATATAAAAGCTGTAGCAAAGTCAAAAGTCCAGGACATCTGAAGCAAACAGAGCAGTGGAGATGACTTGGCAAAACCATCTCTATTAGTTTAATCAAAAAGGGAAGATTAAACACTATCTGTGGCAGGACAGATCGTTAAAGCCAAACGATGATCTCTCAAGCAAAGGATAGTTGTAAAGTTGAAAGCTGTAAAGATGAAAGCTTGATAACCTCCTTAACGATAACCTTGTCCAATAATAGATTTGATTTCTTCTTCACAACTTTGACAATCAGGAGAGAATTAGGTTTGAAACGGAGGTGGTAGGTCATCACTTTTCTACCACCACTAGTGCCTTAACAAGCCACACAGGCCAGAAGTAGTGCAGTACCATCAAATGTTTTATAATGAAAATCTATTTTATTGCAGACTAAAGTAAATGGAGGGTTTCATTTTACAATTTAAAGAGAATATGGTTTAGTGGTTCAGAGGAAAGTGGGAGGGAAAAGATAGGGGAGAGATCTACAAGCACAGAGGCAACACAAGAGAGTTGGTAACTCGTCTCTTGGAGAAGAGGCTCAGGAGGGAGAAGAAGAAACCGAGAAAGGACAAGGACACACAACACTCCTTGTCAGGGTAAGAAATAAGTGTAGTGTGAACTTCATTTTTAATCTTGTAATGACATTCTACCAGAGAGACTCAAAACCCAATGATGTTTTATATTTTTATGAACATTTTAAAGAATGAGGTGGAGATTAATCTCATCAGACTAATAAGAGTAGTGGTAAACTACATCTGTTTTCTCTGAGAAAGCTTCTATCCCAAACTCCGTACTATGACTGTCTGGCACAAAATACACGGGACTTAAAAAAATAAAAGAGCTTTATATAACATTTCCAATTAAGTTTGTGATTTAGGCCAATCTTGTCTAAACCAATACCTTCAGTGTTACTTTCATGACAACTGGTAAAAAATTTAGCTCTGCATAGAATACATCACCTCCAAAGCCCCTTCTTATTGGGCTAAGTTGCAAAGGCATGAGGGCTGGCGCAAGAAAGGGGGGATACATGCAAAGCTCATGTCAGTAAGATCTGAGGTTTGCTACAGAGCTCTCTCCTACTCCACACCAAAGATGTCATCGGTCTCTGAACTACCAACTGTCTGTCCTGTCTGGTCACTGAGATTTTGCTTTCCTACACTGAAGCGATTTCCAGGAGGCATGGCTGTGTGAGAGGTACCATCCTTTAGATGAGTTAGAAACATATGGCACTGACCACATGTGGTCATTAAAAAGTCCCACGCCAATTTTTGCAAGGCTAACAATATTAGCCCCAGTATCCTGGCCAAATTCCAATATAGGTAATTATATTCTGGGTAATGACATACCGGCTAGTTTTATAAGGTTTAATATACATTGTGGAAAGTGGCTTGCACCTAAGGGCTCTGAGTTAAACTCATTGCACAGTCAGCTGGGATAAAATTAGAGAAGAAACTACCCAAGCATGTCAAATGTTTAAGCTTTAAAACCCTGGGTATAATGAAACAAAAGAGGAAGGGATCCAGGGGTGCTTTAGCATAATCAAGCTGGCTCATGCCGCTGAAGACACAGCTGGGATCGAGAGCTTACTGCTGTGAGGAAACTTGTAACAGTATCCCCACCCCACCTTTAGCAGTGGGTGTGCATGCATGTTAAATTACCAGGTTAAGGAAGAAGATGGAGCAATATGATGCAAAATTTTGTTTACTGGGGTTTTTTGCTCATTTTTCCCCCCTCCAGTAAAATCTAACCAAATCACGTTCTTCTTAAAAAAAAAAAAACCACAAACCAAAAACAAATCAGCAAACCTCTTTGAATGCTTAGACCTGTTGCATGGCATCCCTGTGACCTCAGCTAAAAATGCCAGAAGGAGTATCCTGCTCCTTTACCAGCTTCTATTTGTCTCATCTTGTCCTGCTTGAAGACATTCTGCTGATATAAGCGCAGGATCCAGCTTTATCCACCCGAGCAGGATACCCACTAGATACTGCTGATGAAAAGCTCTGAGGCTGATGCCCAGCCCCAGAATAATCTGGCTGATAGCGCAGGTCCCTCCAACGTGTTGTGATATAGAAAAGGGGTACTGAGAGTATGTCACCCACAGTTCAGCTGGGGCAGGAGGCACTCCCTCACAAGGGCTTACCAGCTCCACTCGCACTGTGACCTGACGTACACATGCAGACGACACAAAGACTTGTGGTGAGACATAAGCAGAACATGCTAGACCTAGTGGCTAAGAATACTATTGGTAACAAAACAGTTTGGCTCTTTTTGATTCCGTAAAGCTTTCTGCAGTTAGTGGATGTCATTTTATGCTTTGCACAAACCTGGAAACCACATTCCCGCAGTATTTCACAGTATGCAGAACAGAAGAAAAGTGTTTTCTAACACAAAATCACAAAAGCCATGAAATTAGCTTTGGATTCGAGGTCCCAACTTTGGCCAGTAAGACTTTCAAAAGCAATGGCATTGCAGTACAAGAAGCCATCATTTCATCTTGAAATGAAGTACAAATTTAGCTAATTTTGTTTTCCCAACTTATGAGCAGGCATGCGCTTATTTTGGCGGTATGATCCAGACTCCAAACTTTAATCCACATATTTCACAGACTGGTATGTATATCCTATACTTCTAGGCACATCAGCTGATTTCAAGACGCTTTGTGCCTTTCCTGGGTTTGGATTTCAAGCTGCTAAAGATGGAAGACACAGGCTCTCTCCCGGCTCTTCGTGTACAGAACACTGTTTAATCTCCTCAATTCCTTTCTCCATTAAAACACATTCAAACATAATTAGTGTAACATTAAAAATGGAGGAAATGTTGTAATTGCCAGTTGTTCTGTAGCCATGGTTACACTAGAGATTTATACGGAGCGACTCCGGCCTGAGCACGCACAAGCAGTTAGCAGGAACATCAGTAGGATAATGTTTGTGTGCATGTGCAGGTGTGCTGATGCGTGTGTTTGCCAAAAAAAGGCGGGGTGGGGGGCTAGGGTGGAGAGGAGAGAGATGCCGAGGGAGAGAAAGAATGGAGGATGGGGAGGGGAGAGACAGAGAATATTCGGTGACATTTAAGGTGCTAATATCTGGAAGTCAACCTTTAATTTGACAGCTTTTAGTGCTAGTTAATTTCACTCATCCAGACGAGGTGTAGGAAATTTGCAGCACCTTTAAATTATCACGTTTTTCCACACTGCCTGAGGCCTATGAGGAATACCTGAGCCATACTTTCTGCCCCCTCCTCAGCTCCCCCCTCCATCCCCCCCCCCCCCCCTTTTTCAGGTCAGTTGAAGTAAAACTTTCATTCCCTTTCTCAGACAATTAATCTTTAGCTAATTGAAGCAGCAATGCTGCAGGATGGGTTTCACTGGGGCCTGTAAATCTCATTTAGCAAAGTGAATTCCAGGCACATGCTGCACCTAATGATGTGACAGGTGGGCTGCACTGCAAGACAGCAGCCGCCGAAAAGTTGATTCTCATTAGACCCTTGGAGTCCTGCAGTCAGTTTTCTGATGGCTGAAGAACACTAATCGCATCTGTTTGCTGCTGGGTAGGGTGGGTAAGGGGGGAGAGAGGACACAAGGAGAGGTGGGGGGGCGAGGGGGGGGGCCTTTCCTCTCTTTCATGAGTTAATATCCTTGACTCCTGCCCAAAAAAAACAGCAGGTCTGCCTCCCACCATGCGATCAGCCTCCGTTCTGCTGACTCCTACAGGGTGCACCCTTTTTCTAATTAACTGGAATGGCTATGGAAAGCAAAGGAGGCCTTGTGTTGGGTGAACCAATTATTTTGAAGGGTATTAAGTCATCAGATTTACTTTTATGTTGATTGCATTGTGGAAATCGTGCATAATTAATGGTGGGAGCTTATTAGGAAAATGATTAGGCAAATTACACAGGTGTCGGATGCATTTTTTATGATAAATTTGCTAGAACAATCCTGCAATTCCATCTGTTCAGCTCATATCAGAATGTCACTCTGGAAGAAATTAATGGCGCAGAGTCGCACAAAGTTACTGGAGGCCTTGGATGCAGATTTATGTTTTAAAAAAAGATACAGTTAAAATTACCCAGGAATTTCCTAATAAATACTTGATGTTACAGTTCAATAAATTACTTATTTAATCTTAAAAGAAAATGATAGTCAGCTGGAAACTAAAAAGTGGAGAAAGCATAAACCTCATTTTGTCAGTTTGATGTGTATGTAAATAAAAAATCATCATAAGACATAATAATTCTTTGCTGTGGGATGCTGACTAGAGACAAGCTGTCAGTATCCAAGTATTTCTGCCAGGTATCTTTTCCCACAGATACTGAGGATTGTCTTCCATATACTTTGCTTGTTCCAAAGCTGCAGAACCAATTCCCTTTTCTATAATTTCCGCAGTGTTTAACAACAGATTTTGGAGTTAGCATTCAGGGACCTAGGGAGGACACAAAATTCTGTGCTCACACCCACATATCTTTCACCTTGCATTTCCTACCAACACCAGAAGATGAAAATTATGAAACCAAACCCCACAAACATGTTCTCCTTTAGAGTGAGCCAGTAAACGAGTGTATAGGTTTTTTTGTGAGGAGGTCTGTATGTGTGAAAGATCACATGGATTTGTAGAGCTAAAACAGTGAAGGACTGATATTCTACTCCTGGAAGTGCTGGGAAATCACAGTGATGGATTAGTTATTATGCAGCAAATAAAAAAGCTCATGTCCCATAGAAGCAGCATAATATTGTACTGGTTAATATAATGTGAGTTCTCAAAAACCACAAATAAGGGGGGGGCAGAAGTCGCAGGAAACTAGATGAGTAAGCAGAAGATGACAAAAAGTTTAATCAAGGCCAGGTGGTTTAACAGTCAAATATGATTTTTAGGAATACATTTTTCATAACCTCACTGTCTGTCTGTCGTCACTGCTTTTGCCATCCTATAGTACTACTTTTAACAGATTGTTTATGCAAACATACTTAACACGTCTGTTTTCTTCTCCAGGGATAGCTCTGAGGAAGACAGCCCCATAGAGTAGCTTGGGGCCTGCATCTCACTCTGCCATAATGGTCTGCATCACCTTAGATAAATCCTTTTCACCACCCTGCAGGCCTCTGGATACAGACCACAAGACTAAGCGTAGTGGAGAATATGATGGTTTGTCCTAAGGGCAGGATGGGGCTGCTCTCAGGATTGGAGGTGCCCATTCAGGATTACACAAACAGCACAACAGGCTTCTGTAAGGGTATCTCAACACTGCAAATGCAATGTATATTTAGCAAAATGAGCTACCAGCTAGTTTCGTAGTATAAGGTACTGCCTAAATACTGAAGGTAAAGGAGCTCTGGCAGTAAAGGTCTCAACCACAGTTTGCAAAAAGTATCCAAGAAGCTGTGTAAAAACCTTAGCTGTTTATTTGCATGCTATTGGCATGGCTTTGAAGCTAGCTTGAATGTCTTGGATGCCATATAAAACCCAAAGCAGACTTGCCTCATTTTCTACCACCTCCCTGTGGTGCTTCAAGGACTATTAACCTGCTCAAACTCTACAGCATTGTGGCTCTACTACTTCATTCCTCTCCTGTACCTCAGTGTCCTGAGACCTTACTCATTGCTGCAATGGCAACATGGCACACCTCTTTTGGTTTGCAGGATCTTTGTTATCAGAATAGAAGTAAGCATCTCACTTTCTTTTGGCACTCTGGAAACAAAGACTGTAACGATCACCAATTTTTAAAAAAATGTTTGTAAATTTACAGCTAGAAAGCAACCCTTGAAAGAAGTATACTATTTTCCTGCCTAATATCTGAGTCTTGTGAAACACCAATGACACCTATCTCTTGTGACTTTAGTACCTGATTAATCCTTCCTTCCAAAATAAAGAAGCTGATACTACTCACTACTATCCACACTTGTGAAAGCGAAAGGACTGAATTCCAGAGAGCCCCTGTTTGCAAGTGGGGCCAGAGCAGCAACACCTCCTGGGTGGTTTGTATCCATTATGCAAGGAGTGTTCAGCTCATCTGAAAACCTTCCTTCTCCTCCAGACCCTTCACTAGGCACATTCTTTGAAATCTGCTTTCATACATCTCTTTTTAGAGTTTTCAGAAAAAATTACAGGGACACACCAGAAAATGTGGTGAACCACTGTGCTCCAGAGTCAGTTTGTTACTGCTTGCTAATTAAGACTATCAATAGATCTTAGTTTTATTCCATGAAAGCTATCAGGACAGTATAGATAAATGCTGTAAAGCACAGCAGGTAACCCTAATAGACTTACTGAAATATTAGAGAATATTTGAGATAAATTTGAAGTAAGGATGACTATCCTCCTACAGTTTAAGGGATGTCCCTTATCTAGTGCCTAATGGCCCATGACCCATAGCCAATAAGGAGCTACTAAGCATTTGATCAAAGAAAAAGCATATTTTCAAGCAATCACTATTCAAAGCATCAGACATTGTGATACTAATGTATTACTTTGTACCATGAATAAAACATTTCAGATGATATCCCTCAAAAAATCTATACTGGAATTTATATAGGTGAGGAAGGAAGGGTCAAGTGAATTTCACAGGAGGAGACAGAGACCCATCCAGATTAAATTAAATGGGTTACTATAAAACATAGCAAGGCCAAGTGTCATGGGTTCAGAATATATAGCCCTAAATGTAAATATGACATAGAGTTTACTTCCCAATTTCACAAAGATCTGTCTTCATCCTGTAAAAGAAACTAATACTATTTATTCCTAGAAAAGCTTATCTAGTCAGTGTTATTGACAAGATAAGACATAATGTAGGGGAATCAAGTGACTCAGAAGTCCTTTTTAGTTTCTGTAGTTAACATGAGAACACAGACAGAAAATTACTGTCTGGTGAACCAGTCACCTGTACAACTCTCTGAAGTATACTTTATCCAGTTCTCCTTTAGGTGCCAGAATATCTTCAGGTGCTTTTACACAGAGGCATTCAGACAGACCAAAGGTCTTTAAAGCCTCATCCTCCAAACTCATCAGTCTTGATGAGCTCTAGGAAGCTGTAGCAGGAAAAGCATGTTAGAGGTGTACTGTGAAAGTATCAAACCACCTTGAATCAGCATGTTTGCACAGACACACTCCTAGGGCCATCATAGCCAATAGAAGAACCCAAAGAAGACAAAGTCATCTTATGAGTGGCTCTGTACCAAGAAGCAAGTACAGGCGATCTCTGTTCCTGGAAGTGTGGAGCTCAGGAAGGAGAGAAAAGATAGTGGAAATAAATTCTTAGAGACAATCAGGAAGTTAGTGGCAGTAACTGCTGGAAACAAAATCTAGCTCTCATTAATCTCAGTCCAATCTCATGCACAAGCCACAGTGCTCCTTTGATTTCAAGTGTTAACATCATATTTCAAGTGTATGCTATCCCTCTAATTCAGGAATCAATTTATTTTTTAAAAATAAACATTTCTCTTTTTTTTTGCCAAAGCATCATTCAAATTTCTTTAAGTTCTACCAAAACAACTAACTGCTAATCCTTAGTACAACTAACCCAAAACAAACAGGCCCTTTTGTAGTATTGACAGTATTACATTTTTCCCACATCATAAGCTTGCAAATAACACCTAGACATATCCTAGCGCTACGTACTTTGAAACAAACACAAAGCTATTTGTTTATCAAATTTCCCAAGAACATCTCCCACATAGTGGTTTAAAAGTTCAGCTTTTTAACTGCAGAACATTCAAGATTTGACACTAGTTTTACCCAGATCAGGTCTGCCTTAAAGGACAGACCAATTCATACAAGCTTCTGAAATTATTTTCAGAAGCAATACTTCCCATTGAAGATAAGTAGAAAGACCCAAATGCAGATCATCTATCTAAGCCACACAGAAATATAGGACAATTTGGATAGACAGATATTCTTTTTCCAGGTTTTCATGTCTTGCCCATCACTGTAGAAACAAGACCTTTTTCTGCAAGTAGACCTGGCTTTAAACACTAAGGGCTGGCTGATTGAAGCCTTTTACCAAAACACCTTTGTATTTTGTTTTAGAGGTGTGAGTTTGTATTGATGAAGAATGCCATTGGGATGTGACTTTACAGATGGTGAGTGGTAGAGCAGGCAGTACCTCCCTCGGATGGGGAGGAGGCACATCCTTCATTAAAACATCAGCTTTCCCCTGAAGTTCATACTGTCTGACATGCCTAACCTGTGTGCATATGTCAACACAGAATGCTTGCTAGTGTTGCTGAGGCTGTAAATAAGGGCTTATACTATACTATGAGAGAGATTAATGAGTAGAGTGCTTCCTTCTCTGTTGGAGGCTGAAGTAGGTTCCTTATTAAGATGCAGTATCTGTCACTGTCAATAGAGACATGCTGTGTGTGTGTGAGGGGAGGCTAAAGATGTGTCTCTGAACCCAGTAATTCCTTGCTTTTGAGGGTCTAGCACAGGGGACTGACACACTTGAGTGCCATCAACTTCCTGAAAGGCGAGTCCCATTAATAGAATAAGTCCAGTAATATGTGTGGCCAAAGCAAGGGGAATGCAGAGGAATAAGAGACACTCCCTTTTAAGAAAAGTACAGAGTTTTCTACTTAAACTTAACAAAGAAGAAAGAGAAAGAAACCAGTGTCCTGTGCTTAAGTCATGCAGATTTCAGGGAAGTGTGAAGGGAGAGATGGGTCTTTTTCTAAGTTATTCCCATCATACATATTGAAAGCTTTCTGTATTCTTAAAATAAATGAGGTGTCTACCTTCCTTATACGTGTTGCTTTATCTTCTTCCCTCTTCAGTTCAAGTAAACAACTATTTTTATTCACCTGTATAACATCCATTTCTGTAGTAGCAGAATGTCTTACAGAATCATCTCATCTTCATGGAAGATGTGGTATTAACCTTGTAAAGAAACGATCCATTACTCCATATGTAGAAAAAAAGCACAAAGAGGCTCAGTGCCTTGGCCAAGTTTATGCTTCAAATGTGCCAGTGAAGGGGGATCTTAATTCTGAACTCACAAGCTCTTAAGCATTTCCCTACTTTTGGACCTGAAGTCAGAGAAGAATATTCCTCATACACCCCATGTTTGTCTTCTAATGAGGAGTGCTGGTCAGTTCAGTCAACCTGGGCCAAAGAAGATGGTCTTTCCTAAATTATTAAGGAAGTCTTTTCTAAGTGTTTGAACAGTAATGACTCTCTAGATCAGAAACTTTCTTCTTACAGTTGAATAATACACACAAATTAAAAATGTCTATGCATTTAAAGGCAAATGTATAACCCAGTGGTTCATTTTCAAATCCCCAAGGTACAGATCAGTTTAAACAAATCACCTTTTCTTCACTAATTAGAAAACTGGCTGTTTTACATTACTTGGAAGTCTGAATGTAAAACAGAAATATTATCCATTTTGTCTTTGTGCCTCCTTCACAGAAGCTGAAAGAACCTGAGGAACTTATCTACCCAGTTAGTCATTAATTTGAAAAGAAAAACAGTGTAACAAAATACTACATTAAGATTTTAAAATCTGGTTAAGTTCAGCAAAAGCAAACGACTAAAAAAGAAAGGGAAATTTTGAAAAGGGAGAAATCTGGGAAAAAATATTGGGAAGTCATGTCTAATATAAAAATCATGTCTAGATTTGCGTGTTAAAATATATTCTCACTTAAGTACCTGTATATAGACCAGACTCAATGGCAATTGCGAAGGGTGAGACCTTCAAATAATAGATCATTTCTTTAGCTCTCAGTTACAAACATAAGGCAAGTTGTATTTATTCTTACCTTACATCACTAACCTTACTGAATACTAAATAATTCTTTCTTTTTTTTTTTTCTCTCGTGGATGAATCTATTTATAATAATATTTTTCCATAAAAATACAATAATTTAGAAAAGCTTCCTGCAAATCACATGTAAGGATTAAGTAATGTTTGAAAACTCACTTCAGAATTATAATTTATAAACAACGTGTTAATATTACGTATAACATGGCTATTAAGAAATAAATGTGTTACACCACACCATGTAGTGATGCTTTCCCAGCATCTCTGGAATGTGTGAAAGAGCACATGGCTCTGGTCCCACATCTGGAGCACCATTCACCCAGGGATGGGTTGTGCCAGGGAAAGTTATGTTAGCTCTCTAAGCCACTGCAAGCAAGGAAGTACATACATTTTAAGTTCTGTCACAAACCAGGATAAGAATGTCTTATTTGACAAAGTGGGAGAATGAGGGCAAAGCAGACAACCAGCCTGGCAGTAAAAATGAATAGAAAGTAATACTAGAATGAGGCATTTGGCCCTAGTGTGCTGCCTGCTTCACAGGCAAAGAGGATGACAGCTCCGAGGCCAAAAGGAGGGAGCCTCTCTGAGCAGGCACTTTGCCCCTGGCATTGCAGGTGCAGAAACAAGCAAAGCTCTGCCTGCTTACTGCTTCCTATGGTGATAACTTCAGATAGTTCTCAACAATGCTGGGGGTGTTGTGGTGGAGGAGGGTTTTTTGATGTTGTTTATCCACGTTTATGAGAATGCTTATTATGAAAAGCTCATATTTCAATGATAGACACAGGAAAGATGGAATGTTGAAGTTGAAGGGTCTTTAGGATGATCAGGATGAAGAATATTATTTTTCACATTTGCATGATTCACTCACTCTTTAGCCACCCTATTTTAAACACTTTTATGAGCTGCTTCACCTTAATATCACAGTATTTTCGGAATCTAAACAGTGGGAAGTGTTATTCTCTTTATGAGAGACATAAATTGATCAATCAAAAGGGGACAAGTGACACAGGCTATGGAGTTTTTAAAATTCATTATTAAACATATTTTGTTTCTGTGGAAGGAAGAGCTAAGCTGAGGAAACAAACTGGAAATTAAACCTTGATGTTGAGTTCATTTTTAGATGTAGAAAATGCCAAACTTACACAATGTTAAAATTTCCCAGACAAAAGTTAATATCTGGTTGCCAGTAAACTGAAAAAGTGAAAATTCTTTTTATTAGCAAAACCAAACAAGTGAACCCCTCTTTACTTTCAACCGTCTAGCTTTTGTTCCATAGGTATAGCTAAAGGATTCTCAGTAGTTGGTATGACTTTAATTCTATAGATATGGTGTCTTAAATTTTAAAATAACTCCCTAATCCTATTTATTGACTTTGGTTAAGAGCTCAGTATGGGAAAGAGAGAACTCTGATGCAGAAGAAATACTACTTTACCCATATATTTTTACTTCTAAACAGATGTGTATGCTTTTTTCTGTGGAAGGAAAAGCTAAGCCAAAGAAACAAGATTAAGACAACATTGTGGAAAAACAATCAAATCTAATGATTAAAAAAAAAAATCCAAGGATTCAAATTAGAGTTAAAATACAAGGGAAATCTTTCTTTTCCTTCAAATAATTATTGCTACAACTGTTGTTTAATAGTTCTTCATACTTCGTGGAAATGGCTGCCAGCAAATATGGAATCACCAAATTTAAATGACACAAGGTAATTTTTGGACTACGAGTGATGTCCATTAAAATGAGAGCTACACAGAGAGAAAAATTATGTTTATAAGAAGTAGCTAAATAGATAAGGAAAGTCTTATGGGAAATGGAAATTATTGGAGCAGGTAACTAGAGCTAGTTTTCAATATGAAGTTATCAAGAAAAGAAGAGATGAGTCCTGGGCATTTCATCAACAGCAAGTCTGCTGTAGAAGCATTATGACATGAAGCGTGTGCTGACTCCTATCACTAAATAGATACAGTGCTTCATATCAGAATAAGCCTTTTTGGGGACAAGGGAGATGGAGAGACAGAAATAAGAAAAATCATTCAAATGTCCAGGCAGAAGATACCAGAATGTGTGTGTATATATTTATATATCTATATGTGTGTGTGTGTGTATATACACATATATCTGTATATATCAATCATGTCTTATAGAAGCAGATATGGTTAGTAAGATACCATGTTTTCCTCAAAAGAGATGTTTTGTATGTGTATGTCTCTGATGCTCTGATATGACAAAAAAACTCAGATAATCACAACACCCATCGATCCATGTGAAAATCAGGGGCAGATGCAGTCAATTGTTAAGTTGTGTTTGTAGAAAGAAGAGAAAATGGTAAGGACAACTTCCTTCCTGTTATGTCGATGAAGATGAGACAGCTAAAATAATATAACTAGACTCTCAAGAAGGTGGGAAGATGGCATTTTATACATTTGGAGAAAAAGAAAAAAGAGCTGAGGAGGGCTCTCACAGGTGCCAAGCACAAGAATCACAGAAAATGTTTCCATATAAGTAAGACAAAACAAAACAGCAACAAGCCAAAAATGCAGATGAAAGAATGAAACACGAAGATATAATTTTCTCAGAAGGAAAGGGCAATTTTTATAGTATTAAATCCAATTCTTAGGCCAAAGATCATCTTTGGATTACTTTTTATAGAAACACAAGGGCAGAATTGAAACTGAGTGACCTAACCTGCTTATTTTCACTTTAACACAAATGTGTATTTTTCACTAAATGAAAGAACTAAATAAAAAAAAATCAACAAAAAGTGTTATAGTAATCTCTCAAATATATTTTGTCTTGAAGTTACTATCATAAATTTTCCTTCTTAAAGCAAGGTCCTCTTCTGTCATTTTAGGTTCTAAGTGTACTGAGAGAGAAAAAAATATCACTTTTAAAAAATTTTATTACCAACCTTTTAATTTTATATAGTTCACTTCTGAAGTCCATATTTTATCAACTCCTTAGGCCTTTCTAGCACAGAAAGGAAGCAGTAGTCTATTTCTTAGATGGAGGACTGACAACTGTCAAAAATTACTGGCATTATTGGTTACTTATTTGGCTGACAGCCAGGTGCTACTTTTTTACATTTCATCTGAGCAAAATATTAGTTAAAATAGGTGCAAACACATGTGTTGTGCATTAACTTCTGTTCATCTTCTGAGACAGTCTCAGGTAACAGTGAATCCCAACAGCATCTTTTACTCGGTCTCTCAACGATCAGGCCCTGGAAGAGCCTTTTTCATTCACCTTTTCAGACGAAAGAATGAGAGTGAAGTATGGATATATTAACACTTGGTGAAGCAGTTATTCATACAGGTGAATTCACAAAATATTCTGGAATACTTCCAACAGTTGATGCCAAATAATATGCAATTATTCATATCTCCAGAGAAAAAAGCAAAATAATGGCTGGGGTTAGGTCTTTGCAACCAAATCCTGACACTCTTCCCGAGTTATTGATATTATACTTTCAAGTGGTATTTGGATTTGTCACTAAGTATGTAACTACTCTTTTCTAAAACTAGTTAGAACTAAAAAAACTACAAAATAAAGGGAACATATTTTCATACTTCAGAGTTTGTGAATCATTACAGAGCCACTTCTGTTAGCAACCCTTTGCACTACACTTCTTGGAAAAAAACATGAATAGATTAAATCCTTTGGGCATAGCATCAAAATGACCCAACCCAGCAAAGATATGTCAGGCTTCTCAGTCAATTTAAACTGAAAGTGACAAATTTAGAGTAGCAGAACTCAGGTTTTAGTAAGTGGCTCAGATGATTAATTCCATACAAAAAGACACTAGGGATTTTAATTACTCAAAACTGGGAAAATAACAATTTATAATAATTGACAGGAAAACAATACAGGACACTCTGAGCATGACCAGATTCTTCCAAAGTCATTACAAACATTCTTGCTCTTTGAATTCAAGCTTCTACAGTAAAGTATTTCCATGCAGAAATAAGTTTTTAAGAATTCTGCATGAAGCCAGCTGTGTGTCTGCTCACTGCACTGACATAAGCATTGCCATACCAGAACAGGCCATTTGAAATGATCTTTTCCAAATGAGACCTTGATGATCAATTTTGAAAATTTCAAAGATTGGCAGAAATCCTCTACAGCACATTCACAGAGCAAAGAGTTGTTTTTCATGCCAACTAGTCATGCAAGTAAGTCCTCTGAAAAACCGTGCTGGTCCTTAAAAACCAGTTAAATATTTATGGGCAGGGAAAAGCAGGGAAAGAAAGAGGTATGAAGGGTCTGCCACAAAACAGAAAGTGAGTAAAACCCCCCAGAGCCTTAGATTTTTTTTTTTCCTCTAACCTATCAATGCCATCAGGACAAGTAAATTAATAAGCCAGTCTGAACAAAGTCAAATAACATTTTTTTCTGCAACCTTAGCATTACCTAGCTGATTATTCTTCAGTAGACACACACACTCACACACACACAGTGCAACAACTTATTTTAATGTAATGCTGCCCCCTTGTGCTTTTGTACACAAGAAAGTTTTTGTCAATAACCGAGGTTTGTAGCAACTAAATGAAAGCAAAATATCAGCCTTTTCCTCAGCTCTGGGCTCTGAGCTTTCTTAAAGATTTTTTCACTTGAGCAGTAATAATATCTTATGCAACAATCAGCACTCTTAGAGCCTAAGGAAATGCGAACCACATATTAACATAAAAATTAAAGATAGAGTAAAAAGAAAGCACACCATATATAAAAGAAAGATGAAAAATTAAGACAAAGGTCAGATCAAACAAATTGCAACAAGCTACTGAAAATAAGTGCAAAATAAATGTTTGGATTTCATACATTAAATTGCAGTATGCCAACACAAAGAAAAAGTCTTCACAGAGGAAGGCAAAGAAAAATGACAGGGCAAAATGGGAATGAGAACTCCAAAACTCAGGAAAAGAGTCTCCTTCACATTAGTAATCTAGCATCAGTCAGACTTGGGTTACCAGCTTTTGGAAGTCCTTGTCACAAAAAATTGTCAAGTATCCCATATAAAAGGCACTACAAACTTTTGGGAAGTTCATATGACGAAAGCACCTCCTTGACTCAGAGCTAATTATCTATCAACTGCCTTTGTAGATCCAATAATTAGGGACTGAAGAGTGAATTTGTCTTCCTTAGAGATGGTCCCCCATGAAACTGCTGATTAGTTGGGCTAAGAGGACTTGGTACCATTCATAGAAAAATAATTCTAGCAATTTTCAAGAACACTAAAAAAAAAAAAAAAAGACAAAATGAAGCTTTGTAATCATGTTATCATGTTACAAAGCCATGGATGCAGAGCATCAATAATTAGAGCCATTTCTTTTGAACTTTAAGCAAGGCCTGCATCTTGAAGCAACTATTTAGTTTGATGGCAACTTCCTGCAATTTCATATGAATAATAAAACCTATATGTACTGTTTTACTTTTACATGCATATTAGGCAGAAAACTTTCTTTAAAAGCATATGGGTTTTTTTCAAGCTTTCACAAGCCTTACCAATAATTAGTAAGCCCTAATAATCACAGAATAAATACTTATACACAGATATCTGTACACTTGCTCTCTCTATGCATTGTATTCGTGTTACTGAATACACACATGATCTTTGCTGGCCATTTTTCCTTCTAAAATTCACAGATGAAAATGTTATTTGTAAACAAAACAATACAAAATGTGTATTTGGGTCAAGAAGAGTGTGAAAATTTCAGGGAATGTTTACTAAAAAGAATGAAGAGTAAGTTGGAAGGGTTTTGTTCTGATAGCTACTAAATTGAAAAGATTCCAATTTTCAGCTAGAATTGGTTTTACTTACAAAATTATTATCTTTATATTTTACATATTTCTGAGTTTGACAAAGCCAATAAAAATCAAGAAGCTAAACAAAACCTTTTGTTTCAATGTGAATGACGCCTTCAATTTGAACTGAAATAATTTGTTTCAGCTTTTCAGACTGTTAAAGAATAATCAATGATTTTTAATTTAGAGTTGACCTAAAATAATTTTTAATTGTCTGTTTGTACTTGGCCATTGACGTCTAAAATCCAACACAGTTATTTAAGGATGTCTACTGTAAATAAGATTTATTTTAGAATTTCTATTCTTCACCTTATTTCATCACATTTTATTAGCTTTTTCTATGGAAAGGCAGATGTCTTGTGCGAATCTAAGAGTCTATAGTGTATTATTAGAATGTGTGAAGTAGTATGGGAAGTGCCATCCTCTGATTTTTCTCCTCTCTCATATACATAGATCTAAAAGGTAGATAAGTATGTTGGCACTTTAGAGCTATGCTAGTCATTATTAAACTGTGTGTTCTCACTTCTCTTCTCAAAATATGTGTCTTACGTAAATTGAATTAGCTTGGCCAGAATCACATCCTGAGAGTCATCCTCTGTGACACTTGGGAGACACAAAGATGGATTATTAAGCAACTGTAAAACCTGTTAGAGAATTGCCTGGTTGCAGAAAGAGATTTTGTTTCTCACTGTGCAAGCCACCCCACTGCAGTTGGGAAAAGAAAGAGATGCAGTGGTATGTCCTAGGGCAGGAGGGGCTATGGGGGGTAGACTGTGTCAGCCATTTCTTACATTGTCATTTCTGGTGCCAGACCCAGAATTTAGAAAGATGTAAGTAATGACATTATGCCCATTCACACCTGAGCAAAACTCTGACTGACTACCTGTTATTTTGCCCAAAAGCCATTTTAATAGTGGTTCTAAAATTTAAACCTGTCTTTCGATTAATTCAATTGAAAAACAACCACAAACTTCTATTACTTTCAGTGACAACGTGGCTAAGGCCACAGGAGGTTTTGGGTAATGACAGTCCTTTAGAAAGAGCTCATGAATCAAGAAAAATTTTTACTGTATGCTTTCTGAGCAATACATAAGCAGTAACAGTAATATGCATTGATTTCTAGTTTTGTGGTCCTTGAAGGAAAAACATTGTTAACCTTAATATTCCAGTGTTTAAAATTTCTTCTGTTTTGCCTAACTGATTATTCTTGGATTCTTTTCAGTTACTATTATTTTCTATTTTTGACTTACTTTGTATTTTCCTCGCTTTCCCCCATTATTTCTGTTTTTTTCAAATGATTATTTTTCAGGTAGAAGTGTGTATTTTTAAGAAACTTTTGCTATAGTCACTATTATCATTATTACTTAAGGATTTAATACATGTAACTCATCGCCTTCTTCCACCACTTCAAAAAACTATGTAAACAAGGAAATTATTCATGATATGTACAGACATCTCTCTTAGAGGGTTGAGACCTTCCTTGTAAAAGCAAAACGAGTCCTCTGGGTGCAAACCATAGCAAAAGAAGGTTTAGGTTAGTTTAATATTGGTTTCTGAATTTATCTTTGACATAACATTGCCTATACTAAGATTTCTGTGAAATAATTCTCCTAGTCTAAAAAAAACTATTATGTGTCAAATTAGACTATATGAATGCCCCCTCCCCAATTATTAACAATTGACATTAGTAAGCACTGTACTACCTGATCAAAATCTACCTGCCAAAATCTAAAAAAAAAACCCTAAAGGTAATTATCTGTCGCGGTATAGCATGTTGTGGGAAAAGTCAGGTAGTTCAAAGCAAATTTTTTAAGTCTGTCTCAGACAACGTATACTAATGGTGTGAGAAGCAATTCAGCCAATCAGTTTCTGAACAACTCCTGTATCTATTTGGCACACACTGAATCAAAGCTATTCTCTCATATTAAAATAAAGACTTTCTCCATTTAGAGAATGGAGACTACTTGACCCACATGTATTCGTATTTTCATTAACAGGTCAAATTTGGGACAAATGTGAATGTGTGTGATGACCCAGTCAGACTGGAAGAAAGCATCCATTGTTGTAATGGCACTACTTATACACCAAGTTTTGTTGCCTGAGTCACAGGCTGACACTATTCTTGTATGTGACAGCTTGAATATCTGTATTAGCTTTGTAGCCAGAAGCATACAACATTGGAGACACATATGGAAATCAGGTTTTATCTCATCTAAGACTGGAATCTTCAGTACTACTTATATTTATCTGGGATGAAAGCAAAACCTTTCCTAATTGCTTCTGTGTTTCTATTTCCAATCTTTCTAAAAAAGAAACAAACAAAATCCCAACCAACAAAAAAACCCCTCAGAAATAATATCAGTTCTTTTTAATGGCTGAAAATATATTTTGATTAATTCTTATTTGACCTCAGCAATTTAATTCAATACTACTACTACTACTAATAGTCTCCTACGTTCTATTTGTGAGTGAATCCAAAATAAGTGTTAACTGAAAACGTGTGTCATATCTTGTGAAAAGCCAATATAAAAATCTAAATATTATTGCTTACAGTGAAACAGAAAGCTTATGGGTGAGGATATTGAGACTTAAGTCTTGAGAATAAAAAAGAAATGGACTGGGTTTCAGGAAGTTTTTTTAATGGTGAGATCTGATGAACTACAGCATAGTCTCCCAAGACATGAGTCTTATTGCGTGAGTTTCTTAAAACAATGCAAAGCACTCAAGAGTAGAGTGTAGGGAATGGTCTAAATTGGTCCCCTGGGTAAGGACTAGCTGACCTAATTGGTATTTCCCATCTTTAATTTATGTGATCATACAGTATGCTGTTATCTTTTCATTACATTAACCCACAGGGTCAAACATTCCTCTTGTGGAGTTCCATTGACTCAAGCAGATTTGCACCAGGGCTCAGTTTGGCCCACCCTGTTTAAGTCCAAAATGAATTTCAAACACAGCTATAATCATCCTTATGGAGCAATATTATTCTCAAGCAAGGAGACCACGTGGTACTCCTGTATGAAAGACGGATAATTTTATCAATGCAAACTTTATAAAACATAATACCCATCAAGTACTACATGCCAGAACAGCATTAAACTACTTAGAATGGTAAATAAAACATAAGTATGGAAAAGTATTTGGATTCTTCCTCACATTATTGCAATGTTTTATTCATATCCCACTTATATATTCTCTTCATTCTGCTAATCTAAGTGACCACCATGTGATCAAACAGTGCAGTTCTACACAATTCTGCTTCCTTTGAGATTGCACAACACCTCCAACACCTTGAGGGCAAGAATGCCACTCAGTTTACAAACACGTGCTTTTTAATTTATCTAGCAATCTCTTTTCACCAGGCCACATCACTAATACCAAGTAAAACCATGGCAAGTTCCTGAGCAATCTTCAAATGCTAGTTTCTGCAAAAATTACAAATATAAATATTCTGAAAGTAAGTGGAGGCAGCAGTCCAAAATAGTTCTCCTAAGAGATCTGCCAGTGAGACAGAAATGTTATCCTTAATAAGCAGAAACAAGGGCAGTAATTCTCTCTTTTAATTTATTCTTATTATATCAATTAAGGAAATAGAAGTATCTTAACCTGTCATCCTGAATCTGCTTCAAAAACGCTAAGTAAACAAGCAATTATGTGCCTTTTTTACTTATCTGTAAAATGACTTTGGAATCTTCCCGAAATTATTGCATGGTAGTTGTGACACTAAGTAAAATTTGCAAATTTGCAGCACTGCTAAAAACTTTAAGTCTTGAATGGGTTGCTGAAAAAATTTCCATCTAAACTGTTACATGATGGATAGACGGACAAATGGTTTAATATATAATCAATCAAGCAACAATTCAATTTTCTCTAAGAAAGTCAAGACCTACTGATCCAGAACTACTCAGATTCTGAAATGTAACTGTGCCTCGTGGAAGCTATTGTTAACACATTTTATATCAAGCCTCTGGGACCAAAACCCAAAACCATACTAAAGGATTAAAAGAATGAGAATGAATCATGATGGAAGATGCAGATCATGTCTATACTGTAGGAACCTCAGAGAACTTTCTGCTTTCTGAGTCTGCACCCATGGTCTAGCCACATGCAAGATCTCACATTGCTGCTAAGATCATGGTAGAATTGACGAGCAGTTGTAAGTAGTAGCATCTCCCTAGCTAGAGAAACTAGTCTGGTTTTGGCCCATTTATGTCTTCAAAAGAAGGCACTCAGAAACCGTAATTCTTGTCAAGACTAGTTAAGAAAATTTGTCTTTAACCAGTCTTACGCACTTTAAATATGTTAATCTCCATGAGGACAGATACCAACACCCATCAACAGGACACAATCTGTATGAAACTGAATGGAAGATGGAAGAGTCAAAGCTTTATACAGACACATCTGCAAAATCACATGTGCTTATTATTCTTAGGTATAAGAATTTATGTTAGAAATTGCATTAATTTCTCCAAAAAGGTTTCTCTTTAAAATTTTGTTTTGCTTTGCTCAAGAGCAAATTCTAATATTTTTCTTTGAAAATGAAAATAAAGGTGTGAGTTTGTTGTTTTTTCTGGTTATTTTTCTCCACAGCCTGAGAAATACACATCTTTTAATTTTGTCTCAGGGAAAAGAAAAATAAAAAGAGTGAAGACACTGATATGAAGGATGAAATTTCAGCGATAATTACTGAGCATCAAATAGGTTTATGAAGCCCAGTACGTAAAATGCTTTCATCATTTGAGGTTCAAAAAAAAGCCTCTGAAAAATCTATGAACTCTCAGAAACAGGATGAGACTTACAAACCTATCCTGTCTGCCTTTCCAAAGGGTTACTTCATCAAGTAACTTATAAGTTGCAGGCAGACATCACTGTTGGGGGAAAAGTAATTTGTTGTAATCATTTTTAATTATAGTTATTCTTAATTATCTTTGCTGAATGTTTAAACATTAAAATACAAACAGTGCTGCCATAGCACAGATGGCTGGTGCCTGCTATGCAGACTGTCAAGCTTCATTTAAGCACCACTGTCATTTCTCCTTACCGTTGTAACTTAAAGTAATAATTCTCTTTCTCTGAATCATAATTATTCATGTTTTAAGAAGTATACCTACCATAAGGTACCTAAACAAACGCTTTCTAAAGCAAAAACCAATTCTACAAGTTCCTCTAAAACAAAGTCATTTGAAACCTGAACACAAAAAGCGAGTATTAAGGGCAGGGTATCATCATCTATAAGAGGAACAGAAAGAAATTAGTAGATTTTGTTATTCTTCCCCCTCCAAGTATGGTTTATTTTGCATTTGAAGACGTTTAGACTAAAACTAGACAGGGTTTTCTTCTCTTTTTAGTTCTGCATGTATCAATACAAACATAGTGTTCATTGCCGTGTTTATTCGTGCGCCAGTAAGAACCATTTTCCCCAAACCAAATTTAAATATTTATAATATCATGATATTTAGCGTTAGATTAGTGCTGAAGCATCTTTATATCTTGCAAAACCTCAGAATCATTTCATATGAGTTCTCAACCCAGGAATGTGAAAATAGGTGAAAGAAAAATCTCAGTTCTGGGAGAGAAATATTTCTTCAAAACTGAACCCAGGGAGATGCAGAGCAGAGGAGAAACATGAAAGAGTTGCAAATCTAAGTACTCCAGAAGAGCCTGTGCCTGTCCAAGAAAGTTCTTTGAGGAAATTTAAAAGCTGTGACTGAAGATAGTTCCTGGACACTAGTTTGAAAACACTACATGGAAGAATAAACGATACACCATAAAAAATGTATCAATGGGTGCAGGAACAACAGCAGGCAGTCTTATATGTTAAACGGTATAGTAAATTGTGCAACAATGTCATATACTGCATACAGCTTTGTGGCAATCTGCTGCTTACTTTTCTGCTGTCAATACAACCTTGTCATCACTCTATCATGAAAGTGGCACCTTCTTCTTTCAAGGAACTCCATTAGTCTCATTCTATATATTCTGCAAAGTACACATGTGTATTCATGATTCCTTCGATTCCTTCACTTTTATGAACAATTATTTTCATTCTTCCATTATTTGTTCCTGTAGGTTCTCAAAAACACAGTCCTTATTTATGAGACAGAGCCATTCTTCAGGTTGATGTAGAGAGACATCATTCCTGTCTTACAGATAAAATATTCAATGAAACTTTCTTTACTTCCAGCACATTTATTTGTGCAGAGTCCACGTACAGCAAAAAGAACCCCAACCCAATGCCCTGAGAACCTGAAACTTGCATTGTGGTCAGTGACTCAATGCCAAATGAAAGCTTGCCATGGACAAAGATGACACAAAGCTTGATTTATACTTCCAATATAGACCTGAAACAGGCATATGGACTTCATACTTTGTCTTTACTTCACAAACACATCTAGCACAATGACACCAATTTGCTGATTACATTTAGTGATTACTATAATGTGAACGTGAACGGTTAAAACACAACTTAAATGAGCAGTTAGTAATAGCTGAACATTGCCTGATTTGGGTACACTTCCATCCATATCACAGTTTCCAGAGCTATGAACGCTCGCTATGCTGCTCTATCAGCATGCTTTACTAAATGCTTCCTCTAGAAGAAGAAAGGCAAGATCACTCTGTTAAGTCCTTTATTTTATTCTTGGTCTCAGTACCATAAGCATCTTTCAGTATTTCATGCCTTTCATTTGATGACAAATCTCTACAAATGAGCTCTTTTTTTTTTTCCTAGAAAATGGGCATATTTAAAGTCTCATTTCTCATATGTCATCAAAAAGATATCATGTAGTAGTTTCTGACCTGGTTTGAAAGCCTTCTTATTCCATTATCAATTTGCTGAGTCTCCTACTGCCACAGTGTATAGCTTTAGTGTTAATTTTTAATATTATTTTCATGCATTTTTAAGGTAAGAGTGGGGTTTTTTTTAACTAGAGTGCAATAATAGCTTCTCAATATTAAATAAATAATGCTACAGTGTTGAGACAATTATGATTTTTTGACAGTGTTGATATATTATTGTTTCAGCTACAGAAATTCATCTGTTTCATGTATTTCATGGGTGCTTTTTTGTTCTTTACCCTTCTTTTTTGATTTTTGAAAAATTAAATTTGTCCAATTGCCAAGATGCTTCCCTCAGGCCAACACTGACTAACACTTCAGGGCTGGATTTCTTTTTTTTTGCTACAAATCAATTCAACACACAGTATATGCCTCCATTTCCAAAAGATCTATAGCAAGATTCTAGAAAAAAAAAAAAAAAAAAGAGAGATAGAGATGATGTTTTATGAATCAGGCTCCTTTTGATGTTAGGTAGTGGGATTAAAACTTTTGTGAGAATTCAACATGGTGTTGTCATGAAATCTAAGACAGTATGAAACCTCATGAGTTTTTACAGGTCTTGTGTCCTTCAGAAGACTTATACCTGAAGAAAATATTTTGTATATGCGAAACCAACAGATCCATGTCCCCTTCCTAATAAATCTCAAAATAAATACACATGTAGGACATCAAAGACATGGGTCTTTGCAAGCCTAAACTTTCAGAGTAGGACTCATTTAAGAAACTTGCTCTGAAGTCATATATCTAGTACTACTTTACATTAAAAAATTAACTTTCATTTCAATAGAAAAGCCCAGCCTCTTCTTCTCCTCTTTACCCCAACTGCTTCCCTGTCCCCCTCCCAATTTTTTCAAGTGAATTTAGGTTTTATTAGAAAAAATGTTCTGCCTCTTGGTAGAGGTAAAGATGAGAGAATAGTAAGTATTATCAAAGGCACAAGAGCTTTACAGTTAAATATTTTTTTAAATAATATTTATAACCATTTCAATATATATGTGAAAAGGAGCATTCTAGACAACACAAGAGTTTCTAAATTTAATACATGTCTTGGGAACTCAATGCACTCTTACAACATCTTCAAGAGGTTTTTGGATAAAATTTAGCAGTAAATATATTTATTCCTTGCCTAGAGAACTCCACTCGTAACAGAAACAATGAGACAACCCCAATAATAATGGTTCCTATGCACTACTCTGATGCATCAATATGCACTTTCCTTTGCTCATTTTCTCCCTCTCTATCCCTTATTCTCAGCCATGCAGACTTTTAACTTGCACTGTTAGTAAAAAAGCTGAATTGGGAGCATTAGAATCTCCCAGCTGATCTTTTTTTAAAATATAAAGTAAAGTTAAAAACCACTTCAACAAAGAGCAAAGCACTTTTAAAAGCCACACACACCTGCAAAGGTCAGCTTTAAATTAGAGGCTACTATCATCTGAGGCAGAGGGAGGAGAGCAATGGGATAAGACCAAGAAAACCAAGAAGGAACGAAAAAACAGTAAGGAGAAAAAATAAAGACAAAAAAGTAGTTTAACATCATGTTTAAAATACATGGAGCATTGCATAGGAGATGTTGCATCAATGAGAACATGATCCAACCATATGCTGTTCTCAGGAGAGGACACAAAGCATTCAAGGTATCATCTTTAAATGATGGCAACTGACTTAGCTGCCTCTTTCTAATTAAAAATTTGATTTAGAATACATCTTTGCATCCTTCTCTATGCTCATTGCCTAGTGCTGAGGGCTAAAGTCATCGGCTTCATATATTACAAGAAAGATGTTACCTGAGAAAAAAAGAATTTCCTTTCTGGCAAATACCCTTAGATGTAGTTGGTATGTAGTCCATACAAATCCATTTAGCCATTAACAACTTCAGACATAGCAGATGTAGATAGATGGGAATTAAACATTTTTAGTCTTGATAACATTTATTAAGAAATGACAGACAAAGTAAGTCTTTAAAATCATGATTTTCTATGGTCTGGAAAGTTAGGTCAAGTGAAATGCTTGAAAATTGTTTAAATCCATTTTTAGATATCTGATAAGTATGCTGGGTTCCAGAAATGGTGAGTTACCCACCAGTTTTAATCCACAGTGGATTAAAAGTTAAATTTTCAGCACTTCAGAAAACCCTTCCCTGAGAACAAACCACACTCGTTTTTTACCTCAAGCCATATCAAAGGCTTACTAAAGGTTATGAAATTGCAAGTATTGTACCATAAGAGCAAGTTCTATTTGGCCAGTCCCTCCCTGAGGACACATTTTCATAGCAGCTTCTCAGAATTAACCCTTATGAATTAACCTCTTACAGGAGTTACAGTAGCCAGATGAAAGATTATGACCACAAATGTAAGTGAATCTGAAAGTCATAAATGGCAGTCTAATTCCTAATAAAAAATTATAGACTTTTTAGCTTCTCTAACATTCTTTCTCAGTGTACTGACCCTGTTTTTATAGACAACCTCAACACAATGATGTGATACCATAATCCTACTTTTACAAGTCGGAATGTAGTAGTATCTGCTGTCAAAAGATAAAACTATTTCTTCAAGGTCAATGACAGAAGTAGGTATTATACCTAGATCATCTTCCTTGTATAACTAAATTTTAGACAGTATTTAGAAAGCTAGTTTAGTGCCTACAAAGATACTGAAGCTGCTGTAAGTGACCTAGCATGGAAATCCCGGTTCATTTATTCTATTCTTTCCTTCTACTTACAAGGGTTAGACATTGGCAAAGGAAATTAAAGTGTTTCCAGCACACAATGCCCAAATCAAGGGCCAGAACATTAGGGTTTGACAACTCTATGCCAATTTACATGAGCTGTGGATTTGTTGCATGCTGTCTACCAACAAAAAAGGTGCATAGATTCCCTGGCACCTCTGATCACTAGAATGATTGCTTAATTGTCATGTTCCTCTTTCTGCTGGGGTCCCTGTGCCAATTAGGGAAACTCAACTACATTTTTCAGAAATTATTAAAAAGTAAATACTTAGGCAAAACATCTGTGTGCCTCCTATGTGTTCATTTATTTATTACATTAATCTCTCTGTTAGATATAGTATTTGCTAATGGAAGCATATAAACCTTTTCATTCCCTTTATATACGTATAGTTTGATTTGCAGGCAATAGAGGAACAGCATATTTGGATTGAGAGGGGATATTGGAAGCCAAGGAAACAACTTGCACGCAGTAGATTTTATTGCTTTGCTTAAAGCAACTCTGTTTGATAAAGAGCCATTAAATATGGAAAACTGCACACAACATGTTCAGTACATTGTGCTGAATAAAAGAGGCAACACGGCGTTTTTCACAAAGATCCACACTGATTTTTATTTTTTTTTTTTCCGACTCCATTAAAAGAGCAAAAGATCAGCACATTTCAGGATCAATCCAGGCAGGAGAGTCAAGCCCAATCACACTTCTAACTACAAATAAACCTGATCTGCCCCAACTCTATTCCAAAACCTACCAGATATATGGACTAAGATCAAATACTTATACAAGAGTTGATATCTTTGTTGCTAAAATAATATACTGAGGGGCTTCACATTAGGAGCATTAGTTAATATCCAATCCCATAAAACTCCAATGAGCACTAAAACCACAAAAGGGCTCAGCAAAAGACCCTCACAACAAAGGGAGGTGCTGGGAGTACACAGGTCAAGGGAGATATGTGGTATGACTATTTAGAGGAAGTGCACACAGCAAAAATCTACAAGCCAAATGCAGTACGAGTGGGAGCAAAAGGCCACTATAACACCCTATGATATAGGCCATAATACTAGATCATGCTGACTGAGCAACTGATTTATGCTTTCCAGCCTCCGAATCTATGGCCCTGACCATACAGGCTATATGAATTAATGCATTTTTTTTGCTAGGGCTTTGTTTCCTAATGTTAGTAAATCCAAATTTAAGATAGAACTTGAAACGCAATGACATCACATATTTAATTAGCCCAGGGTTTCCTCCTTCAGAATGTATTCTAACATTCCTCCTTAATTCCTCCACCTTAACATTACCTTTATACCACCAAGGTCACCAAAAAACCCAGTGTTCACAACTTTCTATGTCAAGATCCAAATCAACCAGCTAATACTGTAGTTCCTACAGGAAATTCAAGCCCTTTGCCACAGAGAACGCAGCTTAGAGTTGCTTTACTTACAGTTAACACAAAAAAGTTCAGCCTTGAGTAAAAGAATTAGCTGTAGTCTTGAAACCCCAGCTACGGACAATAGAATTGCTAAGGAATTTTCCAAGCAAAAAATTAGTTCTGATGTTTTTGGCCTTTAATTACTTTTATGCTCACACTCATTCTACTTCGTTCATTCAGCAATGGGAGGAAAAAATCCAAGTTCTCTTAATATTTCTTAGACTCTACACCAAAGGAATTCAATCACTTTACATCACATTCTGAAGATACTGTTTTTGAAAACTGCTGTCTGTCTTAAATAATGTTATTTTTCACACAAAACCAGTCATAGGAGAAAATCTGTTCATTTTGAACTTCTATGATAATTTCATTGTAAATATATGTTGCACAGAAGTTACTCTGGATCATTTAATTAAGGTAAATATGTTAATTCTTATAATAAATCTTAACACAGAAATTGAACTGTGTTTCTTAAGTCCTTACCAGGACTGACGCTGCTGTAAAAGCTGTTTGGAACAGATGGTTGGTTCCTTGAGTGTAGTGCTTTTCTTTCCTTCTCTCTTTTTTTTTTTTTTTTTTATTAAGCTAATGCTTGACCTGATGTATTCCTTTGAATAACTATTCTGGCATCTTTAAAGCACATAAAAAAAAATCTGAGATTTTTATTCTTATTAAGAACCTAAATATAATCTGAGAATCTAAGAAATGTCAAACTTGCTTGTAAATAACACTAAGCATAATAGGCTTCATGTCTTTCTCCATCAGCTGAAGTTCTGCCTTCTATATGTGTTGCCCTCTTCAGTTGGGTGATGTTAGCTATTAAAGAACTTAACCCATGTGGCACAAAGTGATCTCAGTTACCCAAAGGAACTTAATTCCCTTGACGAGCTTCTCAGTACATCACAGGACTGGATCCTCAGTTCTCTTTCAGCTGTTACCCAAGTGAATAATCATTGAGACTCCTTAACTGAGGAAGTACTACTTAACTGCCGAAACTATTAAAAGGTCTCTAACTCTATACAAAACACATTGTTAAACATTGCTGTGAGATATTTATAGCTGCTCTTCCAGCATTGAAGTGTTTCAGGACTTGGTGTTTCCAGAATAGAGAAGAGTTCAGTAGGAAAAAAATCCCACAATGTCATGCACGTGTACCACATTTAACAAACCTCTTTTCATATTCCCAGACAACTGTAAGCACGTAACCTGTGCTCAGATTTTAGAGAAAGACCTCATTCTCCATCCTGCCTCTAGACTGTGACGACCATAAACCTCTAATTTTGCTGTGTGTTGAACTGTTCCTTTAACTCAGGGCCAAGTAGAACAGGAGGAAACAACTTGGTGTGAATTTGCCCAGAAAAGGCTTAAACAAAAGTGCATAAAATTCCTTTTACCCTTTTAGACCTGCAGAGAATAAGCATTACTGACACATCACCTTACCTATCTGTTGAAGGGCAGCTTTCATCGGTGTGGCAAGAGGTGCTTAAATATCATGTAATATAAACTGATGGAAACAAACGGAAAAAAAACCCCAAACCAATAAAACCCACAAAGATCATGAAAGGAATATATAGTGACAAAATAGGTCTATGAAGGTGAAATATATGTTCACCTTCTGAGATTTTCCCAGTTATGCAATTATTCTGAGATTTCAACTTTATATTTAAATAATAATATATCAAAAATGTTGTGAAAACTGCTCTTAACCAGGAACTTCTGATATCAGTCTCTTAGTTCTCAAGAAGAAAAAAAATCCCAGACTTTAAATTATCAGCTCCCCTAAACTTACAACTCAGCTAAGATAAGAGGTTCCAAAAACAAGCCTGAAAATCTAAGCATCCTCTCTTTTGAGATTACCAATTTAAATGCTGTGTGGATGCCACAGGCAATTGTTTTGTTCTGTGAGGATATACAGCACATGTCATTACTTACAGTGCAATGTTAATACTTACTATTTTCTGTCACTTTAGCATGATCATCTTAACTGAAACTGTAAATATTTTGAATCAGTGTAAAATTAATGCATCTTTGCTATATTTTACTTGTATGTCTGTGAGTATATGTGCATGTAAATATATTCCCGTATAAACATATTCCCATACGCACAAAAATGTTAACAGAGAATTAAGGTCGCCTACATTCATTCCTTAAGTCTAACCCACATAAAAAGTACAGAGCTAGGCAAATTAATACTAACTAGAAATCTGGATCTACAGCCATCAAGGACTACTAAAAACAAAGTCAAGATGGGCACCTGTGGTAATCTCTGTCAGTGTCTTGGCCTGTAAACATTCAGAGTCATCCCCCTCCATGAAAAAAAGTATCTTTCAGTTTTCATCAATGAACTGATTTGGATAAATTTACACGGGGGCTAGAGGAAGACTTCATTGGAAGTGTATGTTGTATGCATTCTGTTTCACAGTAAAGACTGTGTTATTTCAACGTACTGTCTTCATCTAGGTGCAGAACCCCACCCTGAGTGAGATAGTCAAATCTTTCCAATAATATTCAGACACACCATCTTAATTTTAACCTCAGCTACATTAATATCTGTTACCAACCCAGGCTTTAGAAAAATACAGAGCTGATTTATACTTTAGTAGAGAAATTAAAGATCAAAAAGATTTATTAGGGTTACTCTACCATCCCCCTCTACCAGTGCATAATCATTCCCCACTGTATATTTTTTATGATAATTAGACACTCAGGGCTCAATCCTACAGAATGCTAAGTGTTCTGGCCCACTCCAGCAGAGATATTAGGTGTGTGCTTAACTGTAAATGCCTCAGTAATTCCTCAAAAGTTAGCTATGAGAGGGTGAACCATCCTTTTCATTCAAACACATACAGAATTATTTTCCACAATTAAGTTCCAAGGCTCAGCATCCAGTAGGACAGACTTAAAGCTTTGTTTGTGTCACCTTTGTATCTCTAGAGTGTCCCACTGGTACTGTTGCAGCAATAACGATGACATCACTAGAAAGCTAAGCTATTGGCACCCTGCTTTGAACAGAAATTGGTGTTGATTTTCATTAAAAAATTTTGTGTAATATTACAATACTCCTTGAAGACTGATCACCTTTGAGTCAAACCAGTTAGAGCAAAACTCCAAGACCACTACAACAACCACTTGAAATAAAATACGCATGTCCAAAGCAGAACTTGTGCTCAATCCAGTGATATACTCTGGGTAAATCATGCTTGCTTATGAGCTTTCTGCTGCCAGAAGCACAGTGCATTGCTCCAAAATGATGGTTGCCCTTCCAACCCCACATGGAAACCAAAGCAGCAGAAACACGAGCAGCCCAATTTCATGAGGTCAGATGTCCACCTCTTCACTGTACAGTGCAGGTACACACACCTCTGTTCTTTTTTTCTCTTCCTTCTCTCCCCTTTAGTCCTTGTTTTCCTCCATGCCTTGATACAATAAGAGTCTACGTAAAGCACTACACATTGTACAAGCAGTTATACAGGGGAAGTTCTACGCTCTGTAGTCTTGGGTGTGCACTGGTAGAACAGGACTGAATCAATACTTTAAAATTGATTTAAACATATGCTTAAATGTCAAAAAGAATTTAAATTCCTTTAGGTTATTTATACTACATACATAGAGGAAATATATTCTATCCCAGCAAGCACATGCTAATATTTTAAATAAACACATGAAACATACGGCTGATTCTCTGCAGATGTGCATGAAGTTTAAAATCTTTAACTTTTATTCCAAATACATTAATGTTTCTTACTTCAGAATGACCGGGGTAAGCTGTGAAATTTGCTTAAGCTATTAAGAGTAAATCTGTCAAACTGACAATTTCAAGCGGTGTCCTTATTGCTAAAAGGGCATATACTGTAAGTTACATGCTTAATGGCTATTGCTTTTTGCCTTGATGTGTACAAGTCCTTTACATTTATTTATTTCCTGATAAGCAATCAATGTACAAAAAACAGAAAAACCAAGTGGATTAGGGGACCGTTTCTACCCTGATCTCAGTCTAAGAGAAAGGGTTTGTTGTCATGAGTAGGATCAAATCTACAGTTACAGGATTTTGTCCCTGATGACAGAACAGATCAGTATGAAATGGTATTAGGATAAATACAGTTCATATTGTTCCTAAAGGTTAGAGGTCCTTCATTCCACGTGAGTCATTGACATGGACATACACAGCGCACAGGAAATTTATGTGCATCTTCTGTGCTACACAAACATTTGACTGCCCAGCCCCATAGCTGCAGTCTAAAACCCTGTCCTTCTGACATTTCTGTGTCAGTTTTCCTTTATCCATGACAACACCGCATCTACTCATGAACATAAAGGCAAGTGCATGTATGAGTGTTTGCAGGAGAGCTTTACCCATGTGGCCTTGCCTACAATTGACTTTAACAGGTCATGAAATAACTATGGGACTTTCATTTTCCAGATTTCAATGGAATCAAACCAGTGGAAATAGAAAATATAATATTGCATACCACAAGACATAGACATACTGTGGGGCTGCAGAATTATGACTCTTCAAAGAAAATAGACACAATTCACATTCAACAGTTAGATGGGGTATATAATGTTTCACACCTATACACTAATTGTAACTTCAGAGCAATTTCCTAGCCCTTGTTGCCAATCCTGCATTAAGGGAAGAGTAGTCCCATGCCTCTGAGAGCAACACATTCCTAAAGAGTACTCTACAATAAAAAAACCCGTAGAGATTACAGAGTAGCATTCAAAAAGAAAACTAAAGATGGGAGCTGCTTTGGAGTCATGAATATATTAGGTACAAACCAGAGCACAGGAGAATTTAGTCCAAGGAAACAATTCCTAACAATGAAGTCTAGTGGAGTATCAGGAGGGGAAAGTGGTGGAAGAGCTCATCAGCAGTGTCACTTAAAGCTGCACAAAACAAAGTACTTGTGGTGTACTGGCTAGAATAATTCTGCATTATCACAGAGAGGGTTAAACAACTGTTGACCCAACAGCTCTCTTCGCTATTTCTCTGATTCTAAGCATCACGTTATGTAGGTGGAGAGGTAAGGGTCATTGCTGCAGGAAAAAATTAGCACATGCAATGACGTGTTAGGTGCTACTGTACATACTATATACAACTGAAATCCCTGAGAGGAAAATATTTGAAGCATAGATTTGTGGATGACCTTCAGTTTTATATGTCACACCAGACATAATGGGTTTTTACTGAAATAAGTATTTTGTACGAAATTAGCGGCTAGCTGCCTATTTCAGTTCTCAATGCAGCCACAAGTACAAGTCTGTATTTACTGTGCATGTAGAAAGCCACATTCTCACAAGGCAGACTTTAGAAAGCGTTCCTCATCAGGCTTCATAAAGATGCTTCTTATAGGATGGGAGGATTTAAAAAGATAATGAAGAGGAGGGAAAATCATTAATAAATCACAAGGATGAGAAAGAACCAAAACATGAGACTAAATAAGAGTTATAAAGGAAATCTGATCACGATAAGTGCAAAGTTGTTAGAGACAAGCAGCTGATAGAGAGGGGACTGCAGCCAGACTGGAGCATTGCTTGCACACAATTCCCTGCCCACTGTATTACCTTGCAGAGACAGACGTCCTCTGTTACTGGTTTGGCTGGCTGCTGGGGCCATTGATAACCATACGAAACCTTACAGTTAAGTTGAGTGGAGTGCTTTCAGAACAGCTCATAGTGGCATGGAGTCAGGCTGTCTGTCCATTACAATCCACATCGTGAGCACCTAGGGTTTAATCTAAACAAGGGACTTATGACTGCAAGTATATCACTATATTGGCGTATCGTATTGACTTTCTGATAATGTTCTAAGCCAGTCGGGTAAGGAAGAGAAAGTGCCACTGGGCACAAATTGTGGCATCAATTCTCTGCCAGACTGATCAATTGAATTTATATATTACCTCCAGCTACATACTTAAAATCTATAGTTTCGCTCCCTCCAGTGCACAGCTCACAGTTTAAGTAATTGCAAATACAAATGAATTTTAAAAGGATTTAGCAGGCTTTAAATTAAAAATAAGTGAACATTGTTATTTTAAGCGCTCTAAATTATTTACTAATATAACTCAGCTGATTCACTTTTCTCTTCTATCTTTGCTTGATTTTTTGATGCCTGAAGCCTCAGTGGATCTTAACATACCTCTGATAAACTGCAAACTGTAAAATAGTGCTCTATTTTACCCAATTAAAAAAAATCTTCAAATTCAGCCAACAGTATCACTAGCGAAATGTCAGCAGTACATGGACTGTTAAATCCTGCATTAGAAACAGGTGTGTCAGAAAGAGACATAAGCACACAGTTAGCTCAAAACGCAAGTCTAAGTGCTTAAAGTTAAGTGAGTGTTTGAGGGAACCTGTTTTGCACTGCAGTGATATAATGAGATGAAAGGGTTATGAAAAATGCTTAGTGCTATATCTAAAAGGGCTCTTTTCTGTTTTAATCACATCTTTTGGATTAATCTGTAAAATACTTGATTCGTAAGATAAACATAGAATCAAAGTAATAAATATGGTCATCTGAACTAAACACTGTCTTAGATTTCTCCGTTCTATCTAACGTCAGCCTATTAATTGTAAAAATTATTCATATGCTTCTTCAGGGACAATAAGGGATAGACACGATGCCAAGCATCTGCATACAGAAATAACGACAAGGGACTTCAGTGTGTCTACTTACAGAGCCAGGTCTACTGCTAGATTATGGTTAATACCTCCCATATATGCCACTATTGATATATGAATTGCAGGATTTTTTAAGAATAATTTTTAAAAAGTATTTAATTCATCTGCAATATTAGATGCTCAATTTACAAGGGTATTGTCTGTTCCCCAAATAGGAAAATGCTGTAAAATACTATTTGTGGTCTTGCTGTGAAAAGGTATAGGTAACTTTATATATGTTTGTCCTCACTACTTTTTTTTAATTCAATTTGTTGAGTAAGAGAAAGAAAAACAAGCTAATGTGTAAGCATTATAGCACAGTACATAAGAACATAATGTTGGAAATTTGTAAATAATTGAAGAAAGGATATTATCGGTTTAAAGAAAATAAATTTATAGTCTTACAGGCATAAATGTGCAATCAGAAAAGAAATGCATGCCCTCATTACTATTGCTTTTTTATTTTTAAAGTTAGAATCTGAGGTAATTTGAGATTACTTTCCCACCAAGTAATGCTGCAGTCTTTATTCAGGTAATACGTTCATCAAAATAGTGTAAATAAAATTAGTGTAAATAAGACCTGCAAAAATTACTCTTATGCTCAGCATCAGTCCTGTTTTCAGACTTCTCTGATTGTGATTTTTTTTTGGTAAAGCCTGAAGTAATGGGATTTGCATTTTATCCAATGTATATCCTTAGAAGCTGAAATCGTGCCACAAGTCCAGTTTTAATATAATGCAGATTTTTTTTTCTCAAAACACTGACTCCTCAGACTTACCTAAATCACTCCAGAGAGGACTTTCTTAGTTTTTCTTACCAAAATTTTACTAAAAACATATACAAGATATGCAATATTACTTTTTCCCTCAGAATTCCCATTTACTTTTAATTTAGATAATGGATCTGAGGCTGACAGGCAAATCCTATTGCATCACCAATGTTGCCATACTCTACTGTATATCACCATCACAAAGCTTAGAGCTGCTGCTGTGTCACCCTGCTATCATTAGCTTACTCTCATTACCCTGCTCCACAGGTCTCTCTTGGCTATTTCAAGTAACTGGATGGCTACTAGCAGCAATTGTGGCAGTGACCTACAGAGTAAGCCATAAAAAACAGTAAGTGGAATAGAAATACTCGGAATCTGCAAGGTCAGGAGGAAGGTTAGAGTTAAAGGAATGTTTTTTTAGGGCCCAAAGCCTCAAATTTAGGGTTTGCTCTTGCTTTCCTGAGGGATTCTACCATGTGTGAGGAATACCTTTAAGGTTAATGGGATTCTGAAATCAATAAGAATGACTTACTAATGGTACAGGGAAGTTTTTGCACTACAGAGTGTGAATTTACAAGGTTATTAGCAATTCTGCAACAGCTCTCATGTTTTGCTGTGATGCACCTCCTTCAAAATGGAGTAAGGTACCCACAGGAAGACTGTTTGCAAGGGAAGAAGATATGATGGAGTGTCTTCATGCTCTGAATTTACACCACAGCTTGCTTACTTACAAGGTTCCCCTTGTGCACAAGTTAAAGTGCATGAGATCAGTACTGCAACTCACAGGGCGATTTTGGCTGATTTGTACTAAGATGTCATGTACAGAAACATGTATGTAAATTTGAGTAAATATTGATTCAAATAACTGAAAATTATTTGGATGGGGCCTTGAGCAGCCTGGTCTAGTGGGAGGTGTTGCTGCCCATGGCAGGGGGGTTGAAACTCAATGATCTTTATGATTTAAAAGATTCTACTGAAGAACGAGTTTTCAGATGGGTTTTGTTCATTTTTTCCATACTCAGATTTGGAATATTTTTTGCTGTTAACACTTATTAAAATCTAAGGCATTTTCAGTTTGTCAGTAGTTTTTTTAAAATAAAAAGTAAGATAGCCAAGTGTTTCAGAAGAAGTTGCAATTGGACAGTGATTTTTCATCCCACATGAAAAGCCAAAGCAAAAATCCAAACAGCCAAGTTACTTCATGAAGAGGCAATAACCAACGGAACTGTTTATTGCTGCCATATTACAGGGTGCCCTACACTGTGGCAGAACCAGTCTCACATTATGTACTTAGAGGATACGTGCACTAAGAGTTTATGTCAGAGAAAACACCACCCTTTTAGATATCTTGTTCTCTCTGGGTGAATTCCACCCTGATCTATGTAAAATAAAGTATAGGTTAAAAATAAAGACTCCATATAGTTAATCTTCCTGTATGGAAACAATTCACACCATTTTAGAGACTTTACAATTTTCCTCTTTGTTCAGTGCAAGAATCATACTGATATTACTACTGCAGACATAAAATAGTTCATCTATGTTTTCCTTATGAAAGAGAATTTTTTCAGAGAAAATCTAGAGAAAGCAGCCTAATCTTTCTGGTATTAAAAGCTTGTTTGACAAAACAAATTTGCAATAAACACTCAGAAAACAGCAGCCATGCCAGTCAGAATGATAGAAAATCACGTTGAAGAGATAAATGGATCATTAAAGAGAAGGTACTTGAATTTTCATTACAGATTGCTACACTATCACTAAAGGTTTCTGAACTTGTCTGGCTTGTTGATCTTGTGTGCTCCTCCTACTTCTAACGATTATGCCTAATATTCACATTTTCGCATATGTTTTTGAAACCTATATATTTCATCTTTTGAAAGTATCATTAAAAGCTCTTTGTAACTATCAGAATTCATGAATTTTTATAGGCATTGGTCTGAATGGTATAAGAAACCATTTAGTGAGTAATAATTTGAACATCATACCTAATGATTCAGAACCTGCATGATATAAGTGATGGCATTTTGGTGAACATATGGATTTTAACTAGAGGTTGGCAGCATAGGACCCTTGTTTGATTCAGTGCGTTGCACTGTTGGGGAAATTAAATCAGAGGGATTGCTGAATTATTAGTTAAGACTTTTCCCTTCCTGTAGACTTCTAAGTAAAATGATACTGGAAGCCAAGTGATCTAGTTATAAACAGGAGGCTAGTTTTCCATTTCTTGGGGATTTTGGTGCCACAAAATTGGAAGAATAATTTTTGCTATGCACCTAAATTCTGCACTGCAATGAAGGCTTGAATGCTCAGGACCCAGCTGTCATTAAATGCCAGGCTCCACAAACACTAGCCTGAACAAGTGAAATGAATATTAATTCTCAGGTGTTTCAGATTCAAGATGAAGCATGGACTCATTCCTAGGAAGTGCAGAACTGGTACTATTTAGCCTTGTAGAAAAAGAACAAGGAAGATGTTCAGTAAGTTGTAGATAAAGAAACACTTTGGATTTCTACTCAGTTTAAGTTGCAGCAAAATTTGTATCAGCAAAGATGCTTCAATATAACTAACAATTTTGACACAATCTGGTATCTTTTGTGTCAGTATGAAGGCACTAGGATAAGACAGCAATATTCTGCAGTTACTGGAAACTTTGCAGCCTAGAAGAGAGCCTGTTAACCCCAAGCTCATGGCTCAAATTAAGAAACCGAACAAATTACCAGAAGGTAATAGGAAACAAATTGATTCCCCAGACCAAAACAAACTGTAGTCTCCAGACACTTTCCTCTTAGTACTTCCAGCTTTTAAAAGGGATAATCCTACTTTTATCCAGGCAGTTCTTTTCTTTTCATCTATCTGCATCATCCTGTGACAGTTACACCACAAAGAGAAGAAAAGCATTGTTTATTGGTAAATCTGGCAGGTACAACTTTGCTTTTGAACCTTCTATGTGTAAACCTGAATGAGTTGCAAAATTATCCAGAGAAACATTGCAAGTATCATCAAAATTACATTAAAACACAAAATATTCAAATTTCCTCTCCTTTCTAGGTAAGGAAATTATTTTTATTTTTTCCTGAATATAGCTATCTTAAAGTTTGAGAAGCCACAGCAAATCAAGAACAGTATTGTCAGTTTTCTAGAACCAGAAATATCCTATTCAATAACACCTGAACTTTAGGTAAGATAAAGACATTCTAGAAAATAGTAATATACATTCAACAGAGGACAGCTGTGAATATAAAAGCATTAGACTTTTATTAACACACAATCTCTCTTTTCTCACTAGCACTGACTTTCGGACCTTTGACTGGGAGATATGCAGGTCATGACTGCGGAGGTGTAGGTGGGAGTCAGAGTTGTGCAGCAAATGTCTTTGCACAGTGGTGTTTCTTACATCAGAGTTATGAGTTGATCACCATGCACCAGCCTCTACCTGGGAGAGGAGGAAATGCCAAGAAGGGGTGGGAGGTAAACGATAACCCTTCACTATTGGCAACTCCTAACATATAATGATATCATGATGCTATACATAGTATAGCGTGTTTTTTTGAATAATGGAAGTGCACTGGAATAAGTATAGGTATTATTATTAGAGCCTCAGCTAAATTATAACTCAGAAAATTAACTTATTGCCTCCATAATTTTCATAGCATTTTTATACTCTGTCCCAAAATGTTGTTTAAAGATTAAATTCAAAATCACTATTTATTGTTAATGTTTTATTGCAGAAATGGCTGCCTTACAATAATAGAAGATCTAGTCTATGTACACATGCAACTTATAGCCAAATTTGTGGCTGCTGTTGATGCCGATGTTATGATTTCCAGATGGCTTCCTCCTCTTCCAAATATACCTAGCACAGCGGCAGCCACTACAAGTCTGATAGACATGTCTGGCATCAGCACTAGTATATTTTCCTCTATTGAAAAGTAGAGATTTGATAAGAGCTTTAAAAATGAATCAAAAAAAGATAAATAAAAAAAGGAAAAAATCCCTAACAAATAAAAGAATAAAGATGATAAAGAAACTAGTCTTACTGTAAATTTGCTGTAAAGTAATTTTGTACTCTATCAGCTTAAGTTAGACCACCTGCACAATGAAAACTAGGTGAAGCTGACCTGCTATGTATCTTAACTAGAGAAAAAAGATCTGCTACTGTTGCTCAGCACATTTATGTTCTTTCCAGCTATAGATCCCAAAGTGTTTATAAAGCTCCAGAAATATAATTATCTCCATTTCATAGCCAAGGAAATTGAAAGGCAAAATTAAGTAGTTTGCTGAGGGCCACACTGAATCAGTTGAAGAGCCAAATTGTTACTGTAAATCTCCACACCTAGGCAATGATTATGCTGCTATGACTCAGACAAGATATTATTCTAGAACATCAATTGCTGCTGCATAACCAGTGTCATATACTGGCTTCTACACACTCTTCATTATGTTCAGCTGCCTGCTGTACTTTTTAACTTGTCTCCATTTTGCTCAGCAACAAAGTAGGTGCTCTTCAGAATAACTCCAAAAATTTCTTCTGAAGAGACAGAAAAATTTCCAGAGTTGGACGTTTCTTCCTGAAAGAGTTAAAAGCACTGTTTAAGAGTCTAACTTCATTTTACCAACTAACATACACTCAGATTCAGAAAAAAACCCTACAAACTTGTTTTTGAGGGGTAACTTTCCTTACATACCCACAGTAGATCTGAGATAAAAATCTGAGAGACCCTACTATAACTGTAATGGTATCTATATTCTGAAACAAAAGAGAATAATTTAATTTTTTTTATGTCCACAAAGTGAATAATTTCTGAGGATGTTTTGAACTCACTTCAAGTATGGATTAGTCTCATCACTTGTAAACATACATTGTAAGTTCTATTGCTACTGGTGCAGTGATGTAATCTTTTACAAGAGGGTAGGAACAAGTTTTGCCTACAGTTAAAGCCAACTAGAAACATCACAGTTTGGTATGGCACCAAGTCACTAAACTCTTTACAATTTGGTGAACCCTTATGAACTCTGGCTTATTGCTACCCTTTTCCTCATAGCTGCTAGTCTGGGTGAACTTGTGTTTAGCTGCAAAAGAATATGGAGGCCGTGAAAACTTGTCGTAAAGACAGATGGCTCCTTGATCACATTGAAAAAGTGATCCGCTGTTAAACACAACACTAAATTCTAGGTCTGGCACCACTCTAACATCAGTTTTTTGTTTGTGTGACTTCAATGATGTTCAGGTAGTCTTAGTGTTTTTTAGTCCACAAGCACTGTTGAAAACCTTCCCTCACTTAGACACGAGGTGGAATCTTCTGAAATCTATCTATTGTCATGGTTTGGAGCTTTTGCTCTTGGTGAAATCCGAACACTGTCTGCATATAAACACATTCAAAAGTGTTAGAGATGGTGCTATTACTCTTCTATAACATCAGATACTGTAATTTGTGTAAGCTTTTATGAGTCTTTTGCTAACAGAAGCATCCACATGAAGTACCTTCCATCCTAGCAAAGAAGCTTATGCCTTTCAAGCACAAAATTTATTCCATTTAAACAATTAAGCAGTCACTTCTCTCTGAATGCACTGTATAATCTCAAAAATATATACTAAAGACAGCTAAAACCTTTCCAGTGACTTGTTCTTTCAAGCCTTCATTGCAATTTTACTAAAAGCATCCCATGCCCTACCCATATGTCAACCATATCCATTCTGTCATCTCTTGTTTGCCTTTGGTTTAAGATGAGTCTATCATTCCCAATTCCAACTTCAAGAGTGCTTCAGAGTCCACAGCTGCTGAATTCAACCACAGAACTGCTGCATTTCAGCAGTAAAACCAGGTCCCTTTGACAGCATTACAAAAAAGTCCTCTAAGGAGTTGCCCAATGAAAATGAACATTTTTGCTGCATTTTTAGCCCAGAAATAATTTTCACAAATATTTTCACAGATTTATAAACTCTCAGACTAGAAAATGCTGACTGCCATAATCAAGTCTGACCATTGTTGTGCATAGGTAATAGATTACTTTTCATAATGCCTCTTTAATAGACATATCCGGCGCAATTTTAAAGGTGGCAATGTATGGTGAGTCTGTTCTAATATTTGATAATAGAAAGATAAATCTTTTGCATGGTAGAATTTGTTGAATACATTTGCAAAGGGAAAAAAAAGCCTCACTATCAGGTCTCTTCTGTATCTTTTCATATAAATACATACACAGGTTTATAAGGTACATCACACCCTAAGACTCACTTACCAGTGTCTAGAACAATGCACTGGTCCTTCTCCCGGATACTTATTTCCATATTTTTCCTAAAGAGGGGGTCCAACAAGTGGGCATAATCTTTCCAATATGCGGTGTAGAAATCATAGAATCATAGAGTAGTTTGGGTTGGAAGGGGCCTTAAAGATCATCGAATTCCAATCCCTCCTGCCATGGGACACCACCCACTAGACCAGGCTGCTCAAGGTCCCATCCAACTTGGCCTTGAAAACATCCAGGGATGAGAAATGAGGCTTAGCTCTCTGTTCCTGATATGATGAATTGCAGTGGGAGCTCATGTTGTGGTGATAATTTCTGAGGACCCACCAAAGTCCTCTTCTGAGTTACTCTTTTCAAAGACAGTCTCCCTAAGTGTTAATCCTAACTGTATTACTTTGCTAGTTCTTGACTATTAACCAGACAATTCAAATCAGTTTATAAAAGTAGCTCATCTTTCTCATTGGTATGTGCTATTCAATTTTTTGTTCATTAAACCCTTATCTAACTGGTCAGCAAAAACATTGAATAGTATTGGATCAAACCTTGATCCATAGTCAGCACCATCAGCAACGTTGTAACTCACTGATATTTCTTCATTAACAACTCCACTTTAAGATCTGTCACTGGGGCAGTTTCTAATCCATTTAATGTGACTTTTTAATCCTGTATAGTGAAAGTTGTTATAGATTGCTTGGGGGCCTTGTTTATTTACTTCCTTTTTAAAAAGGTCGTATATATTCCTAAAGAAAGTAACTTGGAGAAATCTTAATGTACACTAAAGACCATCGACAGCACCATGTTTGTATCAGCTTAAGGAGTACTCTACATCATAAGTAGAGAGGAAAAAGGTTTTGTTTGTTAAGTGAGTCTTGTTTTGTGTTGCATGGTGGGGAGAGGTATTTCCAAAAGTCTTCTGAAATAAGGGAGTTAGGTGCCTACAAGAGAACAGGGTAGAGCTGATTCCTCCATTTTCTACATTTCAATAAGCTGCCTAAATTTAGCTTCTAGTGGGTTCTTTTGAGGCTCTTAGGTCTGGAATAATCTAAGCGTGTTGATATGAATATGTTAAATTTTAGCAGTTGCTGTCTTACCTCTTTCTTTGTTACAGATGGCAAACTTTCATTTCCATCTACAACATCATATGGGATGGATACATCCTCCTGTTTCATTCCAAGTACAGAACAGAAATATTTATTAAACATTTCTGCCTTTTCTGCATCATTATTTATGATTTCCACCATCTGCATCTTCACTAGAACTATATCTGACCTAAGATTCTTTTTGATGCTGAAATGTTTTTAAATTGCCTTCTTTTTTGTTTTTAACCATATTGGCCACTCATGTTTAACCAACTTGTTAATTTATTAGTTACTTACAAGTCTCAGCATATAATATTCTCTTTTGCCATGCTTGATACATCATTATTTTATGTTTTTACACTACTTTCATGTGTTTAATCAGAACATTTTGACTCCCGTACAATTTTGTGTGCAAATTTATGTCCTTGAACAATTCCCAGTATTCATTAATACTTCCTAATTAAAATTTACATTCCTGCTCAGTTACGCTAACTGAGTCAACCTTGGATAAACCAGTAAAACATCTAAGTATGCCTGCTTGGTGTTATATACAGCTTATATTCATAAAGTAAATATAACCGGGTTGTGATGGCTAGTCCTTAACTCTTCTTCCTGTTTAATGGTCACCGGTGGGCAATATTTATCTCTCTAGCTGTAAGAATGATGTTCAGTTTTGAGCTTCTTTTGAAAAATGAATGTCTACACTCTGAGATTATCTGCTATTATTTTGAGAAGCTTTCGGGAATCTTGATGCTGGCAAAACAGAATCTTATACTGTCACAGTGGAAGGTAGTTTCTCCCCACACTGATGAAAAGTCAGCTCATCCCACCATCAGCAGGGTTGTTTTTATGCTGTAATACACACTGATATCCTATATAGAGTTATATTTTGACTCAGAAGTACTGAGTTCCTGTTACTTGATTATTTTTGATTCTTCAACATTAAACATTTCATTTGGTGCAACAGTCCATCTATTTCCATTCCTATTTAAGAGGATTAAAAACTTTGCCCACTTTCAGTGAGATTTCAGCACTATGATATCTTACCAAGCTTCAGAAATATTAACTATACATTTCTTCTCGTATATGAATATTGTCTCTCTTTACTTATTAGCAAGATGCTTGAACATTAGTCTAGTGATTCTTATACAATGTAACATGTCCCTTATCACTTGGTTTTCTTGCATGTCACAATTTCCCTTTGTTATTAATCAACACCACGCTTAATTTAAGGTCCTTGTGGCAGTTTTTTACTGATTGGTACAGCTTTTACTGAGATGGTCAGTAGAATCAGAGTTCGCCATCCCTCTGGTAAGAAATCATCAGTAGCCTGTCAGATGATGCCTGACAAGGTAATAGTAATAGCCTACTCCCTGATAACTTAAATCTCACCTACGCTTGACCACAAATTCATAGAATCATAGAATGACAGAATAGTTTGAGTTGGAAGGGATCATAAAGACCACTGAGTTTCAACCCCCTTGCCATGGGCAGCGACACCTCTCACTAGACCGGGCTGCTGAAGGCCCCATCCAACCTGGCCTTGAACACTTCCAGGGATGGGGGCATCCACAACTTCCCTGGGCAGCCTTTGCCAGTGCCTCACTGCTCTCATAGTGAAGAATTTCTTCCTAACGTCTATTCTAAATCTTCCCCCTTCAATTTAAAGCCATTCCCCTTTGTCCTATCAATACATGTCTTCATAATAAGTCCCTCCCCAGCTTTCCTGTAGCCCCTTCAGGTACTGGAAGGCCACTATAAGGTCTTACTGGAGCCTTCTCTTCTCCAGGCTGAACCCCAGCTCTCTCAGCCTGTCCTCATAGCAGAGGTTCTCCAGCCCTCTGGTCATCTTTATAGCCCTCCTTTGGGCCTGTTCAAACAGTTCCATATGCTTCTTATGTTGAGGATTCCAGAACTGGACACAATACTCCATGTGGGGTCTCCTAAGAGCGGAGTAGAGGGGCAGAACGACCTCCCTTGACCTGCTGTCCAGGCTTCTCTTGATGCAGCCTAGGACTTGTTTGGCCATCTGGTCTGTGAGAATGCATTGCTGGCTCATGTCAAGATTCTCATTGACAAGCACTCCCAAGTCCTTCTCCACAGGGATGCTTTCAATCGCATCATCCTCTATCCTATATTGAAACCGTGGATTACCCCAACCATGTTGTAGGACCTTGCTTTTAGCCTTGTTGAACCTTACAAAGTTCACACTTCATGAAATGTTTCATCTTTGATCTAGAAAAACAGAGAATTATCAATTCTCCTCCTGGTGCCTTGAAATGTCTAGCAGATTCTTCCAAGTATGGTGTCAAGAAAGCTGTTCAGAAGGACTACATTTTATTGTCCTGATAACGATGCTTTCATGAGCTTTTTCAAAGTTCTTGTGGCCTGTATGCTTTAGTTCTCTTTATGAATGTTAATCTAAGTGACGTCTTTTTAGTCAAACAATATGGAGAAATAAACCCACTTCATTAACAGCAGGTCATAACCTTGCAGGTAAAATAAGTAATTATAAATAGATCATGCATGGCATAATTGACATATGAAACAGCTTGCAGGCATCCTGTAGACTGAAATTCTTTGCCTAAACTATTAATCAAATAACTTCAACCGATGAACAAAAGAATTCAAGTCTGCACTTGGATAATTTGCAAATAGGAAAAAAGAAATAGATTTGTCAAATTAATAATTAATTATAAGTAGTTCAACTAGATCTATCCCTTTTTATCATTTACATTTGTTTTAAATTCTTACAGTGGTTTGGGAACCTTAAAGAATAAAACTTGATATAAATGCTTAATGCAATGATCATCAATATGTGGCTCTGTAAATGTACAAACATACTTTACTTAGCATCAAATTACACAGTAGAGATCATAAGACAGCAATAATGATACTTTTAACTCTGAAAAAAAGGTAGAAGCCCAATATTTTCAGTAGAGACTGAAGTTCAAAGATTACCACTGCAAGTGACCCACACCACAGCTTAAGGACCGTTGGCATTTTTTCCTGAGGAGGGCAATAATCCAACACTGACAGAGATGTGATAACCGTGGTCCTTGGGCTACAGCAGAGGCCTGATTTCTAGAAATGCTCATATTGCATCTCAGTGCTGAATCTGTTCTGTGTTCTGTTTTGGGTTTTGGGGTTTTGGCTTGTCTTCTTTTTGGGAAGGAGGGGAAAGAGTGGGACTTTCCAAGTAATGACCCAATTCAATAATACTTGGCTTGCTAGGACAAACAAGTTCACAGAAGGTGATCACAGAAGCAGACAAACAGATTTGTGAATACATCACTTAGCTCATCAGTATAATTTGAATTGGGACTTGATTTTTCTAAAATATCACTGCTTTCCGACAACTGCAGTAATATCATCAAACACGTCAGAATAGCTCAGATTCTGGCATCCATGTCCATAATATATAACATCAAACTCCATATGTCATCCTACTTACACCATACAAAATCTTACACTGTGTACTTTATGTATTTTAGTATATTTAAACTTACACTGTGTACTTTACGTACTTTACTATATTTAAAAATAGTTGCTAAATTTAGAAGATTAGATGTGATTCAAGAGATCAGTGACAAACATAATTTGACAGTCTGACAACAACATAAATGACAGAAACAACAGAATAGGCTTTTCTTTTTGAGATGGTTGGGGCTTCTGAGGGGTCAGGAGTGTGGTGGGTCTTGCTTTGTTTTATTTTTTTACAGCAAAGACTCTCTGGTTCTAAATCCCAGTAAATGTTACATAGATTCACCTGGAGGAAATAAATATAAAACACTATGAGGTCATGCTCACAATTACTTTTTTTAAGCTCTCTCTTCATAAAGTATGCCACATCCCTGCATCGCTTGTGTTACACTGTGTAAGCAATGCAGTATTAAAATGATTTTTAATGACAGAAAGCCCTATATTTTAGTGTTGAACATCTCTTATCTGTTCAGACAGAGAGTAGCCAATTCAATATTTGGGTGAATAATTTGCAAATTCAATGCATAGAAAATTTTGTACCAGTGCTAAGGTTAATTCATTTTTCCTGGGATGGTTTGTAGCCAAATGGAATCAGAATGTCCTCACACATCACTTCACACCTCCTTACTTCTCTGAGAAACTCAACAGTGTGTTGGAGAGTGCTGAAGTATCTAAAGATAACATGGAATAAACAGAAGGTATCAATAAAGCAGGAACAAGAAAAGTGTTTCAGATATTATTCCACAAAATGAACTTTTCAGCCCAGTACAGCAAAAATAAAATAGTAAAAGAAAAATCCACAAAGGAATCATCATGAGAGGTATCATGTTTGAATTTATGTATTGTTGCAAGAGCAGCTAGAAGCCTGGTTTCATGAAGGAAACAATGCAATGTTCTACATGTAGTGTTGGAAAGGAAACTTCCAAAACTCTTTAACAGAAAAAAAACACTTTTTATCCTCAAATATTTAAGCTACGGCATATGTAGCTTTGTACATTTGCTGTTGTTTAACATAAAAATACACATGAAGATTCTGTACTTCTAGTTACATCAGTCTATGATATTTGTAATGGATGATCTTAGAGTAACTGACTCATTACTATGCATTGTTAAAAGCACATGAGTAGTCCATAACATAATTCAGTGGTATTTAGCAGTGTTTAGCATTCAAAAGCTTAATTAGTCTGGAAGACAATGGCCACGGAAAAAAACGTGCTTACATTTCTACGTATATGTTTGAGAATAAAATATTAATAAGAGTACATTGAAGCAGAGCCCGATGGAAGTTATTTGGTGGCCTTTGGATAAGACATTTTGATTTTACCATCTGTAGATTTCAAAGTTCATTAACAGCAAAAATGATCTGGTGGATAGTTAAGGGATCTGAGAACTGTTAAATTTACCATTTCCTTTTCTCTCTGCCTCTATTATACAAAATACAGGAAGTCAGCAGGAGATTCAGGAGCAAAAATATGGTCTGAACCACCAGGACTGTACTGGAAGTACTGGAAGACTCTTTCAACACTATTAACCTGTGTCTGGATATCATATAGCAACTCTTCACAGCAGAGGTATGGCAAGTGAGGAAGGAGGCAGGAGAGGGAAGGAATGATTTGCACTTCACCTGCAGTTCTACAAAGCTCGTTAAGCAGAAAAGTCCTGTTCTTTATCAGGTTACCTAGACTTTCCCAAATGCTTAATTTCCCTGCTTTTTTGGGGGCTTCTTACTCCAAGGAAACTTCCCAGAACAGACACGATAGAATGCCACTGATGATTAAAAGTGATGTCACCATTGACCTTATGTACAACATCATTATTCACAACTAAAGTTTCCTGGGTAGTAAAAAGCCTTCTAACCCTATAGAAAAATGATATTGTAGTATTTTGGACAGAAATTAAGCCAAACCTACTGATGTCTTGTCATGGTTAGTGTAGTACTTGGTTTCAACTTGTTAAAGAACTGAGTCCCGTATACGCTTCCTCTGTACATTCCAAGATAGTTTTGTTATAAAATTGTGGGGTTTCAGGTTTATTCACTATCTTGACAACAATAAAATACAATTAATTGTTGTGCCCACTGTTCTTGATGAAATCTGCACATCTAATGAGGCTGAACATAGGACAAATTTTCTACATGTCATCTGCTGGCTTTCAAAATGGTTAGACCAATTTATAGCTCCTTCTCTGAAATTATGCCTCTGTTTTCAATTAAAAAGTAGAGTGTTTTATTAACAAAATCTATGTGGGCGTTTTGCGATTCTTCACTGCACAATACCAAATGGCATCAAATGTTGATCTGCATGTTTCTCTTAAAGCCTACACAAAGTTTTTAGTTCTCCTACTGCATGTTAATACATACTCCTGGCAGCTTTTCTATAGTAGCTCAATCATATGAACAGATCCAGATTTCATATACACAAACCAGCTGCTCAAGCAAGAAACAAGATAAAAGTCCTATTTCAGTCCACAGCTATTTTAACACTCTCTACCCACCTTTTTAATACTGGAAGGGAGAGGTAATGACAGAATCATGAGTCATTGCTGCGATGTCTGCTATAAGTAGCTTCTAATGCTCAAGAATTCCTTCCCAAATGTCTAAAAAAACTTAAAAATAATAATATCTTTTCTCTAAATGAACAGAACGTGTGAGAAACTCTCTCGGACAATATAATTTGCATGTTTTCAATATCAATTGTTTTATTTCACAACAAACTTGCATTTTATCACATGATTGCTTTCCCAATTATAGTGCAAAATAAAAGGCATCATCAAATAGTTTAATAGGTGCAGAGGAAAATGTAGTTTTGTTCATCAAATGATGCAGAAAATAACTTGACAGCAAAAATATCTGTGTGTTGGGATGGCAAATTATTACCATGGAGTTATATGTTCTCAATGGAAGAAAGGGACAGAGGCCCCCCCATATTTTATTATTATTTTTCTGATAAAGTGTACATTGGGATAAACAGAAGATTTCTTTTTCCAAGCAGGGTTTGCAGTCCTTCCAGTGAGTGTGTAGTCTCAACAGTTAAAAGATAAATCTCATTTATCCATAAAAAGAGAAGTCCATGCTTAGGCTACAGGGTAGGAGATTTACGAAGAGAGACTGACAATTTTTCTTTAGAAAACTGTTTGTATTTGTACCACAATCTACTCAGACATATACTAATAGAATTTTAAAAGGTCTGTACACATCCACCGTTGCTCAGATAGCATGTTGATAAGTACGTCCTGGTGATTTTCAGATCTCCACCTGAGGCGTGGGCTGGTGATTACCTCTATCTACCTGGCAATACAAAGCACTAATCTGTCTTAAAATAAAGGCCCCGAAGAGCACGAGGTAGCAAGTGGTGGATCACCATTGCATACTGCAGTATTCTTATGAGGACTCGCATCCAGGTCGCATAACGCAAGTATGTATTATTTATAGCTGCGTTTCTGTATGATTACCTCCAGTTAACTTGAAGCCTCTTTTAAAACAAAGGTTGCTCTAGTCCTGCTTGCCATTTGGTGCGAGGCCCTCCTTGCTTCTTCTCTCCCCCACCAGTGTAAGCAGACATAGCAGCCCTCGCTCTAATTAGCTATCTTTAATGCAGGGCTAAGTGGGCTCAGTGGGGGGAAGAGGCTTTCTCTGGCCCCTCCAAGCCTCTCCTCAGCACTGGCAGACAGAGCACGCGTGGCCTCCAAGAGGCACTGCTAACTCACTGACATTATGTCCACGGGTTATCATTATCATTTTTTTTTTTAAAAAAACCTGATCGATCGCTCCTGACCACACTGATGCTTCAGGGCATCTCTCTCTCTGCTGGGGAGTGATTGACCACTGGGTATCATTAAAGAGGGGAGGTAAGGGGAGGGAGGTGAGGGAAGAGGAAGGCGGCTGCGGGAGCAGCACTGGCTCTGGCTCCTCCTCGTGTGCACCTCTCCCTCCCGGACGCTACTGACCTTTCACTCAGGAGCCAGCTGAAGCCGGGATGGATTTAATTGAATGGCTTCCTCAGCTGCTTTTGGGGTTTGGATGATGTAGGGGGAGAAGGATACAGCACTGAGAACAGAGAAGTGAGAAGAGAGGAGGGGAAAAGAAAACCCAAACCATCTACAACTTCAGATGACCTTCAAAGACTAATTGCTTGGCTCTTTGTAGGTCTTTGCTGGGACTCAACACATGAGGGGACCTTGGCACTGGCAGTGCCAAGGCTGTCCTTCCCCGGGCACAGGCACCTCCTTTGCATCAGCCCTGTTGTCCCAGCTCTCCCTATCGATCTCCCGGTGCAATCAACCACAGGCGAGACGAGGCAGCTGCCTTCGCCCCTCCTGGGAGACGCCGCACAAGAAGGTGATGGTCATCCTAATGTTCATCAGTGGAAAATCTTGGGTGGGGAAAGGGAAGACAGAAGCATCTCTCTGAAGGAGTGCATAGATGTATAGAAATGTACATAGATATTTTCTTGTCTTTTTAATGTCACATTTTTGGTCAGTTTGAGTGCAAAAATATACATTACGCAAAACCAGAGGAGGCCCCAGCCAGAGAAACCTAGTATTCACTTTTTTCCTTCTCACCTCCAATTTAATCAGGTTTTTCTCCTTTGTTTGTGCCTGGGACACTGCACCTCAGCAGCGCAATCCGCGCGCCACCGCCTCTTCCTCCCCTACTTTCCTCCCCCTTCCTCGCACATCCCCCTCAATCCAAGCTCCCCCCTTTCCATTTTAACATAACTAAAAAGGAACGAACGGATCTCAGCTGAGTTAAATGGGTGACAAGGGAGATGGAAAGAAGGAAATTCATCCCTTCTTGTCTTTGAGAGCAATTTAATTAGGCCCAGGCCCCTTGTGAGCGGGTAAGGGAAAGGCTGAGGATTGGCTTGTCTGGGCTTCCTCTGAAGGCAAAAGCGGCCTTGGACACACATACAGAGAAAGGATTTTTAAAGGATCATGTAAGAAGATCAACAGATAAGCAGCTAATTTTGTGTACTTAGGGAGCAAATGAGTGTGCGTACTCCCACTGGAATAGCAAGAGTGATGGGATGAGAGGAAGAAAAATGAGAAGGAAGCAAGGAGAGATCTTAAGGTATTTCACCGTTACTGCTGATTGCTAAAATTAAAGATTTATACTGCTTAATAGGGTAGTCTGGATACGGCTTTCACAGTGACTATGCATATGTACATATATCTATATACATACATATATAGATATAGATTTTTCTTTATACAGCTCAGTTATTTCAAGAATTTTCATCAGAAAACCACTTTTAAACTAATTGGAGTCTGTGGAGAGGAAACCTCATTTTTGGTTCAAATGAATTTTCTGAAAATGTCATTTGATTCGGGAAATATGACTGATCTGCCCGATTTCTTGATAAGAAATGAAATGAGCCGTTGTCCTTCAGGATATCATAGACTTGAAATGGGGGATTTTATGGTTAATGCCATCAGATAGAAGTGTCCTACTTTGAAAGGAGAAGTCCATCAGCCCCAGGGAAAGGCTGAAGCCGGAATTTTGTCTCTAAATCCACAGCTGCAGTTAGAGCTGGCACAGAGTAGTGATAGATTTTTTTATTTTTTATTTCAAAAGCAGTAATTACAAAATAAACGGTGATAAATAACACAGTGGTTAATTTAAAAAAAAAAAATAGACGTTAACACTTTTCCAATTCTTAATCTAAATTTGTAACTTTTCCCTTCAATGATATGTTCAGTGTTGACTACAGAAGTTAAAATTAGTCCATGATATTACAACATCTTATGTTTTAGTTACTCATTTAATTACTCACATAGAGTAAACCTGTACTTGGAGATGACTGACTTCTTAATGCAACACAAACAGGATCTCTTGGATGACAATGTACATGGTTACCTCCATTTTTCATGTGGTAAAACTGAGAAAGACAAGATAAGTGACTTTCCCAGACCACAAAAGGAATTAGTCAGAGAGACAAGAAAGTTCCTCAAAGTCCTTGCTGGAGGGCTGGCACTATTAGTTAGTTTATCTTTTTCATAGCAGGATAAAGGCAAATAGAAATGGAGCCATATGGATGAAAAAAAAAAAAAAAAGAAATCAGGGACAAGAGAAAAGGCAAAGAGAGAAAGCCAAAGAAGTGTAAGCAAATGTCAAAAAAAGCTGATTCAAGCTAATATTGAAGAAGCAGATTTTAAACAACATATTAAGAATGAACAGAGTAAAAGATTGTTCTGCAGAAGGATTGTTCGCAGAGATTTCCCAGGCTACCAATTTTGGATGCAAACTTTCAGGCATCGAAATCTGGACTTTTAGTTCTAGCCCATCTGACCTCCTGTCCATACCATGAGGGTTCGAGCTGTAGGTGCTCAATATGCTATCCACAAATTTTATGGCAAAACTGTTGACTTTGCTAGGAGCATAAGGATGTCTTTACAGAATAACAGCTGTTTTGTGGTGTGTTAGATCCAGGAAAGGAGGTCAGATAGTAGCACATTTCCCCCTCAACTTCAGGATGCTGCAGAAAAAGCCAACAAGAGGAAAGAGAAGCAAAGAAAACCCAGGTGTTCATATTTCACAGCCAAGAAATCTTCAAGGAGCAGAGAGAAAATACATCTCAGTTGGATAGGGGTTTATTTTACCAATACAGCATCTTGTTAGTGGAAAAATTACCAATTCTTTTACTGACACTACTAAACTGATTTCCCTCTATACAAATTTACTTCTTAATTAGTGGCTGGACAGACTGTTTCTTAAATGCATGGAACGTAAGCACTAAGATGATGTACTACTCTAACCTTTTCCCCGTTAAATGGAAACAAATGGGCCTTTCTGTGATGCATCACTGATTATTTTCAATGCCTCTTTGTATTTCCAAATAATGTCACGCTAGAGATTTGCCAGGGGTCTTGTGAGAAAGAAATCTAAAATGTGCTAGAAATATTTTAGTCTGCCCAAAACTGCACATCAGTGCATATTTCATGGTTTACACCTTTGTATCAGTTATGGATCCGCAACAATGACAGTAGGTATAGATGAGACAGAACTCAACAGTGGTCTATAGGAAGACAAATACTGGGACTGCTGCTTAAAAAAAAGATCTGTCTCCAAAACATTACCCTGGCCTGTGTAGGGTCTCAGGGAGGCCTGGCCTGATTCAAGTTGTGATCCATGGGAATGATGCCTGGGGTTGCTTTTTGCACTCAGCTTGAAATAGCAGGTGCAAATTGAGTAAGGTAGATTCTTGCCTGAGCAGTGGCTTAAGAGTAGTATGTGTGTAAACATGGTTCTGCTTTCTTTTCCACGACTATTTTTCAGTGGGTATGAAAATTCTGGACAGTGTGAAAAAAATCCTACACAAAAGAAAAATATTTCAGTCTTTCTCAGTCAGGATGAAATCATATTGCCATACATAACTCTGCAGCTCAGGCATAAGTATTACAGATGGAAAAGAGTTATTAGGTCATCTAGACTTATGCTGGATTGTTCCCTACAGTATATTCCCCAGTTCTAAAGCTAGTCTAGCTTTAATTGACACTAGTAATGGGCTTTCCATCATGGTCCTTGGGAGACTGTTCCACTGCTTGAACTCAGTATTAAGAAATATTTCCTGATACTCATCCAGAAGTACCATTGCTTAATTTTGCCCTGCACCAGCAATACGCTACTCCTTATACTGCATTCTGCAGCATGAGGCACAAGCTACCTCTAGCCTCCCCCAGCAAGACATTTCTGCTTACGTTCACTGGATGAATTCATTACGTTGGGTGGCTAAGTGTATATGATATACTGTATTCTCTGAGCACAACATACATTTGTTTTGTACAGCAACTGCTGAATAAAGAGCAGACCAAAAAGAATTACAGTGGTGGACTCTATGTACAAATAGTTAGAAGAGCAGAAGAGAAGAAGACATAACTCAGGCCCAGATTGCACCCTCAAGAAATCATGTTGAGATTCCCAACAGGTAGACATCTTGACAAATCCTTACTAGCTTGATGAAAGCAATTCACAAAAATATTGTAAGAGCACAGATAACACAGCAGATAGATCAATTCCTTTCCCAACACTTGACCGCATCGTATTTATCTAGAGATAGAATAATGTTCCACTGTATGTAGTATCAATTAGAAACATTAAAATATATCCAAGAATCCCAGGAAAATATATATAATTACATAGGAAATGTAATGCAACAAATAGCACTTAAAATCATAGCACAGCTTTTTTTTTTATTTATCTTTAAAATACTGTACAAACACTGACTAAATGAGTAGTCAGTTTACTTTTACAGATTCCCATGGAGTAGGTAAGCGTTATCCACAGATGGAGATATGGGGGCTCATCCCAAGGAATGTAGAGAAGATTTCTTCCCTATACTGCAGAGATGACTGAAAGTATATGCTTTTTATGACAACACCATACATTCAGCATTAAGTCTTCTTTGTACCAGGCCAATATCTCTGAGGCCACACAATACAAAACACTGATCTTTTATAAGCTCATACGGCCCCATCAAAGATAATGAAAAATATTTAGTGGCTTAATTTCATAGTAACATGATGTTAGGCTATGCATCATACATCCTCATCTCTAACTTCACACTGGGCCAGGTCTAGAGTGGCCTACAACATAAAGACAACACAAACACTGCATAGAATCATGAAGATATTACAAGTGCTCCATATGCTGTCCCATTATTCTTGCAGCCATAAGAGACAATCTATTTAATCTGTCCTATAAGTACAAGATATTGCAGTAGATCGCACAGTGTTAATCACTATTAATCAACGTGGAACCAAAGCTTTAACATCACAGCCTATAAGAAAACGGTCAGGACTAAAAAACCCAATGTGATGTGGTGCTGCAGCCACAGCTATGTTCCACTGTGATCCATCTAGTTGGTGAATGAGGAATTAGGTGTACAAGATTAAGTGTGTAACACAGGTTGTTGTCATTCAAGCATGGAAGCATATCAAGGATGGCAAATAACCACAGGTGTTACCAAAAAGTGCCATGTTCCCAGTAAACACTGTTTACTGCTGCAGAGTAAATAGTTTCACCATCACATCTCCTCAACTAATGGTTGTATTAATAACTGGCTGACTTCAAATAGTCAGGGGGTATTCAGTTATCAACCATCCTACTATTCCTGTGTTCTGCATTTTACAGTGCAAGGCACTAGAAGCAATAAAACATTTCTTCTGATGTGCACTGGGCAGAGACTGAAGAGGAGGAGCAGAGGTCAGAGAAAAAGCAATAGACCTTGAGGTTTCTCTTCAAACAATCTGTAAGTTGTTAATTGGTATTGTCCATTACATAACTGTAGATAAGAACCTAACTGCCAATTTTAAGCTATTCACCTAAATTTCATTTAGTTGTTTTAGACGCTCTGATTTTTTTGCTGGTTTAGTAGTCAGTCGGTTACTCAAAGTGATACATGAGTACATGAGACTGAAAAGAATATGTTGTCCAGGGGTGGGTAAGCAAGCACTAGCAATAGGAGGCATTGTTTGTAAATGGCAAGAATGGAAGATAAACTTCCCAGATACGTCTGTCAGTAACAATCTCAGAAGAAGGGATATGTGAAATATAAGTATCTGGGGAAAAAAAAAAAAAAAGGAAAAATGCCTAAAATTTCTCTGTGCAGGCAAAATCTAAAAATGACATCAAGAACATCTACCTTTATCTTTTATATGGCCAACCCACAAAAGTACCTTGGGAAGAAGAATTCATACACAACCAACCCTTCCATCTTTCTCCTGTCCCTCATCCACATGAATGACACTAAGAAGACTGCTCTCACAGGTAATTTTCCCCCTTATGAGATGTTCTCCAAGCCCACCACGATCACTAGCCCTAAAAGAGTTCTGCAGTACAGCTGGAAATTCAGATGTTTCACACCTTGACAATAAGGAAATATACAGAAAGGTGGGTGAGATTGAAAGGGTGAAGTATGGATCCCAGGCTGAACGACAGTGTGTGGAACCTCTCCTTTTCCTTGCTGGACCAGATAAAACTGCAGTTAGTGATGGCCTTAGGGAGGATAGGGCACCTTAGCATACGTGTCTGTCAGGATCAATAGAGCAAGGGATTGAATACCCCCATCTGGATGCCTGGAGCAATCTGTGACCAAACCAGGGGGAAAAAAAGAGAGAGAGAATACATTTAACTTATCTTATAAAGAACATATTTTCAAAAATCTAATCTTCTAAGAATCTGAGTAGCTTCAGGGTTTTGTTTATATTTTTCATTTAGCAGTCTCCCTTGGGTCTTTTCTTTGCCAGGAGCACAGTGGGCAAAATCAGGATCTTTGGCTTCCCCAATGTGTTCAAGAACTCTATGGATAATTTAAGCTTTCTTACTGCAGTAAAACAGAAAGTTCATAAAAATAAATGGAGTAATACTTTGCACTCATTCCACAGGAGGCTTGTGCTTCACAAAAACTATTCAGTGAAACATCTCTTGGAAGTAGGTAAGTGTTGTTTTCCCATTTCACAGATGTGAAATGGAGATACAGAGTGTGTCAAGACCACCCAAGTCACTGAGGACCATTCTTCAAAACAATACTTTTGTTTTTCTGGAAGTCATGACTAACTCATCTTTATGTGACAGGTTACCTTGGCCTTGGCATGCTTAAAATTATAATGCCTAAATATGTGAAAATAGGTGTGGAAGGGCTTTGGTGTAATTTCTTACTACTAGCCTCACTTTTCTGTGGTGCATACCACATGCACAGCAGAAAAACATTTACTTCTCCCTCAGTCATTACAATGAAAGCCCAGCATACTGTTTGAAAATGCTAGTGAAGGTGCATCAGAACTAAGAAGGTGGACTTTGACTTGGAGCAGCAAAGCCACTTGTACAATTTTCATTCTGCTATGTGTTAGCAGGAAATGATGTTTTACATCTCTGCAACAAATTCACCTCTAAATCTAAATGACTTCTGAAAATGGGACAAATGCTTATAAAAATTGATTTGAGCATGTCTTTCTCCTATTATCCTCTGAAACTTTGATCAAGTATACCTTCCAGATCTTCTCAAATCCCAGTTCCTAGTTTAATCAGAAGACATTCTATCAATAGAAAGCCTCTGAGATCATAGCGTAATCTCAGCAATCATTGCAGCAGCAGTAGAAACAAGACACAGTGTTGTTTCTTTATCTGTGAAAAGCTAGTCTATCAAGTGACTTCTGGTTTTCTTGACTTCCAGATATTAAATTCCATTAATGGGCAGCCAAAAAAATATATTAAACACTTCTGTTTGATTACTTTTCCATATGAGCAGCTGCTCAGCTGCTGTAGTCAGGATCTATCATCCTAATGGCAGCTCTTGGGAAGGGAATGTCCTGTATGATTTCAAAGGAAGATCTAGAAAGAAGGTTATTCTTTTAAGAACAATTAAATATATAGTCAAAACAATGGCAATAATATGACATGGAGCGATTCCTACCTTTCCCTCCCACATTTGTCTTTCTCCCCATTCAATAACTCCCAGTCTTCTGCAACAGCCAGAAGCATAAAGGAAGTAAAAGAGAAAAATGTTTAGAAGAAATTCAGAATACGTCAACAATCAGCTTGGTTTGCTTTATTTAATTGGCACGTTCTTCATTATGATGGCTGCTTTACAGGAATCTCTCTTAGGAAGCTAATTTAGTCTGAATAATGGGTACCTTAGCTTATTAGACTAATTTTCATTACTGGAGACACAGTGACATGGAACTTAAATATCATCTAATCCTGCTTCAAACAAGTTTAGTATCTAAACCAGGAGAATTTAATCTGGTAGTTTAATCAAAGTTATCACACATTCAGGACCAAATTATATGAGCTGAATATTTTTGTTACAGACAGGAAAATGGCTCTTCCAGGTTAACTGAATTGCATATTTAATCCATTTTTTTCAAGACAGGAGTCAACTCACCTGGCTTTAGATGTCTGACCTCTAAATATGAAAAGGTGCCTGTCTACCCTTTCTCTAAAGTCAAAGGAAAGAGGGAACTCAAGAATACAATTAATTACATCGTTAGCCGGATGGAGAAATTAGAATATGAGAGATTAATCTCATTGGTGGTGCTTCTATACTCATCATAAATGAAACCTGGAGGACTTTATTAAGCCAGATGATCCCTTAAAACACAGTTAAAGTTAGATGGACTGAATCTTCTTCTCAGAGTTGTCAATACCAGGTTCTTTTTAGGAGGGTAAGACCAACAAAGGGATGACAGAGTAAAACATGGCTTCCCTAAGCCCTGTTCATGTATCTTCGACTTTCTTATTTTTATTCAGTCCAGGAGTTGACATAGTGTAAAGACCATTTGAATTTAAATCACAGTGGCTCTTGATAAGGTAGTTGATTTTAATGGTGTTCCTTTAATCTGTTTTTCTCACCAGTTCTTGCTGCTTGTTTTGACTAGTTCAGCTTCCGGTTCTTGCTCTTCAAGGCTGTTTTCCCTGTTAGCAATAAGTCTTTGCTTTTCCTTTCCAGTGTTCTCCCCAGGTCCTTCCTCCTCCTTTTGACTGTTCTCCCATCATTTCCTGAATGACACTCAGTTGTTTTCTCCACCCACTACACTACAAAAAGCAGTCTGTCTCCTGAGTGCTGTCCAATTCTGTATCCATATCTGAACTGATAATGTATTTATTTAAATATGTTATTCTATCAACATAGTGCTGGAATCCAGAAAGTTGAATTTAACCAAAATTATCCAGAAACAGAAGGATCAGTGGAGGCAGAACTTTGTATGATGTTGCCTTATTAAAGAGGGTTCTATGGTACAATAGTTATTGTAAGAAAGGGGAAGAAACGACAAATTATTAGAGGAAAACTTTTCTTAAAATTCAAAGTGTTAAGAAGATGAATGACAGTTAAATACCTATTACCTTAAAATGCCTGTAGGTAGCCTCAAACATTTCTTCCTTATCTCCTAAGCAATGCAGTTTGATGTCAGTTCTAAAGTGGCATCTTCAAGTAAAAACCCCCCAAACAACAATTCCAGAACTAGTTTTGTTTTATTACATTTTTATTCTAGCCCACAGCAACAAAAGACCCCACATAACAGCAAGTTTCTGTCCTGTAAATTACTCCCTTCTCATTCTGCCATGTTGGTAGAAAGCACAGTGGATGCCTGAAAAAGAAAGAAGACTCGAGTCATTGCAGTACTCCACTTGTCCTGAGATCCACAGTGGCATCAGTGGGATCTGGATAGCTCATAAATTTAGGTAGTGGAAAGTCAAGATCAGAGAATTTTATTTCTCTCAAGGATTTCTTTCCTTCTCTTTCACTTGAACATCATCTTGCTGCCCCTGAGGCCTTCTGCTTTCTATAATAACTGCCTACTGACCTGGCCATACCTGACACCTTTCAGAGTTCCCACTATGCTGGTCTTCAAAGATAATCCAGTATTTGAATTGAATAAAACATACTCGCTGCATCACATCCGTTTCATATTCTACTTATTTCAAAAGTGGCTTAGCTAGACAGAAAATTTGAATTAAATACTGTAATATCAGTGTAAACCTGAAATTGGTTCTTTGACCGTGATGAAGGCTAAAAGCAGTGAAACAAAGAGCAAAACCTAACCTGGACTCAGATTTAAAACGTTAGTATATTGTTCAGCTGGCACTGGTCTAAGATGTGGGACTTCTACAACAACACAAAAAGACTAAAGGATACACCACATTCCTTATGATGTGAAATGCAGGAGGTTTATTTCCAAATGTATTTGTAATCAGTGGGAAGTTTGTAGATTATTAAAAAAAAAAAAAGATAAAAAATCAAACAACCCCCCACAAACCTTAGTTCGGTGAATAATTTTAATTGTGCAGTGACATTATGGAATGGTAAGAAGAATTATAACAGGCATAAATTCCACTGCTTATGACTTTAAGACTGAATCTACACAGAACATTAAAACAGCATACATTAATGCTTAGGGTTTACACACAAAACTGGCTACAGAATGAATAAATTTGTTCCTCAGGGATACCCACTGAGGCAACAAAGGCTATATCTTTCATTTATCTACCCTTACACTATTGCCAATCTCTCTTCTCATCAATTTTACCATTGTGGACCGACAAAAATTCAGACCAATTTTAAGATGACAATCATAGATTACAGTCTAACTAGGCTGATCTATGTCTCAGTTGAAAGAACATTTTGTATTTTTAGTCTTACAGAGAAAATTAGTGAGATCTAGGTAATTTTTATGTAAATTGTATATTACATTTTTTGCGATTTTGGCAGATTCGGTAGTATTTATAAAAGGCATTAAATGGTCAACCCCAGAACAAGTATTTCTGTCTTCCTTGCAAGATTTTGTGGTATTATTTCAACAATTGTCTAAGGAATAATTTCTTGGTTTACTATGCTAATTCACAAGTGATCAAGATTGTGTTCACTCTTACAAGTTTAGTCTCCTAAGAATGTTTAAATAAGAGGTGGGGAAAAATACAGATCATAGAATAAATCATAGAATACTTTGTGTTGGAAGGGACCTTAGAGATCATCTAGTTCCAACCTGTTTGCCATGGGCAGGAACACCTTCCACTGCATCAGGTTGATCGCAGCCTTATCCAGCCTGGTCTTGAACACCTCCAGGGATGGGGCATCCACGACTTCTCTGGCACACCTGTCCCAGTGCCTCACCATCCTCACAATAAAGAATTTCTTCTTAATATCTAATCTAAGTCTCCTCTCTTTCAGCATAAAACATTTTCCCTTTATCCCATCACTTCACTCTCTGATAAAGACTCCCTCTCTAGCTTTCCTGTAGGCCCCCTTTAAGTATTGGAAGGCTACTATAAGGTCTCCTTGGAGCCTTCTCTTCTCTTCCTTAGGCTAAACAACCCTAACTCTCTCAGCTTGTTCCCATAGGAGAGGTGCTCCAGCCCACTAATTGTCCTTGTGGCCCTCCTCTGGACTCTCTTTAACAGATCCGTGTCCTTTCTGTGCTGAGGACTAGAGAACCGAACACAGTACTCCAGGTGAGGTCTCACGAGAGCAGAGTAGAGGAGGAGAATCACCTCTCTTGACCTGCTGGTTACTCTTCTTTTAATGTAGACCAAGATACGATTAGCTTTCTGGGCTGTAAACACACATTGCCAGCTTACATTGAGTTTATTACCCACCAGCACCCCCAAGTTCTTCACTGCAAGCCTTCTCTCAATCCACTCTCCAGTATGTTTATTGTATTATAACATATGTACGCAAATAAGATATGATATTTTGTATCAGAGGCAACTGTTTGGAATTCCCATAAGGTAAAAGTATAGAACAGATTATTTGACAATATAACCGGTTGACATTGCAGATGTCACCATTACTATGAACCAAACCAGTCTTCCTTCCTGTTCTCCACAGCAGTGAACTTTTGGTACCTCCAAGACGAACACCTTCTAGATATCTAAAGTTCAGTGAAAGAAAGCTCATCATAACTGCTGCTCTGCTATGGTGAAATTGTGAGAGACAGTGTCCTATGGAAGCTAGGATAAAATCAGTAACTGATCTCACATACGTCAAACAAGTCAGGTCTCAACAAGCTACGTGTATATGCCCCCTGTAAATTTGCCATCTTTTATTGAGGTATATAGTGAGCAGCTGATAAAAGTCAGGGAATAAGTCTTCTATTCCTGGCTTGGCCACGGTACAACTGATATGTGAATTCAAGGAAGATATTTAATTTTCCCTGTTCTTCTGCTCCATTTTCCATATTTTGTTTCTCCACCACAGAGAGGGAGGGAGAAGTCAGCCTTTTGGAAGTTTTGCTTCTAAAGTGAATGATATAGAGGCCAAAGCATATTTTTGGTGTTAAGGAATATGCTGAAAGTAGTAGCCTTGCAATCACTGCAGCTTACATATATCTATTCTTTCTAACTTTTACATCCATCTCAAAGCCTGTGATGTCTCAGGTCAGTCTACAGTTATACAGCCACCAGACTCTCAGGCAGATTTGGTAGATGCAATGGTAGATGCAATTGTGGTACTTCAGTACCACAATTGAAGTAAACATTAAGTAATACTGATAATATTCAAACTAATTAGGTAAACACATATAAAGAACCTGCATGTTAAAAGAAATATATAAAACAGGTTTATTTGCCTGTAAGTTGTTGAGTATGGGGCTTTTTTCCTTATTTTCTGGGATACACGCGCAGCATGGTGTTTCATTGCTATCAATACCACATTGTATGCAGTGTGGAATTTAGAATGACAGCAGAATGGTTTGTATTGAGAAAATGTTAGCTGAACTGTACTGCAGAATCTAAGTGTTTTTTCTCATTGCTAGATCTCTTTATAGTGCCTGGAATATAATTTTAGCCTTTATTTTATTTTTTTTTAAAGAAGAGAATTTATTTATTACATAACTGGTTATTTTTTTTTTGTCAAACAATGGGTCTGTCATTTTGTAGAAATATTAAAGGGAGAGGAAAGGAAAGGTAAACATCCAACCAATATTAGCTCTGAAGTGCTGGGTAATTGTACAGGGCCCTGGGCAAAAACAAAACGTAGATGTGCAGTAGTCATAGCACATCTTGTCTTAACTTGTCTTTGTTAGTGTAAGTGAAAAGGTTAATGCTGTTCAATTCCATCAACACAGAATGAGGCACTGTGGCACCTTTGAAATCTAAACTTACCCACAGTGCAACTGATGTGATTCCTGAGAGAATCACATTATTTACACGTTAGTTTAATAATATGAATTCCAATTAACCATGCGCTGGTGTTATTTATATATGTGTGTGTGTATATATATATATATATATGCACCCAACAGATTGCTTTTAGTATTATCACGGAGTAATAAAAGCAGCTTTGCTGCTGTCTACCAGCAGCATATGGTAAGGTCTCAGCCACCTACTAGCCACAAGGGCTTAATCCCACTAGCCAAGATTCTAGGGTTGGACTCCTGCAAGAGTTTTGAATAGCACGCATGGCACTTCAGAGGAATAAAGCTGCCTTTAAAGCAGAATAATTGATGATGACTTAAATTCAATGCCAATTAAAAATGTCAGAGGCTGCTTCTTGATTGCTTTGCACTTTGTATAGTCAGTTAAATTCAGAACAAAGTGTGTGCAAGAAAGCTGCCAAACTGTCCATGTTTGCCACAGGCCTGGCAAAGATATACATGGTGACACAGGTGAAAGTCAGAGCAGAAGCAGATCCTCAGATTTTAGGGCCACATCTTCCTCAAGCAAATTGCCATCCAGTGCACCCTAAATTACCTAAACTATAAATAAAAAGCCTCACAATAAAAGGGAAATAAAAGTTAGCACTGACTATCTGCTATTTCCTTATGAACATCTGACTGTTCTTTTTTCTTTTCAGTTTTCTGTTTGTCTAACCAAATGTTTTTGACCATTCTGTCCTTTGGTGCCAGCATAGTAACTCTTTATTCCATAGATGCAATAATCTCAGGAAGTACACAGCAAACAGGGATTTAATACCTCCTGTACATACCTTGCCCTATTAATAGGGACAGAATATTAGGGTTTATTATTTAGAGATTTTCTAAAGGGCCAGATATGGCCAGCTTGGAGCTCCCAGCACATATAGCCATTGCAGTGCCGCACTTGAACAATAATATTAATTTTACCGATTGAAGGCTCTAGCAATCACACACTGATATATTCTTAGATCCTGTATTAGCTTCTCCACCTCCGGTCAAAGCAAGCAGTCCTCATGCGGGAAATGTGAATAAGAGAAATATGAAAATATACCCTGGTATCACTATTGCCAACTCCAGAGCTGAAAGTATGGCCACAGCCACCGGCGTACCTAACTTGCATAGGATAATTATGACACTGAATCTGCATAATGTTTTTGGCTTCTTTCCCAAAACTACCCTCTGTGCTAGATCATGCAGGGCTGGCAGAAGATTACTCCATGAGGCACAGATAATACAGAGGGCCTCTGTTCTTCTGCTCCTATAGTGAAGCCTCCTTTAACACATCATGAGATCATACAGGCACCAGACTGAAGTTTTCTACAATCATCTATGACTAAAAATCCCTTATTCTTGTCATCCCCACTATGAGCCTGATTTTAGAGGATTTCAGTCTTCAATATCCGAAAACATGAATCCACCAAGAAGCAGACCCAAAGCTGCAAGTATCTTTCCTATATTGCTAAGGATTAAAATAGATTAAAGATGTTGTTGTATACCAGCAGTACATCTATTCTACCACCATCAGCCCTCCAATATACAATCCACTATTTGAAGTTCACTCATTTTGATATGGCCAGCTTTAGAACTGGGCATTAAATTTCTAGAAATGGTTTTAAATAGTGAAATTCTGTTAAACTCATTCAGATCAAAGGTATCTGGAATTGAATACGTAAATAGGCGGGGAAACCCCAATCCCCACCCCACCTCCAGAAATTGAACACTTTTCAAAATATATTTATTTTAGTCCTACTTCTGATTACATTTCACCTGCATTTTATTTCAAAGCCTTTTATTACCAGCAAAACCATGAGTCACACTCACATTATTTTGATTCAAAAGCAAAATGTCTAAAATCCACCACCTGTCTTTGTCTCTCAGCAAGCAAACAATGAATCAAGTCACCTCCACGGAAACAGCCCAACCTTTTTCATTCTGATGCTCTCCTTTCACTTCTTCCTGGCCAGAGCAGTTCTTCTGGTAAGGCTGGAACTCATCCCTACAGACCTATCTAAAGTGTCCTTGGGACTATTACCTGTTACTCTACTCCAGGATCGGAAGTAGACCAATCCACTAGGACAGGACATGCCATATCCATAACAAGTGTGAGCCAAATTCTTGTCTCCATTTGTATGAGTAGGCAGAAAAAACAGTATGACTAATGTTCACGAACACACATGTTCATAGATAGAAGCAGACGTGGCATCTTTTTGTCTCCAAGCCCATCATTTCTATGCACAATGAGGAAAAGAGAAGAAAGTTTATCGCACAACAACAGAAAGAACGTGGTACTTGCAGCCAATGCCAAAGTGAAAACTGAAGCAAACTAAAGCATCTGCAAACAGGCACATGTTAGAAGCACCTTTCAGACTTCCACCTTCTTTACTCAAAGAGTAGATCTGTTCTCTTGTTTGATATTGACGTTTTCCTAAAACAACTTTAATTTCTCTTGCTATTTAATACATGTCAGAGCACTTGACAACACTCACAATCTCTATTAATCAAAGCTGTGGTAACTGCTGCAGCCTGAGCAGGAGTATAATCCTTAAGATTCAGTCCCCCCTCAGAAGGAAAAAAAAAAAGGTAGTAGTTTGCCTGACAACAGGGTAAACAGATTATTGTGTTATTGCTGGCTGATTGCCGGAGTTATTTTGGAGCTCCATAATTCGTTTAAAGAGATTTTTGACATTTATGAAATGACTTCTATAATCAACTGACAGTGCAATATCCTATAATTGTTCAATTAAAAATGACTACTAGTGCATTCATTTATTAGTAGAATCAGATAATTGTCTTTCCACTAAAGAGTACTTCACACTTTGCGCATCAAATGAAAATGTTTGAGTATAAATCTGTGGCACAGCAGCCAAAGTCCTGGGGATTTTTCAAGTGAAGGTGTAATAATTACAGGCCTCTGAAGTAAATATGGTTTCATGTGATAATATTTAAATGGATTGCTTGTGTCTTACAAGACACACTTTTGCATGAACTGTCACATCTGGCAAGATGGACATGAACAGGTTTTCAGTAGCAGGTGAGACTCCTGTGGTTTAAAATAGGATCAGCTTTAAAACCAGCATCTAAATCACAGAGCTGATCTTCCTTCTCTCTACTGCTCTTGTTCCTGCCAGGTCACTGTTCTACTGGAGGAAGGCATCAGAGGCTGGGTGCACAGGTAAATCAGTTTTGCATGGGAAACTGGTCTGGGATATGAACCTATAGACTACAAAGCCCCAGTCACAAACAGCCGCTCATACCCTGTGCTCAATATCTTCAAGAAATATTTAGTGATTTTTAGATCTATTTGAAGTCCACTTGAGGTCACTCAGCACCTTGAAACAATTTCAGAATAGACGCTTACTCTTTAAAATGGAACATTTTAACTTGCTTTATCCAAACCAACTGCTAAGCAAAATCACAGATCAATTTTTCATTAAATAATAAAAAAGCTCTGTACATCAAGTAGGTAGAGATCATATGGAAAACTGTGTAAGCAAATCACTGAAAGGCAAGCAACAGCAGCAATCTCTTCACAAACGTAATGATTTTTTTTTAATTATCTCTGTTTCTAAGGACAACTTTCCAGAATTCTTGGCTAAAACTCACAATTTATATTCAGATAATAATAATTAAAGAAATCCAGTACATAGTCACCAGATGGAAGATAATACTTAATTTGTGGCTGCTACAATATACTTCTTAGTAATGTCATTTCAGAGTCTCAGCTGAGCTTAAGCCCTCCTCCCCTCTTCCACTCTTCCATCCCTCCCCCACCGCACACCAGTTTGATAACAGAACACAAGGCTTCTTATCTTGCACTTCAGATTTTCTGTATTGCCTTTTCACCAATGATATTCAAATGCTTTAATGAAGCAATAATTAACAAGTTATTTCTTATACTGTGGCCTAGCCAAGAGTTCCTCTCTCCTTGTTATGCAGGGAGGAAGCTGTAAAGCAAGGGAATTATGCCAATTTTTTTTGCTAGCAGCCCCAGTATGAGGGGGAGGGTAGCTGGCTCCCATCTAGAGCCAGCTACATCAATGAGGGAGCATCTGGAGAGCACCTTGTTTTGGAGTGCAGCACCAATTAAAACCAATGGGTGAATGTAGCTGCGTAGAAGCAAGCAGGAGCCAGGCTTCAGCTTCAGCTGGGCAACCCCTCCCTCAGTAGATAAATGGGCTGGTGCTAACCAGACACATCAGTGCCCCCTGGCAGAGCCCACACCAGCCCTTGCTCTCCCCTTCTCCGCTGTAATCACATAGACCATCCTTCCTCCTACTTAGGGGGAAAAAAATTAAAATCAATGTTTCCTCATATCAGATCAGCTTCTCTACAAAGCTTTGCAAATGACCCATCAAGGATATGCTGCTTCATTGACTGCATTTTTCTCCCTGTTTTCTTCCCCCCCCCACCCCCCATCTTTTTCGCTCTTGTTTGTTGTTGTTTCAAGCCCATTTTTCTGCATGTTGTATGGATTTTAGAAAGACTTTTGATAAAGATGGTCCTGGCAGCTGGATGATAAATATTATTTTCTTAACCTGCCTAGCTTTGTCAGCCACCTGCAACTGCAGCCTGCCATGCGTTGGAAGCAGCTCATTAACTTTCCCACAGCTTCCCAGGAGTTTTCCTTGTTTTCTTTCACCTTGGGTGTGTGCTGCCTTCTCTGCGAACAGTTAACTACCCGAGCAGGCCGAGTGGGCTTTGGCACCACAAGCATAGCACGCTTCAGGCAGCCTCCCTGCTAAGGCTCAAAATCTCTCTTAAACACATTAAGCAGCCCATTTTGGATTGATAGTGCAGTAATTATTCTGCTTCACCCTAAAAACCATCCTGGGGTAATTGGCGCAGAGGAAAATTACCCAGAGTCCTCTGCCACCTGGTAGTTAAGGAACGAATCCAGGGAAAGATAAGTGAAGCAGGGAAAAAATCGGCACTTATTTGATTTTAATCTCACCACTTTGCAAGCATTTAAATTGCCTTAATCAGGTGGCTGGCTCCCAGCCTAGCTGGTAATCTGTTATCAAATTTGAAACTAGATTTTTTAAAATGTCAGTGTAGGCTGAGAATTGAAGTCTATTAACAGTTATGAGCCTCCCTCCTAAACTTCCATAATCTATGTATTAATGATCCCTTTTACAAAGCTGTCAAATATTACTTTATTATAACTATATATTAGTAACGTCAGTGTAAAAGCAGGATTTAATTATTTATTTTGTAAAGATAGGGGGAAAAAAGCCAAACCCCATACACATACACAATGCCAACATTCTTACCACTGAAACCTGATTTTTCTGAGGCAATAACGTGAGTGTATGGAATAACCTTGATAAATGTAATTGAATTTTTCTCTGATAAGATTAACTAGTGGTAATTGTGAATGGGGAAGGTCTGACCCACTACAAATGAGATGTATGACGAGCTGAAAATAATCAATTTTTTTCCTTTCTCTCTCTCTCTCCTCCCCCCTCTCCCTGCCCCTCCAAATAAAAAAAAAAACCCTGAAATAGTAATTTTGGGACTGGCAGGATGAAGCATTTATGTCTGAAATGTTTTTGTATGTGCTGATTATCTGCTATCTTCTCAGTGTGTCTAATTGTGCTGAGCTCAGTTTAAAATGAGATCAACACATTTAAACCCCAGAAGGCTTAATTAAGGGAGGGACTTAATGCTTTACAAAAAAGGGGAATTTACGTCTTTTGAGAAATGTAGTAGAAATTCTACCTGCAACTTCCCTGACTAGAATACTCCAAAATTTTGTAGCTAATTGAATTGCTTTTAAAAACAAACACAACAGGCAGGTCTTTAGAACTCATAACTGCTGGTAGTGCTTCAGAGCTGTGGGGTTTTTTTTCATGCTTGCTACTTCTTGCTTTTTGTTTCCACGTGCTCCTGTTTCAAGGTATTCTGATCAAGCAAGAAACCATGCAATGTAAAAAACAGGCTTGAAAACTCCAGCATTTAGACTCCTTAAGAGCACACAGTAGCTATGTGCTTTGCAGAGTTGAAGATGCCTCTCCTGACATGTGGAGAAACACACATGCAAATTCAGACAAAGCACTCCACTACCTTGTATTTGTTTCCATTAAGTACACAAACTATTGCAGTGGAAATTTTAAAAGGGTGATGGAAAGGATTAATTCTTTTTAGTTATGTGATAAAAGTCAATTTTTCTTTGAAAATAATGCCACAGTTCATTCTTTTTCTTTTTCCCTCATTATCGTATAACTCTGACCATTGAACTTTAGTGCTGTAGATCAGGCTAAAACATCACTGACAACTCGGTATTCATATTCTGTTCATTGAATTCTGTGTAGGTTCTGTGAAAGATTCTCCAGAAACATAAAATCTACCGACAATGAAATTAATCATAAAGTGCAAAAGAAAAGCAGCTGGCATCCAACTACTGAATAATGCAAAATGTGCAGATTTAAATTACATGTCACTGTTAATGTATACAATATATCTATATCTACACTTACACACAGAGTTGTGCTGTAATCAGTAAATAATTTTTCACTGTCTACAAAATAAGTATTTTTATTCAGAAATAGTATATACTGAAATTGCATCAAAATTAAATACCGGATGACTTCATCATGATTAAGGTTACTGCAATAAATACCAGAAGGAATTAAGCTAATAGGAAATGGTTGCAATTTAAAAGCAAAGTTTAAAGAAAAAAAAAGAAAATGGGAAAAATTTGTAAGTGAAACCAGTAAAAATCTGTGTCAATATTTCTGCATATTCTAAGTCTCTAATTAGTCAACAGGATCAAATACAACAAGGAAAGAAAGTTAAGTTTTACTTCATTTATGTGCTCATTAGAACATAGATTATTTATAAACTAAATACCTGGAAAGCATAGGAGAAAATTGCTGTTGAAGTCATCATTTTCATGTAATGTTGTGGGTAAATTATAGTCCTAGAGACTGGCATTATTTTTCTTTTATTCAAAAAACTCCACATACAAACAATAGAATTAAATAGAAAACTGGAGTCCATAAGTACTTGCCTTAAATTCTGAAGTTTGCTAGCTCTGACCTGCACAGCCGTATATCAACAAGAGCAAACAAGAACCCACTGTACTTTATTTCTCAGCTTTTGACAACCTTTATAATTTCGTTTATCTGCTATTCATAGTGAGATGTAAACATCTTACTTCCCAGTGTGATCCTCATATCAACAGTGGGTCAGTTTAAAATATTGGGAATCAATACGTTATAAAACATCAGCCAGTACGAAAAAGACAGAGCTTGAGCAAATTCATTGAATGTCAAATAAAAAATAAACAAACATGGACAGATAAAAAAATGTAGCAAGATTATAAATAAAAAGACAAAGAATTAAAAATATATATTTCTAAAACAATGACTTGACAAGGAAAATGTCCCTATATTAAATACTAAGCCACTTAGAGCAAGAAGATGACAATTTTTTCATGCAGGCAGAGAGAAAATAAGTAGTTTTAAATGAATCTCTTAATTTAGTAGAACACTTGCATGGTAACAGTGCTCATTACTGTCACAGGAGTGGTGAGAATGAGTAGTATGGGTAAAGAAAACTTGGTTAGGATTTAGCCTGTTGGGTTTTTTAAATTTATTGCATTAGACTGTGTAGTGGAGATGGACAGCACTCATATCTTAGGCAAACAAACAGGCATTATGGACTTCTTGTAACACAAGCTTGACGCAAACGAACGAAGCCTCCTGCCGTTCTTTTCCCTTCACAGGCCTCAGTCTAGTTAAATGATAAGCCTATAAGCAGAACTGGTATAACAAAAATTCTTTGACAGAACCATTCTCCAACACAAAAATTAATTTAATTGAAAAGAAAAAAATTGTGGAAAAGCGTAACTTTAGAGCACTGGTTTTTTGGGTTTAAGACTGGAGAATTCCGTACAGATCCTTTCAACACTGAGGTAATTAATTTCAGAAAGATAAAAATATTTGGTTTAGATACAATAATTTTGATTATTTGAGAATTGCACATTACACCAAATGTTGATGCAACAGCGGATATTTAATGAGATTATATGAGATAAATGGATTTATATGTTTCACATTGTATAGCAATATTTTGCCATGAGCAAAATGAACTGATCAGAAATTATATTTTTAAGAACTTTCCTGAGGGTTGTCTTAAGAGTATTTCCCAAGAAGTCTTGATTTTTTTCTTACAAATCTGAAATATATTAATTTCCTATCAAACAAAAATCATCTTCCTGACCAACCATGCTTATGAAGATATCATATGTTTTTCCTCATTCTCAAGTAACTATCAAATTTCAAAAAAACATAGCTAAAATTAACTGAACAAAAAATGGATCTTAAAGCTTTAAAGCACTGGGGAATTTGCATAAAGGAGGAAGACATATAGGGAGGAGGGAAAGTAGAAGGAGGGATAAAAATGGAAGAGCTGGAATCCAGGAGGCTGGGTCAGATCTTTGTCTACCTTAGAGTATAAAACAGCATTTTCTTTTGACCTTATCTTCTGTAAGCTGTTCTGGCTCCACAGATCAGTATTTTCCTAACAGTTCATTGTATTAAAGCATAGTGAAACACCCAAAATATGAACTCATCTCCCTTATTTCTGCAATATTTCCATGAAACATTGTTTTCCTGCATCAGTGCATCTGGTTTAAGTATAAGGCTTCAGTATTTTTTTCTTTGTCTATTTGGTTTGTGAAAGTTGTCTGTCTTTTACTTGAAAATAACTTTTTGTCAATTTGAAATGAGATGCTGTTTGTTTTTTAAAATTAGAAAGTACATCCTTTCTGAAATGAGACTTTGCATCAAAAGAATTAAAATATTTTCAAATCTTCCTATTTCTTCCCCAAATTTTGTGTCTTAGTTTGTCAAATTCTATTCTAATTTGCAAGCAGATTTGCAGTATTCATTTCCTTCCCTATAATGGTGTTGCCAGACATTTTGGCAAATATACTATTAAACATGCATATACGGTCCAACACTCTTAATATAGATCCTGTGATTCTATGGACACTCTGATATTGGGAATTTATCATCCTCTGTTCACGGTCTTTCCAAAGGTGCTTACATATGATACCTGAGAGGCAGAAGGTACCATAAAGACAAGGGCAGGAGAAGTGGCTAACAGATAAGACCAAATAAAGGCAAATTGACAACGATAGTACACAAAGTACAGATCATCCTTCACTGGAATTGACCTCCTACACCTCCTCTCTCATTCCTTTTGTTGGAAGCCTGAAGAACACAACAGCTCATTAATTGTGTCATCTTAGGTCTTTCATTTTTTTGGCTACTATCACACTGCAACAACTTTTCCTTTACTCTGAAGTCTTCTCACAGAGACAAAACTCAGTCCAGCCAGGGCACTCATGGTGAGTAAATGTGCAGTCTACAAAGAAAAATTCACAGAAGTCAAAAGTGTGACCTAGACCTTTTTTCACAAGGTTAGATGTTTTCTCTGCTCTTTTGCATGTTTTCAGGGTCATGTAGGCCCTCTGCTCCAGTCTTTAGACCATCACCCCTGCCTCAAGCTCATGAAGCAGACAACCTGCTTTCTCCTGCTTATCCTATTTCCACTTGCTCTGCAGTATTGCAGAATGGAGGAGGTACAGTCTCCTGGGGCTCTCATTCATTCTGGGCCACAAAATCAGCTGAGAAGCTTCTTATATTTCTTCAGTTAGAGTAGACCTGCTCTTTCTCATTTGATTCCTTTTTTCATCAACTCCAACAGTTTTGAATTTGAGCTATTTCCAGAGGAGGAGAAGGCAGGGGTTGAAGACAGGGAGCCTATTTACAGCTTGTTGAGTCAAACACTGCAATATCATTGTAGTCCCATGTACTTAGAGCATTCCTACAGTGCATTGATGTTCCCTAAAGTCTTCCTTTTCATTTACGGCCAGTCTTAGTATGGCATCTCTTCTACACAGGAGATTTAAACCTGATACTGACTGGCTTTTAATCACACAAAACCAAAACAGACTCACGTTTTGGTGTTTTTCCTCACTTAAAAACTATTTTAAGGTGTTTTGTTTTGTTTTGGCTTATTTTTTAAGTAACAGTAAAAACCACTCTGGTAAAACAGTAAGTACTTGAAAATTCACTAGCAGAGAGATGGTACTTGTTAGCTGCTGTCTGAGGAGTCATGCTCTCTGATCTCTCAGCCCTGACGAGGTTTGACCCAGCAAGTTACAGACTGCAAAGCAGCAGCTCCACCAGTTGAAACAGGAAAGAATCTTTATTGAGACACAAAAAAACTAAAAATGAAATCATCTTTCAGGTTTTCTGACACTAGAGGGCAAGCCCATTTTAGGTAACACTATATTTAATGAAGAGTCTTAACATATGTTCCCTGAATAGTGAGTAAACTGTGCCAAATCTCCATCATTTGTGACTCCTAATGGACTCCTCTGGCTTCTGAGGTAGAACAGCTTTGCTCGAGCTGGTGAAACTAAGAGGGCTGAAAAGAGCAGTCAATAAGCCCTAGACCATAAGTAGATATTCTCAGTGCTTATAAGGAATGCACTGATATTAGTGACGGATAATGATCACCTACAAATGTAAGGACATTTTCTTTATCCTCATGGATTATTTTATTTTATTTAATATTCTAGACTTCTGGTGCTTGTTATAAAAGTATTGATTACCTGGTGGTCAGCAAGATGGATACATGATGGAGAGAGAGATGTGAAAAATGCTTAAGTAAATACTTTCCCTCAAAGCCGCACTTCATCTAACATTTCTACCCACTAATAAGAAATGAAAGGAAAGAAGTGTTTAACCGATGTCTCTTGCTGCTTTGTAGGCTCCTCCATGGTGCCTTCCTGTTTACTGAAAATCAGGCATCACAGCTCATTAAGCCAGCCTTTGAAAGATTATAAAGCTTATAGACTCCTTCATTTCTCTGAGGTTAACATTTCTTTAATAGAAGACTATGGTATTGTGGTTAAGCCACAAACACAGTGTCAGGGGACCTTGGTTATAATCCATTACACACACAGACTTTGGCAAGTTGTATTACTTATCTTGCCTTAACTACATTTCAAAGATGAAGGCCGAATAAGTTTTCCTTTCTACTAGGACAGCACAAGAATAATCAAGGAACAGACTGGATCTTGTGCTTCCTGCAAGGACAGCCTCCTTAAGATTAAGTGTTCGTGTTCAGCCCAGGGGCATGAACCCTTTGGCATGAATCAAAGGTGAAAAAAAGAAAATTTTAAAAAAAAACCCTTAATTGGCTTTCTTCAGATGAAATTGTAGAGTACATGATAACAAGGATTGAAAGAATACTGAATAAGCATATAAAATGAGGTACCTATACTTTTATTTTGAAACTAAGTTGCACATTTTTTTCAAAATTCTTGATATGCAGGCATTTAGATGTTTCATTGAAAAGATCTGAGGCTCAGAGGCCCACTTTTAAAATACCTTCTCTGATAAAAGTGGTTGGAAACTTGACTTGGACTCAGCTGCCCATATCTGGGTTTAGGATCATTTCACTCACCTTAAGGTGTCCTACAACCCCTCCCCCCTCAACTGCCAGTCTGGAAGGACATAGGTCTGTAGTTTGTGTTAGAGCACGCTCTATCTAGATACAGGTGTCTTTAATGACATCTAGCACCTTAAAATATCATTAGACATCTGTGTTTAGACACTTGGACCTCCCGTCATTATTTCCTGAAGCAGAAATATTTGGAAAATGGCTAGACATGAAAGCTTCCCAGCAGTTCTTATATCGTAAATTGGGACAAAATTAATCTCTGACGCTGTGATTACTGACTTTATCTAAATTATCCAAAATTAGACATGACGCACTAATATGCATTTCCTATGTCACATCTATTGAAAATTATCATCATACATGTTCGTGTACAATGATATCGATAAACCCTGTGTTCTTTTCAATAGAATAGACTCAGTTTCCATTTGAATATCAAAATTTAACAGTAGAATGCTGTAGTCACTCAGACCTTAAAGGCTAAAGCAGGCATAGAATAAATGTGTGCAATTGCAATTGAGAACAGTGGGGGGTAATTCCACTATCTTACTCCCAAATTGTGCAAACTACAGTGAGGAATGTTGAGTTAGGGCTTGCATAACATTCTATCATAAATAATTACAATTTAACTACATTTGCTGAATAAACTTACAGAGCATTTGCTATAAAGCAAAATATCTTCTTTGGAAACTTTGTTTATTTACCAGCTAATTAAAAAAAACTCCAGCAATTTGGCATACACCTCTTAATAGTTTTTATAGAAAAACGTGGGTTGTTTGTATCATGTAGACTGAAGGTATGTGAATTGTAACACAAATAATTGTTAAAGTTCCCTTACCTGGAAATAAGCTGACTTCTTTTTAACCAAATATCAAATATTTGGAATCCAGCAACACATTTGGCAGGGCAGGTTCTAAACTGATACAATTTAAAACATTAGTAGTGCTGTCATATCTGAGACAAGATTTGTAGGGAAAAATGATCAATCTTATCAACAGGTTTGTTGGGAAAACATTTTTTGTAGTTCAATATAATTTCTTCCAAACTTGTCACTCCCTTCAAGAGAAGATATTGCAGTTGCTTACAAAGTTTGTGGAGTTTTTCTTTTGTTTCAAATAAAAAAAAAAACAAAAACAAAACCAGACTCTTACAAGAACCTGATGAGTAAACCTTCAGTATGCTTGTAGCTATGGGATGTTGTGATAATTTGTGCAATCCAGACTAATGATTATATTCACCATGTCTGTTATTTAGATTGTAATGCCTCTCTTTCATTACACTATGTATTGCTGCTGCTTGGAAATATTAATTCACTAAACATCACAGACAGAAAACCCTTTTCAAGTAAGCAATGCCCACTCCCTTCACATAGCCACTGTGAAGTCAAAGTGATGGGTTTGGACTGCTGAAGTAGTGTATTAATATGTAGTCCATAGTAACTGCTGCAAGCGATTAAAGAAAAGAAAATACCTGATGTTTAGTGACTGTACAATTTGTGTGTTGCTTTACTGTGTCCTTTTGTCTGGAGAACAATTTATTCAAGGTAATCCATATGCTCATTTAAGGGGAGAGAATTGATGCCCATTTGTTGCTAACTAAATCATGAAAAGTTTGGAGAAAAATTGTACCACAGAAACAGCGCGAAGAGAAGAATTCTATGTGTGGACCAGATTGAACCAGTAATGGAACTGACCTTCCTGATATTCTCCATCTTCATCTACGTCTTTGTGCAATGTAGATTACCTAGCAAGAAAGGGCAAATTGGTTTATCATACAAATTTTATGATTCAGATGTATTTTGGGAGAGTGAATTCATTTGGATTAAAAGGGGAGATTAGACTGCTGAACTCCAGATCTCCTTGTGGGCATTCACTATAATGGACAAGTACAATTCAATGTAATACTTTGTCAAAGTAAAGGGATTTGGATGGGTAAAAAAATAAATAAATGTGTTCTATATTGGGGATAACGAAGAGCTTTAATCAAAAAAGTAAAAACAAAAACAAAACCAAAAAAACCAGACAGCATTCCCAGATCAATATGTATTTCAGAATTCTCAGCCTAAAAGGGTAAAAAAGGTAAAATACTTATACTATTGTGGAAATGTTGGCATTTCTCATGGAAATTCCAGACCATCTAAGGGGCCTTAATTCTTGTGCTTGACAGATGGATATCGTGCTGAAAGTTCCTTGAGACAAATTCTGTTTACAGCCTGAGTTTGGTTGCATGAACAAGCTCGAAAGTAGTTTTGAAGATTTTAAGGTATTTTTCTAAAAGAAAAGCATCTGCCATAGATTATTCTTAACCTTCTCTAGATGGTCTAGGTATTCTATGAACAAAAGCTAAAAGGAGATTTCTTATCTCTTTCACAAAAAAAAAAATTCTACATTACTTTTGCATAAGAATCTACCTTTTGCTTTCATTAGAAATTTAACTTGCTGAGAGTAGTAGGTTTTCTTGGTAGCTCCTTAAATGTTGAAGTAACATAGTTATTCCAGTCTGTTGTGTAGGTCTTCTGTCCGTCTTCTGTGCAAGTTCAAAGCAACTGGTAGATTAAACATGCAGCCACACCAACAACTGAAACAAAACAGTCCATCAGTTTTCTGAATCATGCTTTCTGTCTGCTTGTGACCTGCTTGCTCAGAAGTCACCTAACTTAGTATCATCCTAGTCCATCTCCTCAACTCAGAGCTGCCTGTAGTATGACCTCTGATAGGATAGCAGGAAAAATGTCTGGCAAGAAGCCCATTTTTTTTGTTGGGGTGAATATGATCAAGGTGAAAGCAAGCACACAACTTTGGAATATTCTATAAAGTAACATAAAAAAGTTCAGAAACTGTTGGTCAAATGTAGCACTAATCGTGGTGTGCTTTAGCAAAGAAAGAGGAAAACTTAAGAGGCATTTAATACACTTATGAAGCAGAGCTGCATACATGCTCCATTCTTTTCCCTTACTTCATAAGTGCTTCTTTTTATTGTAAACCTAACTCTACCTAATAATGAAAGCCTTGCAAAGTGGTCTGACTGTTAAGACTTGGCCAGCTTTCATTGCAATAATAATTGCAAGATATATTTGTAAACGCCAGCAAACTTGCCAAAACTCAGAGAGCCAAAGAACTACAAAATTACAAATTAACATTGGGAAAAAAAATTAAACCACATAGTGGGAAGGCACACTACAAAGACAATAACAGACACATAAAAATTGGCCCATGTTGTGAATGAGAGGAAAGGCCGTATAGCTGTTTCCCTTATACATAGACTGCAACTTTTTACACTATAATAGCTATGTTACATCTGGTAATTCAACCACATTTTATTCTACAATTACCCGTGATCAAATCGTACTTCAGTTTAATGTGCGTTTGCTGTTACCGAGTTCAAACATTCAAAATGCTCACAGGCTTCCAAAGAACACTAGTTGTCTGACTCCTGTGAAAAGCATCTCACCTCTTCAAATAACTAAACAAAGCTCTATCTGTCTGTTTCTCAGTATCCATCTAAAAAAAGTAAATGGCTCTTACAAGGTATTTTTGGATAAAAAACCAAATTCTATAGTTGCGGTAATGTAGAATATGTTAAACATCAATACTTACTGAGAACTTTTGCCAAAAATCACACTCTGAAACAAATGTTTAGCAATAAGATTATGACAATTTTTATCAAAGTGGTGTTTCAGAGGCACAAGTTACTGAAACGCTTGAAATCATATTTCAGAACTTCAACATTTTCTACATTCTCTGAATAAAAACTTCTCATTCTCATTTTACGATTTGGGGAACTTGTCTCAGGGAAAACAGGAAGCATATTCCTTAACCAAAGTCACACAAAAAAATGTTATGAAAGAGACTTGCAAAGATAAGTTTTCAGAATTCAACCAGGTTTCTATACTTCTAACATTAATATTCCACTTATTCCTTTAAAACCTTACCAAAAGGTAGCATTAAGATTTTCAGTGATACAAAAAGAGTCAGAAATTCTTGGGTTTACTCTTTATACAGAGAAAGTAAGTAATTCTTTTCTGATGCCGCAGAAGCGCGAAATTTCAAGTCTATACATTAAAAGGGCATAATGATATATACATTAATATAAAGGTATTGCCAATTAAATACTGGACCTTAGTTGCAGAACCAGCTTGTGTGATTCCTCAATATCGTAATTGCAAGCTTTATTTTCTTATGCCTGAGCAAAACACTGCATCTTTGGGAAATTTACATTTTGCACTATTTATTGAGACAGTTCCAATTCCTTTTTTATTTGTTTTCCAAAACTACTTATTTTTTACCTCTGCTGACCAGTGCAAAATCAGGCCCACTAATGTTTATAAAATACCACATTATTGTTAGATATTGAATCCAAATGCAAGCACTGCAGCTTCTAACAGATAGGGGCTTGATGGAATCTGTCTGGAGATTGCAGGTGTCCAGATTGTCTCGGCACCTGCTCTAGTAATAGCCCCTGACACAGAAGACAGAAAGACCTCTACATTTTCTAAAACTTTCTGAAGCTTTGACTTTAGCAAGAATATAAAAATATCTCTCTTGCCTTTAATTTTTGTGTTATTATGAGCTTGATAATTATAAATTCAGAGGAAATCCACGCAGTTAACTATTAACATTTAAGGCAGTGATAGACTGCATAGATGGAATAAGAGGTAAGGGATAATGTTGCTTCAAGTTTGTTGTTTTGCTTTATTGTTTTCTTGAATGGCACGTAGTTTGTTACTAATGATCAAATGGCTGAAGTTTTCTGGCTAACACAAAGAACTGATCCTTCATAGTATTTCAGCAATGCAATCAGCTACCTTGTACCTCTTGTTCTTATATAAAACTTTTGTCAGTAACTCTCAAAATGCTTCATTATGGAGGTAAATGTTAGTATTCCTGTTCTGTACAGACACCCATGAAAATCAGTTCAAAAATCAATGGGTTAGTGGCAGGTCTGGGAGTACAACCAAGATCTTCAAAACACAGAGCAGTTCTCACTCTGTCAGTAATGCTGCCTCCAACAATACGCTAGCAGTCCCGGGCAGAAAAGTCAAGTCCTGTGTAGACAAACATACTTCTGCACCTCCCAAACTCTGTGCACAACAGACCTTCTGAGTCTGTCAGGGCTGTTGACAACATCCAGCGGATAGAGGGGAGCAAGCAGCAGTGCCCGGCCCCGCAGCATAGGGTTGCTGGGATAAGGGGTCCTGGCTGGGGTAAGTGCACTGACTGGAGCGTCACTGCTGTTAATAGAGAGGGAAGGGGGAAGATTTCTTTCCTGCAGAATCCATTCCACTAAGCTCAATTATTGCAGCATGGTGTGAAGAAGGAGGGGTGAATTTCTCTCTCATTGCTTAGATGAAAGCGATTGCTCTCCTGTCTATGCTAAAAAATAAATTTTCTTCTTACTTAAAGATTCATAACCGTAAGAGGAAGTTGCTGTGCGTGCGCTTTTCTTCTCTCTGTAAACAACACACAACAGGCTTCAGTGTAAAACAGGACCCGAGATTTTGTCAAGGTCAGTAAAGTATGCACTGTACCCTAACTTTTTTCTTTAACAAATACATTATTTTATTAGATGAAAATAGTACCAGGGCAATTCACCCCCTCCTGACTTTTCTATCTATGAGTGAGCATCTTTGAGAAGTGGGATTAGAGAGAAACCTGCAGGCATATTAATAAATAAACTTCACATGCTGTTAGATATTAAGTAAACATACCACTAAATATTTCTCTAGGGGATTGTGATCTCATAACCCATGGACTTCTAATTTGGTTACCTGTGACATGTGGTTCTTACCCCTGGGGTTCAGCAATGAATTAATTTTAAAACGCTTTTTAAAGTTTAACATACTAAGATAAAATAAAATAATATAATCAAATATACATCCTTAAAAAAATTTGGCTCACTTTGCTTCAGAGATAACATGAATGTGTCACCATTACAGAAAAAAAAGACTGCACAACTGGAGATTCTTCATCTGGGGACACACAGGAGTGGTATAAGTTAAGAGGACAGAACCCCTTCTGGAATAAAGATCTGGCTCTGTATAAGGTAAGCTTCCTCTCCCAGCAACACTATGGCCTCTGTTGTTACAATAAAAAGAGGTTCAGTTTAGCAAAGCATGTTTTTTCATGTATTCACACCTAGAAATAGTTTATATTCTTTTCCTACATGTTCATTTGTTTATTCCTCACTTAAGAGGATGAAAATCTACTAATGAAAAAAAGTTAATGAAAATGTGTTTGCAATGCTTTTTGAGGGTGTTTTCTTTTTTTCCTTTCTTAAGTGAAGTTTTCCACCAAAAGAGTTTTTCTGAAAAGCAGTTAAATAGTAATAATTTCCCTATTTTGATCACTTTTGCTTGATTTCTGAATTCCTTTTCTAATCTCAGTCTTCAGTAGTTCCTTTCTCTAACAGAGCAGAAGAGGATTGTGAATGCTCTTTACATTAAAACAGTACAAGTATGGGCAAAAAGTAAAACATACACATTTGCCTCAGATTTCAGTTAAGATAACGACAGAGGAATTAAGTGAAGAATGCTTATCAATAAAGTTTTCAAGTAAGAAGAAACTTATTTAGTGACCTTATTGCCTTTATCCTTCAAAAAAGCAGGATAATTGATATAAACACCAGAAAAGAAAACAAAACAAGAATATCAAAATTATAGATTTCATAGTAAAAATTTTTAACAGTGTTTTTCAAGCAGAACGCAAAAATAGCAAATATTCTCAGGAAAAGAACCTTCATAACTTCACAGCTACAGACCACTTAAGCTGACAAAGTCAGCATGAAAATAAACAGTTTTGAAAAAAAGTTATGAAACAGAGCATTTGATCAGAGATCTTTTTATCTCCTCAAAATGGATTTTTAAATTGTTCCTAAACTAAATCTGAACTAAAAGTCACCACAACAAATGAGTATTCATTTTCATTTCCAAAAATTTTTTTCAGTATTTCTTGACTCAAAGTAATTGATTTCTACATATTTCATAATATAATTGAAGGAAGTTAAAAATTTTTTATTCTGAATATTTTATTTACTTTTTCTCCCTTTTTTTATGTAGGAAGTTAGACAATGTCCTGCAACCCCTTGAATAGTGATTGCTATGGCTACTTGAAAGGCACTTCTTTAAGGAAAATCATTAATACAAGTCTTTGGACAACCTTTGCAATGAGAACACTGCTATACAGCCTGCATTTGTTTTTCTAAAGAACTTAAGGGATGCATAGTCCTACAAATTATATGTGCACCAGGCATCATCATTTAATATTTTTTATTCTACTTTGATGAGGCAAAGTATTATCACAGTTTTTCAAATTGAAAACTGAGGAAATAGACTTTAATTGAGATGGCCAGCTTCACATAGGACAGTCCAAGAGCAGAAGCCAGATGATCTGATTAGCCCAGTGAATTAACCAAAAGACTCTCCTGCTCCTAGAGAGAAAATACAGCTACCTCAAGATATTAGGCCTTTTAATATTTCATGGAATAAAATTTGGCTGTTTGTGAAGAAACGCTTGCTTGTTTGGGTTTTTTTCCGAATTTCAAGAATCGGGAAATAAGAAATGCTGAACACTTCACATATGTTTCATTCAATCCTCTTTTTTTTTAACTGAGCTTGTTTATAAAGATAGAAAACCTACCTAGAGCTCCAGCAATTGTATAGCTTTGCTTCCGAATTCCCTGTTTCTCAAGACGAACAGTCTTCCCAAGATGGGAGAATCATGTATGTCAGTAGTTTATTATTTCCTACCTCAGTCTCATAAGAAGAGTTAAAAATTTTCTTGAAAAAATAGATGAGATATAAATGTATACATGACAGAATCAATTTTTCTTTTAGCTAAAGGGCATAATATACAGCAGTGTGTCTCCTGCTGCTGAAGGGAAGATATTGGAATATCATTCTACTGCCCCATGAATGGGGACTATCAAAGAGCTTAAAGAAAGGGATAGTTACCAGGGAGAGAGGGAAAGGACAGGAAAAGAGTTTTTTTACTTACTCCTGTACTTTCCTACCCAAGAAACTCAGTGACTAAAAAAAATACATGTAATCCATACAGACTCACACATCCTTTATTCTAGAAAGAAAACAGAGCTGTGCTTGTGGAGAATTTGGCTGCTAAACATTTCCTCTTTTTCCCGGTAAACTAACTTTTCTTCACCTTTCAAAAAGGGCCAAAGGAGACTTCACATTTATCTCTTCTCAGCAAGGTGCAGCTTAAATGTTCCTGAGCCCTGGAAAGGGAACCTGGGAGCTGGAAGTTTAAGAGTGGCTCCTTTTCCATCACACACCTCATGTGCAAAAGCTGTCTATGCCAACACCTAGGCAACTGTGGTGGTTCTAGAGTAACTAGACCATGGCCAAATAAACATTTTCATTGATGCCCCACAAAAGCATGCTCTTATTTTACTCTGCCTCTGTATTAGCCTTATAACACTGACAAGAGCAAAAAAGTACTTTGCTTTGTGCAGTGTAGCAGCTGTGTGACTCTGCACACACCCAGGAAGCACATATTTTGAGCTGGATGATGTTAATAATGGCCCCTTTTTGGTATTCTTCTTCTCTCACAGTTTATCCAGAGACAATTCATAAGAAAGAAAATTTAATGAATCTCTAAAGCTGTACTTTCTTGACTTATTATATTAGGAGTTCGCTTCATCTGATTGGGAATTTTGAGGGAATCACAGAGTTCATTAAAGAATTTTACTGTATAATGGTAGATGGCTAAGATAGATCCCTACTAATGAGATGAACATTAATTAAATAAATTGTAGAATAGAAGTGAACTGTTTAGCTGACTTAAAAAGTCTAGCAAACAAGCCTCACACTCTACAAGTCTGGATTCTCAGAAGAAAACCAGTTTATTTTTTATGGCAAGGCATGTGTAACCAGCAGATATGGCAATGGTGACCAGCCTAAATCTGTAAACCTAACCACATTCTTTCCCAAGCTAAAGCTCAATTTTGTTGTTGTTATTGATTTATGTATTAGAATTGGAGCTCAGAGGTAATCATCTGTAGTATCAGCAAAGATCCAATGAAACTGCAAAGTGAGAAGGCCCTCAAAACCGTCAAAACACAAGCTTCGGAATGATGTCCTCCCTCTTGAAATTTGCATTTGCAGGTTAATATCCTACATAACAAGTTAACTGCAACATTACAGAAAAAAATACATAAAGGAAAGACTCACATCTTCGCCTCAGTCTTTAATAGCAAAGAAAGTTGTTCCTTCTGTTTACAAATCCAAGAGTTAGAGGGGCAGATTGAGGCTCCCATGATCCAAGAGGAGGCGGTTAGAGACTTGCTTGCCCAGCTAGACGCCCACAAGTCTATGGGGCCGGATGGGATCCACCCAAGAGTATTGAAGGAGCTGGCGGATGTCCTTTCCAAACCCCTATCCATCATCTTCCAGAGGTCCTGGCTGACTGGGGAAGTTCCACTAGACTGGAGGCTGGCTGATGTTGTGCCCATATACAAGAAGGGTTGCAGAGAGGATCCGGGGAACTACAGGCCTGTCAGCCTCACCTCAGTGCCAGGGAAAGTCATGGAACAGGTAATCTTGAGTGCTATCATGAAGCACATGCAAGAGAACCGGGTGATCAGGCCCAGTCCACATGGGTTTACAAAAGGCAGATCTTGCCAAACTAACCTGATCACCTTCTATGACAAAATCACTCGACTACTGGATGGGGGAAAGGCTGTGGATGTAGTCTTCTTGGACTTCAGTAAAGCCTTTGACACAGTTTCTCACAGCATTCTGCTTCAGAAACTGTCTGCCTCTGGCCTGGACAGGCGCACACTCTCCTGGGTTGAAAACTGGTTGGATGGCCGGGCCCAGAGAGTGGTGGTCAATGGAGTTAACTCCAGCTGGAGGCCAGTCACAAGTGGAGTTCCTCAGGGCTCAGTACTGGGTCCAGCTCTGTTCAATGTCTTTATCAATGACCTGGATGAAGGCATTGAGTGCACCCTCAGCAAGTTTGCAGATGACACTAAGCTGGGAGGAAGTGTCGACCTGCTGGAGGGTAGGGAGGCTCTGCAAAGGGATCTGAACAGGCTGGACTGCTGGGCCGAGACCAATGGGATGAGGTTTAACAAGGCCAAGGAGGTTATTCCCAAGGTCCAGGGAGGTTATTCTCCCTCTGTACTCAGCACTGGTGAGACCGCACCTCGAATACTGTGTTCAGTTCTGGACCCCTCACCACAAGAAGGATGTTGAGGCTCTGGAGCATGTCCAGAGAAGAGCAACAAAGCTGGTGAGGGGGCTGGAGAATAAGTCTTACGAGGAGCAGCTGAGAGAGCTGGGGTTGTTTAGCCTGGAGAAGAGGAGGCTGAGGGGAGACCTTATTACTCTCTACAACTACCTGAAAGGAGGTTGTGGAGAGGAGGGAGCTGGCCTCTTCTCCCAAGTGACAGGGGACAGGACAAGAGGGAATGGCCTGAAGCTCTGTCAGGGGAGGTTCAGGTTGGATATCAGAAAAAATTTCTTCACAGTAAGAGTCATTGGGTACTGGAACAGGCTGCCCAGGGAGGTGGTCGAGTCGCCTTCCCTGGAGGTGTTTAAGGAACGGGTGGATGAAGTGCTGAGGGACATGGTTTAGGGAGTGTTAGAAATGGTTGGACTCGATGATCCAATGGGTCCTTTCCAACCTTGTGATTCTGTGATCCAAGGTTCAAAATACATCTTAACTTTTTATTACTGTTTTCCCTTTCCAGTAGCTTTTATCTACTACCTAAATATCAATCATTTCTTTTGTATCACACAAACCAAAAGAAAGACTTACTAAACCATCAGTTACTTATTATGTGGGTTAGGTTTTACCAGATGCCTTCAGAAACTCCAAGCACGATATCAACTTCCAGTTGATTCCATTTTTATTTTTGTTTATTTCAGTCCACTTTTGAGACAACAACTTGAGCTCAAGCTTTTTGTTCCATAGGCCTATCTTATACTAAGCACTTGAAGGTGAAAAGAGCATGCATCTGTCAGAATGAGATTATAGTACTTGAAGATATCTTTCCATAGATAGGCACCAGTGTAAGTTTAAAAAAAATGTATATGTAAAAGTCACATACAATCCAATGATAAGTGGGTTTAATGAGACAACAAGTTAGTATTAGAACTAAGGGAACAAAGGAGATAAAGGAAGAACAGGATAGTCAAAACCTTAAGGTGAGTTTAAGCAGTATAAAGTGTGAATTACAACACAAGAGAAACAGCTTGTGCAATGACTTGAAAGTCAGCCACGATCCAGTGACCATGATCCTTGGCAGGCTGGGAAGTTACATTTAGTCACCTCATTTTGATCAAATTAAAAGGGTTTGATGCAGGTTTAAGGGGGGGCAAGAAGAAAGACAGTGCTGTAAACACGTGTTTTCAGCCAGTAAAATTGAGTCAGAGTGGGAATTTCCAAGGGGCTCAGGAGAAAGCAGCAGCAAGAATTGTAAACAGTGGGGTAGTGCAAGGAATAGATGAGCAAGCACTCATAGCTCTCTGCACCTCTTTGCATAGAGACATCAGCATCTGTTGTTGTCCAGTGGGATGGAGAAGGAAAAATAGGAGGAAGCCTGGGAAGAAGAAAGAAATTTGTTTAAACCTTACCCTGCTTTTGGAAGGGTAACTGCCATCCAGCGTTTTAAAAGCCTGAGAAACTTGAGATTTTCATTGCAGAAGGCAGAGCGATGGGGCAAGCTATATGTCGCAGGAGACACATTCCACAAGGAATTCCTTGGTATTGGGACTCAAACTAAGTTTTGAAGTCCAGAATGCTTTAAAATCTCATTCAAGATAAAGTATACTACATCAGTTATGAGAGCTTGTCAGCAAGCTTGATGGTGTTATGCATACTCCGACTCCTCCTCCCCCAGGAAGCTGTCCTCTGTTAAAGGCCTCCTCTTCCAGCCCAAAGGAGAAAAAACAATAATGTTTAATTTTGACAATCTTTGTTGTAAACTATTGCATAGCATGTTTCTGTAAAACAATTAGCATTGTTGCTATTTGGAGGAGAGCCAGTTGAGCTGCGTGTGGTGATGTGTGTTTTATATAGATAGCAGTAAGGATGCAGTAGAGAAATGTATAAGGCCAGCCCCGTAAAAAAAAAGTCCTGCTGAGAGGTAGCAGGTGTAAAGGAAAAAAACCATATAGTGTAACTCTCGCTAATTGTCGAGTGTGAGGCAGCTCTTTCTAGAAGCTGAGGTGAGCCCTGTTGTCTACTTAATCGAAATAACTTCATCAATCAAGATTAGCTGAGTCAGCATAATAACGAATATAAACAGATAAATAAAACAGTTTTCCATAAAAAGGCAAGTCAACTCAAAATTTTCCCTCCAATAGAATAAAAATATGTCACTCAAATGTAACTTTCAGCGTGTTAAATCACATGCTTATCAAATTCTGTCTCACAATCAAAAGAAAACAATATTGCTTTGATCCTAATAAAGAACTTCCCACTACTTCTTTTTCCAAAATAGCTTTTTAACTTAACTGTAAGAAGTTTGAGTTTCAACAGTGTCCTGGTTTGGGTTGAAATAGAGTTAATTTTCTTCCTAGTAGCTAGCATAGTGCTGTATTTTGGATTAAGTACGAGAATAATGTTGATAACACACTGATATTTTAGTTGTTGCTGAGTAGTTCTTACTCTAGTCAAGAACTTTTCAGCTTCTCACACCCTGCCAGTTAGAATCTGGGAGGGGGCATAGCCAGCACAGCTGACCCAGATTAGCCAAACAAATATTCCATATCATATCATACCAAGTCATGCTCAGTACATTATCTGTGGGGAGGGGAGGGAAGGGGAATTTGCTGAGGTGCGTGCACCAATGCTCAGGAATTGACTGGGCATCGATCAGTGAGTGATCAGCAATTTTGCTGTGCGTCACTTGTTTTGTATATTCCTGTTATGATTATTATTATTATCATCATCTTCCTTTGCCATCCTACTACACTGCCTTTATCTCAGCCCATGAGTTTTACCGTTTTTTTTTCCAGATTCTCTTCCCCATCCCACTGGGGGAGGAGTGAGCAAACTGCTATGTGCTTGTTTTATCTGTCTACTGGATCAAACCACAACAAACAGAATGGATTTTTCTGACCAGTATGCACACACGTACATGGATCAGAGGACATCGTAAAAAGTTATCATTACTATATAATAATAATGAAAAATGAAGCCCAACTATAACACATATGTGCCACTAAACTTGTCACTACTATATTACCTACAACAGCTAATATTGCTTGGAAGAAACAGCAGTTTTAAGGGACTTATTTAAGCAACCTTCTACTGAAAAGTCAACTTCACTTTTTATGTCCAAGCCAGTAAATCCCAGGAAAAGTTTCCTTCTCAGGGATATGTTGGTCTGAAGAATTCAGGCAGAACTGTGAGGATGGGCCACTTCAGTGATCTGAAAGATGTTTGTACCATTCATCCTTCAAGCGCTCATTCAAACCCAGTCTAAGCTTAGCATCTCCAAGCTATTGTATACTGTGAGTCAAGTGTGGGAAATCTTGCTTGGGCCATGATGCGCTGGCGTCCATATCACAAAACTGTTATCCATGCAAGCAGGAGTAGCAGTGGCTGTGCTGTCCTTCAGAGGTTTCTTCAAAATAGGCCTGAGACACCGGGTTATAAGAGGAAACTTATTCTGACACTGCTTGTTCTGTGAATAAATATAGGGCTCTGGAGTTGTCAATACAGCAGTTTTGCTACCACTCGATTCAGTGCAAAATAAATGAGGATATTTTCCTCTTGCAGCATGTATTAAATCCCATTAGCATTAATGAGAGTTACACGTGAGTTTGGCAGGGAGCATATACAAAGTGCAGAGCAGACAGTTTCCAAATTCTCAGCCCTCCCTTAATTCTTTCAGCCATCTTTCCTCTATGAAAACCTTACTGTACAGAGTCCAAAATAAAAATAGTAAATCAAATTACTGTATGTACGTTATATTAAGATGATACGTTGAGGTGGAGAAGGAGGAATCCAAAGGGCTAATGTAGAAATAATTACTGTGCTTGCATTTAGCAAGGTGTTACCAGTTAGACTCACAGACAGTGGTAATATAGTAGGAAACCTTTGAGTCGGCCGAGTAACTTTTCATAGCACACTGGTAAAATAATAAATTGTGTCATGACTTATAACATTCAATAATTTCTCTGATATATTGCTACAGCCACTTTTTCCACAGTATAAATCTCATATTTCTGTGTCAAATTAGCAATTTCCATATTGCATTTCAGCCTCTGTCTTGGAGTTAGGAGGGAAAGTACACCAGAGCAATAACAAAAGGAGGCTGACTGTTCTTTTGAAAAAAAAAAAAAAAAATCTAAACAGGAAAAGCGAGAAGGAAATGTCAGAATTTTTTTTTTAACATTTCACAATACACTAACTGATGCCTACAGGAAAAAAAAAAAAGACAGCAGCTGCTACAACATTGCTTCATTGCAGACATAGCAGAGTAAAAGCTGCGGATCCATTTTGCCTTTTTCTTCCTTGATGATATCACTAAAGCATTAATGGAATACTTACACTCTATTGGTACAGTATCAATTTATCTACAACACATTCTTTATTGGTTTGAGTACAGATATGCTATTTTTCTGCATGGGAAGATGGGGAAAACAGGATTGCCTGCATCTTTTAAAGAAAATACATTCTTTATTAACCAGAAACTGAAAAAAAAAATAGTACAAAATAAAACAATATTGATATTCAGGTTAGGTTAAGACAACAACAGAAAAATTAATTTGGAATTTAATTATTATAAAAACTTTTTTGACTTGGCCTTAAATTATCCATGCAGTCTCTATTAAATCTGGCAGTACAAGATGTACTGTTGTTGTTGTGACTGGCAGTTCATGTTAAATCAAATAACCCAAAAATAAAAAGTAGCTTTCTTTTAAGGAACATCTACTTTTAAAACTAATTATTAGAAAGAACAATAGGCTGCCATTGTCCTCATTTGATTATGAAACTGCGAATATTTACTGTTTATTATCCACTTAAAATTTTATTTATCAACACATAAAAACCGTAATGAGTAGAGCATAGGATAATTCTTTCTACAATATTATTAAGTATGATTTTGAGTTTGTAGAAAGATAAGGGGTTTTTTTTAAACAAGGAACCTTAATGATCATGTACTGTGTTGTTGAAAAGTCCATACGAAAGGAAACTATTACTGGTACCAGACAGCATCTGTCTGAGTGGAATTCTCCACCCACAATTTTATTCTGAGCTTGGCAACCAGGTTCCCAATTATAATTCCCTAAGTCCCTTCACTCATCAGTACGATTTGGTTTTCAAGCACAAGGAATGATCACACTTAACATCTCTTTACACATTGAGGAAACGATAAAAACTTGAAGAGCTAGACAAGATTCTGCCCCGATTTTCAGCTACAAATGAAATAGAAAGCAAGGAGCAACAGCCAAATTCAGTCAGTCCTTGCATCTAGCTAGCAGCAAAATCAGTTGAAGCAAAAAGGTTGAGGAAAGGAGGCAAAGTTTCAACAATGTTCGTGCTGCCTAACAGTTTACTGCTGGATCCTCAGCAGCATAAAGAAGATAAGTGGGATTAGATCAGCTCTTCTAGACTGAGGAGAAGAGATGTAACAATGGAAGCTGGTAGAACAATTTTGGAGACTCTGGTCTCTTGAAGAAAAGGACAAAGATTTTTACTACTATCCCTTCCAGTCAGAGCTGCCATCTTACAGGCTCTTCACTGATTTAGTATATGTAGCAACCCAGCTTCCCGGGGCTCTAGAATATGTCAAAATCCACAAGTGAACCATGGCTATTTTGCTGCTCTAAACTGCTTGCTTAGTCTGTGCTTAAGAGTGGCTCTGCTCTTAGCCATGCACTTCTGGATAGTACTGACCCATCAGGTCAATACTGAGAGGTACAAGAGCTTAAATATTTTTCAGTGTTTCAAGAATTTCAGATTTCCAGTACACAGGAGAAACTCTGTGACAGCAAACATCTTATTTGCTATCACACAGCCAGCTTCAGTTTTCCAGCTCCTAAGTAAATTACAGAGAAGCCTGTCTGTTAGTGCCTAAGGAAACAGTAAGAATCAGTATAAGAGCAGAGCTCAAAATACACAGAAACAAGTCAGTGTATGTAAATGATCGTGTCAGAGGGCTAATTTTAATGAATGAGATCCTTTGTACCCATGAATAATGCCTCAAATGTAATTGCAACAATTTGTGAAAACTACAGGTTAAAAAAGTCACAAGAGGTTGATTTATTTATTGAAGGGCTTCTCTAAAGAGAATTACTGCAGGATTTTGCTGTAACTGTTTTAGACTGACTGATCCGCCCAAACTATTATAAAAGCTGCTTTTCCTAAGAGTCATATAATAAGAGGACATGAAGAAAGGATAGGGAGAAAGAGGGTGCTCTGTCATGTATGAACACAGGTATGTGACCAGGTAGCCTATTCTCCTCTGCGTTACTACCTGCCTAAAGCATTTCTTGAATTGGTGGCATAACAACAGAAGTTAAAGAGAACCAATTGCTTTTTGCATCTAGTGTTCAAAGGCCCCAGATCCTCATTATCTTCCTTGCTATTTCTCAGAGTAGATGATACAATCCTCTGACTCTCAACAGATCAGCATGAATGCCACATACTGCCATATGGCAGTGTTGGGAGTGGGTAACACGCCAATTTTATCTAATATGCTGTCGCCAATATAGCAGCAGCTTTCAGGCCAGCTCCTAGGACACCACCAATAATTACTGGTTGAATTATTTGTGAGACCAGCCATAGTAACTACTACTACTGCTCTCTGCTTATATTTCCAGTTCCCTTTCAGTGAGCGAGATGGGCATGCAGTGAGTAATGGCTCCAAGAGAAACGGTTTTCTGAAACAGTGTCTCGCCACAAAGTCCTTTCTGGGCCCATTAAACGAGCACTAGCTGGCACTGGAAAATGATACTGCAGAGATATTATGCCCAAGAACAGCTGTAGAACTTCAGCCTGATGTAAATGCTTCCTTTGATGTCAAAGAAATTCTGTAGCTTAGTCTTGAGCTGTAACAACAGGGTATCGGCAGCAATAACTAGATGAGCTGTGAGAAACAGCCATTGCTAGCCTGGTTTACCAGCTGCAGATATCAACTGTTGGACTGTTAGAGTGGAAGTGCAAACTGCCCTTTTAGAGCTTCCTGCTATATGTGCCTTGTAAGTCTTGCTGTTTCTTGGAGAGCGATGAATGTAGCTGTGTGTTTGTTTCCTCAAGTGTCTTCGCACAAAGTTTTCATGTTTATTAGAGGAAAAAAGGTACTTCTACACTGTACTGCATGACTATCATCTATACACAGCCGATCTACAAAAAAAACCCCACCAAAATATCTATCTTGTGTTACAGCTAATTTCTGCTAGAAATCTACAAGACCAATGGACATAACTTCACGATTAGCTAGAGACAGCATAAAACCTTCTGCTAATGCAACCTGAAGGATAGCCCATTAAGTTAAATTCCTGTGGGCTGATCTGTGCATATTCTTTGAGGAAAGAATATCACACATTTTTGAGATTTGCCTTGTATAGCAAGGCATAGATGTTTAGCTTCTGCTGGCTGTTGTAGCTTAAATCTGTGGAGGAACTGATACAGGTTTCTCAACACAATAAGCCAGAGGGCTTTTTCAACTCTGTGGAACTGATTTTGTATACTCTGCATAGCTGTTTTAAGGTTAAAGAAAATGGATGATATAAATTCTTAGTGAAAATAATCCCAACACTTTTCCCAACATATATTTTTATGTAGAAAGGCAGATACAGTTTTCACCAGGATAGCAAACATCAGTACCAACACATGACCTTGCCTTGAAGCACATTAGACTCTGTTTTTACCTTGCTATTCTTGACACACATGTACTTAGAAACTCAGGAAAGCACACAATACATGGTACTTGTGCTTTTGCTTTGGCAGTGTCGGCATCACAGCCTAGGGATGATGGTGGTTTTTTGTCAGCAGGCAGTACACACGCTCTGTGGATCTGTGGATCTGTCAGGTACTGTGAAACCAAAGAAGCTAAAGCCTCACTGAACTGCAACACTGACTCAAGAGCAGAAATAAAAAGAATTCCAGAATTAAGCAAAAGTATTTTTTTAAAAATAGGTGTGCTGCGCACACCAATTGAACTGGCAGACAAGTGACATTTCTGGCCACAGTTTTCCTTTCTATGGCCAGTCAGGCCAAAAGGCTAAGGCAAGACCAACAGATATCTATTGTTTTGATTTGGCTGTGAAACTTTCATGGGCAGTTGGAAGGAATAACCACAGCTGTGAGCACTCCAGAGATGGCTTCCCTGTGTTGCAAAGTTAGAATCACATTTATACTTCGAATATTTTATACCTGAAATTTCAGATTTTGTGCAGGCATGTTAAAAATTAGCTATACTGTTAATTCAGGTTTTCAATGAATTTGGAGCATACTGGGAGTTAATGGTATTAATAGCTTTGTGCAATATGTTTCCTATCTGTTACTTCAATTGCTGTTTTAAAAATACATTTGCAGTGATAAGAATCACCATTCAGAGATTTGTACTGATAAAAAAAGCCTTACTGATAACAAACTTGCACAGACAATCCAAGTTAATTTTTGGTTTGATTAAAATGCACTGTGTATATGATAACCATGAGATCTTATGGTCACACTGTGATTCTCAAGCAACACAGATGTGATAAGTGCTCATTTTTAATCTAATACAGTTAGCATATGCACTAGTGCTATGTTGGAAGGGGACATATGTTCAAATAGATGAAAGTAACAAGGAACTGCTTCAGGATCCCCAATATCAACAGGAGTCGATGGTTCTCAGTTGGAGAGAATATCGGGCAAAAAAAGAGATGTCCTATTATCATCAGTCTAGTTCTTGAATCTTCCCAAACAAGATCCTCATCATTTTAAAGTGTTGACAGAGGCAGCAATTTAAGGTGAAAGAAGAACAAGAGTTCAAAAACTAGAATGAGATTTAATGAGGTTTAAATCTACCTTTCTTTAGGAGAAAATATCTATCGGATACGGATCAAGCTATGCAGACAACAATTTTTAAGGTTAATGTAATGATTCTCCACAATGCTCCTTGACAGAAAGCTGAGTTTTGAAGGACATTCCCATCACAGCAACATTTTAGCCAGGTCTCCTGTATATCAAAGAATATGTGACTCTCTGGCATTGCACTGTACAACAGTTGATACTGTCAACCTCAGGGCCACAGCACTATCACATTTGAGACAGCATTATTTAGGGGTGATATCCTGTTACAAAACTCCTGATTCATCTCTGGAGAGAGAATGGATGTCCGGAAGTCACATTTCCACCTTTTTATTTCTATTGCATATGTCTAAATCCCACACTGCACAGCATTGTGGGTATGACCCTTCTTGATCAATATCTTGGCATTGCCCTCCAGCTTTCTGTACTAAATCTGGATCTTTACATCTTCAGAAAAGAAAAGATGCAGAACATAAGCACAACTTCAGCCGGAAGCTGAACAAAGATGGCATAGCACAGTTATAAAGCATGAAATAAAACCAGAAATAGCATGCTTGCTAGGTATGCAGACTCCTAGAGCACAAGCAAAGTCTGGCTGTGTAGTGTAATTTAAACTGAGAAATGATATCAAGACTTCAGAGCAGTAGAAGTTCTACAGGTAAATAGTGTAGTCAGAATATTCTGGATACATGCAGAGATAAAATGTTCATGAATGAAGTAGTACATACTCACATAATTAAAGACTATATTGTAGTGCATATGCAAAAGGGAACCAAATTAAAGTTCTACTGGCATCTTTAATTCTAACACTTCCATTATATACATATTAGTTAAATCAATCATTGTAATTACTGTAAATACAGCAACTTAGCAACATTTTGTAATAAGAAAAGCTAATTTTCATGAGAAAATCTGGCATCATAAAAGATTGTCAGTAAAATACCTCACAGATATGCAACTTCAGGAAAAGAAAGCATGGTTTACCATCTCTAAGGAATTAGCCAGAGCATTTTTCCCTTGAAATTCTCCTGCATGAGAGTAAGATCAAGGCTGCAACAAGTACTTCCTGAGCTCAGAGGAGTGCTAGCAAAGTTCATGGTACTGAAAGCCACAACGCTTATGCTTCCTCTGTGTTGAGAGCATTGTCAGGACTCATGCACTCAGTTTTATTTAGTGAAACACCACCTCTGTTTCTTCCCTACAGTTTTCACATTGGCATCTAGAACTTGTACTTGAGATCATCAGCCTGGGTGCACTATACTATATTCTAGCATGATTCCTTCAGCCATGTCCTCTGCAAACTGCAAAACTCATCCTTTATTCCTTTGCTTTTGTACAGTCAATACCTAGCCAGAACTAGCATGTAAAGCTAATATCAATCTTTGTGCATGGAACTATCAAATACCTTCAATTTCTTCCACAAAAATCTTGTTTCTGAAAGACAGTTGCTAGACAATAATGAAGAAACTGTTGCTAACAGAAATGAGGTGTTGAGGTTTATGATAAACTTTCTTATGGGACAGTACTTGTGCAATATACAAAACCCAGTTCACCACTTTAATCACCTAATGTGAGAAAACTATAATTTCATGTAACATGCATTGCATACATCTGTTTATTAAGGGATGTGAAGAATAGTGCATTAAATAGAATTAGAACAGAAATTTTTAGGAAGCATTTACCTGGACTGATGCTAAGAGTAATACAGTATACATCAAATCTAAAAATAAGAAAGAGGTAAAGCATTCATCTCTACCTCTCTTAAACAGTAAAACAAAAAAAACCCCAAAAACAATCCAACCCAAACAAAACACATAGAAAAAAAAAACCCAAGCCCCCCAAAGCAACCAAAAAACATCCCGAACCAAGATATCATACAATCCTGGCCAAAGTGAAGCTAAATAACACTTAAATCTTATACATGGGCTAAGGTCTCAAAATGAAAATCTTTGGTTCAGCCAGCTGAAATGAGTGCAGTGTACCCTGAAGAAGAGCCACATCTAGGCAATATGAGCACTAGCAAGAGGATATTCTAGAAGAACAGCACTGGCCCTTGGCCACCACATTAACATTCCAGCAGCCACTCCCATTTATTAATATTCATAAAGATATAATAGCCTTTTCTTTTCAGTAGTACGTGACAGGTGGAGATAAGAAATAGCATCTTCTCCTGACCTCTTTAGGTCCAGTCTGTAAAGAATGATCCTTGCCAGCTGCTCTCCTTCTCTTCTAGTGCAAATCTCTGCGCATGTAATAGTACCACCAGAAACAACAAAAATAGCATGGTAAACTGGCAAGCTTTTGGTCATGAAGTGTTTTGACATCAACAGAAAGTTGTGTCGCATTTTAGGCTTCTACCTATAATATTTTTAAAGGATTTCAAAATAGAAGGAAAAAGAGGACATTACCAACCTTGCAACAGATTAAAAAATTGAAAAGAGAAACTAGAAAAACTAGAAACTGTTTCAAGAGGGTCACAAAGATCTTCCTTAAATTCTATGCCTGAGTTTGAGGTGTGAAGCAATTTCTCTCTCTGCTTTTTCCCAGTCCATCAGAGGAAACAGAGGAACAGAAGTAACCAAAAGGAGCCTATTATTTAGAATCCTGTTTGCAATAGCTGTTAGCTAGATAACAAACAATTCCTACAATCAAGACTCCTGTTCTTACAAAATTATCAAGGAATCTTTAACTACTAAATTACTCCAGTTTTCTAATTAATCTGAAAGGTATAACCTAATACAGCAAAATGGTAGGAAACACTCATTTACGAACAATTCTGTAACAGGTAAGGGTAGGAGTTCAGCTAAATAATATGTGTTAATTCAATGACTGAATAATAACATGCTAGACTCAAACAGTTTGTCTTGTACTACTGGCTGGTTTGGGTGGTTTTTTTAGTTTCTAAAACAAGTGACTGCGGAACACCAAAATCAGTAACTGAAAGAAGCAGTGTCTATGAGGATGAAATAAGAAAAAAAATAGGAAAGAAGAAAAGGCATTATTTACTGAAAAACAAAAGTTTAGGAGCAAAGTAGCTTTGTCATGCTTTTACCTTAAGGATCAGAAGTGGAGTTATACTTTAAGTATTAGGTGAAATGAATTTGATGGATTAGGTCTGGTTACTAGCCATCAGGTTACTAGCCTCAAAACAAAGCACATGCATACACATCATACTACAAGTAACTGTTCTCTGCTTGAGACGATTTCCTTCTGGAAATAACATAAAGACAAATGAACTTCTACCTCCAGGGAGAAGTGTCCCTCAATAAGGCAAAACAATATGCACTCATAAAAATGCTACAGTGCTGCTGCTCTTCTTCACTCTTACAAATAGAAGCAGAAGTCTGTGTCTCCTGGTAGTTAGAAGTAGGCACTACAAGAACCGGGACATTAGTAGTGTGTGGGGGAGGGGGAGCTGTGGAGGGAAACAGCCTGGAAAAGCGCCCCCTTTTTTTTAATAGAAAAAAGCTTAACATTTCTCTCAGCTGGGGGGATTCTTCTCTCTTATGTCTGTTGCTGTGTCCTGATCCTTGACTGTTCTTCAGTGAGAGGCAGCATTTCTTATGAAAGTCTGATATAAAGCACTTTCTACTAAGATAAATTATCTTACTTTCTTTGTTTTTCTTTCTATAGTTTTGTATCTTTTTCCAAACCCTTTCCTGTAAACTACTTTTGCTATTTGCCACTAATTTCTGGAATTAAACTAGGCTTTAGCCATCCTACTTATGTTTGCCCTATCACTCACTAAATCACCCCAGAACACCCTGCAATTCCTTTCCCCAGAACTGATTCCATTAGGAACAATTTTCTTAAATGTTTGCCATTGAGTATATGTACTGGTATTTATTTTGAAGCAGCAACCAATGTAAACAAAAAGCCATGAATTCTGGAGTATTTTTAAATATATCTTATCTAAATTACATCTCTTTACATCTAAAGCATGATCCATGATCAAGAAACATCAAAAGCTACACTAATCAGATTAAAACACAGGAATTGTCTCTAAAGCAAAGTGCCATCCACACAAACACCTCTGAGGATCCCCTAAGAAATCCCTAAGATCACAAAAGTGTTTCTTGGTTATCATTAACATCCAAGACCTTTCTACTTGTGACCATTCATTGTGGATGAAACTAGAAAACTTCTTTGAAGTATGAAAGAAACAGGCTATTATCAAGCAAAGCACATGTGCTTCATATCCATACTTGTACCTATATACATAAAAACGTTAGCAGAAATTTAGTGACCGGGTCACTTGTGAAAGCAACCCTTACAGTTTCTTTCCATTTTCCAGCCACTATAGCAAGCAATGGACAGAATATCATATGTTTGCAACACTGAAGACAAGGAATTTACTCAGTCTTCAAGCCCTGGGAAAGTGTTACTTAGTCTTAACTTCTTGCCAACATGCAGAAAAGCTACAACGACTCTGGATGTCAGCAGTGGCAAAGGTTACAGAGGCTTCAGCCCTGCTCTGTAATTTCCTTGTGCAAACTGCTCCGCAACTTCTCTTCTTCTGTAAGATTTTTACAAGTTACGTGCAGTCTTCATTGGAGAAAAATGCATCATTAAACAAGCCTACTAACATGGCTTTCACTATCAGGGTTTCAGAGTCTCCAAATAGTTGCCTTTTCCTCTCTCTTTAAGTTCCTTTCCCGAATGTAACCGATTCATAGCGAGTTAGGGATTCCCAACATGATAACTATGATTACACAGGTTATGCAAATGAAACCCTCTCTTGTAGTGCAGTTCATTTCAGTTCACCCACAGACTAAATCAGGGAGCTCCTTCCCTCCAGAGGCTCTATTCATCTCAAGTTCTGAACAAATCACTATGCAAACAGCCCTAGGACAGCATTTTACCCTTTTCACCATTAGAAGGGGGCATAAGACACCAGGGCTCGCATCAAACTGAAAGGCGTAATGAGCAGGCAACATTCTTTCCTTACCAACATAATTATTGATATTTTGGCTTAACAAGCCATAGAGCACATTTAATAACAAAAAAAAAAAAAATACCAACCCACCATCAATTAGAATAACACTACCTTTTGAAAATGGGTTACTATGTAGTAGTATGGCTAAACCCCTTCCTGTAGAGGGAATCAAGTCTTCAGTTCCCAAGCAATTCCTCTTGTTCTCATCTTTTCATGTAATTAGACAAATATTGAAATAAGTCTGAATCCTCATATTAAGAGCCATGCCATTACATATACTTTCTCGTTTATACAGGACAACAACTCTCGTCCCGCAGCTGATGATGACTTTTATCCTCTTTTTAGTTTGGTGTAGTCTTCAGCTATCTTACCTTTTCTGCGACACATCATGGCACCATGACACTGCATTTTCATAATCTTTCATTAATTTAGACTTCAAGTACAGAATCCAGGTGTTTGTGCCCAACATTTTCTTTGCCTTGTTACAATTCCTGCTGAAGATTTGATTTTTACTTTCATCCTTATGCCATATCTCAGCACAGGTTCATTGCTGAAATTTCAAACTTAGCCTGGTAATTTAAACAGGTGTTAGTGAATAGCTTCATAAATGGCAGTATAATTTTCACCCCTAATTAATAATGAAAGCCAGAATTCTGAATGAAACAAGAGGACTGTCCAAGTTTGGCAGACCACAAGGGAGAAAGGTACCAGCAGAGTAAGTCCCTTTCTTAAGCCAAGGTTTGGGATTTCTGATGCAGGTATTTCCTCAGCATTCAATAATGTAGGAAGTTGTACTATTCCAGGCACACAGCTGGTGGTCACTGGTATAGATGTATATACATGCCACATTCTATCATTCCAAAAGAGGGAAGTCATTGTTTGCTAAAAAAAAAGGTTTGAAACAGTGTTGCAGTGGTGTTGTTTTTTTACTGTCTGAATTCAGCACCTCTGGGAGGCAGTTACAGGGTTAACAGCTTTGCTTCTTTTCAAACTGTTAGGACATATGTTGTGTGATCTGTGTTACACAGCATCCTGCCAGTCTTACAGATATAGATCAACTGCTTACTTCAGTCCAAGCCTGAAGAACCAACTTGACTAGGACAAAAGAAGAACACTAAATGTTGCACACACTCACACGTGAATTATTGAGTGACTTCATTCAAATCAGTTTCTTCAGGCACAAAATTTACAAGAATGGGCTGGCAAGTACATGCAATATACTCAAAATCGCTGACCTAGAAAGAGGGACTCACTCCGTGACAGTGAGTGGCACCAGTTTGAGAAGGAACCTTTGAAAATTCCATTTGAGGACAACAGGACCTGGCAGCTGTCAGCCCTGGTAGTCAAGTCAATGGGGAGAAAGGCTTGGCTAGCCATGTCAGACCCTCGCCAAGCTGTATTGGCTAAGGCTTTAGCCAAACCTTTGAGCACACTGGACATAATTAATGCAGAAAAGGCCCTTTGCCCTGCAGCAGCCTGAGAGGAGCTGATAGAGAAGCATGGATATTGCCCTAATTTTATTCCTGGATTATTTAGTTCCATGCACTCATGAAATTAGGTATGTGCAAGGGTTCAAGAAATAATATTTTACTAAAATATTTTTTTCAGTTTCTGCAGGAACTTTGAAGGAGCCCAAAGTGTGTATTTTTTATAACCAGTAATTTAAAAGCGTGTGCAATCATCACCAAGCATTTTCTTAAAGGGTACAGATACACTCAAGCCAGAATATGTATCACTGTTTGTTGGGGACTCATATGAAGTCCTCTGTCCATATGAGGTTAGAAATTGGTGCTGCAAAAAACCCTGCCTTTTGTAGGCGTGTCTTCAGGAACCATAGGAATATACAACCTGTTATAAATTGCACTCCCATTGCATATTCAAGTTTTAGCTTATGTTCCGTTAGTAAAGTCGACATCCTTTATAGGTAAAGGTATAGATAGATTTTTCAGTGAATTATCTAGAATGGGAGCATACCTGAAAAGGTCTAACTTATTTTTAGAAGAAAATTATCTTCTCTCAATAGACTATGCAGAAAGCTAATCTTCTAGGCTCTTACAACTAGATGCTTGGTTTCAGTTTCATCTCACTTCACCATAACTATCTAACAGTTTCATCAACCTCCCTTTGCAGGCAACGGGGAGAGTTAGACACCTCGGGACTTACCTATGTACTCATCCCTTACTGTGGACCTGCTCACCTCTTTGAAGACTAAAGAAATGTGGACAACTCACTTAATTGAGACACTCAGCTCTTGGGCTTGAGATGTCAGGTGGAATTAGTCCCATGTTTATAGTGAATCATGTGATGAATCCCTCACCTCCTTTTAAACAAAACCTTTCTTTGCTAATCATAAAGAAATATTGTAAATCCATCCAGATCCCACTTGCTGCAATGCAAACAATTCTTCTCTCAGAAATGCACTGTTAGAATTCGCCACCTTCCTGCATACCCAGCACCTACGGCTGGGCACACTTTCCAGAGTACTCCTTCCAGCGAGTTGCCAGTTTGCTGGAGCTGTTGATGGTGATACAGCACCCCATTGACTCAGCTTCTGCCAAACAGCCCAGTTACTGATTTGCAGTCATAATAGAAGGATTTGGCCTCTCCTGTATTCTCTCTAGGCATCCATATAACATACTTAGGATGGATGCTGAGGATTAGACATACATAATACCTCCAAAAGAACTGAACAGAATGGAGCAGATTAATGAAAGTAACCACATCAAACCAGTGCAGGCAGAAAATATTCACCCCAACAAACAAAACTAGGAACAGAAGAGTGTGTGCGATTTGTGGCTAAGCAGCAACTCAGCACAAGTGTCAGAACGACAATTTAGATCTTCTTGATATCTAATCTTATGTTGTATTGAGGACATTACAGTGCAACTCTGAGTATTCCATTCTGTATTAGCTACAGCTGTACATATTAACTTCTCTACAACATTGCTTCTGTTCTCTTTCTGCCAAGCCTCATGTCCCTTCTTAACACAGCACTGAGGGATTTTTATTTATTTTTTTTTAAAATCACAAGTCACACACAACAGTCTGCTAAATCAAGAAATTCTCTTTAAGAAAAGAAATAGGTGTTGAGCCTCTAGAATACTTTTGGGTCACGTTTTCAGGCTTTCCTCTACAGCAATGAAGACCACAAATATGCATTAAAAAGACAAAAAAAAGAAAAAAATGGAGCAAGAGAAAGAAAATTAGAGTAGAATCACTTGCCTCCAGCATCTGGCTCTTGAAAAGAAACATACGTGACTACCATTTTTTCATTGCCGTCCACTCACGTGATCCTTACCACCCTGTATTAGATGGAGTGTCTCACTAGATGTTTCACAAAGGTCTCTAACTGCCAAACATATTTGAGGCCATATAATTTTACCCATTGATTATAAATTCTGTTGTTATGTAAGCATGTGGGCACACTTACCAGTTCATCATTTCTTTTGGGAAGCAATGGTTCTGAATTGCAAGCTGTAGTCAGCAACAAATTCTGCCTAATGTTCTGCTAGTTAAGTATTGCTTAAATAGGAATGATATCAAAGTGATAAATACAAGCTCTTTTTGCCTTGCTTTTTTCATGGCCTCAGTCTACATTTTATGTCAAAAAGTACTGTGAAATATTGTAGATGGAGCTGATAATGAAGACTAAAGTTATGGCTGTTTAACATTCTCAATTATAACCTCTTATTTTCAATCATTTATAACTTCGCCAAAAACAATGCCTCGAGCTGGTTTAAAGGAGGAGGGTTTCAGTAATTAAGTTAATCTGTTCCTGAGAGCATCAAGGAAAACTAGTCTTTAGCATCATCTTTAGAGAAAAAAAAAATAAATTCTTTGATGCATCTATACATTCCCCTACTCCAAAGCTGGCATCCACAAGTTTATAAAGGATTGTCCCAAAGTAAAGGAAGTTCATATTTCATGATGTCATAAAGCCTTTGGGGTAAAAAAAAAAAAACCAAACCAAACACCCAAAAGAAACCAACAAAAGAACCAAAAGAACTCCACAAACCCCCCATAAAATTAAATATTTTTAAAACCAATTACAGGAGTAAGGATCACAGCCAATGGGGTATATGCCCCAGGGTCACAATCCAGGCATATGTTTTGGGTCAGCCGATAGGAGTTGCACCAAACAGGGCCATCTAGCTTTCCTTAATTCCTCAGCGAATGGAGCAAACAGCAAATTTGAGGAGGAAGGTATGGATTAAATAATGAAGTGCTTGAGGAGGAGAAGTTTTTTTTAAAACAATGAAACTTTTGATTCTTCCTGTTTCTTTTCCCCAGAGGCTCTTTGCATACTGGTATGCAAATCTGTGTAAATTTATGCAGATGCAGGACCCACTCTGTTCTGTTTGCTGGGCGCTTGCCGGCAAGCCAAGCTCCCTCTCCCTGCAAGTGCCAGCCTGCAACATTTCTCTACCTTCCTGACCCCATGCTCCACATTTAGGAAAATGAGGAAAAGCTGTAGTACTGTATTAGCAGGGCAGGACATGCCAGTGTGCTGAGAAAGGACAGGTGTATGTTAATAAAAGTTGACTGTGTCTTTTCAAGGCTGATATTACTCCTAGAGGTGCCCTGTCCTTAGGTTGAGGTTTGCCTGCCTGGCACTGGGGTATCAAGTCCCCACAGCCATTAACACTGAGCAGGATCTATGATTTCTACATTGAGGGATGGTACTCTTTTTCAGACAGAAAAATTGAGGTTGTGCAGTTTCTTTTGCGGCATTACACCCCTCGCCTTCATACCTATGCTATGGTGGATTCAGTCCTCCCCTGGTGAGCTCTTGGAGTGCCTTTGACACACCCTAGTTCTTGGCTGTGCTGTCCCTGGCCCATCCCAGTCACTCAGTGCACAAACCAGTCCTTCAAAAAAAAAGCCACATCTCCTCTTACTGTTCCAAAACGTGTTCACCTTTGTTGCAGTGAGTTTTTCTCATATGGATGGCACCACTCCTGCATGCTTTATGTACCTCCTGTGCAAGCCAGCTGCTTACTCCTTCCATGCCTTCACAAAATGCATCTCTGACCACATATCGTTCACATCGCTCCTCACGACTGCAACACTTGCTCTGCATTTACATTCTTCCTCACTTCCAAATTCACAGCAAGAAAAACAACAATTCCAAAACTGTATAGATTTGGGTTAGAACCAAGCTTAATTAACCTATGAGCAGTACCAGCTACTAACCCACTGTTTCCCATCTGAAGGCCTCGGGCTAGGTACTTTGTGAACACTTCCATTCTGAAGAAAAGACAAAAAGGCTCTGAAAACAGTAACTTGGCTTTCATTTGCCGACATGGTTCCATGTGGGAATTGGCCCGAAAGGCCCTTTTCCCGCCTGGGATCTCAGCTCTGTATGAATACAGGTATCAATATTGATCATAACTGGAATCTTCCATCTCTCTGCAGAGCTAAACCCTTCTATGCCATCCTTTGCTTGCATCAGACAGGAGCACCTCTCACCCCCACACCTCATTTCACCCTTGTGTCTGCACCCAGGAGACTCCCTCAAGAGGAAGATTTCACTATGTATTTCAGGTTCAGGGTGTTCATGCTGATTTCCTCTACATCCTTATCTGAAGCTTTGGTATTTTGACACCGAGATATTTGTTTGCCCTTCTTTACTTTTTATAATCTTGATGCTTAGTTGCTGTGAGCTCTCATTTTTTGGCAACATTGATAAAGGGACTTGCTTTGTAAAAACAAGTTTTATTCCCCTAATAGTTCTAGAAGTAGGGCAAGCATGATTTAAATGCAAGAAATATTTATATTAATTATTTCTTTTGGTTGAACTGCAAGTAAGCATAGGAAACATTTATCTAGGTATTTACGCAGAATGTTTTGCTGTAGTACCTGAGCCACTAGAAATCAAGCCAAACATGGAAAATCCTCCTTCTTTAGGAATTGCTGCCGTTTTTTAGCTTTAGTTCTTACCATCATGCTTTTGCAAGTTTGACAGAGTAAATAAGCAATGCTGTGCAGTATTTTCAGCCCAATTCACAATCAGAAATCTTGGTCTTATGTATGGTAGGATTTAATTTACTTGATATGTTATAATTTTCATATTTGATTTTTTTAAGATCAGTGCAACCCAGTTTTTTGTTAATACCAATAATAAACTTGGTAGAAGCTGCAGCCTGAACAAGTGTTTGAGCTGGGATTAGCTTTACTGCAGTTCTGGTTACATTTAAACTTCTGACATAGCTAGAAGGAAATACTGTACACAGACAAACAAAAAATCTTTTTACTGGTATACAGATACGTATCAAATCAGTAGTTGAGCTACGAATGAAGCAGAGATATTTTACAAGTTTTACAAGCATTAATTCACCTAGTATGTTTTTTCTCTAAAGGTTTCCAGGTCTACCTTGCAGACAAAGGGGTTGGGCAGCACAGATAAGAACCAGACTTGAACTTTGAACTTTCTGAGGTTCAGATAGCAAAACTCCGTATTTTATTTCTTTTTGTTAGAGGCTCCTCTGGTGAGACACTGAAAGGAAGTATGTTATAGTCTACTGTTCTTCAGCCTATCCTCTGCAATGACTATAACACCACACATACAGGAAGGTATAAATAAAACAAAGAGAAAAATTAACTTCCTGAAAGAAAAACTCTTGACTGTTCTCCCAAAATTATGTGCCAGCCCTGACCCTTTGGATGCATCAAGACATCCAAGCCTTTTAACTTCATGAAAATCTGTTTAGATAGCTTACTCTGAGGGCAGATTTATGTCCAGAAAATTTGGAGTTGCTTACCAAAAGGATGAGAGTCATTTATTTTCCTGTTACAGGTCTGCCACACGAGTGAGATATCATCAGCTAAAATATTCAGCAGAAGCTAGTCGTCACATTTTTTCCCCTTCTTTTTTTGCTTTCCCTCTTTGAGACCAGTTACCTATTTAACTCCATCCTGTCAATTAAAACAGAGAAAAAACGCAAAGAACTAATTAGGCAACTGTGTAATTTTAATTAGCTGTTTTGATAATTAAACTAATTAGTTCCCCTGTGTTTCCACAATATGTGGTGGACTGGTTTTGATATCACGGCTTCAGAGTTCCATTCCATTAGTTAATTAGTCACTTTTGCATTAGAAAGCTTTATTAATGGCCTTAATTTGCAGTTGAAATGAGAAATCTGCTGTCAATAATTTGGATAATTGCCTACTGTTTGATTATAAAGTACAAAAGTAGCAGCACACTATTACATATGCAAATCCCAAGGGTTATTTCCTGGATGCTTAGCTTTCTTGATCTACATTTCATCCTCTCTGGCTTTCTGTTTTTTCTTGACCCTGTTAGGGGGAAGAGAATCCAGCTTATTAAGAAAATGAAGGCCTGTTTTTTTCCCCTTGTCCTGTACTGCATGTATGCTTGTGCCTGCAATTGTTAAAGTTATTGCTTGCTTTGTACCTAATTAGTGTCCTTGGAATTAAATGAACAGCTCTGTATACACCTCTAGCTCCTGCAGCCATGTTTGTGCATTGAATAATTGATTCTACTCTGCTAATCAGATAGGGACATAATGAGCCAGTTTAATTAAATGGGGATCTAACCTGGTGAACACTGGGAAAATATTTGCTCATTTACTTAGTAAAAGGCCACAGTTGCTTTTCATTGGATGAAAGGGAAGGTTACGGAAAGTAAAGTAGGCTTTGAAAGCAGAAGCAGTTCACTGGCTGTCTACCCCTTGCAAATCAGGCTACTTGAATAGCAAAAAGGTTTAGGAAGTTTTTTTTTAAAAAAAAAAAAAAAACAAAAAAAACCAAAAAAGGCTTAATCAAGGGACCGGGAGACACTGAAATTGCTGACAGGTTTCCCTGCCTCTCCCAAAGGCGTCAGCATCACTGTTCAGCTATGCTCTAAGAGGCAGGTTGCCTGGTCTTACAGCTTTCAGTGATTTGCAGAAAGAATTTCAACTCAGTTCATTGCCAGTTGGTGCCTGTGTAACTGCAATAAGGTAAGTTCAGTTGTAGTTTATCTTCTTGGTAGTAGTGGACTTAACTGCAGGTGCATATGTGTTTGTCTTTTGTGAAATATGGCCATTTATCTTGATGTTTCCTTATCAATGCTGCCATTAAGATTGTTAAGTTGTTTCTGTGAATGTTGGTATCAATATGAAAACTCAGGAGACCGTGACTGAGGGAGCAGGGGGAGGGTTGCCGGGAGTTACGTAACTTTAAAGTTTTTTTGGCTATTTTGAATAAGCAGTGAAAGGCTTTGAAGATAACATCTGATCACTTTCAAACTTTAAAGTGACTACAGCAATAATTCTTCTTTAACACCAGCTAAATCTTTGGAATGGGAAGATGATTACGTCTCTAAATGCAAAAGATTACCCACATCTTCAATGACAGCTTAAATGAAACTTAGTCTTCACCATAATCTGCAAAAGCAAGCACTAGTTAAATACACATCTGTAATTCTAATTGCACATCAGACCAACTTTACCTGCAGGGATAAAGTATTGCAAGGCCAATATAGAAACAACATGGTGCTCATCTGCTGTGGTGTACCAGGATGAAATAGCATATTGACCCTGAATCCATACTCTGAGTAAAAGCAATTGTCATTCTGCCACTGTAACACCTTGTTGCCAGTGGCGATGTAATTAAAGCTGTGAGGACTCATTTTCCATTCTTATCTCTTAAGCTCGTCTGAATCAGAAACTGTTTGTCTGTGGTAACTGAGAAAACGTACTACAAGGCTAGATGTTTATGTATGAATTTTTGGTAGTCTATTTTGTGGGGCGATGAGGGGACATCTCTAAGCATCTTATTTCAAACATTCATTCTCCTACTCTCTATATATGTATTAAAAAAATACAACTTGTGTGTGGAGATATATATGTAATTTTATATATTTGATTCATATACACATATATAGATAGATACATAGGCACACACACACATACAGTTTAAAATTTACTCACCCCCTTTTCTCCTCTATTAAAATTCCGAATAGCTAAGAGGATTTTCTCAATTTAGTCATACTTTTAATCTTCACTGAAATGAGTGATGACTTCTTATAATAAAAAGTTGACAGGCTTACATTGCGCACCGGTGGATTAGTTTCCCTTGGTGATGAGGTTTTCTTTTGTGCGCCGTGTGTCTGTTTGATGGAGGTTTAACAGAAAGCATTTTGGCAGAAATTGGATGCAGCAGGGATCATCTGGAGATGGCTGCTGTTCGATATTAACTGCACACAGTAACTTTTTTTTTATTTATTTTTTTTATTCTTCAGCCAGGTGACAGAAGCAGCCAAAGCATGTTTTCCCCTACTGAAAGAAACAGAAGCTTTAGGGGGGGAGACTGGAAAATCAAATGTGTCTGCATGGTATGAAACTATGAACCTCCTTAAGCATCACATTTAATTTCTTTTTGGCCATTGTCTAACAAAACATATGGATAAGGTGTTTTGCCACGAACATTTGCAGTCTTTCTCTCCTGAAAAATAAAATAATCCAAAAAAACTGTCCATGGGAGTAGGGGAGGAATAACATGAATTTAAGCAGGATACTGTTATAAAAAGTGTGCTTTCTTAGAATGTGCATAGGCCTAATTATTTCTGGAGAAAAGAAAATAAAAATAATTTCTTCAGCTTTTAAAAGTTTATATCAGGCACAAGGGGGCATAAACAAATGTATCTGCTTCCCAGTATCTTCAACAATGCTGCTTGGTAGTCATGATGAAGGTGTGAGGCCATTTCAGTGTCAATTTGAGAGGGATCCAGTAGCTGCTTTGAGCCCCCTGTGTGTGCTCTGACATCCATATCACTAGCTGAAATCTAATTCTGCAACAACTGCCTGACTAGTTCATAATTCTGTAACAATGATAATACTGGATGCAACTGAGTAGTTAAAGGAAGGTCTTCCCCAGCCTTTCTCAATGCAAAGCCTGGATACATCAAACTTTGACCAGACTCTGCTTTAGGAGATACCTGCTCTGGCCAGTTCACCCAAAGCTATGTTTCCCAAGTGGACCTCAAATTAAAAAAAAAAAAAATCCCTTCAAACAATGTAAGCTTTTTGTAAGACTTTCTAAATTCATGCTGTTCTGCCAGACTTACATCCATAAGAACGAGCAGAAAGATTCACACTATGCAAGAACTGGTCTCTCAGAAAACATGCCACACAGGTACAACAAATTCAACATCAGTTACATCCAGATAAATAAATATTTCTGGAAAGATCAAGTGAAATGGTTGAGTATACTTTAAAGTATGCCATGCTCCTCATGAGTGCTCTTACAATTTGCTTCTAGATGTCCAGATTGATTTCAATTTTATTTCTTTGAGGATTTTATGTTGTGTCAAATAGTTACCACTAGAATAGTAATGAGCAGCATCTGAGCACTTTTAGTACTTTAGAATTTTAGCTGACGATTTAAAAATGTAGTTTATTTTTTTTCAAATAATAAAAAACAATAGTCTCTTTTCTATTTCACTGTACTTTTGAGGACAGTTTATAACAGAGGAAGGAAAAGCTTAATCTGCACTTACCTGTGGTTCAGACAGTCAGCAGTGACAATCCCGCTTTCCTTGTCAAATTTCAAGAACTCACAATCCTTAATTTAAACACTTGAGAAATCTGTGGAGCTTGTCAGTCTAGTTAATGAAGCCTCCTCCTTCCCCCTTTTTAAACAAAATCTGACTTTCTTTAAAGAGCACTTAAGGCATATCACTGATTATACAAACAGGTTCTGTCCTGGAAGAGTGAATTATCCAGTGATATCTTCCTCAACTTTTTTCCCTCACCAGCCCCGATAGTCCACAAAAGCAATATTAGATTATTTTAATGTTAAGGAGCTACTCTAAAATAAACAACAGATATAGGTCATTTTCAACACAAAGAGTATTCAATACCTGATACAAATCACTACTTTGATCAGAAGACTTCTTGATCTTAGGTCATTTAGAGTATGTACATGAATTAATAATCCTTTAAAACTCTTATGCATATCTATAAAAATATACCAATTTTTCAGATAATTACAACACATGAAACTGCTTGCTCAGCATCACACAACATGTATAAGAGCAGTTAAATTATGATGATACAAGAAGAGATGCTGTGCGTTCCATTGTTCAGAAAATTAGATGAAATAAATAGATGGATTCGGACATTTTAACACTGGGTAGACTAATTAACAGAATTTATTTAAGAAAATCAGGTGCTGGAATAAGACTAATACCTCACTGTGCTAAATGCTGCAAAATACATATTGACATCCCTTTCTCAATGAGTTTATAATCCCCCTCTGGGACAAGACACAGTAAATGATTTTACACGTGGTATGAGAATATATAGCATGTTTTTTAATCTTTCCATTTCACCTTGTAATCATAGAAATCTAAAAGGAAAAACATACATGAGTGGCAGGAACATGAGGTTACATTGTTGAGTGGTTAGCATAAGCTACTTAAAACAGGTAAAATTGGTAAAATTGTGAGATTCGCTGCCTATCGGCAACAGTCAATTCTGATAATAATTCCTATAGTTGTCACAATAGAAGAGAATCTCAAGATGAAACATCTACATCAACATTAATTAACATGACATGAAGACTAATGATATAGTCATCTGCATGCGCTGAGAACAGTCAATGTGGAATATAGCAGATATGAAAGAATCCATGGCCCTTGATTACTGAGACTGACATCAGAGCCGGTTGTGAAATTATGATCAAACAAGGGCAGAATTGGAGGGAGGTAGGAGCTGAGATTTTGAGAACAAGTTTAAATCTAACATAAAAGAGGTGGAGTTACGAGGGGATCTACATATATTGTAACATGAGAATTAGGGGGCAGAAGACCTACATTAACCAGAGGTATTTTGAATATGTTGTGGAAATGGGAAGCTGTCTGGTTTCAAGAAGATCAGAGAACTATTAATGTTGAGTCAAGCAGCAGAAGATGAGGGATGTGAATGTGGAATCCTTTTATTGAAACCACGCATGAGCCAGACCTCTTTGTAGTACAGGGAGGTGGATGGCAAGACAAAGTTGCTGTCAGAAAGATGAGTGAAAAGATGGAAGACAGAGCCAGAAAATGGTACCTCAATTAGACACCAGTAAAAATAAAGGCAACAACAGTGTTTTCTACTATGAACAAACTTTGGAAGGAAGAGGCAATACAAGTCTTTTTCACTATCTGAATTTTAAAATTGGAAAGCTGATGCAAGGTCATGTCATAATGAAAGACAAATACAGGATGACAGTGGTTAAGAGCGGATAAGTAGGTTTGTGAATCAGTAATGTAAATACAGTAGCATTTCTTACGTGAAGATCAGCCAAAAGGTTTTCATCTGATCGTAGGAGGTATCTGGATATGTTCATTAAGATTCTTTTGAAGAAAGGGCTTGGACTTGTCAATTGTTTTCTAAGCGTGTGATAAAACTCCAATGTAATACCATAAAACAGAGTAAATATTTTTCATGTATAGGGCTGTACACTTACATATTAGATGCTTTTACTGAGGCTTTGGAATCCTGGCTTCTGAATGCATTGCATGTATAAAGGTATGGAAGTCTTTCATCTAGATGTGTAGCTTGATGTCTGTTTTAATTTTCAGAGGGCTTATCCTGAAAGATTTCCAGTTCAGTAAATGTTGTTGATAGGGATTTTCTATTTGTGTACTGCACGTATGAAGCCAAACTTCTTAGACTTTATTTGAAATTATTATATTTTAGTATCCGATATGAAATGGTTGAGCCATCCTTAAATTGGAGCAATTTCTATCTCATTGAAATTCATCATTTTCACACCTCCTGAAACTGAAAATACTTCAGGCTGTGGGCTAGAGACAGTTGCAGTCTTTCCAACGGAGAAGAAAAAGTTTTCCCAATATAAAGTAAGAGCCTTACCCATATGCCAAAAGGTGGTTTTGTGGTACCGTGATCACAGTTCAAAACTGGTTATGAATTTCCTGCTTGGACTGAAATAAAAAAAAACCCAACAAACATTACCAGAAACCTTACTTTTTATACAGCCCGTATTGAAGACTGAGTGAATAGACCAGCTGCCAAAAACCAATCTCATTTATGCTATCATTGTCTTTTATAACTCCCTTAGCCTCTGGAATACGCAAATATTTTTTCCACTTGCTTGATATTCATCAGTCTGTCAGCATTTGTCTGTCACATTTTAACTCTTTCTCTTCCAGACTGCAGTAGATAATGGAAAGGGTACAAATAAAGGTGTTCCTTGGAGGGATTCACAACCAGAGAGATCTGAAGTTAGAGGTTTGGATATATCTGTCAACAAGACTTACAACAGTTAAGGTGAATCATTCTAGCCTTCATGCAAACAGCTGTCCAGATATCTCTGGATTAATTGCTGCAGACAAGTCCAGGAGATTGAGGATAAAAGTTTGCCCTTCACCCAGAAACAGCAGTTCGCTGGCCATTAGTCTCACAAATGCCATTTCTCTCTCCACATGCTGACCTGAAATTCAGGTTGTGCTGGCCTAGTGTACTGAATCCAGTTTTCTGTCTGGCTGGGCTCTCTTTGAGCATAGTCCAAAATGAAAGATTTGAAACTGACTGATAGTTAATGTGATGCAGTTTCTTCCTTGAGGAAAGAAAGGGACCTGCCCTGAAAGGGCAATTGATTAATTTAGCCAAGAGATATATAGTTGCTCAGGATAACTAATGTCACAGGTCAGAGCCAGAGGTCAGGATGAAATAACATTTAAGTTTCCATTGCTTCTGGAGATGTAAATTTGATTTCTGTAATGAAGGCCAAGGTGTTTGTTGATCAGCGGGCGGGGACTAAATCGCTGTGATGTGTGAACATAGTCCTTGACAGAGACCCACTTCATCTCCTGGAAGGACTCAGATTGCCCTGTGTTTGCATACAATACATGATTACTGACACTTAAGTCAGGCCCAGGAAGAAAGCGTGTCACCACACATCATTCTGGATACTAGCAGATAAAGGAGGGACTGAAGTCCTGAGCCTACACATCACATATGGGTACACAGCTGTATGTCCAATACATGTAGCTGAATCAAGTAGACATTAGGTCCACTGGGTCAAATTTACTGACTTACAGACAGTGTGCTCCTGCTGAAGTCAGTGGTATAAGAGAGGTACAAGCCAATAAAGAACTCGGCTTACTGTATTTCACATACATATTTAAAGCAGTGTGGCTTTGCATGTACATTCTAGCTTTATTACATGAATACATATGTTCCTGCTGATGTAATTCTCTCAAAAGATATAAATAATGGATATTCTTCATAAGCAGTTGACCCCCTGGAAAGACTGAAATCAGAGAAAGGGAGTTTGAGCTGCCTTGCGCTATTCAGCTTGCACCTGCATTCAGAGTTGCTGGATAAAAGTCAGTTAGAGGAATGTCTGCAATGTGTCATTGCCTGCTGCCTCCAGTGTCACCCTGGTCTCTAGCACCAAGAAGTCTATTAGATGGAAAAGACAGGAGGAGAAAAACAGTTGAAGTAATGTAACTTGTTAAACCACTGCCCTTCAGTCTTTGGGGGCACTTTTGTTTTGTTTTTTTTAACCAAGAAAAACCATTTTGTAACAGGAGCCTTTAGCATCAAAATAGATGTGATACTTCCCCCTTTCAAACAGCCAGCTACAAGAGTAAAGGAAACAATTCTCAAATATTGTCAGTTCTAGGGTATTTTAATTGTTTGTGATAAGAAGCCAAAGAAGCGTAAGCACCCTTGAAGTCCTTTTTCCACTTAAACACAATATAGAAAAAAATATAAGAAAAACAGCAGCAAAGACCTTGTTTGCAAAAGACTGATGGATTTTTCGGAAGTAAAAAGCATTACAAAAAGCTGAATCTTGTCTCTTGTCCTTACCCATCTGCCTGGTCTGTGTAAGAGTAACTTCTTTTCTGCTTCTGATCTGCAAGTATGAATATTACCTTACCAAGATGGCTGTTGCTTTATTTTTTTTTCCACGTTGTGCTTCTGCTTTGTTTAAAAAAAAAAACTGGCTAGGACTGGACTGGTGGGAAAGACACCTAAAAGTTGTTTTTCCCCTTTTCCATCCCACAAACATTGCATCTTCTATAACAAGAGCTTATACAACAAGCAAGAATAACAAGAGCTAGTTGCTGTTAATACTTCCCAGGAGTGTTTCAGCACTAGTGGAAAAGTAGTGGGAATGCCAATGGTGCTGGCATTTTAATCACCCAATCTGGTCTGGAGTTGCACCAAACAGGGTTAGGAGAAAGTTCTTGTTCTTGGACTTCAGTTGCTTTCAGAGAATAACCACTGGAACAAGGAACCAAGCAATAAAACATCCAAGTAGTGTTATAGACTTGAAGTTCCAGCTCCGTAAATTGAGAAAGGTGGGTGCTCAGATCACTTATGTGCTCCTTGGAGGCACACTGACAACCAAACAAACATACACTTAAGCCTGGTTCAGCAGGAAAATGGAAGAACCAGCCTTTTGTCCCTCCTCACACAAATAAATTTAATACAGCTCTTCTTAGAGCGTATACACTCTAATATTATATTCACACATTTAGGTAAAGTCTGGCCTTTTAAAAAAGCATTGGTGTTAACAGAGTATTATTACGGGTTTGCACCTTTGTAAATGAGATGAGACTCCAATCTACTGTACACAGTGTAATTCCCCATTCCTCCCCCCCATGGTTTGTTATAGTATAAACATATCCTGCTTCTTTCATACAGCCACCTGCCATTTTTGCTTTATTGCTGCCAGAAGGTTTAAAGGCATGCTTTTAAATATCTTGAAAGTTTCTTGTTGATAAGAAATGATGGTTTTAGCACTTTCAAGTAAACAGTAACACACAAACATCACAAATCATGCTTTCTGATACAATCTATATTAGCTACATGAAGCATGATGGACACTACTGTGGAGGGAAGAAGGGGAAAAAAGCTCAATTTCTGGCAGGGAGACCTAGCAAAATTTAGTTGTAAAATGTGGGCTGGATATATACCACTTTATATTAAAACAATTAAATCAGATTTTGAAGCAGTCTCTGTACGTCTTCTGTTTGGCTAACAATCATTGCAGCTGTTCCACAGGTGGGAATGATGATACTGAAGCACATGAACATTTTGATCTATTGAAGTCCACAACATGATGGGGAAAATACCTGTTGATGTCCAGGAGAACAACAGCAAACACAATAACACAAGTCAGCACTTCTGAAATGTCACTGTAACACTGGTGCTTGGAATATAATTCCTGGAATATTACTGCTATTCCTAGAAGACTGACATAGTGAGATTTAAAAATCATTGATGTGTGTTTAAACTCTGTCACAAGAAGTAAGTCCATTCAACAAGCAGCAAATTAAAGAACGGGTGACCCAAACAGAGAGTATTTATTATAAATCATGAGTATAGTGCATGGATTTAGACTCTAAACATGACCTCCTGGTTGGGTACCTATGAATGCATATCCTCTGTCAAGAATCACAACCTTTGGGATGTCAAAAGAGCATGTTTTACATAAAGCTCAAACTGACAGGTGGTAGATTTATAGCCTCTGTGTTTGGAACAGTTCCTAGAATTGTATGAAGAACAATTAAGATCCCTCTTGGAGGGGGAAGCAAGAGGTGTATTTGCACCCTAGAGTGAATATTCATAGGAAAGGACTCAAGACACTTTTAATCTTTTCTCTCTCCATCTGAGAGCTTTCCACGAGTACCTTCCCATTTCTGTTGGTGTCTTTCACTATTCATAATTCAGCATGCTTTAGTCTATGAAATGTTATTCTGATCTTCACTATCTGCCTTGAGGATTTTTTTGTTGGTGGAGGAGTGTCAGAAATAATTTGACTATTTGAATAACACAGGAGAGTTACTGCTTCTAAAACAGGGTTTTAACTTGAGAGAAAATCCCAAGTTTCTTTATTACATCAAGACTCTTGTGCCTTTACTTTAGCAAAGACAAATCACATTCCTGCAAGTTTTACAAGGACAGTGACTCTATTTCTTGTTGAGGAGATGTCTTCCAGAATAATAGAAACAGATCCAGTTTGGAGTATCACACTCACAAGAAGTTATAGCAAGTAAATGAGCATGAATAAGTGGAAAAATTTGGTCCTGCTTTGTTTGATGTTTAATCTGTATCAGCTTTGACTGCTGCCAAAAGACAATCCCAGATTCGTCCACTTACTCCTCCTATTTCAGTCACATCTGATGTAGTGCATAGGAGGCTCTGAGATGAATTGATTACTGGCCCGATGGAAAACTAGCCCATCAAATTACAGATCATGAAGCTACATGATTCCCTGATCCCTCCCTAAAGGAAACAATGGGAACACAGCAGCGTGGAAAGAAAGGGGAGAGAAGGGCTGGTTCTCTCAGCAGAAGCTTTCATCTGTGCCAAATCAAATTCACTGAGAATATGTGCTCAGAGGATGCAGGTCAGTGGGCACCAGAGCCATCCAAACAGCCCACTGCACCCTCCACCCTCCATGATTCACAGTCCTTTCCTTCTCAGGGCTGTATGAAGGTATCCACTCCTTTGCACTGATTTTGATCCTTACTAGACTCTGTCGTCAGCCACTTTAACTTAATAACCCACTAGAAAGCCATCAGGCTGGTTTTGCTAGGCTTGTTTTCTGGAGTGTGCTTTTTAAGTGTGCTATAATAGAGATCATATGGGACTGCGTGCTGGACATAGTGAGGCAAGATCTGGAGACAGGGTGGTGAGGAGAAAGGGAAAGGGGGAGCTTCTAGCAACACTGAAATTTGAGAAACTCTGAGTTGTAAGAAAAGTTTGTCAGAATTGGGTTGGGTAGCTTGGAAATCTGAAAATATTTTTACTTTCCATCTTGAATGTGTAAAAAGTCACTATAAAGCAATAATAGTCACCTCTTCCCCAAAGCTTGAAAGCTCCCTGTGGAGAGGGATCAGCTAGATCATCTCCTCTGTTCTCCTCCAAATCTACATTCAGATGACTCTAAGAGCACTGTTCTAACACAGAGACTGAAACTTAATTTTCAAAGTATCAAGATAGATGGCATAATTCATAGAAATGTATTCTGAACATCATAATACAAAGATCAAGCTATCCATCTGTAATTCCAGCAACATTTGCTCAAATAACTCATTCATCTGGGCAATTTACAAAATTGGCCTGGCTGTAGTCCTATTTGCATGATAACAACAGCTGACAAAAGTTCTGGGAGCCGAAAGGATGGCTCCATAATGAAGGCCTGAAGCTAAGTTAGGCAGTCAAGAACATCCCTTTTCATGGAATGAAAACGTCAGCTATATCTGTTTGCTCTTCACGCACAATGTCCAAAGAGACAAAACCTCCTCTCATTTATACTCAAGCAGAATTAAAAAAACATATTTGACTTAGGGAGAGAATATGAAACTGAGAGTCAGAAGACATCTAAGGGTCCATGCCATCTTTTCCTAACTTCATTTCTTTTGCTTGTGAGGGCTCCGAGCCTGTACTCTAACACCCATGTTTAACTTCATGCTTATCAGCTGCCTCTACTGCAGTAAGGAGGGATGGATGTCTCCCTGCATCACGGGATCTGCTGCATCTCCCCAGCAGCACGAGTTCTGTGCCCTTGCCTGCAGGGTCAGAAAACTGACCACAGCAGCAGCCAAACCAGCTCAAAACTATTTCTTGACCTGTCCTAGCTACCTTTTTTCCACCTCCTCCTTGTTCAACCCCCTCTTAAGCCCTAGGTGTACCACTTCTTGTAGGACCACCTGGTAAAAAGGCAGACTGAACTGATCTGAGCTTGCAATAGAAATTTTATGTAAACAAAGCCAATCTGCTGTAAATAGCTCTGTCAGTCCAATCAGGAAAGGGACCTGCAAGAGAGAAGGACTAAGGACAGTGAGAGGGCAAAGATTTCTTGTTCTGGTTTTCGTATCAATACAAGAGTCTTGGGGAACCACAGCCTCAGACAGGGGCCTAAGCCTGTAATATTATTTAAATAACAACATTAGAATAACAGGAATGGCTCCTTTTTAGTTATTTTGGGGCTACATTCAATGGGCACCAGAGTAATTGAGAAAAATTTGGGTTAGGGTTAGACTTTTCAAGCTGACATAGCAAAATGAATATGGAAAGTTTGTGATATCTCTCCAATGGTGGGGGTGGAATATTTATCTTTAACAGGAAAAGGTTGGGATTGCAAGTTCTTTTTTTTTGTTGGGTTTTTTTTTTTTTTCTGCCCCTGTATCTTCAAAAGAAAAAAGGAGAAATTTCCAGCTATAAAAGGTATTCATCAAGAACAGCCATCGGCCAGCACCACAAATGAGCAACTCCAGTGTGAAAACACTTTCAAAGTTCTAAATGAGTTGTCCCTGTGGTAATAAAGAAAGGCTGTTTTACAGCATGACAGTATGTAAGACAGCATTGTCAGCTACAGTTTATTTAAAGCACAAGGCCTGTAACAGGAAAATAATGACTTTAATAAAATTTACTATTGACTTTGTAGGCTAAAATCTTTCTGTCATCAGGAATACAGAAAAACAACCTGCCTGAAAGCCCTTCACTTAAATATATTCCTTTAATATTTCAAAGCAACTTGTGACTTTTTTTTTTAATATACATGCTACTTCAAAAGATACTGTAGTGGGGTGGAAATTAGTATTTTTAATAGAAAGTTGGAACTGCTTACATAAGGGAAAATCTGGTAATGACCTATGACACTGTCTACTGAAAGCAACATTTGAGGAAACTGCAAAAGCAGTTAATGCAATTCCTTGAAAAGCTGTATAAAGCTGTGTCACAAATGAATGATTTATAAATTACTGAACGTCCTTCTCATCTAGAGGATATCTTTTAATCATGCGTTGTAGTTTTCCGCGAGTGAACTCCGAAGAGCCTGCTGCAGAGATTCACAGAAATCTGCAGCATGTTAACAAGGTTGGGGTCATTTCTAAGAATTGAGGGGGGGAGAAAAAAATAAAAAATCCTCACATTCGGCATGATTTTACTTTCTAACCAGTTTGATTAAATGCACTATAGCTTGCTGGTAGTGTGTAAGAGGTCACGCTTTTTATATGAAAAACTGCAGAATTTTCATTCCTTTAATGTTTTTTTACATAGTTAAAATAAACTGTGGTAAAAAGTTTCCCAACAGTGTATGACAGCTCAATTTAGAGGTGAAACCTTTTAATAAAATCTCATGAAATGAATGCTTTGGTTTATGCACTCTGTTTGTGTTTCCCACTGGAGTGCTTAGCATTGTGAAGTGGTGGTTTCTTTCTTTACTGCTGCAGAGCAACATCACAAAAAGAGTCTGAAGCCTTAGAACAGAAAAGGCATAGCCTAACCATGGTAAAATTCTTGGTAAAGGAATCTTAATTTACAGTGAAAATGCTTTCCTCTTGACTTTAAAAAAATGCTATTGTGCATTAATTTACATTGCAGATAATTAATTAAAAATGAAGAAAAATATTCCACAGAGGTTTTTTAGAAAGGACTCTAGGGTCCAGAAATAGTATTAAGAGGGGAACCAATTAAAGATTTATCTGAAAATGAATAATTTTGCTAGGACTTTGGCAGTAGAACTGGCTGAAGCCACAGTTATTGTAGCTTTGCCTTGTTCCATGCACACCCACAAAATTCTTCTGATGTTTACTAAGGGGCATATCAAGGAAGAAGTAATCTCTCTACAAGGAAGCACAGTGTCTGTTTTCCCTAGTATGCAGCATAAGTATGACCTAAAAAAGTGACAGTGTGTTTCATAAACTCCCAAAAATGCAAACACGTTGTTCATAGAAAATGTAGTTCATTTCCATGTTCAGAAATGTGGAGCTCATTCACTGCTTGAGAACTAAGAAGGCAAAAAGAGTGAGGACCAGAGCAGGATCAAATCTGACAGAAAAAAACCTCTTACGCCATAGGCTCAACCTACACATACGGCCAACATGTTATCAAATGTTTTCAAGAATCAAACAGCCAACTTAATTTAAATCATTAGGAGGAAGTATCCCATTGAATGAATGTTGTGCCAGCCCTAAAACCATAGTCCTGCCAGGACTGGTTGTAAAACATGTGCTATTGTAGCCTTCCACAGCGGCTTAAAAGACTTTGCTGTAGTATTGACCTTCTGATTACGTATCTGCAGCTGCATGTTTTAGTGTTTATCACCTTTGGTGGGTTTCTGCAGCTAACAAGATGATTCTTCCTGTCGTGTTGTTCTAGCCTTTCATAATTTCATACCGAATCTCATTATGTTTTTCACCCTGATACACTGTGGCATAACAAACATAACTGCCCAGTTCACCTCTGTGTCTGTTGCTCTCATTTGGCAGCAGTCACCAAAACTTTGAGAGTTTGTTCCAATATAATCTTAGAAGAGATAATCTGAAAATATTTTGAGGTTTTATAGGTCTGCCAAATTTTTCTAAATATCAGGGTCACTAAGGATGAATTACTATTATTTTTGTGTGACTGCTCAATGACTCAAGGTTAAGAAGAAATGTGTACTACTACTTACAGATATTTAACCAACTGCTTAAAATACAGTGCAGTTTTTCTGGGTGGCACGGAAGGGGAAAGGGAGACAAATATGTCTCTCTTTAAGATGGACATTTAAGATGTCCCTTCTTCTCTGTCTCCCATCCAGTTTTATCCTCATCTCACACTGTGGAGCTAAGGACTTAGCCAGGGAGTGACCCAATGCAAAAGATGTACTTACATTTGATCTGTTACAGGAATAGTCCTCGGGGCCCATATTCAAGTTGCTATTTCACTAACTTCTGAAATAAGATGTGAATCCATTTTTGAAAGACCCATTTTTCAAGGCATATCAGCTCTCAGAAATTTCTATCCTTTTTAGTAAAAAATGCTGAGAGCTCATTGCTTGAAGAAAAAATCAGGACTAAAGAATCTCAGTCTAAATTTTGGAGCATGTCTTAAGCTCCATCTCTTCAAAGTCTACTCCTTACATTTTATCCAATCTGCAAGAAGATAGTTTTATTAATTTCAGCTGGAGGTTATGTTGTCTTTTATCTTATTTTTCAAGGGTGTGTGAGCAGAGGGGAAAACTTCACATCTATAGCTCATCAACTTTCAAAACTTTTTTTTTTAAGGCAGGATTCATATAATGTAAAACATAGGACATTTACTCATTAAACTCTTCCCTGGGTCCCAGAAACTCCAGTCATCCTACTATATTCTGAGCAGGAGGAGGAAGATCAGGCAAGATAAGGACAAAAAACAACCATTTTCAAGAGAACCTTATTATCTTTTAAGCCTTTTAGGGGTGTACCTATTTCATTTTATAGTTGTTCTCTACACTTTTCTGACATTGCTTTGCTTCTCAGTAAAGCTATTGGCAATTATGAGATCAACTGCAGGAAACTCATTACCTCCAAGATAAAAATAAATATCACTTGACAAAGATGTGCCATGTAAATAGTACTTTCAAATAGGCAAGTTAAAGTGAGAAATAGTCCTGAGAGGTGAAATAAGATGCCTAGGCACCTTCTAGTCATACCTTTAAAGCTTGGATAAATAATTAATGGCTTTATGTCATAGTATCTATATGTGAGATGTCTGAATTTTCTAGGATGCTGGATGGCTTAATTCAAGTACACACATGATCCTTAAATATTTTATGCTTTCAAGGATCACCTCACATTGGTAATTAAGGAGACAATAAGGCAGGTGTCCTACTGGACCTCATACTTGCAAATAAGAAAGGATTTGCTGGGAATTAGAAGGTCAGGGACAGCCTTCACTGCAGTGACCATAAGGTGGGGGAGCTTGTGATACCAAAAAGAGGAATGAGGCAAAAAGCAGAATCACAGCCTTGGACTTCAAAAGAGCAGACATTGCCTTTTGCAGGGACCTGCCTTGAGGAATCCCGTGGACTGTGGTCTATGAGAGAAAAGAGGTCCAGGGAAGCTACCTGATTTTAAACGGTCACGTCTACCAAGGTGAAGAAGTTCATCCCAAAATTCAGAAAATCAAGCCAAGCGGCAGGAAGCCTGCATGGATTAACAAGGAGTTCCTCATAAAAATCAAACATGACAAGGAAGCACGCTGGAGGTGGAATTAGGGTCAGGAAGAGTATAGAAACTTTGTTCAAATGTGTTGGGCTGGAATTAGGAAAGTCAAAGCCTACCTGGAGCTGAATCTGGTAAGTGCAACAAGAAGGGCTTCTACAGGCATATTAAGGGTGAAAGGAAAACTAATGAAAATGTAGGCCCAATACTGAAAGTCAGGAGAATGTTGGCAGGCAATATGGGAAAGGCTGTGGTCCTCAATACTTTATTCTCTACCAATAAGACCTGGCTTCAGGAATCTCAGACCTCTGAGTTGCATTAGAAAGTCTGAAGCAACCAATGGTTCACCCTTGGGGAAGGGGGATCCAGTTAAGGTGTTTTTAAAAAATCTAGGCATACACAACTCCATGGTGCCTGATGGGATGCAGCTGTAAGAGATGAGTGAGCTGGCAAGTGTCATTGCAAGGCCACATTTGATTCTCTTTGAAAGGTCAGCGAGAGATGTTTCTGAGGACTCAGTTCTTCATGAAGGCCTAGAAGGAGCATTTGAGGAACTACAGGCCTATAAGGCTCATCTTGATCCCTGGAAACATGATGGAGCAACTAATTCTGGAAGCTATTTCCAAACACACCAGAGACAAGAAAGTGACTAGGACTAGTCAGTATGGATTCATGAAGGGGAAATCATGCTTAATCAACCCAATAGACTTTTTTGACAACTAACTCACTGGGTAAGGGAGACCGGTAGATGTTGTTTATCTTCACTTCTGCAAAGCTTCCAATGTTCTCTCTCAAAGCTTCCAATGTTCTCTCTCAAAGCTTCCTCATAGGAAAGGTAATGAATTATGAGCTAGAGAAATGATCATTTAGGTGAACTGACAACTGGAAGAACTGCTAGGCTCAAAGGGTTATGACCAGCAGCTCAAAATCCATCTGGAAGCATCACTAGGGGTATACTACCAGTGCCAACACTGCACCACTGGTGCCAATATTGTTTACATTTTCATTAGTAATCTCAATGATGAGGCAAAATGCACTGTAAACACATTTACAGACAATCTAAAACCGTGAGGAGTTGGATTTGCTGCCATCCAGAGGAATCTCAACAAACTGGAGGAGCATTCCAACAGAAATTTCACAAAGTTCAGCAAAAGGAAGTACCAGGTCTTCTATCTGGTGAAGAATAACTCTATATGCCAGTACAGACTGGGGGCCCACCAGCTAGAGAGCATCTTCACAGAAAAGGACCTGAGGGTTCTGATGGATAGCAAGTTAACATGAACCAATAGAGTGCCCAGGAGGCCAGGAAAGTCAACAACATCTTTATCTGATTTGGAGAGCATTGCCAGCATGTCAAGAGAGAAGATGTTTCCCCTCAGTTCAGCACTGGTAAGGCCACATCACCAGTGGTGAGTGCTGGTTTCATCTGTGGGCTCACCAACACAACAGCAAGGAGTGAGGTTCTGGAGCGAGTCCAGTGAAGAGCCATGAAGATGGTTTGTGAGTATCTGTCAGCTGAGGAGAGGCTGAAACCTGGAACTCTTTAGCCGGGAGAAGTGAACGACTTCTTCCACGACTTACCATTCTCATAGTAAAAAAATTCTTCCTAATAAGTAATCCAAATTTGCCAAAGCTATAGACTCCAGAAGAAACTTGTTTCCAGGTAAATCCTTTTTGTCTATATGTCGTTATTAATTTTTGAGAAAACTTATTTTTCAGTAGGTGTTCTGCCTTCTTATTTTTTTGAATCTCTTTTGCTATCAAATAATAAAATAAAAAAAGTGGATTCCCCTGTGTTTTACAATCTCATAGACCAAAGTGTAATACATTCCTTTTTCCCCAGGTCATTTAAGATGCAGGTAATTTGAACACTGCTGGCATCATCCTTTCTTTTGTATTCACATGGTATAAACTAAAATTATGCACAAGATTCATCAAAGCTGTGCTGCTAAGAAGTGTGTAACTCAGATATAGAATGAGTCATTTAAAGAAGTTATTGATGCCAACATTAAATTTACAATTATTCATAAAAGAAAACCATTTGAAGAATTCCCCACGCTGCAAGTACACAAAATACTTTGCTACGCATAAGAAGTTACATTTATTAATAGGTCTTTTTGCCAAAATCTCATTTCACCAAAGGAAACTTCATCCTCCAATGGGAATGAGAATCACATGAACGTCACAGATGCTATAAGTTTATTCAATATAACAAAAACGAAAAGACATCCAGCTATCTTGTAACAATGATGTTTCAAAGTTGGCAGCTGTTTAAAATGCAGGACATAACAATTTTTTATCTATGAATTTTCTTATAATTAAGAAACGTTATTAACTACAACTTTTTTCCCTCCTTGGGTTCACACATAGTGCTAGAAATGCTTCATGAAAACTTCATTCTCTTAACATTTAACTTAAGTTTCATATGATATGAAGATTTCTTTATTGATGATGTTTCACTTATTCCCTTGCAGTGATAGTATGCAGAGATCTCATATCTATGGCCTTAGTTTTCCAGCCAGCTGGGCTACTACCTTAGCTAGAAACTTTTTTAGAAATATCATGATTATCACAGCAATTGAACATCTCAAAGTGGCTTTGGTAGGATATGTAGTTGATTAGTAGTTCAAAAATGAGAATGATCTGAAGATAGGGAAGCAAAGCTTAAGGGCTCTACAACATGTACTTGCATAAGCCATTCTTCAGGAAAATAATGTTTTAAAAATATAAGTAGCTAGGTTGTAAAAACATGTTCTCTTTTACAGGCAGGATTTATTTTATATAGAAGTTTTTGTACAGATATGAAATTAAAGTTAGATATACTTAGACTTGTAAATTTTCAAGTTTCGTTTTTCCTTTCAATAGGAGTTTGGGAAAATAATCAAAGATAGAAATACCTATAAACTCAATCTCTTATTGAAAGCAGTTAATAACAGAGCTTACAGCCATCATTTATTTCTTCACATACTACTATAATATATCTCTCTTTATATCCTCACTAGTGGTTTTGATTTTGGGTTTGTTTTTCAAGGATCTCAACCTTTGCACCCTTTCTATTTAAAAGGAAGAGTAGAATGGCAGATGAGGCGGAAAAAAGATGCTTTAATAAAATTGACAGGATTATACAAAGGGTTGTTTTCTTCCATTTTTGAAACAAGATCTCTGTAATGTAGATGAGGAGGCCAGCCCAATATTTTCACATCTGTTAGAGGAGGACTCCCTTCGATAGAATACATACCCAAAGGGGCAAAGTGGCCACTCTGCCACTGAATATGGTTTTCAGGTGGCCTTAGATATGGGCCACCATCACCACCTCCCATTTTTTCAAAGCAACCTCTACATTTGACAAAACCTTCTAAGAAACATGGAATTCATCTCCACAGTTTCTTCTTTGAAGTAGTCCTTCCCTAATTGACTTGTACCCTTAAAATGCAACCAGATTCTACCTTTCTTTGCTGGCTTAGTATGTGTTTATACATCTTCTGTCCAAATTTTCTACACCCACCTTCTGTGTTTCTTGGCCCGTGTGTTTGTTTTTAAAGGGCTGCAACAAAACACAGCTTTGGATTATATCATGTAATCCATAAATAATTTCTGGATACTCCAACACATGATATCATCTTTTAGATAAGAATTGTTGAGGTTTTTTATTGTAAGAAAAAGTTTCCTGGAGATCACATTGAGTTCTATGCACGTTAATTCAGATCCCTGGCTGAGATTGTGACATGGCTGACTAGCAGAGACATGAGTTCATCCCTGTCCAATTCCTGCTGTAGAAGATCAAAGTGAAGACAGTCACTTGATCCTTCAAACGTGCTGTATTCATATCCTTTTTTTGCTGCAAGTATCAGCAGTAGAACCTGTTAGAACAAGCAGTTACCTCTGAGGATCACACAAAGAAAAGCTTCAGACCACCTCAGTACCAGTGAAAGCAGCTCTGGACTTTTTGTAGGCTTTTCTAAAGCCAGGCACCTGGTAGCAGCAGGGCATGGCATGTAAAATGTATATGGCAGAGCTGTTGAACCAGCTAACTATATGAGGCACAAAAAGGAAAACCTAAGGCCTGGGACGTTTTATGTGATCCATGGTTACAGAAGTCCAGATGAGGCTTGCCTGCAGGACAATCATAGAGCTCATGACCACAAAATTACTGGGGCTGTGACTGAGCCTCAGGCAAACCCATGAACCTACTGCCAGGCACATGGAAACCTGGCTCTGCTGAGAGCTGTGAGGCAGGATCTTGAATACTCTGAGTGGCATGGCCAGCAAGTTCAGGGAGGTGATTCTCTCCTTCCACTCCTCTTTTGTAAGATCCCTACCTGGAGTATTGTGTCCAGCTCTGGAATCCCCAACATAAGAAGGGTGTGGAACTGTTAGAGTGGGTCCAGAGGAGGACTACAAAGGTGACCAGAAGTGCAGGGGCACTTCTGCTTTTAGGAAAGGCTGAGAGAGTTGCGGTTGTTCAGCTTGGAGAGGAGAAGGCTCCAGGGAAACCCTATAGCGACCTTCCAGTACCTGAAAGGGGAATACAAGAAAGCTGGGGAGGGGCTTTTTACAAGAGTATGTAGTGATAGGACATGGGGAAATGGCTTTAAATTGGAGAGGAGAAGATTTAGATTAGACATTAGGAAGAAATTCTTCTCAATGAGGGTTGTGAGCCGCTGGAATAGGTTGCCCAGGGAAGCTGTGGATACCATCTCCCTGAATGTTCAAGGCCAGGTTGGATGGGGCCTTGAGAAGCCTGGTCTAATGGGAAGTGTCCTTACCCACAGCAGGGGAATTGAAACTAGATGATCTTTAAGGTCCCTTCTAACACAAACCATTCTACAATTCCTGTATTTCCTCAGTCCATACAAAGCAGGCAGTGGTCAGAAGGTAAAATCCTCAGAAAAGGACTAGAAAGTCCATGGCTTTGTGGTAGAATAAGAAAATGATAACTGTAAAAGGCACCTCTGTATAGTTACGACACCTTTTTCAGTAAATGTTTACATCATTTAATGACATATTTTTGCTAAGAAAAATATAGTTCAGTGATTTTGAGTCTTTGATTACGGAAATCATGTTTTAAAACTATGTACATCCAAAAACCTCAGAACTAGCGGATAGGATAGGATAGGATAGGATAGAATAGAATAGAATAGAATAGAATAGAATAGAATAGAATGGCATAAAATAGAATAGAATAGAATAGCATCGAATAGAATAGAATAGAATGGCATCAAATAGAATAGAATAGAATAGCATCGAATAGAATAGAATAGAATGGCATCAAATAGAATAGAATAGAATAGCATCGAATAGAATAGAATAGAATAGAATAGAATAGAATAGAAAAGAATAGAATAGAATAGAATAGAATAGAATAGCATAGCATAGAATAGAATAGAATAGAATAGAATAGAATAGCATAGCATAGCATAGCATAGAATAGCATCGAATAGAATAGAATAGAATAGAATAGAATAGAATAGAATAGAATAGAATAGAATAGAATAGAATAATAGAACAAAATCTGACATTTTACTAACTCTGATTATGGCTTACTGCCAGCACAGGCCTTAAATAGCCCTAGCTTGTGGACTGATTTTCTATTAGCGGTTAGAGTTCATTAAGCATACTCCTACAGTACATATTCCAGTTTAGCTTCGTCTGAAGGGAACACATTTCTGTGGCTGGAGAACTCAGCATGGTGTAAAGCATAGGAGGCAGGGACCAAGCTTTTGACATCAAACTATGCTCCCGCTCAGGATTAAAACACTAATGCAGATGCACCAAGAGGCAGTTAAGGGCTTTAGATAGTTTCTATCATTACTTTTATCTGGTTTCAGATTAGCCAGTCTGCAGTTAACGGGATCATGGCACACTGATACTGACCTTCATGGCTTTAACTTAGGGTGCTTGTGATTTAAAAAAGTTGACTGCATGCTGTATTCTCAGAAGGATTTTCCCTGACGTGTTTATAGCGGTATGCATAGTTTCATAGTAATACTCTCAGGGTATGGGTCAGTTCACCACTTTTACATTTAAAATGTATTTTCTTGTGTCTTGCTTTGTTATCTCTATAACAACTCTTTTTCAGTCTATTCCAGGATTTAGCCAGACTGCTTAGAGGGAGGTCAAACAGACTTTTACTTTGCAAGGGTCATCCATTTTATTTACTGTCTAATGCAAAATAAAGACTCAATTTTTTTACTCCAACATCAGTTTTATTCACCAGGCTAGGCTGTTCTAAGACCTCCATTCAAAGGACTCACATGAGCCAGTGAAGATGAACATGGCAGAGCAGGCATATGAATCTGGCTTTCTCATAGCAGATGGATGTCTTAACTACTGACTCTTCTGAAATGAATGAAACCAATTCTCCTCTTCTTCCCTCTCTCTCTGGAAATTAAAATCTGGACCTGTGAAATTTTTTCCAATTAAAGTTTCAATGATTTTGGCATGTTCTAACAAAACCATTGCATCAAAAATGCCTTATACATAATTGGTTGAGCCAACAGATGTCACATTATGGCTTAAGCCCTCCTGAGCACTAAGGATCAGAAAGTGGCATTTTTAATAAAAAAGCTTTTTCATCAGTAAACCCCAGACATGACCACTAGATAAATTAATGTTTATGTGCATCCAAGTTGCCCACAGATGGTAGAATAATCTTGGACTGGTTTACTTGGACAATGACTTGAGATTTTCTTCATAAGACATCCTTCTAAAAGCCATTAATATCTGTCAGATTAAAATAAAACCTCCAATGCCTTGAAGAGCGAGAAAACCAAAAAGTGTACCATTAATTCCTGTTTATATAAGGCAAGTTCAACTCTAACTTCATTATCAAAATATAACCATTAGCCAATTTTCCAGTAAATACTCTCATAGGCACTTACTAGAATTCCAATCTTTAATAACCATAATATTTCCAAGATAGGTTTGTTTTACAGTTTCAGTTATTTTACCACACTTTCAAATCCATCTTGTTCCAAACCTAAAATTCAATAAATAATACATTATCTCCAAGGAGAAATTTGGCCATTTCATGTCATAATTTTGAGAAACTGCATTTAAGTTACAGAAGTAAAAGAGAGTACCCTGCTTCTCACTCTCTTTCAGTAGATATTTATCCTATTGTATAACCATGTCTACCTAGGGATTCCAAATAATTTTCAGTTTTGGCTATTTCTACACAGACATGCTATGTGCCAACTAAACCCTGTTACATTTGCATCCATGTGATCTGATTTATCATGCAATAAGTATGTTCCCCTAGTGGAGTACTTTTTATAAGGCTAACAACAGTGCTATATGAATGTCAGCTGAGAGCCAGAGAAGGAAACAAATCTCCATGGCTTTTACAATTGCCAGTCATGCCAAGGAATTAACTCTAAAAGCTAAATTAATTTACATAAAACACATCTCTCCCTCCTATTTTTTTTGTGATCATTATTAGATTATTTGTTATTCTCTGTTGTAGGATGTCACTAGCAACATACCAACGTCAGAGAGTGACTATGCTAGAAGGAAGTTTGGTAACTGACCGATTTCCACTGGTTGCCTTTCGTAGAATTACATCCTACTGTGGCCAGAATAAGCAATGAGCTGTGATACATTTCATCAGAGACTTTGATGCCTGTTCATAGACATAATGTGAGGCAGTAGATTATTTTTTCATATCACATGTACATATATAAAAATGCTTGTTGTCTTATTTACATGTACATATATTAGTCTGTCTATAGAGAGCAAAGTTGGGCAGATGTTTGTGAAAGAATGTGAAACAAAGAAATGAGAGTTGGAGAAGGGGGAACAACCTTCTAATAGAAGTTGAGAAAGTATCATATAACCTATGGAACAATGGTAGGTCTTTGAGTTGTGGCCCCAAAATACTCAGAGAATCAGAACTCAAATAGAATTTTAGTGATACAGAGGCTTCTGTCACAAAGACAGACAATATATTAAGAGAAGAGTCTTCAGAGAACTTTTACGAGTATAAGACACACAGTAAATAAAAATTCCTTGTGAATCTCCATTCAGGATGACCACAGGAAAGGACAGGAAGATGAAGATCAGAACAACTAGGCTTGCAGTGTCTGCACTTTCACTTGGCATGTGAGATTGTCCAAGAACCTCTTCTCCACTTGGCTTCTTTCACCTGCGGTTCATCCAACTGGGAGGACAATGTCTCTTCTGGGATGGGATTTTACTTCCTCTCAGAATTCCAATCTAGATGAAAAAAATCCTCCCTTCAAAATTTCAGTCCAAACCAATGCTTTTCAGTAAAAAGTAATTTCAGCTTCAGTGAACTATGGGGTTTTATTTTCAAGGGAGAAACATTGGGTTGAAAGATTAACAGCCAGCTCTAGATCATACCACTTGTAAATCCCAGTGCAGTCATGCAGGGCTCAAAAGCCAATTGCTCATAAAACTGAACTATTCTCTACATGTGCAACTACCATATTTGTCACCAAACTTCAAAAGAAGGTACTTGGAACTGAAGATGGCCTCTAAACTCTTAGATCCTTCATTCTATATTCAGATTTCTTTTACAGTCCACACCAGAGAGTTATTACATTTCTCCTATTGACAGGGAAGATAGAGCCAAAGTCTCCTCCTTCTCTTGATTTACAAGAATATAATTAATTCTCAAGTCAGCTGAGATAAAAATGGTGTAAACAGGAGGAAGAACCAGGCCCTCTGGAACAGAACAACTGCAGGAGCAGTCATCACTTTTAAAACATGGCAACATTTCAGAAAAATACTGCAGATGCTTTGGAGCTGTCCCTCCAAGCTGAACGTAGTCTTTTGCCTCTGTGTTTTGCTTATTTCTACCAAGTCTCCTTAGGCATGCATGCTAATACCTTGTACTTGGTATAAGATGAGTGTTTTATAATTAGGCACACATACATTAAATACCCAAAACTATATTAAGCTTAAACACATTTTCAAAAAGTTGTAAAATACTCTTGCCAAATTCTATACTCTCAAATGGATTAATCTGAAAAAACAACTGGGACTCAATTTAGACCTTCCTGACAGCAAGCAAGAGAAACGTCAAACTCACAATTTTACTTTATTGAAGACCCTCTTAGGAGTCCATCAGAAAGAACTCTATCTGCCTGGTAACCAGCAGTCAGTGGGAAGTAATATTTAGTTTATTAATGTGGCTTTGATTTTTCTTTTCGCACTGCTGATGAATAGTAGTAAACTAAGACCTTGATCCAATTTCCCCTTCTCCCTTTCTGCAAAAAAAAAGGCAATGAAACATAGATAAAGTTAAGAAGATCTTGCATAATATCAAAAGCATATTCAGTAGGTCCCAAGTTATCCAGACATACAGTTTATTTGTGCACTAGAATGTCTGAATTAAAACATATGCACAGAAAGTGAACACAATTTAAGAGACCCTCTGCTGAAGTCAAGGTTAATTTTGAAACAACCTTTCAGTTTCAAGGCAACTGTATGGATTAGTAAGTGTCTGTATTGCACAGAAGAGTGGTATTTACTGGTACTTGACAGTATAAGTAAACCATCATAGTGTTCTTACCATAAATAGACTACAGCTTAGTTACTAACAATGGATTTCAAAAATGAGAAGAGCCAACGAAAAATGCAGAAACTTTCTGCTGTTTCCTTCTAAATAAGTGAGAGTGAATTACAGATGCAAACAGAGATGTTGTCTCAAAGGTTATGATTCATGTCTTCCAGCATATTACAGTTGATTCATACTCCTGTTTATGGGGTTTAATATTCTGTTGTTGGGGAGTGAGAATATGTTGGGGGGAAAAAACAGCTGACTGGGGTAAAACTATGTGGAATAAATACTCAGACCTTGAAACAAAACATAAAATAAAAATCAAGTAATGGTAAGATGGGAACTCCTGATTAATACTTTATTGCGTATAGATCTCCTTACTTCTATCAGTGACTTCAGTGGGGCTCTCATGTGCGTAACTGCTCCTGGTAGAGGTGTAAATGGACACAGTCCATTCCATGTAACTAAAAAGCCAAGAGGCGGCTAATGTAGAAAAATCTTTAGAATGATGCTCTGGTATTTCACTGATAAAGTCAGAATTGCACAAATATCCAGATCATGCTGACTGTTTCCTGTGTCTTGCTGCAGTATACACTCCATACTAAGGGTTTATCTGGGATTTGTTTTAGTTTTCACTGAGGACAAAGTGAGGAAGAGTATTGGTCCCAAGGGAAAATGTCCAAAACATTACTCTTTGCAGTAGCAAGTGGGAACTTGCAACATTGACTCCAGCAGTACAAGCAAGAAGAGACTGAACAGATATAGAAGCAGCAATGTATATGTCAGCATCTGTGGAAAAGTAAACCAGCTGAAAAAAAGGGTTTGGATTTTGCAATGATCTCAGTGAACAGGGAACTGATCTCAACAAGTTTAGAATAGATAGTACATATACAATTAAGTGAAGCAGAAATAACCACAGACCAAGGATTTCAGGAAAAGAGACATGAGCATACAGAACACAGGAGCAGAGCAGTTAGTCATGGTGTATATTAAATATAGTCTCACCTATGAAGATACTTGAAAAATACTCATGAATATGTGGTCTGTAATGATGAGGAAGAAGAAATATTAATTTGAATTGTATTAATGTAGCCAAGTCTAACAGATTCAGCTTGTTTTCATCCTTCCCTTTGTTTAGAGGAAAGCAGAAGTTCGGAAGAAAAACAGAGTAGTTGCAATGATTTACTGACTCACTGATGGCTTAAGAAGATGTTAAGAGAACTTATTGGGCTTGCTCAAAACTTGGAAACTACAATTAGCCTGTGAAATATAAGCATCTACAAATAAGTGAAATCACTTTATAAGCATTGGATAAAACTTAGGAAAGGTGATCCAAAATCAGCCCTCTGATTCCAGAAGTGGTATCTCCATTTATACAAGTGGATTATACCCAAGGGACAAGTGTGATCCTTACTGAATTTTTCTTAATATTAGATGGGGTATAATTTGAACAACCAAGATCTAGACACTGAAAGTTCTCAGCAAGAAAACAAAGTCGACTTTTAGTGGTAACGTTGAACTTTTTCAACAATATTTTTATAATTGTTTTATTCCTTCCTCTGTTTTGTGGGGGCTGCTATAGGACATCTGTTACTTAAAAAGGCTACTTTCCTTATTACATATTGGTAGCTCTAATAAAATTGTGTTTATCCACAGATATATAAAACAAACAGCATTTTTCTGGTATTTATATATAGTATTTACGAAAAAGGTTTCTAGCGTGGAAGTCAATCCAACCTAATCACAGCTTTTCTGTCACATTTACCTTAGTACCAGGACTCATATCCATCTAGGAAATTATTTCTTGTAGAGAAGACAGGGCCAAATTCTCCTATCAGTTACACCAATATGCACTTGGAGTGACTCCAAATTAGCTAAAAATCAACAGAGGTAGCTTAATATGTTTTGGTGTAAATCAGAAGAGGATTTGGCTTCTGATCATTCAATAATTATTCAAGAGTAAACAGCACTCAGTTGCATCACTGGAGAGCACTGGAATGTGAAATATTGGAAAACTGCAAACACGCTGAAGCAATAAAATTAGGAAATTCTGAATAAAATGCCCCTTTTTTACTGTTCCATTTATTGCAGAAATTCTATTCTATTTAGACCATTGATCTGCACCTAGGACACCCACAGGATGTTGTTTTATTATGTTTGGTATCTTGTAACTGCTATTGCATTATGAGATAAGAGTTTGTAGCAACACATGGCAATAGGGGATCTGTAGGCCCATGCTTCATTACTTCTTGACCTTTCAGATGATACCCAATTGAAAAAGGATCAGTTCTTACATCTGGCAAAAGTCTAATTTACTAATATGCTGTCCTCCTGAGCCACTGCTGTAATACATCTGCTGAATTTATATATCTTGACCCCTGTTAGTTCGGTGTTGCTCAGTTATTTAGTTTTGACATGCATACATAAGCTGGACTTTACTGTGGAGGTACAATATTTGGGGTTTATGGGAGAACGGACTTTACATTTGAAGTGCTCCACCTGAGAGCAAATCAATGATGGCTCTTTAACCCAAAATTCTCAAGACAGTCATTTACCACAAAATAATGAGAAAAATCAAACACACAACAGAAAAGACAAACAAAAACCCCTCATACACTGCCAAGAAATTTAACTTGTCTCAGAGCTCTCAGCATGTTAATCAGGTCGTTTTATCAGAGTCTTCTTCCCACAGTACCCTCAGAAGAAGCTGTTCTGCAACCTGCCTGTCCCATCAACTCTCTGACCCCACACAAAGCCACTGCCATTCAGGGCAGTTATCTGAACTAGACCAGGGAGGAGGAATGAACCATGGATCAAGCCTTCACTGGAAATGCCTCTTTTCAGTTAATATTTTCCTGCATTGTTCTAACTCATGTCAGTTTCTGAGATGCAGTTTACCATTCCAGCCACAGAAATGTAGATGTAGAAATAGTTGGAGAGGTATGAGGACAGGAGAGGGAAAACACAGGGCTGTGAAACCGTCAGTCCATGTTGGCTCAAAGTGACAGTGACCACAGGATACTCTATCATAGAAAACTCTGTTAAAAAAGTAAATGTCATCATAGAACCACATACAATTTTTATTTTCATTCTAAACCATGTGTCTGTTCTAAGAGTTAATCATTTCAAAACTTTACATTATTAGCTCTAAATTTCACTTCTGGAATGGATCCCTTCTTCCAGGTTTTTGGCACGTGTAAAAGAATGTACATTTAAGAGAAACAGACTAGGTTCCTGTCATTGAATCTCTGGAATGCTGAAACACATAGTGTCATTTATAAGAAATTATTGTATAGAAATTTTGCATACACAGCAAGGACTACAACGAACCGTTTAGCCTTATATCTTCCTTTTCTTACTTTGTTCCTTGCCCTTTTTTGAGGAGGTGGAGGTGGGATGGGAAGGAATTGGAGGGAAAGGGGTGGTGGTGGATTTTTCACAACCGGTTAGCATGATATGGACTCAATTCCTTTTTCAAAAATTTGGGCACAATCTCCAGCACAGCCAGTTTCTGTGGATGTGTCCATAGATTCTGATCAACAAGAAACATTCTCATACATAATCTCTAGTGTCAGATTTGGAGGGCTGCATTTGCCTGACTTTCTTTTAATGGGATATAGTGAGCTTTTCATGAGTAAACTGGGAGAACAACTGGTAATAGATTGTTGCAAAATACATCTCTCAGAGTCAGAAGTCATTTTGCCAGTGTTAATTACCAGTATACAAATTATCATTCGATTTTTAATCCTAGACTGGTCCTTCCAGACTTAAGAGAAGGTAAGTCGCAGGTTAGTTTCCATCATGATTCAGAACATATTTTTATTTCTGGGGTGAAACCAAAAGACTATATAGAACAGAAACATTAGTCCCATGTTAGTGCCAGCTATTCCGACAAACATTCCCACGTACAGTTGCACAGTCCTTCTAAACAAATTTATGTTGTGTTGTGTATTATTTTGATCAGCAGGCAAGGTGGAGTTCTTGAGAGAGAATGTACTTTCCTGGAAGGCATCTTTAGCTTGCACACAACGTCCTTTTATTGAAATGTCCTGTATATAATTTATTGTAATTTTTGACATCAAAATACTATTATGCAGTCACTGTCCAAAATGCAAGGTTCTTCCCCTTTACCACACTCCAGAAATGTCCTTTTCCTTAGAAGGAAGACTTGTGCACACCTGATGAGGCTTAGATATTTCACACCATTTCCCTCAGCACATATTTTGAAAACACCTAAACTTCTCACTTTGAAGAATATGACTCAGATAAGAAACATCAATATCAGATTCATCTGCCTTTTGAAAACAGTCCTTCTGTGGTTAACAAAGTCCACTGGCAAATTCCTTGACATCTCCAAAGCCAGACTAGAGAAGTCTGGATTTCTCACATGAAGAAGTCTTTCCCAAAAGTCCACTCAAGTAAGGAGGCATCCTGCCTCCAGTAGTCACACATTCTCAAGACTTTTAAAATAAAGAGAGAGAAATTGAGTTTATGTGTACTAGCCAGCTGTGAAAAACCACCGCATTAAAAATTGAGGAAGAACAAGATGGCTTCCTCAAGACTGAAAAAATTATGGGAATGACTTCTTGTCATCCATAAAAGCAGGTTGACATTCTGTGTTCATGTCTCATTCACACAGCTGCCATACTATGAATGTAGCTGAAAACTGACCAAGTTAAAATAAAGAACAGTGAACACAAAAAAAAACAGGACAAAATGCCAAGGTATTTAAAAATTTTTGAACAAATTGTACTGGGATTTTTGCATGCCAAAACTTCTAAGTTGGCAGCACAAAAAGTATAGTCGAGAAACAAATGCTGAACATCACTATCAACTGTTTCTCTTTGGGACCCATGAAAGCAAAGTTAGTAGAACATAATGAAAGTGAAGCCTACGCATGAAAGAATATGCTGAACTGGGTCTGATAAATAAAAAAAAAAAGGGCACCCTATGTTTTCTTAGACAAGTGCGGTAGTCTATTATTGTAAGCACTGCTGTTTCACAGAGATGGAGACCACACATTTAATTCTTTTCTATAGGTTTTTTTAAAGGTGGCTTCAAGCTACTCTCCAAGGAGAGGAGCTGGTTAATTGTGGCCCTGCTGGATTCCACATATCACAAAGGGCTCAACAAGAACTAAATAAAGAGAGTTTAATCAGGTCTGGAAAAGATGAGTTTTAATGGAAGTGAATTCTGCAGAGGATGATAATCATTGAAACAGAGGAGTTAATCAAAAATCCTAAAACAAGAAAAGAAATTTGAAGCATCCAGAAAACACACCCCTTCTCTAACTCAGATACTCTTAGAAAGTGGGTGAAAAGTTGGAATAAAAAGAACAAAATTAATATTAAAACAAAAGCAACTGCAAAATGGTCACTTCTCAGTCACCTCCTCAGCCACAGAAAAGGGAAGTTTTTGACTCCTGAGTCAGAATCACAGAGCAGGTTATTGCATGGTGATTACTCTGAGACGGTGATTAAAGGAGTAATTTAGAACACTAGGATTACTAAAGGAAAGGGGAAGTTAAAACTGCCTTGGGAAAATTATTCCACATCCTCTACAAAGGAGAAAAATAACCTATCCTTGAATGCCACTCTGGAGAACATAATTAAAGAGGAATGAGAACTCTCTAACAAAGGAAAGTGTTTTAATGGGGCAGTACATGAAACACTATGCCACAGAAAGAGAGAAGCCAGTGCATGTAGTTGTTGGGAGGGGAATCAGTATAAGCTCCAAAGGCAAGCTGTGGCCCTAGCAAATGAGGCAGTGAATCCTTCTAGGGTGATATCGCTGCCCTGTATGTCCCTTTAACAAGGAAGTGGAAGGCACTTCTGAGACTAAATGATGAGACTGCAGCTGCTTCTTTGCTGACACCCTTCTTAGCCACCTGCTTTGCCAAGATGATTTTAGCACAGCATCATGAGATAAAAGAGAGCCTGTGCTAGGCTTAAACATGCCAAGTCACTAAAATGTAAAATATTTTTGTCCTTAATTACCAGTACTAATGACTTCCTGTCTTCTACAGTCCCTACATTCCTTTGATTTTTCAGCCTTGGTTTGCAACCTTGTCCAACTGGGCAAAGCTCAGCAACCAGTTTGAATTCAGTGTTGACATTTCCTGGAGCAAGCAGTTGGACTCGTGAGGACCTTCTCTACCTGAATGATCATGATTGGTCTCTCTGGTCAAGGTCTCTGGAAAGTGAGTGCTCTGTGACAGGAATTCACGTTATCACACTGATTTTAGAGAAGATTTATAATAAGGTAGAAGAAAGAGTGTTAAAGGGATACAATGCTAGAATGCTAGAATCATAGAATCATAGAATCACAGAATAGTTTGGGTTGGAACGGACCTTAAAAATCATCTAGATCACCCCCCTGCCATGGGCAGGGACATCCCACTAAATCAGGCTGCCCAAAGACCCATCCAACCTGGCCTTGAAGTGTTGTTCAAAACATAGATAAAAACACTTTGGACAGGTTCAAGTCATGTATATAGGAAAACATTTAAAATAAATAAAATTTTTATCCCCAGATAGCAACAAAAACAGGAGAAGACCAACTCTTATGAGGGCGTGAAATGAGACAAAATTTAGAAAAAATATCCCTAAAAAGTACGTCTTATGTTCTGAAGTAGTAGCCCCAAATACCACAAAAGCCAATCTAAACCCTATGCTACTAATTTTAGGGGAGGGGTTGATCCTGCAAGTATACCATCTACCTCGTAGCTGGTTACCATCCTCATTTATTGTAGATGACTGTCATATCACTACTAAAGATACTAATTTTCAGGCTGCAGTCTGAAACATCAAGTCCTGGGCCACAACAACTGACATAACGGCACCTCATCTTCATAATTTAAACTTGCAGCTATGCCCTTAATCAGTTCTTTGGGAGCCCAAGAATTGCATGATTGTGTGCTGTAAAGGTATATTCTGTTAAACATTACACTTTTCAAAAGGTCTTGCAGCCATCCACAAATTACCAGCTGAAAATCCAGTTTGTTCGTCAGGCAGTATCTCCACTGCGATTTTGTTCTACTCCTCATTGATATAGGTATGAGGGAATAAATATCTTGCTTTCATTGTATTCTCCATGCAGACAACTCATCTTCAGACCATCTGTCAGAAGATGTGTTGAAAACACAAGGCTCCAAGCTCCCAAAAGCAGCACCCAGCCTGGTAGCACTGGCCAAGTACCTGCTTTTGCCTCCCTGCCACTATTTACTGTTCCTCTTGCTCTTTCTTCTCTAATTAAAACTCAAAGGTTTTCTCTTGATCTGTGAAGTTCGTTCACTTAAACTGCAAATCTGCTCCCGTTTCCCCCAGCAACCTGTCCAGCCAGAGGAACCTCACTGATTTCTGTATCTACCATGCCTCTAAGTTGCCCACTCACCTGTTTCATATCACATATTGCACACATCACTAGTGCCCAAACTAAATCCTCTTCCCTCTCCCCTTTAATTCCACGCACCTGACCACCAGGCAACCCTCTATGTTTTCCCACACCTTACCATTCCTTTGCCTTTGGTTTCTTCCCATGCACTTCATGGTGCACAGGTGTAAAGCCTCCATTAAAAAATGGGACCCCATCTTGTCACGCAATTACAACACACCTACTCACTCCACAGTGCTGTGTGCTCTGTGCCAGCCTAGATTCCCAGCTGCCTGCATGAGCCACGTCTCTGCTTCTTCTAGACTGAAGTACAGGATGTGGCATCTTCAGGTGGTCAGGCTTGTAGGAGGATCTGCACCAGCAGCAAAAACTACTTCCACTATCCAGCAGTGGAAACAGAAATGGTTCAGCTGCCTCTCTTTACACTTACTCTAGCCTGAAACTCTCTGCTCCATCTGTTCGTTGTCCATGGAATACACAGAACACCAGCACATGATGAAGACTCATCTCTTGAATTCACTGTAAAACAGCCACTGTTCAGTATTTTGTCCTTCAACAAGTAAATTGAAATTACAGCACCTTTAGCAGCATTTGAGAGGAAGGGTGTCATATACACAGCCTATAAACCCCAGTCACTTATCTGACATATGTATGAATGGGTCATTATCTTTTCTATATTTCAAACTCACACTTTGCAGGACAGCATCTATTTTTGAGAAAACATTATACAGAGGTCCTGTATTTAAACACTGAACTTTAAGCTTAATGGCTACCTCAATCACGTTTGCAGAGGGAATATCTTCTTACTCAGCATTCAAAACCATGAAGTTCATACAGATCTGCAAGAAAGCATTTTTAGACTGCTTATGGCCTCTTAACCAGCTACATTTTCTTCCTATACATAGACATTCACAGAATGAAAATATTAGTTATATATCTACATCTGATCTGAGACACAGATAGGAAAGGCACACTCCCATGTTTTATTGCCATTTATACCCACCCACAGACACACGCTGCAGCACAGTTAATTTTTAAACTATTGTGTGTCTTATAGTACAGCTGTCTAAATAAAACTGGGATGCAAACTATTTTCTTAGCTGGTATTCAAATACTTCTGTCTTCACACAGATTTGCCTCCTAAATCCTTCTGCAGTTGGACACTAGCTAACTAATATTTGGCTCATTCTTCTCACATTCAATCTGCCCACATGAAAAATATCTACAACACTTCCTCTCTCCTTCACTTCATGTTACTGTCCCACAGATCAGTACTGCCACATATACTGAAGTTTCTTCTGATGGTTTCTCTTCCCCTCTTGTTTTACTTCTCTGCACACAACCCCTCTACAGCACTGCCCACATCACTGGAACGACAGCCACTGTCCTGCTTTTATTGGCAACCACCAAGCATGACTTTAAGCTCAAAGCAGACAGTATTGATAGCAAAAAAACCCAACATTTTATTGGTTACTACTCACTGATGTTCTTTACTTGGAATTAATAATAACAAAAAACCAAAACCCAAAAATCAAAAAAAAACCCCTTATCTCAAAATAAACCAGCTCATCCAAAACTGGTAAAATAAGTGTTCTAAACACAACTCAGGATACAACATACTTGCAATATTTTTTTTTCCTAACTGGCAGTGTTCAAAGAATAATCAATTGTTTGTAAATAAATTTCAAACAAAAAAAAAATCTAAACTCACTCAGCAAGGAATATATGCTAAAGTATAAGACACTGAGAACATTCTCCTCTTCAGATCATTTAAGCTCCAAGCACTTTTGTGTCTCCCTCTGTTTTTTTTTCCCGGGTTTGGAAAATAGAGAGAGAAGGAAAAGGTACAATGCTAAAAGGTAAAGTAGGATAGGGATAATATTCACAGGACTCTTGAGTATAGATTAAAAATTAGTAGTTCCCTGTTAACACAAGAATTCAAATATCTTAAACCA